>NW_020837945.1:15566478-16176333 GCF_003676395.1 Aethalodelphis obliquidens
CTTTTTTCCTTCCTTCCCTCCTTCCTTCCTTCCTTCCTCCCTCCCTCACTCCCTCCTTTCTTTCTTTCTTTCCTTCTTTCTTTCTTTCTTTCTTTCTTTCTACTTCTACTAATTCTTTCTTTCTACTTTTTCTCCCTTTTATTCTGAGCTGTGTGGATGAAAGGCTCTTGGTTCTGCAGCCAGGAGTCAGTGCTGTGCCGCTGAGGTGGGAGAGCCAACTTCAGGACACTGGTCCACAAGAGACCTCCCAGCTCCACATAATATCAAATGGCGAAAATCTCCAAGAGACCTCCATCTCAACACCAGCACCCAGCATCACTCAACGACCAGCAAGCTACAGTGCTGAACACCCTATGCCAAACAACTTGCAAGACAGGAACACAACCCCACCCATTAGCAGAGAGGCTGTCTAAAATCATAATAAGTCCACAGACACCCCAAAACACACCACCAGACGTGGAACTGCCCACCAGAAAGACAAGATCCAGCCTCATCCACCAGAACACAGGCACTAGTCCCCTCCACCAGGAAGCCTACACAACCCACTGAACCAACCTTAGCCACTGGGGACAGACACCAAAAACAATGGGAACTATGAACCTGCAGCCTGCAAAAAGGAGACCCCAAACACAGTAAGATAAGCAAAATGAGAAGACAGAGAAATACACAGCCGATGTAGGAACAAGATAAAAACCCACCAGACCTAACAAATGAAGAGGAAATAGGCAGTCTACCTGAAAAAGAATTCAGAATAATGATAGTAAAGATGATCCAAAATCTTGGAAATAGAATAGACAAAATGCAAGAAACATTTCACAAGGACCTAGAAGAACTAAAGATGAAACAAACAACGATGAACAAGACAATAAATGAAATTAAAAATACTCTAGATGGGATCAATAGCAGAATAACTGAGGCAGAAGAACGGATAAGTGACCTGGAAGATAAAATAGTGGAAATAACTACTGCAGAGCAGAAGAAAGAAAAAAGAATGAAAAGAACTGAAGACAGTCTCAGAGACCTCAGTGACAACATTAAATGCACCAACATTCGAATTATAGGGGTTCCAGAAGAAGAAGAGAAAAAGAAAAGGACTGAGAAAATATTTGAAGAGATTATAGTTGAAAACTTCCCTAATATGGGAAAGGAAATAGTTAATCAAGTCCAGGAAGCACAGAGAGTCCCATACAGGATAAATCCAAGGAGAAATACGCCAAGGCACATAATAATCAAAGTGTCAAAAATTAAATACAAAGAAAATATATTAAAAGCAGCAAGAGAAAAACAACAAATAACACACAAGGGAATCCCCATAAGGTTAACAGCTGATCTTTCAGCAGAAACTCTGCAAGCCAGAAGGGACTGGCAGGACATATTTAAAGTGATGAAGGAGAAAAACCTCCAAACAAGATTACTCTACCCAGCAAGGATCTCATTCACATTTGATGGAGAAATTAAAACCTTTACAGACAAGCAAAAGCTGAGAGAGTTCAGCACCACCAAACTAGCTTTACAACAAATGCTAAAGGAACTTCTCTAGGCAAGAAACACAAGAGAAGGAAAAGACCTACAATAACGAACCCAAAACAATTAAGAAAATGAGAATAGGAACATACATATCAATAATTACCTTAAATGTAAATAGAGTAAATGCTCCCACCAAAAGACACAGATTGGCGGAGTGGATACAAAAACAAGACCCATATATATGCTGTCTACAAGAGACCCACTTCAGACCTAGAGACACATACAGACTGAAAGTAAGGGGATGGAAAAAGATATTCCATGCAAATGGAAACCAAAAGAAAGCTGGAGTAGCAATTCTCATATCAGACAAAATATACTTTAAAATAAAGACTATTAGAAGAGACAAAGAAGGACACTACATAATGATCAAGGGATTGATCCAAGAAGAAGATATAACAATTGTAAATATTTATGCACCCAATATAGGAGCACCTCAATATGTAAGGCAAATATTAACAGCTATAAAAGGTGAAATCAACAGTAACACATTCATAGTAGGGGACTTTAACACCCCACTTTCACCAATGAACAGATCATCCAAAATGAAAATAAATAAGGAAACACAAGTTTTAAATGATACATTAAACAACATGAACTTAATTGATATTTATAGGACTTTCCATCCAAAAACAACAGAATACACATTTTTCTCTAGTGCTCATGGAACATTCTCCAGGATAGATCATATCTTGGGTCACAAATGAAGCCTTGGTAAATTTAAGAAAATTGAAATTGTTATCAAGTATCTTTTCCGACCACAAAGCTATGAGACTAGATATCAATTACAGGACAAGATCTGTAAAAAATACAAACACATGGAGCCTAAACAATACACTACTTAATAATGAAGTGATCACTGAAGAAATCAAAGAGGAAATAAAAAAAATACATAGAAACAAATGACAATGGAGACACAACGACCCAAAACCTATGGAATGCAGCAAAAGCAGTTCTAAGAGGGAAGTTTATAGCAATACAATCCTACCTTAAGAAACAGGAAACATCTCGAATAAAAAACCTAACATTGCACCTAAAGCAATTAGAGAAAGAAGAACAAAAAAAACCCAAAGTTAGCAGAAGGAAAGAAATCATAAATATCAGATCAGAAATAAATGAAAAAGAAATGAAGGAAACAATAGCAAAGATCAATAAAACTAAAAGCTGGTTCTTTGAGAAGATAAACAAAATTGATAAACCATTAGCCAGACACATTAAGAAAAAAAGGGAGAAGACTCAAGTCAATAGAATTAGAAATGAAAAAGGAGAAGTAACAACTGACACTGCAGAAATACAAAAGATCATGAGAGATTACTACAAGCAACTCTATGCCAATAAAATGGACAACCTGGAAGAAATAGACAAATTCTTAGAAATGCACAACCTGCAAAGACTGAATCAGGAAGAAATAGAAAATATGAACAGACCAATCACAAGCACTGAAATTGAAACTGTGATTTAAAATCTTCCAACAAACAAAAGCCCAGGACCAGATGGCTTCACAGGCGAATTCTATCAAACATTTAGAGAAGAGCTAACACCTATCCTTCTCAAACTCTTCCAAAATACAGCAGAGGGAGGAACACTCCCAAACCCCTTCTACAAGGCCACCATCACCTTGATGCCAAAACCAGACAAGGATATCACAAAGAAAGAAAACTACAGGCCAATATCACTGATGAACATAGATGTAAAAATTCTCAACAAAATGCTAGCAAACAGAATCCAACAGCACATTAAAAGGATCATACACCAAGATCAAGTGGGGTTTATTCCAGGAATGCAAGGATTCTTCAATATACGCAAATCAATCAATGTGATAAACCATATTAACAAGTTGAAGGAGAAAAAACATATGATCATCTCAATAGATGCAGAGAAAGCTTTCGACAAAATTCAACACCCATTTATGATAAAAACCCTGCAAAAAGTAGGTATAGAGGGAACTTTCCTCAACATAATAAAGGCCATATATGACAAACCCACAGCCAACATCATCCTCAATGGTGAAAAACTGAAAGCATTTCCACTAAGACCAGGAAGAAGACAAGGTTGCCCATTCTCACCACTCTTATTCAACATAGTTTTGGAAGTTTTAGCCACAGCAATCACAGAAGAAAAGGAAATAAAAGGAATCCAAATCGGAAAAGAAGAAGTAAAGCTGTCACTCTTTGCAGATGACATGATCCTATACATAGAGAATCCTAAAGATGCTTCCAGAAAACTACTAGAGCTAATCAATGAATTTGGTAAAGTAGCAGGATACAAAATTAATGCACAGAAATCTCTGGCATTCCTATACACTAATGATGAAAAATCTGAAAGTGAAATCAAGAAAACACTCCCATTTACCATTGCAACAAAAAGAATAAAATATCTAGGAATAAACCTACCTAAGGAGACAAAAGACCTGTATGCAGAAAACTATAAGACACTGATGAAAGAAATTAAAAATGATACAAACAGATGGAGAGATATACCATGTTCTTGGATTGGAACAATCAACATTGTGAAAATGACTCTACTACCCAAAGCAATCTACAGATTCAATGCAATCTCTATCAAACTACCACTGGCATTTTTCACAGAACTAGAACAAAAAATTTCACAATTTGTATGGAAACACAAAAGACCCCGAAGAGCCAAAGCAATGTTGAGAAAGAAAAACAGAGCTGGAGGAATCAGGCTTCCTGACTTCAGACTATACTACAAAGCTACAGTAATCAAGGCAGTATGGTACTGGCACAAAAACAGAAAGATAGATCAATGGAACAGGATAGAAAGTCCAGAGATAAACCCACGCACATATGGTCACCTTAATTTTGATAAAGGAGGCAGGAATGTACAGTGGAGAAATGACAGCCTTTTCAATAAGTGGTGCTGGAGAAACTGGACAGGTACATATAAAAGTATGATGTTAGATCACTCCCTAACACCATACACAAAAATAAACTCAAAATGGATTAAAGACCTAAATGTAAGGCCAGAAAATATCAAACTCTTAGAGGAAAACATAGGCAGAACACTCTATGACATAAATCACAGCAAGATCCTTTTTGACCCACCTCCTAGAGAAATGGAAATTAAGAAAAAATAAACAAATGTGACCTAATGAAACTTCAAAGCTTTTGCACAATAAAGGAAACCATAAACAAGACCAATAGACAACCCTCAGAATGGGAGAAAATATTTGCAAATGAAGCAACTGACAAAGGATTAATCTCCAAAATTTATAAGCAGCTCATGCAGCTCAATAACAAAAAAACAAAAACCCAATCCAAAAACGGGCAGAAGACCTAAATAGACGTTTCTCCAAAGAAGATATACAGACTGCCAACAAACACATGAAAGAATGCTCAACATCATTAATCATTAGAGAAACGCAAATCAAAACTACAATGTGATATCATCTCACACCAGTCAGAATGGCCATCATCAAAAAATCTAGAAACAATAAATTCTGGAGAGGGTGTGGAGAAAAGGGAACACTTTTGCACTGCTGGTGGGAATGTGAATTGGTACAGCCACTATGGAGAACAGTAGGGAGGTTCCTTAAAAAACTACAAATAGAACTAACATATGTCCCAGCAATCCCACTACTGGGCATATACCCTGAAAAAACCGTAATTCAAAAAGAGTCATGTACCAAAATGTTCATTGCAGCTCTATTTACAATAGCCCAGAGATGGAAACAATCTAAGTGTCCATCATCAGATGAATGGATAAAGAAGATGTGGCACATATATACAATGGAATATTACTCAGCCATAACAAGAAACGAAATTGAGCTATTTGTAATGAGGTGGATAGACCTAGAGTCTGTCATACAGACTGAAGTAAGTCAGAAAGAGAAAGACAAATACCATATACTAACACATATATATATGGAATTTAAGGAAAAAAAGTGTCATGAGGAACCTAGGAGTAAGACAGGAAAAAAGACACAGACCTACTAGAGTATGGACTTGAGGATATGGGGAGGGGGAAGGGTAAGTTGTGACAAAGCGAGAGAGAGGCATGGACATATATACACTACCAAACCTAAGGTAGTTAGCTAGGGGGAAGCAGCCGCATAGCACAGGGAGATCAGCTCGCTGCTTTGTGACTGCCTGGAGGGGTGGGATAGGGAGGGTGGGAGGGAGGGAGACGCAAGAGGGAAGAGATATGGGAACATATGTATATGTATAACTGATTCAGTTTGTTATAAAGCAGAAACTAACACACCATTGTAAAGCAATTATACTCCAATAAAGATGTAAAAATAAATAAATAAATAAATAAATTGTGATGAAGAATGTTATTTTTCATATATGCAGAATTTTTTTTAACTCTTACGAAATTTTTTAAATGGAAAGGGATGATTCATACACCCCCCCACCCCCATTTCTTACAGTTAAAGAAAGACAGAGAGACTGACTTTGGAAAACTAACGGACAATATTCAACAATTTGCAAAATGTTTATTAATTTTCTAAAGTTTACTGCAGTCCTGTTAGTATTATCACAGACCCGGCATGGGTCTATATAAAATAAACCACCAATGATATTAGAATCCAGAGGAAGGAAATAGTATCAAAAGTTTGGATTGAAATGAATGGTCAAGGTTTTGAATTTCCAGGAAGGGCAGCATTGCAATGAATTCTAGATGGAGTAGGCAGGGAGAGAAGGAGGTGACAGGAATGAGCTGACCTCTGTCAGGAAGAGTAATAATGCAAAATGCTGTCATCAGTGATTTCAGACTTTAGAGTGCACAGGAATCACATCTTTCCAAAATGTAGCTTTTGATAAAAATAAGTCTGGTTTAGAGCCTGAGAGTCTACATTTCTAACAGACTCCCAGGTAATCCAATGCTTTGCTTCCATAGACCACATTTTGAGTAACAAAACTGTGATACATTCAACTACCACAATCACTAAATAACTCACATTTATATTGATGCTTTGTTGTCTAAGATCGGCTTTCACATGTTTTACTTCATTTGATTCTAAATGAATGAAACAGGATTCTGTGAGTATCTGCTCTTATACGTCACCTCAAATCTTCTACATTGCCTTTCCCAAACTGGATGTGATTAGATATGCCGGCAATAAAAATGCTCCACACTCAAAGAAGTTTGAAAAACCTTGAGTTAAACACAGTTAGATAAGTTCCTTCACTACAAGCCTTTCAGAGCCTTTAACACAAATGTACATTATGAATCTTCAAGAAAGAAAATTGATCACACATAATGCTTTCTTCATCGTAAGGCTATTAATACTTCATGGAGTAGCTTCCCTATGCTGTGAATAATGAGGTTTTGAATACAAGTTCTGAGGTCTCATTGGTTCTTAAGTTCGTAGATACTACTTTGCTCAGTGCAAGTGGTGACCTATACTGAAGTGAAAGTCGCTGATAAGAGAGTTTTCAAAGATGACCAAAGCATCAGGTTAGAAATAATGATCACCTTCGGGCCAGTCAGAGCAATCTTTGCAATCAATCAGATGAGGTTGAGCAGAGAGCGACTTCTGTAGAAAATACTGGAAAGAGCATGATGCTGAGAATGTACAGAAGACATGTTACAGAATTAGGATGTTACCATTTCATAGGGTACAACATAGCTAGAACCTGTTAAAAAATGATGGTAGCAAACAGAACAGACCAGTCTTCTGTGTACCAAACAGAAATGGACTGACTCATGAAAAGTAAGGCACGAAATGCCCAACCCAGGGATATGGTTTAAACAGAAGTTTTCCAATTGTGCCGCATAGTGCCTTGTAATCATTGCCTTTGCAAGCAAAGACTAAGAGCAAATGCTTTGCAGCACGAGATTTGGGAAGTCTGATCTCACCCCTGCACACTATGATGACTGGATAAGAAGCTTCTAACTATATAAAATATGTGAAACCCAAAGCTTCAAGAAATACTTCTCTGGCATTTACTTGGACTGGTCATGTTGAACTAAATGGTAGATTGAGGGTTTGCCTACAACAAATGGACAGGGTGCTGATGGGCCACTTCCTTCAATGAACTCTGAGTAAGCCAATAATGAACTTCTTCCTTTTAACATAAAAAATGAAAAGAGCTTCAACCAAACTGGCTTTATCTTTTCTGCGTATGTAGAATTTTATGCTTTCAAACTTCAGGAGGAAGTAGCAAATATACTCTCATGATAGCTAATGAGGATCCCTGATGTCAAAGTCTCATCTATATGGAACTAGAATGTGATGATTCTCAACATTTAACTGCATCAGAATCACCTGGAAAATTTTTTTAGACACAGAATACTGCAGCCCACCTTAGAATTTCTGATTCAGCAGGACTGGGATAGGGCCTGAGGATTTGAATTTATAACAAGATCTCAGGTGACGCTGCTCTGCTGGTCCAAGACCCACACTTTGAAGAAGACTGCTGGAATGGAAGGAGCCTTAGTGATCACCTGGGCCATCCCGTTTACCTTACAGATGCAGAGTCTGAGGAACATAGAAGAACTTAGCACCCAAGCTGGGGCCAGAAACCATCCCCTTGACCACAAGTCATATGTGCCATCCCTGCAGTATACCCAGATCTCTGCTGCTTCAGTCATGTCCAGTTTCTCAGAATGTCACACAGCTCCTGCCTATACTCTCATCCTCTCCATTCCTGTATCAGGAAAAATTATGAAAGACTTTGATGTGGGCAAAAAATTACTGGGTGTCCTGTTCATCTACCTTTCTAGTCTATCTTTGCCTTTTAATGTCTTTCAGCTATTTTATGACTCTAAAAGTTGTAGAAAACTGATAATAATGCAAATGATTCTTGTCTGTAAAAATGCAAGTGAACTGGGCCTTGTGAAATAAAATTGATCATTGTGTTATTAACCAGATATGCCTCTATTTGTAAAACTATTTCAGCATTCTCAGTTGCCTGTGTGTATGTGTGTGTGTGTGTGTGTGTGTGTGTGTGTGTGTGTGTGTGTGTGTGTGTGTCTTTTAATTCTCTCTTGATTCTGTAACACCTTACTGGGTCCCACATTAAGTAATGAGTTAAGTAAAATCACTGGCATGTGCTTATTTCATATTTGTATGATTTGTGTATCACAATTTTACTTTTTTTAAAAAAATCTTCTAACATGCTAAAAAGGGGGAGTCCTCTTGAATGACAGATTAAGGATCTTCAAAAATAAGCTACTTCATAGAAGCAATAAAAGCAGTGGAAAAATTGTCCAAATCAACTTTTTCCGGAAGTCTGGAAATTAACTAAAGGATTGCAAAATTCTAAGGAGTGTTTATCAAGAAAAATCGTTGAATTTTGGTAAGAATAGCTAGCTGCTTTGTGGCATTTTAACTTGACCTAATCCCATATTCCTCTCCCCATCTCCATGGTAGCCTTGAAAACAAAAGGCATCACAACTATGGTAGTTGTGCAAACTAGCAGTCTAGCAATCACTGGAGAGGGTAGAACGGATTTAGAACCTCCCAGAAGCTCTGTAGTTGTTAAGATTTGACCAGTGCAGCAGCTCATTGAAAATCCCCATTCTCAGGGCTTATATTTATTTGACCTGACTCAGGACATGCTCTGGGCCAACAGTCCCATCTCTAGCGAATTTGTTGGAAAAAACAATCAGTGACAATTGTTTAATAGTGCAGCTGCCTGGGATGATGTTACTGGGTAGAGTTAACCAAAACACTTAAAAAGAACAACTGGGGAATGAGAGGTCCATGCAGGACTTTTAAAAGCTCACGCATATTCTTAGGAATCTAGAAGACAATCATAGGGCTGTGTGTTTGCACAGGAAAGACCAAAGAAAGTTCTAAACTCCATTGTTAGCTTGCCTTGAGGCTCTACACAAGCAGAAAGTAAAGGCTAAGGTAGAGTTGTAAACTGCCTGCAGGATCATTGAAGACATACCCCAACACACACATATAGCCAATCAACAAAAGCTGGGAGAGTTACTGGTTCAAAGTATTTATGAGAATTTCTTCTAATCATTAGCTGAGACTTCAATGGCCACACATGACAAAGAATACAGACTTTATAGAATTAGTCCAGGAAAGTCACAAACAAATGAATAAACAAACAGCAACAATAATAACAAAAACAAAACTAGCAACAAGAACAAATCCTGGGGACAAGACAGTGTCTGATTGTCAGAGTCACAGCAATACATTATTTTAAATGTTCAGTTTTCAACAACAAAAAAAAATGAGATACACAAAGAAATACAAATGCATAGCCCATCCAAAAAAAATAAATAAATAATCAGTCAATTCTCCCTGACAAAGTCCAGATTTGGACTTACTAACCAAAGACTTTAAGATGATTTTTTTAGTTCATCTAGTGAACTAAAGGAAAGCATGTCTAAAGAATTAAATGAAAGTATAATAATTCAAAAATACAATTAAGAAGACAATTCCATTGAAAAGAGTATAAAAAATAAAGTATTTAGGAATAAGTTTTTTTAAAGCATAAAACTTGTACTGAAAATCTGTAAAACATCATTGAAAGAAATTAATATCTAAATAAATGCAAAAATATCCCATATTCATGGATCAGAAGACTCTATCCTTAGGATGGCAATATTCTACTAATTGATCTATAAATTCAACTCAATCCCTATCAAAATCCCATCTTCTCTTTTTTTGCAGAAATTGACAAGCTGATTCTAAAATTTACATGGAAATTCATGGAAACTGAACTACACAAAGCAATCTTGAAAAAGATGAAGAAAGTTGTAAGATTTAGACTTCCCAGTTTCAAAACTTACTACAACATTACAGTAATTTAGACAATGTGGTGCTGGTGTAAGGATAGACATATAGATTGATGGAACAAAACTGAGTTCAGAAATAAACCCTTACATTGATGGTCAATTGGTTTTCAGCAAGACAATTCAATTGATAAACAATAATCCTTTCAACAAATGATGCTGAAACAACTGGATGCAAAAGAATAAAATTGAACCCCTACCTAAACACCATATATAAAAATTAACATAAATTTGACAATGACATTGGGTTAGGCAATGGTTTTTTAGATATGACACTAAAAGCACAAGCAACAAAAGAAAAAATAGATTAATTCAATTTCATAAAAAGTAAAACCTTTTTGTGGTTTTATTTTACAGTAAAGAAAGTGAAAAGACAGCCCACAGAATTATAGAAAATATCTGTAAATCATATTATATATCTGATAAAGGGCTTATATCTGGAATAAAAACAAAAAAGCAAAACTTTTACAACTCAACAATAAAAAGAACACAACAAAAAAATGAGGAAGAATTTCCTCCTTGTAAATGATACTCATGAAAAGATACTCACTATTAGTCATTAGGAAAATGCAAATCAAAATCACAATTCGATACCACTTCATACCCACTAGATGGCTGTAATCAAAAAGACCAGTAAGAACTATTGAGAAAGATGTGGAAAAGTTGAAACTGTCAGACATTGCTGGAGGGAATGTAAAATGATGCAGCCACATTGGAAAGCAGTTTGGTAGTTCCTCAAAAAGTTAAACATAAAGTTGACCCAGCAATTCCTAGGTATATACCAATTCCTACTCCTACCCAAGAGAACTGAAAACATAGGCTCCCCCCAAAATTTATAAATTAATATCCATAACAGCATTTTCATAATAGCTAAAAAGTAGAAACAACTCAAATGTCCATCAACTGTTGAATAGATAAAATGTGGTATATCCATGTAATGGAATATTATTCAGCATGAAGTACTGATACATGCAACAACATGGATGAAACAATATTTTTCTAAGTGAAAAAGCAGATTCAAAAGGCCACATATTATATGATTCCTTTTATATGAAATGTCCAGAATGAGAAAATCCATGGAAACAGGAAGTAGATTAGTGGTTGCCAAGGGTTGAAAAAGGGGGAGTAACAGCTAATGAGTACCAGGTTTCTTTTGGGGGTAGTAAAAACATTTTGAAATTGAGTAGTGGTGATAGCTGCATGACTCTGTGAATATACTGAAAATCACTGAATTGTACACCTTATTTTTTCCAGGTTTATTGAGATATAATTAACATATAGGATTGTTTAAATTCAGGGTGTACAGTGTCATGATTTGATACAACTATGTACTGTGAAATGATCACCACAGTAGGCTTAGTTAACACCTCCATCACCTCATATAATTATCATTTCTTTTTGGTGATGAGAACACTTAGATATACTCTCTTAGCAACTTACAATCATAATATGATGCTGTTAACTATAATCACCGTATGGTACATTAGATTCCTCAAAACTTATTCATTTTATAACTGAAGGTTTGTGCCCTTTGACCAAACTCTCCCCATTCCCCTGCCCCCTGCCCCTGACAACCATTCTACTCTCTGTTTCTATGAGTTTGATTTTTTTTTTTAGATTCCACATATAAGTGAGATCACACATATTTCAAGGTCCATCCATGTGGTCACAAATGGCAAGATTTCCTCCCTTCTCTGGATAAATAATACTGTATATTACAGCTTCTTTATTCATTTATCTGTAGACAAACACTTGTTTCCATATCTTGGCTATTATGAATAACGCTGCAATGAACGTGGAAGTGCATATATCTCTTCAAGATCCTGATTTCATTTCCCTTGGCTATATGCCCGGAAGTGGGATAGATGGATCATATGATAGTTCTATTTTTAATTTTTTGAGGAACCTCCATACTATTTCCCATAGTAACTGCACCAATTTACATTCCCCCTAACAGTGCAGAGGGATTCCCTTTTCTCTACATCCTTGCTAATATCTTATGTCTTTTGATAGTAGCCACTCTAACTTGTGTGAAATGATACCTCATCGTGGTTTTGAGTGGTATTTCCCTGATGATTAGTGATGTTGAGCATCTTTTCATGACACTTTTTGGAAAAATGTCTATTCTGTTTCTCTGCCCTTTTTCTTTTCTTTTTTCTTTTTTTTTTTTTTTTGCTATTGAGTTGTATGAATTCCTTATATATTTTTATATGAACCCCTTATCAGATATATGGTTTGCAAATATTTTCTCCTACTCTATATGTTGCCTTTTTATTTTGCTGAACATGTCCCTGTTAACCAAACTGGAACACTGAATGTATCTTCCCCACAGAAATAATACTACACGTACTTCAGCCACTTGGCAGTAGGATATGCTTGGTGGGCTAACCCAGGAGTCCTCCTAACAATCTTAGAGGATATGTAAGAAACAGAAACTGCATTCCCACTTCCAAACAACCAGTTTATAAATAAACATTTAGATCAAACTCATTCTTCTGTTCTTCAGCCAAAGATTTTTTATGTCTGGCCTTCTCTCTGTTTGTAAGCAAACTGATGCTGCAGTTCTACAGGAAACTCCTGAATATATGTTCTGAAAACTTGGCCAGAGAGAGCACAAGAGGAAGATGGAGCAGGGGTTTTCCTGAGGGTGTGGCAATAGTAATGACTCATGCTACTTCCTTATTCTAACATTTTCCATCAGTGGGGTGGAGAAAGCCCAGTCAGGCCTGGGGGAAGCCATCTTTATTTAGAGGGTGCCCTTTGTATCATGACTGCTTTTTGTTTTCCTTTTGCCACAATGCAAAGCAGGGAAACTAAAATGCAGAACAAGATAGAGTTTAAGATGACAAGAAGAGTCATCTGTTAAATAAATGCAACATACACTAAAATTAATTCCCTAGTGTATGCAAAAAAGAAAGGCAAACTCAGCATATTTGTGTGTGTGTGTGTGTGTAGTCAGGTACTAAATGACTCTTGAATCATACAAAGCCAATAAAGAGAAAAGAGACCAAGAGGAAAAAAGAAGAGAGAGGAGTGCAAAGAAGAGGATAAGTGTGAACATAAATTAGCTTTCCAATGTGGGTAGTCTAGATAGTATCTCAGTTCCCCAAACGATGTTTGTTTTGTAATTTCACTGCATTAGTCTTTCAGATGTTTTCTCTCTGGATGGCTAGAGGTCCACAGTTCCAGACTCTAAATCTGTCTGTTAAAGTAAAGCACTCGTGTCCTTTCTAGGTCACTCCACCCATAAAAAGAGGGATAATTGAGGTTTTTATACCTTGAGAGATTTCTCAAAGTATTGCACAGAGATTAAACATCAGCAATTATATAATGCTATCCATAGCTTAAAACTGAGGGGAAAGAAGCCAAGCTGTTGAAGAAACCAAAGCCAAAAAATGATTGCCCTTTTGTTCATTGAACCATACTGGTTTTGAAATACTATAACTCAGATCATTCAGTGAAAGAAATGTTTGCTTAACATTTTTTCTTCTTTATTAAAAAGAGAGACAGAGTAAGGAAGGCATGAATTGCTGTTCCATAAAACAGGTATAATTACACCCACTGTATGTGATGTTATAAAAATTAAATTTTAAAAATTATAGGTAAAAAACTACAGATAAAACAGTGTCTGACACATGTATCAGTAAGACTTGTCTGTCATAGTTTTTACTTTTATTGTTCTTACTCATTGTTATTATTATAGAGGTGGATCTGAGAGTGACAGAGTGCCTGCAGTAAATGAATGACTGATCCAAATCATTCAGAATGCTTGTGTTGTATCTCATGGACCATGTACAGAAAAGAGAATGATATTTCAGTTTGTATTTGAAAGTATAACTAGTTGATACCAGACCCTCAAAAGAATCCTTAATGTTCATGTTATTATCCAAAATGAGTTTCAGTGCCAAATTCCTGTATGTGAATCTTTGACCGCCCCCAATAATGAATTGTATTCACTAGCTAGTTTCTGAATCTTGAATTATTTATAAATACAAATATGTAAGATGCACCAAAAGCACTTTTTAAAGAAAAAATATGAGAAAAAAATTGTGAAAGATTTTGAACTTTACTAAGTGTCCTGTCCAACTCATATATCTGGGTTATTTAAGCCTTTGTTTGCCTCTAACTAGGCTATTTCACAACCTTTTAGATACAGAAGTTAACTTAGAGAAAATTAATTGTACTGCAAGTAATGCCTGTTCATAGAAATGCAAATTGTGTTCCTGTGGATATTGACCAGTTTTACCAATTTTGCATCTATTTATAAATTCACATTCTTTATCTGACTATAAATGGGTGCTTCTCTTTTGCACTGCTTGTAGAAGCTATTGGTCTCTCATTAATTCCTGAATTAATATTTGATACATGTACATTTTATATTGTATGAAAGTCATGATTTTATCCTCATTGAAAATTTATCCTTTAATATGTATAAGCTTCAAATTTATATGACTCTCTGAGGAGCACATCTGAAATTCAATCAAGTTACCTCCCTTGCAAACTGGCTAGCCAAGGTCAGAATTATCTTCTTGTGGTTCCTGAACAGTCATTGTTAGAAAATCAGTAAGTCAAACATGGTTGTCTGAGCTTACTAAGTAAAGAGCAGTGCTCTGGGCATTTTGGGATAGCTTCTTCTACACACACAAACACACACACACACACACACACACACACACACACCCCTGCAAAGTTTCTAAGGCAACATACAAATAGTTTAACCAAAATGAGTTAAGATCTGTCTAAAGGACTTCCTGGAGAGAAGATTTGGAAGCTACATGTAAGTTAAAAGAGGACAGCAATATTTGCCCATCTCACAAGACTTTATTCAAGGCTACTACTCTTTGATGTTTTAAATTAAATTTTAATTAGTGTCTTCTGAGATAGAAAAACATTGAAAACATTTTGTTCTCATATTTTATTATTATAGTTGTATTTTTTTAATATAAGAATAGAACTCTTCAGCCTTTCTCTAGGAAATAGGTTGCTAAAACTTCAGACCTTTCTTTTTACTTATTTTAATCTTACATAATTACAGAATTGAATATTTTACAACTATAATACAATTCCAGTTAAGTAACATTTTATATAATTGAAATAATTATATGGGAGGAAGTTGGTCAACCCAACTATATAACTATTCCTGTAGGTTAAAGAATTGTAAAGACATTTAAAACATATTTCTATGGGAAGGTGTAGTGTTTCTAACAAAAGTGGTATCAAACTATAATCATATGAGTAGCTGAAGGTTATAAATAATGACCTTTTAATGATTATGACTAATGATATTAGTGGATGTTTAATAGAAAAAGGGAGAAAGTATGAGAATTTAATTGTGTGTCATCGATGTGGAGCACTTAATAAAAGATTACAGAAACCTAGAGAGAGCTTTTTAGAATGAGCTGCAATATCTGTTTCTAAAATTATTAATACTTCTTTTACTTGTGAGTATTCTTCATGCATTGCCTGTTATTAAACTTATTAGAAGGTGAAATAATTTTGTCAGTCACTACTCAGGCATCACTTCCCCTGCAAAATAATCCTTGATGTCTACAAGACAGAAATGTTCTTTCCTTTCTGCTCACACAGTGTATATGCCACAAGTGCTCAGTAATTGCTATTTATACGTGGGTCTATATCTATAAGCGTGGTATAATGGAAACAACATAGAAGTTGGAGTCAAGTCAGAATGAATTCCAAAATAATTGCTAGTTGAGTGATCATAGATGAGCAAATAAACATTATGAACCTCAGCAAGATGTGCATAACAATTGTTATAGTATTATTGTGTATACTTATACATATATACATATATACAATAGTATTATAGTATTATCGTCAAGATTAAGGGAAATTACATATGTTGTTACCTGGAGCATAGTGAGTGCTCAATAAGATTATACAAGTATTTCCACCGTACTTATTTACATCATAAATAAGCTATTTTTGTCTGTTTCATTATATATTTTCCATAGAGCGTATTACCATATTTACTATAAAATGCTAAATAGATATTATAATAGAAAATTGGAAAAACCTAACATTACAACATTACAATACTAACGTTGTTAGTATTGTTAGTATTTCTCACACCATCCCTCTTGTTTTGATAAGTCATCATTAGTATTCATTTTTTCCTCGCCTTCACTAGAAATGGTGTTTTGACACCAGTGTTTGAAACAAATGAAAATGGTTGAGAAATTCATGATCATTGCAAAATGCTCCTGGTGTTTCTTCTTCATTATTTACAGAGAGAGACTAATGCCCAACTTGCTGAGCTGGGTAAGGATGAAACTTTCACCCAGGCTCCATCCTGCCTGTTCACAAACTTTGGCCTAGGTGAAGGGGGCAGGGGTGGTCAGAGGAGTGAGACTCTGACATGTGAGGAGTCACCCAGCCTGACTCAGCCATCTAGCTGGGTGGTGTCTCACCACCCAGCTCATGCATTCTCATAATGGTCAAACCAGATTCCAGCCAGCCTGAACCTGCCACTGTCTTTTCCCCTGAGATGTCGTCTACCTGAACTCCATTTCCTCACATTTCGGCCTGCGTCCTTTGCAGCTCAACTTACTTTCCATCTTTTCTAGAAAATCTTTCCTGAATTATCTCCCTTTCTCTAATAACCCCCTTGCACTCCCCACCCCACCACAAGAAACAAAAATAATCTCTTGTAGGCCATATTCCTTTCTCGTAGTGTTGACAGAATACAGGAAGTCCAGTCAAATCTTAATTTTAATAAACAATTTAAAACTTTTAGTATTAGTATGTCCCCAACATTCCATGAGATGTATATATACTATTTGTTGTTTATCTTGAATTCAGTTTTAATCGGGCACCCTGTATATTTGTTTAGTAAATTGTGTGCCCCTACTCTCCTGTCTTGCACTATAGTATGGTACTATGTCACTTGTCTTGTATCACACCATGAGTCATAAGTGTTATCCAGGCTGCAGGCTCTTGAAGGCCAGGAATAGTGTCCAATTCCTTTGTGTCACCACCACTTTTACCTCACCCTTCCTGATGCTTCACACCAGTGTCTTAAATGCCACTGAGAGAGCAGGACTAGGGTCCTCATTCATTCTTTCATTCCTTCCTTCAGTTAACAAATATCCATTAAATACCTACCAGCTGCCAAGCACTGAAGTATATTCTGCAGATACAACTTTAAACAAGATACAACTACTGTCCTCAAGGAGCTCCCAGCTCATTCAGGCAGACAGGCATGTCAGGAAGCCATTTCAATCAGTACGATAAATTCTAAAATAGGGTAAGATGTGAACACAGGGGAAAGGCACCAAACCCAGTCTTCAGGGGTCCAAGGAGACGTCTGAGAGGAAACAGCAGGGAGGCGGAGACCTAATCATTAATAAGAGTTAACCAGGGGATGGCAAAGAAGGCTTTCCAGACAAAGAGAGTGGCATGAACAAAAGCTGAAAGTAAGAAAGAACATGGCATCAATGTTTAATCACTTAATTAAATCTTCCTTTTAGTTCAAGTTTTTTCTGACCCATGGATACCACTGTCTTTTGAGGACTCAAGCCTCTTAACAGGTTTTCTCAAGGAATTCAATGATGACAGCTTTTCTTTCTCTCTTACCTCATCACCTCTAGGCTGGTTTCTTTTCTCCTTGTAATCCAAGCATTTTGTTCAGTAACGTAGAGCTAAAAGTGACCAACTGTCTTGGCTTCCTCACCTTCCTTTCATCAGTCTTACTCTCCCTGCTCCATCCAAGGTTCTTTCTTCTTTTTCCCTCTGTTTACTCCTTCCAGCTCTTGTTCTCCCATGGAGACTGATGCCTGTAACCATGCTACTTTCTAACCCTCTTTAGGTGATTCCACTCGCCCCTCATTCTCTCTTTTCTACATAACCCGACCGTACTCCATATAGTAGTGGTGAGACATTTGTAGGGTTCCAACACTAAAAGTGCAATCTCAAGAGAAAAGAAAATCACATCCAAGGTGAGAGGGATAAAAAAAAAATGAAGAAAGGAAGTTTTCAGGTGAAACCCATTGAAGTAAAGCTGCTTCTTGACAATGCCTTTTGGATTAATCAGCTGTTCTTAGGCATTTCCACAACCCTAGCTTGTAGCACAAAGCAAGCACTCAGTAAACTGTTGATGTGAGAATTTACCTTTTTCTAATTCTCTAATTTACCTTGTTCTAATTAAATCTTCAGTTATGGCAAGTGGTAGAATTGAACAAATATGATGAACAGTAGCTAGCTGTCTGTATAAGTGTGAAGCTAGGAATTTGAATATAGAATTTGTGATGACACGGTATTTGTGATGGTTAATTTTATGTGTCCAGTTGACTGGGTCGCAGGATGCCCTGATATTTGGTGAAACATTATTGTGGGTGCTTCTATGGGGGTGTTTGGGGATGAGAGTAACACTTAAATTGGTAGACTGAGTAAAGGAGATTGCCCTCCCTAATTGGGTTGGCCTCGCTCAATCACTTGAAGGCCTGAATAGAGCAAAAAGGCTGACCCTCCCCCAAGTAAGAGATTCTTCCTGCCTGAAAGTTATAAAATTGGGACATCAGCCCCTCCTATGTCTCAAATGTGCTGGCCTTGGACAAGAACTACACCACTGGCTCTCCTGGTTCTCAGGCCTTCAGACTCAGACTGGGATGTACACTACCAACTCTCCTGAGTCTGCAGCTTACAGACTCACCCTGAAGATCTTGGAACTTACCTGTCTTCATAATTGCATGAGTATATATATATATATATATACACACACACACATATATATGTATATATATATGTATATATATATATATGCTATTGGCCCTGTTTCTCTGGAGGGCCCTAATACAGTATCACAGGAAATAAGGTAATCAGAAGCTACTTTGATTATAATACCTGCCTCTAATTTGTCTTATAAATTTTTCATGATCCAGGTACATCCCTTCTCCCTGGGTAATTAGATCACTCTTTACTACATGTGAGTGATTTGATTCTTATAGGCCATTTTTCCATACTAAATGTCAAGATCCTTTGAAGAATATTCTTAGTTTATTTGGCAGGAATCGATCCCTTACAAACAGCTCCACAATGTTTGCCACTTGTGTATCCATGACAATAAAGCTGCCTCAGGTACCGCATCGTATAAGGGGTGGTCAGAAGACAGGGAAATGTCTGTGAGTTCTGATATTCAGGAATAGAAGGTAAAAAACTAGGTTAAAACCAAGTAATGCTTTCTCATCAGACACTCTTCTGTCCCATACTGTTATACAAAAGTAAAGATTGCGGAAGCAATAGAAGATGCAAGGACATGGGATGAGGGGATGAGGTGAGAGTTTAGTGAGGACTTCAAGGACATCAAAGTGCTAAACGTACAATGCTAAGCAGGGCCAACATCACAGAAGTGCCGTCTGCACAGATGCTCAGAAGGGCCCTGCACTGACTTTAGTGCTCTACTGTCACCATCTTGAGACTCTTAATAAGTTTTGAAACAAGGGGCCCCAAATTTTCATTTTGCACGTGGTCTTGCAAATTACAAAATTGGTCCTGATGCTAAGTAAATCTTCCTTTAAGTTTGGTAACCAGTTATAAGTTCAAAGTAAATGTTTACTCAACTTTCCACCTACTGATTATTCTAATGGTCTTATGTTAGGATCTAAGAATAATAGCAAACCAAACTGAAATCCCATCATCCCATGCTCTTCCCACAGATGGAAAGAACAGCAGGCAAGAAAAGGCCTTGAGCAACAGCCATGAGGAACTACGTAACAACCAGTCCTCATGCAGAGCTTGAGAAGAGATGCAAGTTAATTAGCAGTATTTACAAGAGCTTGGATAACTGCTTCTAAAATCAAGGACTGAACCTCTAATAATGGGATGATATTGGCCCCCCGCCAGTGAAATAACTTCAAAATGCCCAGTCGAGGAACTGAGTAAAATAATTTGGCACCATTGTCAAAACCTTCTTTTGCCATCCTTCACTCTTGACAAACTTCCCTCGGTGTAAGAAAAAAGAACTGCCTACAATCTGCAAGTGTATTACTTGCTATACAAAAATAATCACCCTGACTTCCATTTCAGGCATTAAAAGAGACCAAATATCGTATTTCCAGGTTTTAGACAACACATTCATATAAACACAAATGTGCATCAGAGCTTTCCATTTGTTGAAGCATTTGTATTTAACATATTCTGCATAGGCATTAAAAGTGAAGGAATTTGTATATGATTAATATCTTCCAAGAACTCTCATCTGGTGGGACAGAGGATGGCACTGCCACCCAATTTGATAAATGGAGAACTTGGCCTGCTGATTTGGCAATACTTCTGACCAGCTACCAAAATAAAAGACAGCACCAACATCACTGCTGACTCACAACTGTCCTGAAGGTTTGAGTTTCCCTCCTTTGGCAGAATATCCTACTTGTACCCTACATGTTTCACCCTCTATACTTCTCTCCTTCTTCAATGCTAAGTTCCAGGCAATAAGATTGTATTAGTCAGAGTTTGCAGAGAAACAAAACTAATAAACAGGGACTTCCCTGGTGGCGCAGTGGTTAAGAATCTGCCTGCTAATGCAGGAAACATGGATTCAAGCCCTGGTCCAGGAAGATCTCACATGCATAGCAACAAAGACCCAACTCAGCCAAAAATAAATAAATAAATTTACAAAAAAAAAAAAAAAAAAAAAACCTAATAAACATACATATATAGAGAGATTTATTAAAAGAAAATGATTCAAGTGATTATGAAGACTGATAAATCACAAATCTGCCATCTGCAAGCTGAAGACCTAGGAAAGCCAAAGGTGTAGCTCCCATCTGAAGACCAGCAGGCTTGAGACTCAGAAGGAGCCAATGTTTCTGTTCTACTCTAAAGGCAAGAAAGAACCGTTGTCCCAGCTCAATGCAGGCAGGCAGGAAGTGTCCTCATAGAAAAGTCAGCCTTTTTGCCCCATTCAGGCCTTCAACTGCTTGAGTGAGGCCCACCAACATTAGGGAGGGCAATCTGCTTTATTCAGTCTTCCAATTTAAATATAAATCTCATGCAAAAGCACCCTCACAGACACACACAGAATAATGTTTGCCCAAATATCTGGGCACCCTGTGGCCCAGTCAAGTTGACACATAAAATTGACCATCTCAGGAAGGTCATTGGAAGCATATTGTGGCAGCTCCCAGGATAATCAGTCCACTCCTAGGCTGCTCCCCTTCTTTGTCTCTTCCTCCTCCAGCTGCCACCATCTTGGACCATGACAACAAGGGACATACCTAAATAATGGCAGAAAAATTGGGGGCTCTGAAGATTGTATGGAGCAGAAACACCATGTCAGCCCAGGACTCTATATCCCCAGTCTTCTACATCAGAGAAGAAAGAAACTTGCACCTCGTTTAATCTGCTGTTATTTGGTGATGATGTTTTGTGGAGAAGGAGGGGATCTGTGAAAGCTGATGCTAATCCTAACTGATATATCTCCCTTTTTCTCCCATTTCACACTACAGGAGAGAATGATGGATTGGGCAACAAATTAGCTAAAATACCTATGACTAGAAAGAGAGAAAACCCTAAGACCTGTGTAGCCCTCAGCTCTACAGTGAAGGTAACAATCAAACTTTATACAGCACAGTAAAGCTTTTGTGCAGCCTTTCATGACATTCTATCTTTCCAAAAATAACCTTGTGAGGCAGAGAAGCCTTATGTTTTAATCCTCATTTTTCTCTCTGAAAAACCTAGGATTGTCCTTGCTTAGATGATAATTTGGTTTTGAATTCTTCATATTAAGCTAAGCAAAACCATGCAGTATCAAGTGGGCAACAATATCTTATTCAATAGAATTCTATCCCTTTACAAACATTTATGGGGAGCTTTAAAACTTCTTTATAAATGCAAATTAAGTCTTAAAGCAAGATTATAACAGTGAAATTCTGTTTTAACCTGATGGACACCAAAATGACTTTGCTAAATTCAAACTGCATTTCAATGGAAACCCATGGTCACTGTGGAACCAAAGGGTATTGAGCCTGTTGTTTGTTTGCTGTGATCGTTTGCAGATAAAGCAAGGGAACACTATTATTTGTGTCAAGTGCATGTTAGCCTTAAATGCTGGGAGAAATCCTACAGCTGCAAGAACTCTTTAATTGAGCCCAGAGTTTCTCAAACTTGTGTGACCATGAATCAGTTTTTTGTTTTTTATTGTTTTTTTCTTTTCTGGTTTTGTTTTTTATAAATACTTTACATTTCAAACACTGGTGTTGCAAGAGCGTGTTTTCAGAAGCACTATACCAATTTCTACTTTGAGGGCACTTTCTTCTCACTAAACATACTGCAGGGTAGGACAGGGTTGGAGGGGACAGGGGACGGAGGATTACGTGGCTGCACTTGCGGAGTTTTCTCCGTACCACCCTCCTTAATTAGGATTACCAGTATTAGCCAATAAGAATACAGGATTCTCAGTTAAAACTGAACTTCAGATGAACAGCAAAAACGAATTTTTTTTTGTATAAGTATGTCCCATGTGATGTTTGGGACCTACGTATACCAAAAATCTATTCATTGTTTACCTGATTTCTGAAATTCAGTTTAACTGGGCACCTTGTACCTTGTCTGGCAACCCTACCCCTAATCCATCGCCAGGGAGGAGGAGCTTCTGGTCGTCCTGGTTCATATTTCGAGGCATTTAATGGGGCTTTATGACTAAGAAGGAGTGCTGGAGTCAAATCACAAGCCTCTGCTCCCAAGTTTGTAAACAGTCTCTCCATGAAGTTCTCTTATTTCGGCCTCTTTTTGTGCTACGCTTCCTTACAAGGACCCTGAGTAATATCCTGTAAGACTAAGATTTAGGACAAATGGAGATGCCTTGCCTGAGCCTTAATCCTAAATCTCAAACTCAAACCTAGGTTTGCAGAAAGTCTTGCTTTGGGGGTTTTCGCGCCAACAATAAACAGGTTCCCTTTTTCTTATTTCTGGACCAGCTAGCTATAGGTCAATGCATGCCGTTCAGTAGGCTTAATATAAGCTATTGCAATCCCTACAACTATTATTCTTATTAGCACCCTAAATATCTGTATTGACAATATTGCAATGGTTGTGTAACGGTTTGGGGGTGGGAGTCAGTGTACTCAAATGCCATCAACACTCATCTCTCTCTACTTTAGAGAAAAGGAGAACAGACCACCAAATAGAGATTTGCACACAGACCACAATGACCCCGTGGTAAGTCTTGGGTCTTCTTTCTTACCTGGGATCTGGGAATTGACCACTGTGTTCACCGTGTTAATTTCTAGAAATCATAAAACCCCAAAACTTGATTGACTGACCAGATGTTCTAAGAATACTTAGGGCTGGACACAGGAACAAGTTAATATTTTTTTTAATCTTAAAAAAAGAAAACACCCCAACTTACCCATAATCGATTTCTTACTTTTTTTCCCAGCTATTTTTAAATAATCAAATCACCATAGTCTCTATAGCATTCTGGAGATTACAGGGCTTGTGAGTCATATCCTTATTTACAGGAATGATGGGGGAAAGTCAGCACTTCAGCATTTACTCCATTTTTGAGAAGTGAACAGGAATTAAAAAGCTCAGGGTGGCGGGAGGAAAGCTGTTTAATACATAATTTTACCTTGTCCTACTATTTCTTTATCTTTCCCTTTTCAAGACTCAGACCTGAGAGAACTGCCACTGCCCAGACACGTCCAGTGACAGATACAATATGTTAGTGTAGCAGATGGCAGACACATATTCTTCCTTGTTTGGCTGTTAAAAAACTTGATTCCTCCTTTTTTTCACACTAGCTCAGTCCTTCTGCTCAGAATTTCTTGTCTTAAACTTCTTAGTCCAAAAGAACAAAAAGTTTTTAAAAGAGAAACTCCTTGGGGAAAACTTTATTTTCCAGCTTGTGTGACTCAGACCATCACCTCATGGCCGTTACTTACTGTAGCCTCAATAATCTACTCTCATAAAAGCTTCTTCTTTTATCTCCCTTCCCCAGAGCTGTCTGAGAAATGTGAAAATAGGAGGACTGATTAGGAACATTTTCAAAGTTCCAGGGAGCAAATTGAAATCGATATGATTTTAACACTAGAACTTAAAACCCCCCTGAGTATATAAGACACTTTTCTTTTGGGGAGCATTTGTTTCTAACCATGGGAAATAATATATTCCCCGTTAATTAAAACATAGAAGGTTAGAACTGGAAGGGTGTTCAAAGAAGCTAAAGTTTAAGGCTATCAGCTTTGTGGGTGATTTCATCTCTGCCTTGTGAACATTTCACATGTGTGACGTGATCTGCACGTCCATCTTTGATTATTACCATTCTTTAAAAATAACATGGACAGGTGGAAAAGATTGTCTCAAAAGTTCTAACTGCTTAAGAATATTCTCTTACGAGCTGTGAGTTTGGCAACTTTGAAACATGAAATAAACATTAAAAAACAGATCATAGAAATCTTCATTAAGAGGCAGGATTATTAGTGTCACTCAATTAAATATGTTAATGATGACAGCGGAGGTAAATTCTGTCTTCTATTCTAAGCCAGGCCACATGATACAATTAAGGGTTTACCTTCTCTCTAAGGAGAAAAATAGTCACTAAAATGACTTCTCAAGTAAAATGTATATAATACCCTATACAAATAACCCTACCAACTGTATAGCTAGCTTAATCTGTATAGTATAAATAACGCCATACAGTATAGCAGTCTAAGCAACTTAAAATGAAGTAACTTAACAAAGAAAACCCTTGAAACATGTTACCCTAGAAGATAATGTGTTAACATGTTGTCCCTGTCCTTGAAAGTCTTCAGTGGCTTCCTGTTGTTTCTAGGATTAAGGCCAAAATTCTTAATGTGATCTTCAAGGTCCTGCCTTATCCTGCAACCTCATCTTGTACCACACTCTACATACCTCTTCATGCTCAGCCACATGGGCTTCCCTCCAAGTCTTTGAACATGCCCCAGGGCCTTTGCACATGTTTCACTCTGTCTAGACACCTTCCTCCTCCTGCCTTCTTTGCCTCTTTAGCTCTTACTCATCCATCAGATCTCAGCTCAGTAGTCACCACCTTGAGAAAGTCATCCCAGACTCTAAATCTCAGTTAGATTCTCTTTTGTATATGAACTCATAGACTATATTTCTTTTCTGTTTGGCACTTACCTCATTTATTTGTTGTATTTTTTTATCTATTGCCGCATAACAAATCACCCCAAAATTTAGTGGCTTAAAACAGCATTTATTATCTCAGAGTTCCTGAGACTCAGAAACAGGAGCAGCTTGGTGGGTGGATTTGGTTCAGAGTCTCTCACGAGGCTGCAGCCATTTGCAGCTTCACCTGGGATTGGAGGACTTGCTTCACAGTTCACTCATGTGGCCTCAGGTCCTTACCACATGGGCTTCTCCGTAGGCCTGCTGGAGCCTCTTCAGAACACGGCAGCCAGCTCATCCAGAGCAAGTGATCCAAGAGAGAACGGAGGAGAAGGAAGCTCTGTGTCTTTGTGACCTGGGCGTAGAAGCCACATACTGCCACTTCTGCTTTATTCTGTTTGTCACAAACAAGTTAAGTCCACCCCACACTAAAGGGGAAGAGAAATAAGCTCTACCTTTTGAGGGGATTTTTGGATATATTTAAAACTACCCCAGGTAGGTAGTTAAGTAAATGTTTACCTTCCCTACTAGACTAAGGATTCCTTGACTACTAGACCCACATTCCTGTTGTGCACTGTTGTGTCTCTGACATCTTCCAGAATGCCTGGCAAAGTACAAGCATTCAGAGAAAGAAAGAAGGAAAGAAGGAAAGAAGGAAGGAAGGAAAGAAAGCAAGAAAGAAAGAAAGAAAGGAAAGAAAAAGAAAGAAAGAAAGAAAGAAAGAGAAAGAAGGGAGGGAGGGAGGAAGGAAGGAAAGACGGAAGGAAAGGCAGAGTGAGGGAAGGAAGGGAGGCAGGGAGGGAAGGTAAAAAGTCAATTTGCATTTGAATCCCAGCCCTGCAAAACACTGTACAAATTATGTAACCTTAGTTTCTGGCTTTGGGGAATGGGGATAATTATAGCTACCTCTCAGGCTGTTCTGAGAATTAAATAATACAGCCTATATGATGAACCTGGATTTTTCTGGTACAGAAAGGGCTCATTAAACATTACTTTTATTCATCTTTTTGCTTCAATGACACCTGCCATCCATCCCAAGGCACGTGGATTCTCCTTCTCATTTTGTCTCTCCCAACCCTACTAGTCTGTTCCTCCAATCCAGTTGCTGCCACTCTCCCTTGTTGCACAGTCCTTCCTATTAGCCTGACAATTTCTGGTATCCATCCATCCTGTACACCACAACCCTATTCATTGTCTTCAAGACCAGCCCTGACCATTCACTCCTCTTTTCAAAATGTTTATTTTGTCCAAACTCTCCCACAACCAGGGCCCAGTGGAACTTCTCAACTTAATTTGTCACTATTCCCCTACATATACCCTCTGAGAAGACTATCTACTGCCTCCCAAAGTGTGGAACACTGGGATTGTGTCATTCATTTTTGCTGTTATTCTGCCTTGCACTTGGTAAGTAAATAGTAAACTTCTGTTGAATTGAATTTGAATTCCAGATCCCTTTAATTCCTTGTTTGTACTGAGTTAATGATACATCCAAGCCCAGGTACCAGAATGACATCAAGATACCAACATCAATGAGAAGAGAGTGGGCTTTTAGTCACCTGTAACCACATTCTTTTATGTCTATGTAAACTAAATGGCCCACAAATAGCAAATTCTTTAATAGAGCAGTTACACAGTATAATGTGGGTTACATTTTCTTAAATTCTCTAAAGCAAGCACTTCATCTTAATACTAATAGAACCTCTGTGCTCATTTTTAATGCTCTATAAATTTTTCATTATTGCTAATAGCAAGAACATTGTAAATATATTTGAAGATATAAAATTCTTAAATGATTATGTGTTATACAGACGATAGGCAGCGGTAAATAAGATTGGAGGAAATTTGTCAAATGAATGAAAAGATGAAACTGACAATATAAGAAATTTTGCCTTTAGGTTTCTCTGAAAATGCTACAAAAGTAGATGTTTTTATATTTTTAATGAATAAAAGTCTGCTTAAAACTCACCCTCCTATGTTGAATCACTATGCTGTATACCTGAAACTAATATAATACTGTAAATCAGCTATACTTCAATTAAAAAATATTAAAACACACACACACCTATAGAAATGCTTACTTTTGAGTTATGAATAGATATCTTTTGGAAACAGTAAAATTCCAGGCTGAAACTAGAACAGATATGAAAACTATTTACTCAGTGTCTCCTTGACATAATAACAGAGTGTTCAAATATTTTGACCTTGTAAAATTATTTTCATTCTAGTAGAGCAGAGAGATTTTGCAACTATATTTCCATGCCCTCCCCTCCCATTTTCTATAAGGTGCCATGACTGCTTGAATTCTGTAAATACATGTAACCCTCTTCAGATGGGCAGTGATCAACAACTAATCGTTGTATTTAAAGCTAGGTAACTTACCCTTCATCCTTCCATTCCATTGGCCTTAGATTTATATAAATTTAGTCAACAAGTCCTTCTTTATATTAGTATATATAAGCCTTGGGGTTCTTTTAAAAAGAAGGCGCTACCAGGATAATAGGGACTTTCACCTTTAGTTAAATGTTAAAGCAGCTGAAAGGTGAATAGGCTCACATAACATTCAAACGTTGAGAGCTATTGAAAAGCTTCATTTTACAAATGAGGAGACTGAGGTTAAGGATGCTAAGGACCTTATGGACACACACCACATGACAAGAAACCCATGGCCCTGCATCATGTTTCCGCTTGGCATTTGCCCAGCTGCCCAGTGATTAGTCTAACCCAAGGTGCATCAACCTCTGTGCCATTGGCATATTGGGCCAAACAATTCTTCTCTGTTGTGATGCTGTCCTGCGTATTGCAGGATGTCTAGCAGCATCCCCAGCCTCTACTCTCCAGATGCCAGTAGCACCCACCCCCTCATCCTTGTCGTGACAACAAAAATATCTCTAGACTTTGCCAAATGTCCCTTGAGGGTAAAATCACCCCCAGTTGATAACAACCAGTCTATCCCAGGCCATCTTATTGCTTTAATCAGCTATTCTCTTTTATGTTTTCTGGGCAAATACTTTAAGACACTAATGACCATATTCAGTATAGAGCTCTGAGTTATTTATATGAGAAACCACAGTCTTACAAGAAAAGGGACTTCACCGCTTTTTTGGCACTTCCAAATACAACTAAGAACAAATTCTGACTAGGGTTAACCCATCCCAACTTTTAGCATAAATTGAGGTTAAGAAAGAGACAAAATACAGACTGAGGGTTTTGATCTATGTTTAATGAAAAAGAAGTTACAGGAATAGAAATGGACATAAAACAAAGAGATCAATTTGGAAAACTATGGTGATAGATAGAACAAGGGAAAAAATCATTTTAATCTTAAATTTACTCATATATTCTTATTAATCATTGATCCAAAACATCTCCTTAAATCCAAAACAGAGTAATAGTTAGAATTTTACTGTTCAAATTACTGGGCTGTTTTCATGGGAACTCACCAAGGTAATGTCCAAACAATACTTTTCCATTTCTCCCAGAACACACACAAGCAAAGGCAGAGATGTTTACCACGAGGTAACGTAGCATGGAGAAAATACAGCCTTATCAGCTTTTTATTACAACAGCAAGTTAGCACTGGCAAATGTGCTTCTGGCACAAACATGCTTTCCGCTAATATTTTCATGAGAAAGCTTTTATGATGTGCAACCATTTATTCTTAGTACAATCAATCATTGAGGGATTAAACCTAACTCTGGTGAACATAAATATATTTGGAGAAGTTTCTGACAGTTCAGATTAGAGCACCGTAGAAATATTGAAGATGTGAAATTTTAAAATACACAGATAAGAAACTGCAGTGAGCATCTTACTAGTTTGTTTCATGGCTGAATTCTGTTCATGATTCTTAGTAGAATCAGTCAATGTTCTATTTCTATCATTTTCTACCCAGATCTACAGTATGATCGTATCTTGCTAAATAAGAAAAAAAAATATCTTTGGAAACGAATTATGATCTCTGAAAACATCTGGTAATAGGTTTGTTTCAATTACCTTCTTTAAAATAAAATAACCCTTCTCTCAAACTATATCAGGCAAGCATTAAACTTGTTAGTATAGACGTTGGCCATGTGGGTAATAAGGAGAAGCAATAGATTTTACTCACTATCCCTTTAAAATAAAAATCTTTTGGCCAGTGCATAGCAGCCACCAACCTCTTATGCTCACATTGAATAATTTCAAGTTAGGACGAGCCCTGTCTCTTCTGATACTGTATTCTAAGTTTCTCCAGTTGTTCTATACATTGGGACTGGGCCAGCTTCAATGTCCGATTCTCCTCCGTCAGTGCCTCAAATTCCCGAGCCAGCTGAGCGGCATCCAGCTTCTCCTTTTCTGCCTGATCCAGCTTGGCAATGAGCTCCTTTCTGAAGATTCAGGGGGGCAGGTGAGGAAGAAGCATAAAACATAATGCAAACAGATTGAATTATACAGCAACAGCATAACGGAAGTCGAATATGTCATTCTACTCTTCCAAATTTTACCCATCTCTGCTTGCCTCCTTACTTTTATTTTTCCAACTTCACAAATGTTAGATGCCTTTATTTTATTCCAGCACCTTGTCTAGATATATCCAAAATATTAAACATATACCAGCACAGATACAGAGAACAAATGTATGGATACCAAGGGGGAAGTGGGGAATCAGATGAATAGGGAGATGGGGATTGACATATATCCACTATTGATACTATGTAGAAAATAGATAACTAATGAGAACCTACTGTACAGCACAGGGAACTCTACTCAATGCTCTGTGGTGACCTAAATGGGAAGGAAATCTAAAAAAGAGGGGATATAAATACACATAAAGCTGATTCACTTTGCTGTACAGTGGAAATTAACAAAGCATTGTAAAGCAAATATACTCCAATTAAAAATAAATAAATAAATAGAAATAAAATAAAATAAACATATACCAGCAAAAGCTCAATAAGTCCTTTGACAGTCAAAAGGGGTGATCTTTTAAAGAGTACAACAAATTATAAAAAATTATGACTATTTTGTAGGAAAAAAGCAGAAAAATTTGTTTATAATTTAAGATGCTATTGTCTTACAGGTAGGTGAATCATAGTTTGTCCCTTACCTAAGTTTTGTCCTTCAAATTCAGTTATTATCTTCTTTTGTTTTCTATTTCTGAGTTTAACAAATCTTTACTAGGCAAAGTAACAAATCTTTATGAAGAAATTCCAGTTGCCTCCTGCAGATATTATTTTCCATGTCTTTCCCTAGCCCTTATATATATCTTGTCGCCCTAACTAACAAAGCAATATCTCTATGTTTGGTGCTGTCCTGACTCCTGAATTTAGGAAGCAAGCTAAGGTTATTGGAGGGAACTTGTAGTGATAACGCCTAAAACAATAAATATTTGTAAATAATTCATTGATGTAAATACACATAATAAGGAACTAAAGATTTGCAGTCTATATTTAGATTTAATAAACATGACAACCCAAAACAGGTCCATTCCCCTTATATGTGTCAGTTAATCCTAAACTAGACTTAACTGAATTTTCCTTTGCCTCAACATAAGGGTATGTCATATTTCTTTCTCCTCTGTATGCAAAAGTGCAGAGACCTGGAAGACCACTTGAACCAAGTGATTAAACTTGACATCATTAGTAATGAGACCAATAGATGCCCCATGCATCACAAAAGACACAACATCTTTTCTGTGGTATTCCTGGCAAAAAATGCACACATCAGACAACCTCAAATTGAGGGAAATGTTACAAAAGCATTTGAAGCCTGTATGCTTCAAAATGTTAAAACTGCTTCATATTTAGAAAAACTAAAGAGAAATGGCAATGAAATGCAATGTGCAATTCTGGATTGGAAAGAAAAAAGCTGTGAAGGACATTATTGGGAAAGTGATGCAATTTAAATATGGCCTGTGAATTAGATAATACTACTGAATCAATGCTAAATTTCTTAATTTTAATTATTGTATTGATGTCAAGTGAGAGAATGTCCTTGTTCTTAGAAAATACTCCCTGAAGTATTTAGGGCAATGGAGCATGATATATATATATATATATATATATATATATATACACACACACACATATATATAATTGTATATGTGCATGTGATACAGATAGATGGATAGACACCCCATCTCTCTAAGAGAGAAAGAGAGAGAGAGCCCCAGTAGTATGTAGCTTTGGGAGAGGGAGAATAAAGCACAACTGGGGAAATTCTTCATAATTAATGAATGCAGTAAAGGAAGTATGAGGGTTCTTTTTACCATTTTTGTAACTTTTCTGTAAATTTGAAACTATCACACAGTTGCCCCAGGAAAAGGATAAAAAGCAAATCAGAATAGAAGTTCTAGTATTTTCTTCCTGCATTCAACAGACTGCTTTGTGTACCCAATTTGGTGACCACTGAGCAAAACCAGGCACCGGAAAGAAAGTGCCCAACAGGGACAAAGGGAAGATAATCTGGAACATTCATATGCATATACACAAGGTTCCTTTGGGCTCTTATTGATCTTTGAATCTTCCATAGTATTTGGAATACAAAAGCTCCCAGAGATAAATTAGAAGTTTGGGATTAACATATACACACTACTATATATAAAATAGTTAAACAACAAGGACCTACTGTATGGCACAGGGAACTATACTCAATATCTTGTAATAACCTATAATGGAAAAGAATCTGTAAAAGAATTTATATATATATATATATATATATATATATATATATATATATATATATATTTGTATAAAACTGGATCACTTTGCCATACACCTGAAACTAACACAACCTTGTAAATTAACTATACTTCAATTTTTTTAAATGGTTTAAAGAAAGAATATAGGGAATTCCCTGGTGGTCCAGTGGTTAGGCCTCCGCTCTTCCACTGCAGGGGGCATGGGTCTGATCCCTGGTCAGGTTCAGTGCGGCCAAAGGGGGAAAAAAAAAGAATATAAAGTCTCCCAATAAATACTTATTGAATAAATATAATTGAAGAGTAAGGTACCTCAGAGACAACATATATTTTAAAGATGAGGAAACAGAAACTCAAAGTGCTTAATATAATTGGAAAAAGTCACACACCTAATAAGAAGCAGCCATGAATCGAACCTGTCCTTCTGATTAAATGCTTAAGGTTCTTTGCCTCTAAACATAGTTTAAGCAATAAATGTCAATAATTAAATATTAGTAAAGTTTCTTACGTAACTATCTTAAAGAAATTGATTAGTAAAATTTATGTAAGTAAAAAGAGACATGCCTCTAAATCCCTCACCCATCAGATCATCTACCCCTGTTCTTTTCTTCCTTTCAAATTAACTGTGTCACACAAATAATGGCTACTGTCCAGGCTCCATATCTGACCTCATTTAAAATTCCTGAGGATATCTGTTATTAGTTTTGACTAACAGGGAAAATAAATCACAGATTTTACAACTGAAAGGAATGGTCATGATTGTCTAATCCAATTTTCTTGCATTGGAGAAAGTCAATAATAATTTCTTCCTTACTGGAATCAAGAAGACTCAACTGATAGGTTTCTAAATTAATTTCATGTATTTGATAAGCAGTTACACATCTATTTAATGAATACTGTCAAAACGTCTGTTGCCTCCTGTCCAAGACCTATTTATATAGAAAAATTGGTGCTCATTCATTAGCAATTCATAATTAAACCCCAGCACATCAACCTACAAAGATAATCTTATAAATAGATGATCTGGGGAGCAAGTCAATATGTACAATTGGCTAGAATGTGGTCCTGCCTTTGATTTCTTGTTTATCATTTCCCTTCAGTGTAATGTGATAAAGGTGTAGAAGATCATCATTACAGGAATCTTATTTATACCATAGTTTTCCAGATGATGTACCTCAACAGTGAAAAGGTCATAACCTTGGGTCCACCATAGATCATCTGCTGGCCCCATCCTAAGCCACATGCCTGGATAAGTTTTTATTTGCTAAAACAAGTGGGGGAAGGGGAAATCCAAGTGAGTCGGTAAAGAGAACTAAAACTTTCTGCAAACTAATTTCAAAATTAAGGAGATTCTTTATGTTGTAGGAGGTTGGGAAATGGATTCATCATTAGTACAAGTATTTCTCTGTTTCTGGAAAGATCAGAACTCTTGGAACTTTCTAAGTTAACTAAAGACTTTTATTTGGAAAAGACAAAATCCTAGGCAGTTTAGTCCCCAGGAGCTAAAGCGTTTTGAATAATAATGTAACAAAGGGTCTTCCCTGGTGGCACAGTGGTTAAAAATGCACCTGCCAATGCAGGGGACATGAGTTCAAGCCCTGGTCCAGGAAGATCCCACATGCCGCAGAGCAACCAAGCCTGTGCGCCACAACTACTGAGCCCGTGCTCTAGAGCCGCGAGCCACTACTACTGAAACCCACGCACCTACAGCCCGTGCTCCTCAACAAGAGAAGCCACCGCAATGAGAAGCCCGCGCACCACAATGAAGAGTAGCCCCTGCTCGCCACAACTAGAGAACACCTGCGTGCAGCAATGAAGACCCAATGCAGCCAAAAATAAATAAAATTAAATTAATTAATTTAAAAAAATAATAGTGTAATAAAATACTATCTTCATCATAGGAGAATTTTAGCTTAAATTGTGATTTAGACTGTACTGTTAGTGGTTCTTGAAAGATGTGTGTTCTAGCACCAACATTTATACACAGGAGAGGAGTAGATGCTTCAAGATGACATAAAGGATGTGAAAGTTCACCTTCATCTTATGCAGGTGAAGGAACAATAAATGGTATTGAAATGGAATTTCCAAAACACAGTCTAGACTTTGGTATTGAAGCCCTACAAATGAATGATGCAGGAAGAATAAATTTACCCTATCTTCTGGGAGCCAAAGGGCAACACCTTACCTTTGCAGGAAGAAGTAAGATTTGCTCTAGAGTTTCTCAGCCTTGGCACAATTGATCTTTTGGGCCAACTCTTTGTTGTTGGTGGCTGTCCCAGACATTGGCATTATAGAAGGTTTAGCAGTATCCTTGGCCTCTACTCCCCAGAAGTCAGTAGCACCTCCCCTCACCCCACATCATCACAACCAAAAATGTCTCTAGACATCGCCAATGTCCTAGGGGTAGGAGGCTGAGGAATCAGTCTAGTTAAAAACCCCTACTCTATAGGAAATGGAGATTTCCACTATCAATCACCCGAAAAAGAGTTAAATTCTGGGTTAGGAATAACGGGAAAGGCAAAATGTTTTCCTCGTTCTGTTTTTTGTTTGTTTCCTTATTTTAATTAACTAAGTAATTTTATTAAAGTATAGCTGCTGTACAATATTATATAAGTTACAGGTGTACAATACAGTGATTCACAAATTTTAAAGGTTATACTCCATTTATAGTTATTATAAAATATTGGCTATATTCCCTGTGTTGTACAATATATCTTTGTAGCTTATTTTATACCTAATAGTTTGTAGCTCTTACGTGCCTACCTCTATACTGCCCCTCCCCTTTCCCACTCCTCACTAGTAACCACTAGTTTATTCTCTATATATGCTAGTCTGCTTCTTTTTTGTTATATTCTCTAGTTTGTTGTATTTTTTTAAATTTCACATATAAGTGATATCATCAGTATTTGTCTTTCTCTTAGACATAGACTTAAAATAACTATGATTAATATATTCAAGAAATAGAAGAACAGATGATATATTTCAATAGAAGACTGGAGTCTACCAAAAATATCAACAGAATACATTAATTGAAAAATTAGATGAATTCCAAGTAAAATCTAGAGTTTGTTAATAGTAATATATCAATGTCAGTTTCTTAGTTTCGACAAATGTACCATGGTAATGTAACATGCTAACGACTGGGGAAACTGGCTGAGGGAAAAATGTTTCCTCATTCTGCTCCCCTAAAGATTGAAGTTTCTTTCCTTAGCAAGAGAGACAAAATTAAAGGCACTCTCACTGAAGAGAGGTAAATATTCTGTCCCTTTTAATGTGGTTCCAGGCAGAGAGGATTAGGTGGAGAGATACCTGGGAATGAGATTCCAGTTAAAAGACTGGACTGCCTATAATTAGGTATAAAAGGCCCAAATCATTATGACTGGGGCATAAATGGAAAGTGTAATCTCACAGTCTAATGAAATCTGGTATATTGGGATTTCATATAAAACTAAATCCTCAAACAAAAGGATCCCCTTGTCCACACGGGGAGGGGGAAGGGTAAGCTGGGATGAAGTGAGAGAGTGGCATGGACATATATACACTACCAAATAAAATAGATAGCTAGTGGGAAGCAGCCGCATAGCACAGAGAGATCAGCTCGGTGCTTTGTGACCACCTAGAGGGGTGGGATAGGGAGGGTGGGAGGGAGACACAGAGGGAAGAGATATGGAGATATATGTATATGTATAGCTGATTCACTTTGTTATAAAGCAGAAACTAATACACCATTGTAAAGCAATTATACTCCAATAAAGATGTTAAAAAATAAAAAGAATCCCCTTGTCCACACCTCTGCCTCTGAGTGAAGAGCCAAGACAGTTCTTTGGTCCTTCTACTCATTCACTTGACAAGTATTTGTTGAAATCCTATTGCAAACCAAACCAATTCTCAATAGACTGTTAGTCTCGGGGAGTGTATCTCCACTGTTGGAAAATGAACTCAAAACCTATAAATTATACAGAAGGCATCTTATCCATATTAGACATCTTAGGAATGAGGATAGAACTTTCCACACATTACTACATATCCTGCAAACACTTGTGGAGAAATACCTCAATTTATTGTTTCTTTATGACAGTAGAAACCTGCTTTCTGAGGGCTGTGTAAAGATTTAAGAAAAATGTGCCTGGAATAAAAAAGTGAGGTTTGGTTTTCAATGTTTTCTAACTGCGGTATCGTTTTGCAAAGAAAATTGTACCCTGAAGTGAAGCAAATAAAACACATAAAATTGAACTTCCCCTGTTTGGCCCTTGTACAGTACCCTGCCCTCCCATCACCCTCACCATCCCCAATCTCTGAGAGGTTTCCTAGAACCCATTTTAAAAGCCTCTGCCTTCAGGAATGCCCATAAAGAAATAAATGTTTCTGATTAATAATAAAAACCTCTTGTTGGAAATTTCAGGATAAAGTAAATACCATGACTAAAAACAAATCAGAATGAGGCTATTTCTAGACTATGCCTTTACAAATTACTTATGCTCCCTTTTCCCCCATCCTGATATGTTCCCCTCGATGAGATGTTGCTCCCTCAATCATCATTTTGTGTATCTTAAAAAAGGCATGAAAATACAGGTCTTATACTGATTGTGGTACTCTCATATGAAAACAGTTTTCTAATGTTTTGCAACTAAAATTATATACAACATTTTTAACTCAATAATAAAAAGACAAATAACTCAACTTAAAAATGGACAAAGGACCTGAATGGACATTTCTCTAAGAAGTCATAGAAATGCCAAAAAGCACATGAAAAGGTGCTCAACATTTTTAGCTATCAGGGAAGTGTAAATGAAAACCAGAAAGAAACATCATTTTACACCCACTAGTGTAGCTATAATCAAAAAGACATAATAGGTGTTGGCAAAATGTGGAGAAATTGGAAACTTCATACATTTCTGTTGGGAATATAAAACGGTGCAGCCACTTTAGGAACAGTCTGGCAGCTCCTCAGAAGGTTACACATTGGGTTATCATATGACTCAGTAATTCTACTCTTAGGTACACACCCAAGTGAATTGAAAAGATACATCCACACAAACACTTATACATAAATGTTTGTAGCAGCATTATTCATAATAGCCAAAAGTACAGACAACCCAACTGTCCATCAACTGACAAATGGCTAACTAAAATGTGATATAACCATATAACAGAACATTATTTGACAATAAAAAGGAATGAAGTACAGTCATACCTCATTTTATTGCACTTTGTTTTATTGTGCTGCACAGATATTGTGTTTTTTTACAAATTGAAGGTTTTTGGCAACCCTGCAATGAGCAAGTCTTTGGCACCATTTTTCCAACAGCATTTGCTCATTTCATGTGTCTGTGTCACATTTTAGTAATTCTTGCAATATTTCAAACTTCTTCATTATTATTATATTTGTAATGGTGATCTGTGATCAGTGATCTTTGATTTTATTATTGGAAAAAGACCATGATTCGTTGAAGGCTCAAATGATGATTAGCATTTTTTAGCAATAAAGTGTTTTTTAATTAAAGTTTGTATGGTTTTTTTTAGACATAATGCTATCGCACACTTAATAGATTACAGTATAGTGTAAACATAACTTTTGTATTCACTGGGAAACCAAAAAATGTGTGTGACTCTCTGTTGTAATACTCGCTCTATTGTAGTGGTCTGGAACCAAACCTGCAGTACCTCTGAGGTCTGCCTGCACTGATGCATGCCACAGCAAGGATGAACCCGGAAAATATTATGCTAAGTGAAAGAAGCCAGTCACAAAAGACCACATACTGCATGATTCCATTTATCTCAAATATCCAGAATAGGCAAATACATAGAGACAGAAAGTAGACTAGTGGTTGCCAGTGGCCGGCGGGAGGGAATGGGGAGTGACCACTCAGGGGTACAAGGTTTGTTTCTGGGGCGATGAAAATGTTCTAAAATCGTGATGGTGGTTTCACAGCTCTGTGAGTCTACTGAAAACCACTGAATTATTTTTTAAGCCCCTGAATTATTTCTTTTAAGTTATATAACATTTTTCAACCTGACTTTTCTAAGATTTTATCTTTTTCTGACAGTCTAAGTCAATCTTTTAAACACCGGAACACCTCGCACAATTTTTCATATATAAGGCAGAGAGTGGTCTCTCCTCTGAACAAGTTAAAACACAAAGCAAGTTTTACTAATGGTAAATCTATTTGTAGAACTAATTATAGTTTAACCATATATTTTTTAAACTGCCAGACAATTCAGTGATAAATATCAAATGCCATAAAATATCTGTACCTCACTTCCATGAGTTTCCATCACATACACAAAACCTATATGTGTTCTATAAAAATGCTTAGAATATTTATTGAAAAAAGTATGTATACATTTTATGTTACTATATAAGCAATTATATAAAAAATACCTATTCACATCCAAAAGGCCTAGAAAAAATAGACAAAAATGATAGTAGGAGTTCTGTAAAGATGTCAGAATTCTTGGTAAATTTTTAAAGCTTTCAATAAAATTGTCTTTTTTTTTCAGTTAAGAAGAGAGAAATTTCCAGTGAAAGTAAGAACAAGCTTTTTGCATATCACTGGTCAATAAGCCAGAAGCTATTCTTTAAATTAAATTCATCCCATGCTGAATTTGTAATCCCAGAAAATGTTTGACTGTCATTATCCACCCAACAGACATGATTTAAAACAATAGTTATAATCAACTCTTCTCCCCTCCCCTCTGCGAAGTCTCCCAAACTAGGTCCAGGGAGACCCCCTCTGGAGATGAGAGAGAAGTTCAGCTTAACCTGTGCCCACATGGCTCCAATATTCAAAAACTCTCTTTTAAAATACCTGATTTAGTGACTCTCTGTGTGTCCAGCGTATGCTAGCCAATCACTGGAAGCAACATAATCAGCCACACTTTATTAAATGATGGGGAAGAAATTCTCATCCAAATCATCAAAAAAATGGAGAGTGAATTTACTTGGGTCAAATCCATTTGGCCCAATTTATCTTGTTTGAACACAAAGACTGTTCAGGAAAATACCTGTTGTAAGATGAATTTCTGCTTCAGTAAAGTGTTGATGAAAACACGGATCACCCATAACCCTTGGAGGACCAAGTTCATTTATTTATAGATATAAAATATCACCCTACTTTGAATTTTAACAATTTATCTTAGCAATTCTTTATTGCTGATATTGACTCTATATTTTAAATACAGACAATACAAATTACAAATTTAAAAAATGCATACATGGAGGATATAACAGTTTCCTATCATCAGCTACTGTAAATCACCCCTATTCGTATTTTACCCTACGTGCAGCTCCCTATTCAGTGATTACGATCCAAAGAGATGTTAAAGGTTATCCAGGTCTGCAGAGAACTATACATAGTCAGAAAGGACAGAAACTTCAGTGGATAGCTATTGATAACACTAGCCCACAAAAAGTGCCCAAAGAATCATTCCAGTGAATTTTCCTTCATCCAGGAAAAGCACTGATCACTGTGGGGTGGTTGGGCTAGGGATACAGGCTAAGCTCTTTTCAAGGATAGCATTTGGACAGGTGAAGAGGAAGGAGGGAGACTATACTGAGAGCCTGGTGTGAGCAAGGGCACCGAGGGGGACAAAGTGAATAGGTCAACATAGCTGAAGACCAAGGATGAGCTAGAACATTCTGCAGAGGTACTAAGGCCCAAGGTAGATCTTTCAATCCAGGCCAAGCACTGGGTGCCCTTCTCTAGCAATAAGAAACCATAGGCAGGGAAAGCAGTTATAATATTACATTGATCAAGATTTGAAGTAACAAGTCCTGATCCCAAATGGCAGAAGTGGGAATGAAGAAAAGGAACTTGAGAGACTTTATAAAAGAGAAAGGAAAAAAAAAATCAAAGAATTTGGTCTTTGTCTCTTATCTAGTCAATTACTAGGAAGAAAAGAAAAAAAAAAGACAACATCATGGTTTCAAGAAAACTCCAAAGTTCAAAGAGGTTTAGGGAGGAAGTAAGATTAGTTTTGCAGCAACAGCAGGAATATGTTTTAATAAAAGAGCAGATGAATCACTCTCATATTGTTATCCTATTGTGTTTTTTAATGCAATATACAAAAATATAAACTTACAAAATATATAATTTAGTGGGTAAGTCTTGCATTGCCCCCACCCAAAAAAGCTACACATGGGGTTAATTTAAATAACACTGTACTTCCAGCCTAAAGCGTTTACAAATAAATACATAATTACCTGGGGCTTTTTTTCCTGTCACAACACCACAGTTCTCACACACACACACACACACACACACACACACACGTACACCCACTGGAAGATACCTTTATAGGCTACTGAATATACAAGTCCTCCTTTAAATTAATCACTGGTCACATTATTAGTAAGCTTCCTCTGTTCCTTTATGAAACTGTTTTTAGGGCTCATATTGTGTGTAAATGGACAATCTAAGCATTCCGACCAATTTATGAAAACTCTTAGACCAAAAAGAAAGTCTCAGACATACAAAGGAAAAGTTGTACTACTGATTTCCTCATAAGCATCCTTCAATGCCCTATAACCAAAAGTCCAGGTAAGACTTTATGTTTGAAGCAAGGAAGTAAGAAAATAACATGCTAACTGTGGTCTTACAGTGAATGTAGAAGTCTGACCCTAAAACCCATGCTGCTCCCTAGCATATTATACTGTGCAACCACTATTCTGGGGAGTCTCCAAAGAGTCCCACGAATTTCATAAATCTCTCAAAACAAAATATATTTCATCTATATTCATTTAAAAAGTAAGTTTTATATAAATACAAAGTATAAATACTGATATAAATATGGAGTGATACCATGTATCACTCCAGTAAGAAGAAGGGAAGAAGCAGAAACTTACAGACTCACAGTATGTTTGGATTATGTGTCACTCATTCAACAAAAATTTATTCAGTATCTACATGCCATGCACTGTGCTAGGCTTCAGAAATATGATGGTGAGAGACACCTGACTATCCTCCCTTTTATGACACTTACCACTTGGCAGGAGATGCAAATATTCATCAAAAGATCTCCCTAATAAATGTGTAAGTACAAACCGACCAGCGCTATGATGCTTTGAAAGTATGAAGGAATGGGGATCACTGGGTAGACATCAGCAGAATTTAGTGCAATCAAAAGGAGAATTCTGAAGCATAAAGTTATGAGTAAGTAAAGTGATAGTGCTTTAATTAATAGAACTGCCTAATTCCCTATAGCAGAACTGTAATGGTAATAGAAGCTATCAAGATAAAAACTTACTGGACTATTGGGCTATAAAATGTAGTTAGGCAACTAATCCTTTTACATTATTCCAAAGAGCCATCACAGTGACTTCTTTGCTTCATGTGGGTACTCCACCATTCAAGCATTAATTAAAATTCACCCCAAGACAAAGTGCTCTGGGGCCTTTGGGCACATTCACATGGAACATAATGTGGCTCTAGGTGGTATTTTGGCATCTTTAATTTCCTGAACTAAAGAATGCTTATTAAAAAATTAAATTTGAGTAGGAAGCACTCCTGTGGTTCCCCTCACTACTCTGTAAAGCCTTTCATCTAGCGCCGTTCCATCTGGATCATTTCTAGAATCAAACATGACATGCGTGTAACCTCTGAACTACAAATGTCAGTTCTCCTCCCTGTATGTCTCCCTCCCTCTTGCTCCCATGCTCAGCCTTTTCCTCCCCTGCCACTCCCAATCCATGACCCCTGGTCCATGACCAGCAGTCAGGATTCAGGGCTGAGGGTGCTCAGGGGGACAGTACTTACTTTCTTTCCTCAAGCAGGGCGATTTCCTTTTTAACTTCACGGTATTCTTCTGCTATCTGGCAGTGCTGTTTGAACACCTGCATGGATTCCATGGAGTCATGACAAGGCGGCAGAGGCTTCACAAACAACAACAAGAAGAAATCAGTCCATTTCCTTGTAGCAGAATAAATTACCAACCATCGTGCTCTACTGATGTTCTTTAGAAGGAGAGTTTTTGCATGAGAATAGCACTGTCAACCCTCATTGGACAGAGTTCAGCTGATTCTACTTGACTGCAAATAGAGAAGTGGTCTGATCCTCCCCACATGTATCTTTCTGTGTCATTCCAGGGCATTCTCAGGCCCAAGCCAGAGCCATAAGACCCATTACAGATCAGTTACCTGCCATGTGCTGGAGGAAAAATAAGTCCCCTAATAATTCTGTACTTTTCCCCAGAAATCTTAGACTCTGCTTTAGAGAATTAGTGATGGGGAAATAGTTCAGTCATCTGTTTCAATCCCCCCTTGTTTTCTGTTCCTGTAGTTCTATCAAATCTTGTAGAGTGGAGGAGCCCTACAAGAAAGGAATCCAATGAACTTATTCATAAAACAAAAATAGTCACAGATATAGAAAACAAACTTATAGTTACAAAGGGAGAATGGGGGGTGGGTAAATTGGGAGATTGGGATTGAGATATACACACTACTATATATAAAATAGATAACTGGGCTTCCCTGGTGGCTCAGTGACTGAGAGTCCACCTGCCGATGCAGGGGACACAGGTTCGTGCCCCGGTCCAGGAAGATCCCACATGGCGCGGAGCGGCTGGGCCCGTGAGCCATGGCCGCTGAGCCTGCGCGTCCGGAGCCTGTGCTCCGCAACAGGAGAGGCCACAGCAGTGAGAGGCCCGCGTACCGCAAAAAAAAAAAAAAAACGATAACTAATAAGGACCTACTGTATAGCACAGGGAGCTCTACTCAATACTCTGTAATGACCTATATGGGAAAAGAATCTAAAAAAGAGTGGATATATTTGTAGTATAACTGATTCACTTTGCTGGACACCTGAAACTAACAAAACATTGTAAATCAACTATACTCCAATAAAAATTATTTTTAAAAAATGAAAGGAATCCAAACTGAAAAAATGATGCTGGCCTGGAAATAATGCTTGCAAGAATTAACAAAGCATATGAAAGACCAAACCCCAAATAAAACGATGCTTATAAAGCGTGTGGCCAAAGAGAACAAGGCTTCCTGTCTTTGCTTCTCTCCCATCCATGAGGGAAACAGAGGCCAGCATTCAAGCCTTTCTAACCGAAATATGTTGAAAATCTTCTTTCCAGAAATTATTTTTAAAGAACTAGCTTTCCCTGAGTTTGTAATCCTTAGTTCTAATTAGTGGCACATTATTTCTTTTTTTAAAACATCTTTATTGGAGTATAATTGCTTTACAATGGTGTGTTAGTTTCTGCTCTATAGTGGCACATTATTAAAAGCATTATTTAGAGAAATATTAGCTAATAGTCTTTTAATGAGTGTTTTAATCACATTTTTCAATTATTTATAGAAAAATGTTATATAATATCTGAGAAATATGACTTAATTGTTAAATAGGCTCTTCTGTCTAATCCTCTCTTCCCAATAGTCTTTATATGTAAACTATGTGTCTGATTAGGTCATAGTCTCACTAATTTTATATTAATTAATTTATACTAATGAATTTCTTACTACTTGCTCCTCTCACTATATATTCTTCCAGGACACAGATTTCTTTGGGTGTCATATTTAGTGACCTCACCCAGGATGCAAAAGAAATTCTAGAAAGTTCTACAAAATTCTATAAAATCTGATTGATAAGTAAGATGACCCTTCCTATTTATCATGAAGCCTCTGAGTAGAGATTTTCTAAAGGAAATAAAATTTGAAATAGACTTGGATGAAATTAACCTTTATGTGGAACATCTGTTGTGTTCTAATCCATGGAAATTCATCTAATAATTATATTATGTAGCATCTTTCCCTACTGCCCCATGAACATATTCACAGCATAAACTGAGCCTGTTGGAGCCATTATCTCTTTCTATAGTGAAATAAATTAAAAAGTAGTGCCCGGGAGTATTACAGTACAACTCACCGCAGGAGATAAAGGCATTGCCAAAGGCATTCAGAACTCCTGAGTCCTCCAATCCTAGAAATCACCACCCCCTCATCAATTTTCACCTGTTACACTGGCAAATGACCAGGTATAATAGTAAGGGGAATGAAAGCAATTTACTCTGGGCACCCTCACCAAGCTGCTATTAAACCACCTGTGCCCTGTTAAAGGACTTGCATACTGATAAGCCCCAAGACTCAACGTATCCTATTTCCTGTCCTCATGAACACTCATAAGCTACACCCAGTTCAGCCCATAACTTGCCACATGGAGGTACCTGAACCACGAATTCAGCATAGTTACCTATGCGACAGCCAGAAGATTTTAGGAGTCTGTGTTTGCATGCCTAAGAGGATACAGATGAGAGCAGCCATGGAAAGGGAGAAATACCCTTTGCTGCTATAATTTAAAAGAAAAACTGAAAATTACAGATAATAATTTTCTTAAAAAGAGAGAGTTCTCTTTTCCCCCTTGGCTTGCCAACCTGCAATGCTTTTTACTAAGGGGGAAATGTTTTTCATGACTTCTTTTTTCATTGGCACTATTTAATTGTGGGAAATTTGAAGATGTTTTTATGTACAGGTAACATGATCATGCTAAGGGGACATTAGGATATAGAGTATTTCAGGATATATTCAGTATCCTCCTATGTTCTCAGCAGGAAGATCATGCTATACGTCACAATATTTTCAAGATTGCCCACAATTAAGAAGTAGTGCCAATTTTTAAAAAAGCCGAAAATAGTGTTCAGTGTTTCAGGGAGTAAAAGGATGCCAGGTGTCACTTCAGTTTCCGGCTCCTAAAAGCTCTGTCTATACCCAGCCTGACATGTAACTCAGCAGCAGTACATACATGTTCTTCCAATTTGTATGAAAGCATTAAAGAACAAAATTAATTATTTTTTAAGCAAGAAGGGAAGTTATATTGCACAACACACCACAACACTGTAAAATTATCTCATTAGTTGCCAGGGGCTGGCGGTGGAGGGGAGGTGAGTAAATGAGGAATTATTATTTAATGGGTATAGAGTTTCAGTTTTGCAAGATGAAAATGTTCTGGAGATTGGTTGCACAAAAATACGAATAAGAAAACAAACAATATGAATATACTTACCACTGCTGAACTGTACACTTAAAATTAAGAAGAGAACATTTGTGTTATGTGTTCTTACCACAATAAAAAAAAAAGTTTAATGCAAAAATAAGTATCATTAGATCCTTCTGCTGCCCCCAGCCCATCTTCTAAGCATTGCTACCAGGATTCCCTATCTGAGACTCACTTCATTCACACCCTACCTTTCTCTCCTTCCCAAATTTCTCCCCAGGAAACTTAAAATTTCTCACCCCTTTATAATTCGGAGCCATGTACCACTAAACCCAAACATTGCTGGACAAATCAAAGTGCCCTCTGGTCAGCAGGACCCACTGTTCTTAGAAAGCCATTTGACATCATTGGATGTTTACTCCAGTTCAGGAAACTCATCAAAGAATTTTTTAAGCACATATTGTTCTCATCCCAACAGGAATTTACCTGATATAAAAAGTAGAACTACAGAGTAATGAAATGTATTGTCCTGCATGACATAGAACACTCTCATTGTTTCATGATATAATGTGGGTTTGTGTGTAGCATCATAAGGTCCTCACTGAGAGTGACTCTCTCTTACCTTCTTATAAGCCCTGAAAACAGGAGAAAATATATGACCAACAGGGTTCACTAAATAAAGTGTTTACCCGAGGAAATAGATTCCTAAAATTCAAGCACAAGAATCAGGTTTCCAATTTAAAAATGGAACTACTAGTAGGCTTACATCATGTGACATTTAAAACACTGGCACCCATGAATTAATCAACTGTACATGGATTTAAGATACTATTTAACATGTGTTCACATTAAAAATAATAATAATAACGTAAAAGAATGCCTGTGATAACCCAGATGAAAACAGCTATTAACATCTTGGAATAAAAATTAACACAGTTTTAAAAAAATTTTTTTAAGTATAGTTGATTTACAATATTTTATTAGTTTCAGATACGTAAAGCAAAGTGGTTTGGTTGGTTGCATATATATATATATATATATATATACACACATATATTCTTTTTTAGATTCTTTTCCATTATAGCTTATTAAAGATATTGAATATATTTCCCTGTGCTATACAGTAAATCCTTGTTTATCTAAAAAACTTTTTATTTCAGTTCTCATTGCTTGATTTTGACTATTTCATCCAAGAGATTTTCATACTTATAATCCTGTGCTGGGAATGGGCAAGCAATAAATAAACTCCATGTTGATAGTGAATTTCTTTTCTCTTCAGGAAGAGAAAGTTTCCTTGTTAGTTTCTCCACAATTACCCTACATCCTCCCATGGTTTGTATGCATTTATCACACGCTCTTGCTTAAAGAATGAATATTGAATTTCAAAGAAAAGGAAGCCAAAGATATTTCATGTGAAAATGAAAAGGTAAAAGTATTCTTCAGGCACTAGGGGACAAACTCTGTAGGGTCACAGAAACAACTTTTCCGGTCCACTCGATGCCATGGTATCTGGTCTACTCACAACCCAGCCAGTTCTAAGAAGGTTAAATTAAGACCTTCCCTTAACAGTGTCTCAAGCCAACTTTGAAACACATTTTCCCAAGACACAGATTGGGGTTTGGATGAGGTCAGAGCCCAGGAGGAGGCACTTCCTCCACACCCCCTTTCCTCTATCCCCCCTTATCCTGCTACTGCCTGAGGATGGAGCTTGCAAGGGCTTTAAATTACATGGCAGTGTGAGAGAGCCGCTACTATCTCTGGTATCCACCCCAGTCATCTGGACCAATTTAACAAGATGAAGTAAGAGAGAAACCACAGGCTCCTGTTCCAAGAATGCAGGCTTGAGCCACACCATCCCATCCACCGGTTTATAGCAAGCTCCTCCCGAAATGGACTCTGTCCTCTGGAAGGAGCCCCGTGGGAAAAGACCCAGCCAAGCATCTCTCCGCAAGAGGCAAAGCCAGCTTAAGCGTTTCCGTTTTCTACTTGGCTTCTTCAAATACTACTGGCCCCATCCACTTCAAAAATGTAAGAATTTAATTTTCCTCTCCCAGCTTCCCACACAGAAGATATATTTAGGAAGCTAAATATTCTACAGTTGCTGAGCAGACTGTATTTGTATTTATTCCTTGATTCTCAGTGTTATCTTTATTTTGGAGGCAGAATGGGGGTGACTGGCTTAAATTCATGTTGCATTTTAATGTCCCCAAATTAACAAGCATAATTTGCTAAAACTAAATGGAAAAACACAGACAGGACTAATTGCAATATTTGAAAACTCTGTTATCAAGAACTGTAAATATTTTTAAAATATTTTAAGAATTGACATTTCTATACTATCTACATTATGGTCAAAGTCAGTACTAGTACTAATTATACTACATACCTTATACATTATATAATATTGGAATGAAGGATATTTAAGTCATTTCTATCGATGTAGGCAATATTAAGGGGAGCAAGAACTCGAGCGCCCCAAACGCTTCTAACAATGCATATTCTAATGAACTGGGCTTCTCAAAAAAAAAAAAAAAATTAAAGGGATCAAATTAAGCTCCAAGATATCTATATATGTTTTCTGTGTGGTCCCAGCAGCCAGAAAAACGACTGTAAGATACTTTTCAACGTGTGCCTCAGAGAGAAAATGGCAGACATTTTTTCAGTGTTTTCTCTGGATGTTCAAGACTAGTGCAGTAGAATCTTAGAATGCTAAGACTCCTCCATTTTCTACCATTTTTGTTTCCCAGATAGCAAGTGATACACTGATGCAAGACCTAAAGGAAGTTTCTGGAGTGACTGCTCGGACAACAAGATACTATAGTACACAACCAAAGCTACGAAATTGTTTATTTGTGGAGGTGACATCAGTTTCTGGACTTACCAAACTCTGTCTGAGAAAAAAGCAAGTTCAATGTGTACCACGGAGACACCTGTTACTGTCTTCTCAGATTAGATGGGAGTACTTTAGGAGGGATTGAAGCTATTGCTCAATTTGGTTTGAAAAAAGAGTCGTATTGTTTTCCAAGTACCTTAGCTTAAAGAAGAGGGCATCAGCATCTCTGTTCCTAACCCAAGAATCCAAAGAGATGTTTCTCTCATTTCATTTTACACATATAAAGATACTAGTGCTTAAATATTTCATTCAATAAACAATTTCACTAGGGAAGGAAATTGACATTAATTGAGCAATTATTTTGCCAAGCACCATGCTCGATCTGTTCATTACCACATTTAATTCACACAACGATGTGAGATATTATGTCCACTCTGCAGGTCAGAAAAGTGAGGTTTACAGAAAGTAAATAACATGCCCAAATCACAAAACTAGTAGGTGCGGAGCTGAGGTCCAAATTCATGCCAGCCTAATGCCAGTGCCTATGCCCCAGTCACTGTCACTCCCATTAGATTTATTACAATCTAGTTATCAGCATGTCCTCCACCTGATTACAAATAAAACATATTCTTTCCGAGGCAACAAAGACCACAAAGCTTAGCTTTGGATCATCTATAGGTCAAACCACAACCTCCCAAACATTACAATGTGGTTAAATTTTAAGACAAATTTGGTTCTGACCCAGACCTTGAGACTATTAAAGGATTGTGCTATCCTTCAGAAAAGGGAGGGAGGTCCATCATTACCTCTTCTTCAAATAGAAGGAAACGGAGGCCTAAAGAAAAGTAGTGATTTTTCATTCATTCTTACAAATGGACATAGAATTGAACCTCCTTTCTTTTGACTGTATGGTCTAAACTAGCTCTACCCAAACATGGCCCCTAATGGACATGAAGGATTTAGAAGCCAAGTTCCAGGAAAGGAATCCGCACAAAATAGAACCAACCTACCACCTGCCCCTGGGCGGAGGCCTATAAGGAGAGGTTCATTTTAACACCTACCTTAGCCCAAGGTCTCTTGCCCAACATTTTGCCTTAATAGAGACATCGAGAAAAATGTTTGTCACTGCTATTCTTGCCCAAGGCTTTTTTTGGCTTCTGTGAAAATAGAAGCCCCACGAATTACATGCTTAAACATGTCCACATTCTTGGCAAAGCAACCGAAAACTCTGGGGGGGTCAAAGTGGTGATAGCGTATCTACCAAACAGATACTTTATAGCTGCATTTTATAAACTATGAAAGAACGTGTAACGGATATCAGGAAGCCAGAATAGATTTTACTAGGTTGTTCTATAACCACATTATGGCAACTTCGCAAGCCAGAAACCAAAAGCCCTCCACCTATCAACATAATTTAAGCAGGCCATAGGTTCCACCAAAGCTGTAAGGAAATGAAGGCTACCTAGATTCAGAATCAGGGATCTAGTCTGAATTAGCAAATTTATGTAGACCAAACTTTGACCTCATATTTCTCATCCCTAAAGTGGAGACATAATAGTTAGCTTACACAATTGTTGCGGGGATCAAATGAGGTCATTTGTGGGGAAACCCCCCTTGCCTAGCGGTACTCAATATGCATGGGTAGGATTTAAATCTGAGGGTATTCAGAGAGGAAGGCCAGCAATAATCAACTGGCATCAATTATTTTTCACTGGGCACATTTCTAAGGCTCTAGCAGAGATAAGTAAGAGTCAGTTCATCCTCAAGCAAATAGTAACAACCACAAGGCACTTCATATGCCTTTGTAACCTAACTTTTATTTTTCTGTAGAGGATTATGATGGTTGGTTAAATCCCAAGAGTCATTATTATGTGATAAAAGCACACTGGATTGACTGTAAAGACAGCCTGCTCCATGGAATGGATTGTTCCTTTCATACATAAAGCATCTTCATTGCTTTCAATAGAGACTTCCTGCTGCAGAATGTCTTAAATTTATATGCTTATGCTAAGCATGGAAACAAGAGTCTGCTTTTAGATGTAGCTTTCTGTGTTATCTTTCCCCTCTCAATCCCCTCCATCTTATATTTTAGTTACTCACACCCTGGAGTGTAGAATAAAGGTAACTGACAACAGCCCTAGACAGAGGCAACCCTAACCAAATGGCTTGGCCACTGGTAAATGTTTATAACAAACTCAATCATATCGTTCAACCAGAAAAACAAGCCCTTACTGAAATGCTGTTAGTTATAGTGCTGGGAAGGTCCTCTCTGTTCATGAAGAGACAAAGCAATACCATATTGTAGGGTGGGGAAGTTGGGGGTATCATAACCCCTGAGTCTGAAATCAGCTTCTCAACTGACTAATTCATTAAGGATCAATGAAGATGAAATAGTCTCATTAGATTAAAATAATTAAGTAGACTTAATTTCTAATATATGTCAAATGGAATTAAAGCTATAAAATTCAAAGGGATCTTGCAATGCTTTAACAGAAAAATTATCTGGATAATTGCCAGAGGTGCCATGAATCCTGGGAAGAATGATCCATGAGCCAGGGAAGACCATTAATGTTCCCAAAGGAAAAAAACTGTCAGCACAAGAAAGTAGAATTAATGATCCATAATAGTGGTGGGGGAATATGAATCTAAACATGCTTTCCCTCTTTTATTTGCAAAACGCATTAACTCCTTATTTTCAGCTGACTCCTAAGATAATAAAATAGCTTTTGGTGACAGTAAAATAAAGGGGAAAAACTGTGACTGGGAAAAAAATATAGTTATTATTTTGCAATCCCAACTACACCATGAGCAGCACACATACAGCCCATCAGTGAGGACAGAACCCAAGCAAGGAAGGTTGTACGTCATGTAAGCACACCAGACGGAAAAGCAGAGGAACAGCTGAGTTGTCCTCCATGGTGAGAAGAAGAGAGGTTGGGGGATATGGTTAGACAGCAGGAACCAGAGAGCCGGGCTGAAGACCCTGCATGGGGGACAGGAGAGGAAGGAGATACAATGGCTGATAGCTGCAGAGGAAATTTTACAGGAGAACAGAGCTGTCTTTTGACAGCTGCAAGGTCATTAGTATAACCTCCTGAACAGTCTTCAGAAATCTCTACATTACTGATATTGCTCTGTTGGCAGGCTTTCTGTCGGAGGGCTGTGACGATGCCCAGGCCTGCACAGAGATGAGACAAGAGCTCCTCCAAGAGGTCTGGTCACAACTGAGTTGTATTGGATAGATCTTCAGGGGGCCACCCCAGCAGTGAAACACCAGCTCTTCAGACCCAACCTAGTTGCTTCCAGGTTTTAATTCAGTGCACTGGGCACAGAGACAAGAACTGGAGCCAAAAAAAAAGGATTCTATCTTAGGTTGCATAAGGGCTCATTCTTGGTTCTTCCCACCTCTGTCAAGGGCTGTTCTGGTCCAGGGGCCCCAAACTCAAATGAATTCAGGACGCCAAGCACACCCACACATGGGAAATGCTACCAAGTGTAAGACAAGAAGAAACATCAGTTGGGAACTGGAGGTGGCACACCCCTCCTAAAGGCTTTCAGAATCAGTATTTAGAGAAAAAAGTGGTGACTAAGCAAACATCTGTGCACAGGATTCAAAACCCCTATTAGACTGGTCTAAATGTGACAGCAAAGTGAAGTACTCAGGTGAACATTTGACCCAAGGCCAGTATCCAGGTATTTTAAGCAGAGCCTCTTCCTAAAGCCATCTTTCTGGGATCACCATATATCACCTAAAGAAAATGAAAGGGTCATAAATTATCTTCTTTCAAATAATTCTGGTGTATTAAAATTAGATATCTTTGATAGGTCATCCATAGACTACACATACAAAATATTTTTCTCATAGGTCAAACCAGACAGGATTCAGAAGGCTTAACTTAAAATAATTACCTTCTACTACAAATTGTCAGAGAACTGGGGAGAGGGTGAGCATGGAGTAGAGAAAGGAAGATTATTCTGAAGTCTCGCCACACATGACAAGTGTCCCTTGTAGTTTATCACTAAATCACTAATCCAAAATGGGCCAAAACTACAATAGCCCAGAAACGTCCATAGCTAAGGAGAGCAGGGACCAGCCCTGTCCCCAGGCTCCAAAACTCCTTAAAAGTAGGAGCTTACACCCTAAGTTCTTTTTTTTTTAATTAATTAATTAAATATTGGCTGCATTGGGTCTTCGTTGCTGCATGAGGCCTTTTCTCTCTAGTTGTGGTGAGCAGGGGCTACTCTTCGTTGCAGTGTGCAGGCTTCTCATTGCGGTGGCTTCTCTTGTTGCGGAGCATGGGCTCTAGGCGTGCAGGCTTCAGTAGTTGTGGCACATGGGCTCAGTAGTTGTGGCTCGTGGGCTCTAGAGTGCATGCTCAGTAGTTGTGACACACAGGCTTGGCTGCTCCGCAGCATGTGGGATCTTCCTAGACCAGGGCTTGAACCCATGTCCCCTGCATTGGCAGGCGGATTCTTAACCACTGTGCCACCAGGGAAGTCCCCTAAGTTCTTGCTATTCTCATGCTATAGCCACATAAACAGACAGGGGCATTACCTGAGGGCTTCATGACCTTGAAACCCTAGAAATGCAAACCTTGATGACGTGAAATGTCCCCCACTCTGTCTCCAGGTCAATCTTTCTCAATTAGACCACTTTTCCACTCACTGTATTTTGTGAAACTAAGGAGGAAAGAGTAAAGACTGCAGAAAAATCCTTACCTGTAGCTGCTGGTCTAATTCTGGAAAGACCAGAGGAATGGCGTCTTCAGGAGTTGTATCATCTAAAACATGAAAATAAAGAGATTCTTCACTATTAGAGGCCTTTCTCTCAGGAGAGTTTTCTTGCTGTTACCATCTTTGGACTTGCACCATCAGTATACATCAGTTAGGGACGGAAAGAATGCAGAGGCAATTTGGCTCATTTTTTGGTACAAACAGAAGCACAGAAGGCGTAGTTGGTTTGACCAAAATTTTGCAAACAAGTATCAGAATCCTCAAATGTTCAGTCTAGTAGTTCTCCAATTAAAAAGTACTGCTTATCTTTCAATACTCCTACGTTAGCCAAAACCAAAAAATATGATATTCAGGAAAGTGCTTTATTTAACCAGGTAATAATGAGGTGACCAGAACAACCTCACTGGGACAGAAGAACGTGTTAGTGAAAAAAAGTGTTAGTTCTGCTCTGAAAGACTCCAAGGGTGGCAAGCTTTGATGGGTTTGCCCTCTGCTCTTACCACAAACCACCACTGACAGGCAGTTGACCAGAGCTTCCTCTGGGTTACAGTGGGTGACAGGCAGTAACCTGATCAGGGCGTTTCTTCCCAATGCACCAGGCAGCAATCCCAACCCGAGGCCTATACACTGTCCTGATGCGGGAGAGCCCGCAACTCTGTCCTCAGCTGCCTTCATCTGGCTGACTGGCAACAGGCAGGTGTTGCTGGATCAAAAGAGGTGGTTCACAGAAGCATCAGAGGAAACCTGAGAGAAGTTTATCCGAATCTCTTCAAGAACATACTTCTGCTATCCTTGCCATAGCCATAAGGCTCACCTCCTTAGACTAAAAAGATGTTGAGAATCGTACCATTCAATTATTTGGCAAGGAGGAGAGTTTTTCTACTGCAGAATTTCTAATGGAATTCATGACAATTGAATTCATATGGTAAGAAAAGGTAAGAAACTAGCTTAAGAAATAAGGTGAGTGGAGACAACTCTATTCCCCTTCTACCTCTTCATGTTCAGAAGTAACCACTATCCTGATTTTAGAGGTTATCATGTATATGTATGTATTTATATTTTTATTATGTATGTATACACCCACAAACTATATAGGTAATATAGTATTACTATGCATGGGTGATTTTAAACTATAAATTGAATCACATTGTAGATATTCTTCTAAAATTTGTTCTTTTTTTTTGATTAACATTATGTGTTTGAGATTGAACTAAATAAACTTAGTTTTAGTTTGTTCATTTAACTGATATACAGTATTCACTCATTCATTTATTATTTGAATGTGTTTGTCCATTTTCCTATTGGTGAATATTGAGTTCCAATTTTTAGTAATAATAAATAATGCTGCAATAAAAAAAAAAGAAAAGGAAGAAAAGCTGTGCATACAGTCAGAATAAAGTGCTTCTCAAGAATAATATGATCTTGAAGTAGAGCATTTTGACCCTCACTAGGAAGTTTAAAGAGTTATGGGATCTAGAGCAGTGAGTAGCTATTGGTGTTTATTCCATTATTTTCTACAGATAAAGATAGAAGTGTAGCAGTTCAGGTTGGAGTTTAACTAAGTAATTTTAGCACTAATAAAGACTGTCCTTGGAAGTTTAAAAAAAAAAAAAGAACATACTGCTGACCTAGCCCTGGTACTAGAGGACAGCCCTCTTGTCAGCAGAACCTCTGTATCTGGCTCTGTGGGTCCACTGGCCATAGATTTCCAATCCTCTCCTTGTTGACAACAACAGGTACCACAGGTATGACTATGAGACTATGATGAAATACAGGCTACATGAATAATTTCAATACCAAATCTATTTTAAATTATAAGAAAGAAAGATCATGCTTTTTATGTTCTCACTACTATAAACAAATTTATTTATAAAAACTGTTGAAGTCCTCTTTGAACGAGAAGAAGTAATACAGGCCATGCACAACGCAGAAGTAAGCATCCTCTCCCTACTCACTGACAGTACTATCCATAATAAAACACAGCACACGAGGAGCTCCTGGCTTCTAAGAGACTACGTTTCTTCGAAGGCACCGAAGATAATCACCAGAAATATCATTCAAACAAGGACAGTATTCACCTCTTCCAAACATCTTAAGGGTCTTTGCTATAATTTAGTCAAGAGTAGTGTAATAATACTCCCACTTGAGTGGCTTCAGACAATGGCAATGGGACACCAACTGTGAATCCATTTGTTCCTGTACCTGCCAGACAATGGATGCCCCCAGGTTCACCGACGTTATGTAGCTGCAGAGAGCAAGTAGCAACAGGGAAATCTTCCCAAGACTCTCGCTGCAGGTTGAAGTGCCATCTCACAAGGAAACAAGGAGAGTCAATCCCTTGGCCCTTGGAATGCTTTCTTCTACTCGGAGGTGACAACTTCTGCCAAATACTGTGGCTTTTTCAATCCACCCCATCATTTGCAAAGAATTGCACCAAAAAAACAGAAAAATTTTTTTAAAAAGACAGAAATAACCATTTGTTTCTACTGACCCTTTGGAGATAGCCTTTATTATAAAACCTATAGTTTGTATATAAAATGGACTTTGGTCTAAGGTGCATTTCAATTTACTTGAATAAAATATCAACAACCCAAACATCATGATTATTTCCACTCATTGAGTTCAAGGCTGGAACAACTTGGTACGGGTAAATGGGAACATATTATACTTTGGCACCCCAACCTTAATAGTCACAGATGAGCAGCCACTTTTTAGAAGGAGAAACCACTTCTACAAAGTACAGAGCAGATAGTACATTCTAGAATTCTAAAGGACAGCCAGGAATGGAACTCAAGTCTTCCTGGGACTTAATCCACCTTGTTCCCCATGAAGTCACGCTCCTTCCTGCTTAATTATAAAAAATTTAAAATAAAAAGGAAAAGAGTTATTCATTTGCATTACTATAGTAAATAGCAAATATCTGGTATGACCCAGAATTAATAAAGCCCATTATAAAAATCTGTCATTATTGATAGTCACACCATGTAAAGGCATACATATGGGACCAAGCTGATAATTTTGCAGATAAGTAAAGGCTTAAGATTAGATTCCTCGAGTTGGAAAAAATAAAAGTCTAATTGATTGACATAGAAATAAACATATAATAAATATTTTAGAAAGACAAAATAAAAGCAAGAGTTTTGTTAAAGTTGATTTAATCCAAGCAGGAAATGGCATTGGAAACAAGAAAACCAAAGACAGATGTAAGGAGATGACTGAGTTTGAAAGCCAGTCCGGTATTTCACTGCTTGATGCCATCTGGTTTAGCTGGCATCCCTGCCAGCCAGAAATTTCAGGGCTTGCAAAGCTGCTTACAAAGCTGCTCCAAGTTGATGTGTGGTGTGTTTACTTTTAAACAGTGGCTGCCTTCTTTGACTGGTTTTAAAAATAGGCAAATATTCTAAAAGCAGAATGATGAATCACAGGATTGGGCCAAAAAGAAAGAAGGAAAATGACTTAGGCAGACTAGTAGCACAGCTGTTCCACAAACATTTGGCCAAATCGTTGTAAAACATTTTGACAGTGATATCAGATCGGAGTTCCTAAGAGCAGTTAAGTTTGTTTTGACAATTCCAGAAGCACAAAGTAAATTGTACAGTAGCTATGCAAGACACCCCCTTGGAAAATTTGGCTTTTTTTAAAAAAGGAGAGCAGTTGCTAGATATGTTTATAATGTGATAAAAAATCAGAATGCAAGTACTTTTTTGTTAAAATTTATTTATCAATCAAATATTTATTAAATGCCTATTACATTCAAGGCAGGGACTGAGGTTCTATGCCAAACCGGCAAATCACTTTACCACACTTTTTAATGCATTAAGAAAATAATTCATAGGCTTCCTTTCCAAAATGACACTGTGGGCTTGATGGACCAAGAAAAATGTATCCTCAGGAATTTGTTAAAGGACGAAAGATAAAGGAAAGAATGAAAGAGGAATTTTTTTTTTTTTTAATAAGCAGATGTTCACTGCTTGTTTTGCAAACACAATGTGACTAAGTCAATGGTACTTAATATAGAACTTTCTGATTGGTATCCCAACCATTATGACATACCATAGTACATTTTATGATGGGCTTGTCTCAGTGTCTATTTAGCAGCTGTTGGGTTGCTTTGGTGGTTATCCTGCTTCAGGTTTCCTTAAATTGTCTGCTTTGTGCTTCTCTATGAATCAGATAAGGGAGGCCCATTGGGTCTGTAATCCAAATCCTCACTGTTATTTAGTAATTATGCAGCCAGAGCTCTACAGCTGGAAGGAACTGCTGGTCATCTGGTCCCAGTCTCTCAGAGCAGAGCTGAGGACAAGGGCCCCGCGAAAGGAAGAGTCTCGTAAGACTAAGGGGTGTCTCCCCGCCCAGGGCTCTTCTCATGCTGCCCTGTGCTTCTTCACCTTCTGCTTCATGGGTTCCCGTGCACTTGTATTTCATGAGCCAGTAAAATTTTCCCCCAAACATTGGGAATCATGCCCTTAGACTGTCCAAATTTTTATTCAGCTAGTGAAGATTCCAAAACAACGACCACGTATCTTTAACATCTCTTTATGACAGAGAACATTTTAACACCAAAATTATAAGACAAATATAATCTGAGAATGCAAGTGTATCCATCATAATGGATAAATTCAGCTTTATAGACAAACACACACACACAACCTCACGGTGCTGTCCTTATTTCTTTTGTTTTACATCAGAGAGGAAAACTTCATCAGAACCAGACCAGGTCTGTGAACCAGTATTTGAGAACAACTGCCCTAGACAACATCTTGACTGGACTTTGGAGTCAACTCTCTCCCCATCCCACCGTGCCCTCCATCCTAAATATTGTACAACTGGGTCTGTGCTGGGAAACTCTAAATCCTTGATAGAATGAGTGTCGGTTTCCACACAGAGAAGAAGACCTCGGGAGAGGGAGAAGTCACGCTCAGAGAACATCCCCAAACCTCACTCCACTCCCCAACCAGGAACTTCGAGAGGCAGCTGGCCCAGAATCCATTCAACCCGTCTACGCTTCCGGCAGTCAAAGCCGGCTTCGTGGGAATGCACCTGCGCAGTCGCAGGAGCTCTTCGCAGGCGGGCCTGCGCTTGGTTTAATGATCCGGGTACACTGTCTTGAAATTTTTAATAATTTTTGAAGAGCCCCAGAATGTTTGCACTGTGCCTTTACACATTATGGTCCTGCCTCCAGGACAACCCCTGAGTGCTGGTCTCCTGGAGACTGTCCAGGGCACCAGGGGCAAACTGACACTTAAGAGGCAAGTGAGTTGGGCAGTGGCTACACTGCAGAGGCTCATGAAAAACCTTTCCTGGTAACTGTTTGCCTGTGAAGGCTCCTAACCACTAAGGACACAGCAGGTTGGTGCCATTTGGTAGGATGGATAAACCTGCCTTTGAATCTCTGGGTTGACCACTATTTTTTTTTTTTTTTTCTTTTTGCGGTACGCGGGCCTCTCACTGTTGTGGCCCCTCCCGTTGTGGAGCACAGGCTCCAGACGCGCAGGCTCAGCAGCCATGGCTCACGGGCCCAGCCGCTCCGCGGCATGTGGGATCCTCCCGGACCGGGGCACGAACCCGTGTCCCCTGCATCGGCAGGCGGACTCTCAACCACTGCGCCACCAGGGAAGCCCTGGGTTGACCACTTTTTAATTGGTGAATGTGGACAATCAACATAATCTCTTTGAGACTCAGTTTTCTCCTCTGCAAAATGGACGTCACATTCTCTGTCTCAGAAACTTATTAGTAAAGGAATGCATATGTCAACCATTTCGCCTAAAGCCTGGCACCTAGGAAATAATCAGTAGTAACAATGAATGCTTAATATAATCGAGTTTAAATTTCTTTTCACCATAAACTCAATCAAGTGGTAATGGGGAGGCAAGACGTGTGTGTGTGTGTGTGTGTGTGTGTGTGTGTGTGTGTGCCCTCATGCGCATATGTATGTGTTTAATGATGGGGGTTAAGGGTATCTTCATCATCCAAATAATCCAAAGAGAACAGCTAGAGTCAAGATCACTGACGCTAATTACTGAGTTTTCCCCAGGCCAAGTTAAAGGAGATTTCCCTGGTGTGGCCATAACCTCAGCTCTCTTCATTTAAGTCTGAATTTTAAAAGTGTTTCTCTTTTACTTCCTTATCAAAGCACTTTCTGTATAAAATATTGTAAAAAAAATTTTTTTAACTTACACATGAAAAGTCTTTGAGTACTTTCCCTTTAAATCTAAATCAAGATTCACATTTTATTATTAGAAATAAAATAAGTGACATAAGTTTGCAAATCACATTACCAATACATCAAAAAAACTATTTTAAACTTTCTGGATACCTTGGTTCTTGTTAGAGCATCATATCATTTTGAAACACATCAAAAGCTTTTTTAACCTTTGCTTTTTGCTTGTTAAACATTAGAGATGCGAATCTAATACACATTGAATTTTCAGGGCCCATAAACTTAAAACTATAGCTATGGATATGGATAAAGGTAGAGCTTTCGTATGATACCTAGCAGATTGTCAATTGTTTATAATTAATAAAAGTCACCATGTTACCTTAACCAGTACCTAAAACGATCAGGCAAACAAGATCATACATCAAATAGACTGAATGATATTTCTCTGCATGGAGAGACCTGATTCAGTTTAAAGACAGATTTTTTGTTTCTTTGAAACACTCATCTAGTCACTATTATTGTAGCTATAATTTTGTGAATCTTATTGATTTATCCTTTTGTAAGAATATTTTGACTTACTCAGCTTAAAAACATACTCCCTCACCCAGAAACATCTGCTTCAAGATGAACTCGTTGGAAGTATATTTATTTGTCAGACACCACTAAATAAAATTTACCTCTCCCTTTCTTCTTTCCTACTCTATGAAAACATATCAGAACTAACTTTCCTCCATCATTTCCCAGGATCATTGGGGAAGCTATTTGCTGACAGGAACAATCATTCTTTTCTCTTATTACTTGGATCCTGCCTCCAAATGGGCAATAAAGTAAAAACAGCCCCAAGAGCCTGGCTTTGAATCCCTTCCCATTATTTATTAACTGCTTGATTAGAGGCAAGTTATTTAACCTCCCTTAGCCAATGTTTCCACATCTGTAAAATGGGTATAATAACATCTTCCTGCAGAGTTATCACCTATACTAAATTGATGAGATAGTACAAGTAAAAGCACCTAGGGACTCCATAAGCATTCATTTCCTTTTTGACCTTTCTTTACAGCCTTAAGCAAACGATTCCAACCAATAAATCCAGTTGTATCTCAAAGAATCTTCACCCGATACCAGAATAACAAACTCAAAGGGGTTATAGATACTGTATTATTGATTTTATAGTATTTGATAATTAAGTTCTACTGTGGTTCTCAACTCTGTAAAGGATGTAACTATAGAAGACCCCCCCCCCCCACTCCCACCCCACTCTTGAGTGGTTTTCAACTTATTGTTATCAGTACATGCTGAGGCAGCCCTCAAGGTAGGGTCAGAGTTGGGACAGAATGCCACCTGGGAGAGTTCAAAGAGGCTCACCCAGCCCATGTCCCCAAATGCCATCCTTACCAAGTTGGCTGGTAGAATTCCAGGGGGAACTTTATCCCTAGACCTCCTACTGATACACAAAAATACACCCTGAGAGAGATAAAAAGGTAAACCTCGACACTTATTGCTTAGCGTGAATGAGGTTTTCCAGAGTCTTTCCCAAAAGCAAGGATTGAGACTGCGAAGAGAAGAGAGTACAGAAACGTTTGGGCCCTGAAGAGGGAGAGAGAAATAACACCAAAAGGTACCACAGGGAGGAAGAAGTTGAAGGAAGGGGACAATGACAAGAGACATTTCACCTGCATCACAATTTTGCTGAGAGCCAGTTTTGCACATGTATGCAAAAAGACATTCACACGATACCCAGTTAAACTAGATTCAAGGATAGCTATTTCAGCTATTCCACATAGTTCCCACTGCCACACAAAACACCAGATGTGTGAGGACAAAATAGTATTACTTAAGCAGAGTGGGTCTTTAGTTTTTTTAAACTAAAGGTCTTATGATTAATTCATGCCCAGATATGAAAAATTCTAATAGCTTGAAAAAAAAATTTTTTAACAAATTGTTTAAAGCTACCAGCTAAGGCTGATACCACTATCCTTGATTCTAAATAACAACCAAAAATTTTTTTTTAAAAATCCAAGGTCTAGATTTACACAAGAATGTGCCAGATTTTGGCTCTGCTGAAGATAAAGAAAATTCTCAAGTAATTAACATCAAATCCTCACGTCTGTCTAACTCTAAATTCTCTCTAATTGGAGAAGGGCCAGTGAGTCTCTAATAACCCAAGAAGTGGGATTCCTATTTCTCTTCTGCACATTTTCTATTGAGAAAAGTAACTTCATGAAGGTCCCAATTTAGAAAGTCAACTCTTTGGAATTCCCAGTTTGGAGGTAATACCAGTCATATCATAGTTTATTAAAGACAAGCATTGCTGGGAATTTCCTGGCGGTCCAGTGGTTAGGGACTCCATGCTTTCACTGCCAAGAACCCGGGTTTGATCCCTCGTTGGGGAACTAAGATCCCAAAATATCGCAAGCCTCTCGGTGCAGCCAAAAAAATTAATTAATTAAATAAAATATATTCTTAAAAAAAAGAAAGACAGGAGTTGCTGCCTCTGGGAGGTATGGCTAGCTAAGTGTTACTTAAGGATGGGTTCTAATGGTAGGCTAGAAATGGTGATTGTATTTTAGAAGGCTTTTTTTCCCTCTAACAACTTGCTTCCTTTATTTAAGCCCCTAGAGGTCCCCAGTCTTTCTGAAAACTTGTGGCTCATTCTGCTACCAATGATCAATGATCAATTCCCCATCTCCCAGGTCAGTCTGTCACCAAGTCCTTTCAACCCTTCCTTCCAAATGTACTCTGAATTCAATCATCCCATTCCATTCTCTAATCCAGGCTTTCATCACTTTGTCTGTGTACCATGATAAAAAGCCCCTTGCATTCTCTCATCTCCCCACATTCTAGACTATCTCAATTGAACACTCATCATTTTCATCATATTACTCCCTTGCTCAAGGACTCTTGAAACTCTATTGCTTCTGATCAAATCCAAACTCTTTCACTGAACTTTTAAGATTGACTTGGTAACTCTAGTCTACTGCTATCTAAAATACACATTCTACCTAAGACTCCAGCACAATGCCCAGCTCAGAGAGGGGCCAAGTAAATGGCAGGAACTCTTCCACAGTTCAGACCTCTGTTCCAGCTGAAGAGAGTTTTAGTATTTCCTGAACAAATCGTGCTCTTCCTGACTTAGGATTTGCTCACACTTTCTCTTTGAAGGGAAAAGGAAGAAGAATTGTTAGAAGATGTGTAGCTTCCTTTTCTTATATGTGGTATCCAGAAATGGCACCTTTCCTACACTACCCACCTTCAAGCCCAGGATGACTATTACATCTTCCAAGAAGCTGTTCCCATCTGCTCTGGGGGACAGATTTTTCCCCACAGGAGAGATCATATTGTACTTCTCTTTGCACATATCACCAGCCTTTGGCAGAATGCTAGAAATATAGAAACTAAGTAAAGCTCAGCTAACTGCTAAGAGCAGAAGGAGAGGTACCCACAATCCAGCAACTGGATAATTACTCCCTAAATAATTACAGCTCAGTTATACCATAAACCCTACCTTGACAAGAAGTAGAAGTGTGAGATGTAGGTGAAACACAAAGCTGCTTCATGCTTTATACTTTCCTTTATTTTCCAGAATCAGTCATCATAAACACAGGGCCTAACTGAGTCCTTAATTTATGTCAAGTGCTATGCTACATGTTTTATCTATATAGTGTCATTTAATTCTCACAAGAACTCTGTGAGTTATTACTATACACATCTTATGAGAAACTGAAGTTCAGCAAAGTTGAGTGACTTACCCAAGATCATACAAACAGTGATGGAAATGGATCTAGAAACCACAGCTCACTGATTTCAAAGCCGTATTCCCTTAACCTCTACACTAAATTGTCTCAGATAAATATGCAAAAAAATAAAAAAAAAAAAAGAAAAGAAACGGTCCTAACATGACCAGAGGAATAAGCACTGTATTAGGCTCATAAGAAATGAACAAGTCAACGTTCACAGGCAAAGACATCTCCTTTTATCATGGACTCTGCTTACTCCTCAAGAATAAATTCAATAATAAGGAATTACTCCCTAAAAGTTTACCTTAGTTTTCCCATTTATTGTAAAAGTCTAGGATTTTTCCTTTCTTTTCCCCCTAAGTGTGTGGTCTATGGACCACATGCACTGGAATTCAAAAGGCATGCATAGTGTGTATGATGGCAAGTGTTGCTTGGTGTGACACTCCACACACTCCTTATTCGAGAATTCAGAGGGAGTGTCCCCAGATATCTGCAAGGCATCTTTCTGTGCACTTGTAAGCTCAGGTGCATGGGAAAATACAGATTGCTGGGCTTCAGTCCGAGCCTACTGCAGGAGGAGTGGGGCCATGGAACATATGTTTTTGATAAGTGCTCTCTGGTGATTATTTTAAGAAAGATGGAGAAACACAGAACCCCAGCTCCTGTCTTGGATTCTCTAGTTAGGTGCCCTTTCGAGAGATATGGGGACACACTGATCATTTTACAAAATTTAGTTTTAGAAGGTTCTTCATAAGGCTTCATGAGCATCTTTCTGTAGAACTGGAAGTCAGGAATTAACTTGAAATAAATGACAACCCTTATTTGAAGCTACTGTATCAAAAACTGTGAATTTCAGAAGTGGGCATTCTTGGGACATTTGAAAGAGACTGGAACAAACCAATCGAAAATGACTGATGAAAAACATGCAGGAATTCCCAGTCAGGGGCCAAGAGGGTTCAAAGGATGGTGGCAAATTAATTACAAGTTGTACATCTTGTACTTCAAGGAAGAGTCTTTCATGTAGCCCAAAGAGAAGATCCACCTCTCCATGGTTCTTTTCTGTACATAAGTTAAATTTTGTTAAAATGAATATGAGGGACCAATGTGTTTATTTGTGTTGCCCAAAATTATGATATAATAATATTGTTTGAAATAAACAAGCTTTATATACTAGATTTTTTCTGTAACACTGTTGATTGCGACAGGACTTGTCCTGCTCATGTGGGACACGAGCACAGGGAAGAAAATTGTACATCTTCTTTCTCCCTTGGGATTTTGTGTTTACATGTGTCTGTCTTGAGAGCTAGCCACTCAAGCACTGATTATTCCTCAAAATCTTGTATTTATGAAATGCGTAAAAACAGAAGGAGCGGGCTTCCCTGGTGGCGCAGTGGTTGGGAGACTGCCTGCCGATGCAGGGAGCACGGGTTTGTGCTCCGGTTCGGGAAGATCCCACATGCCGCGGAGTGGCTGGGCCCGTGGGCCATGGCCGCTGAGCCTGCGCATCTAGAGCCTGTGCTCTGCAACGGGAGAGGCCACAGCAGTGAGAGGCCCACGTACCGCAAAAAAAAAAAAAGAAGGAGCTTTTCTTTTTTGTTTTGTTTTTAATTATTGACTTTATTTTTTAGTGCAGTTTTAGGTTTACAGATAAATTGAGCAGAAAGTACAGAAAGTTCTTACATACTCTCTTTCCCTACAAACATAGCTTCCTTTTCTTCCTAGAGATGCATGATGGGATAATGAAGAGTTCAGACAGTCCAGTCTAGGGACCTGAGTTTAAATCATAACTCAGTTACTCACTAACAGTGGGGTCTCTGGACCTTGATCTCTGTCTCTGCAAATTGGAAATAGTAATGCCTACACTGCATGGTTATTTTAAAGATCAGAAATAATATAAGTGAAGATCTAATGCAAAGACAAATGCAATTAGTGGTAGTTGTCATTTCTTAGTTGAGACAGATTGGTTTGCCTTTTGGGAGGTTTCCCCTTCATCATTGTCTTGCAAGGCAACCTTGATTGGGAATATAATATAACAGCGGCCATGGGAAGAGTGTTGGAAGAACAGATGATGAAGAGTCAAGGCTTCACCTCTTCCTACTCTAGAACGAATTCTCCACTGGGGGCTGCATAGTCCAGGAACCCCAGGGCAGAGGTGTCACCACCATAATCACTTGGTATAGTAAAGTCTAAATGGGTTGTGTAGTGTCAGACTTCACAGAGCCCAGATCCTTACTTTGCATTATTTGGGGGAGGAACCTGTCCCTTTTCAATCATTACTTTTTAAAGCGTTCCTTCCTACAGGAGCATTGTAGGAGGGAAGGAAGGAAGGAAGGAAGGAAGCAAGGGAGGGAGGGAGGGAGAGAGGGAAGGAGGGAAGGAAGGAAGGAGGGAATCAATGCTCAGAAGATGCAAGGTTTAAATGATAATGTTGTTTAAGCGTATGACTATGTGATTTTAACAGATGACATTAGACTGAAAGCAAAAGATGACACCAGTGGAAGAGATCCAAGCCTTCCCTTCCTCACTGCTGTGACCTCACACCACCTGAGGTCCCCTGTCAAAGACGGTGGAACTGAGTATGTGTGTTAAGAGGTCATTGAAGGAAGCCATGACAAAGGGCTCTATGTATGGCAGCCTCACCTCAGACCATACTATTTCAAGAAGGTCTGCCTCACCTGTCTCATTCATCACTCCCGCTGAAGTCTGTTTATTAGCCGGAAGTGTGGGAGCACCAGTGAGAAACCAGCATTTGGAACTTAGGCTTCAGGAAATGCTGCTGGAACCGGGACAGTGATATTTTTATATTACCTAGCCAACTGCCAGCTCTTAATAAACATTTCCTCGTGCAGTTTTAACAATGACATAATTTGTTCTCATTAGAAATTGTTATAGCTCCATGAATTTTATAATAAAAGAAAACTAAAATGGAAAAAGTAAAAAAATAAGAAGAGGGACTTCCCTGGTGGTCCAGTGGGTAAGACTCCGTGCTCCCAACGCAGGGGCCCCAGGTTTGATCCCTGGTGGGGGACCTAGATCCCGCATGCATGCTGCAACTAAGAAGTCCACATGCTGCAACTAAAAATCCTCATGCCACAAGGAAGGTCCCGAGTGCTGCAACTAAGACCCAGCACAGCCTAAATACATATAAATAAATACTTTTTAAAAAAAGAAGAAGAAGAAATGTGCTCAAACGACCAAAGGTTTGGAGATGGAAGCGTCACCAGAGGCATTTCTGGAAGCCACTCTCCAACGATGCATGATGAAGAATCACTCTCCCCATCATTGGCTCATGCCAGGCATGCATTTTTATTTTTTTGGCCACACAGCCTGCAGGATCTTAGTTCCCCGACCAGGGATCGAACCCGTGCCCCCTGCAGTGGAAGCTCGGACTCCTAACCACTGGACCACCAGGCAAGTCCCCAGGCATGCATTTTTAAATGCCCTTTGTGGAACTAGAAAAAATGATGGTAAGAAGGCGGCAGGCTGAGGAGGCAACACTTTCCCTCAAAGCAGAGCATACCTGAGGCATTATCGAGGCTGAAGGCAATGCGTACTGGCTTATCTGCAGGTACCCTGGCTGTGCTGATCATGTGGGCACCTGAGCCTTGGCCTTCCTCCTGGTCTTCCAGCTGTAATGACAAGAAAGAGCCATTGTCACTTTACCCAACATTACCCCTCGAATACTCAGAGGCCTTTGGAACTTAGAGGGGAAAGTTAGTAAGCACTGCTTTCTTATTTTAAAGATATTCCTAGCTCCTAGCTTGCTTTCCCTACACCTGTCCCATTTATAATTCTTTTTCTGGCTTATAAAAACATTTGCTTTGGAAATACATCTAGAACAAAATATAAAAGATGGGGCAAAATCTCCACCCACCTCACTTTTTTAGTATCCCTTACACTGACCAGTCCAACCCTGGCCCTTTGAGGTCTTATATAGTATTTTATTTTTAATTGAGGGGGATAAAGAAGTCTTAATAAGGCAACAGACATCTTTTCACACTCAAAAGCCTAAATTGGATCTGAATTATTGATCTGGGAGTGGTAACAAATACCTATCATGGAATTATTTCAAGAATACCAAAGACTATTTTAAAATATCCCCCAGTTATATTATGAATAGTATGCGCTTTAAATATCTGATTAACTACCTATTAATCTACCAAACATTTCTAAGGTTGTGTGATATGAGCAAAAGACACATCCTAAAAACATCCTATTCATGATCTACATCACCTACTAATTTATCATTTAATAAACTAAGATAGAATGAATGGAAAAGCATGCTACAGATAATATGGGTTGGGGTGGGTGAAAATACATGAAAATTTCTTTGTATAATAATTTAACCAAGATATTTGATAATTTTTGTTCAATGGGTCTGGGAAAAGATATAATTATAAACACAAGATATCTTTGTCATTTAAATCCATATATTTAACTTTTCTATTTTTAGTCATGCTTTCCCCTAAGCCTTCTACTTTCCTTCTCATGGAGACAGTAAACCAAAAACTCTGAATGATGTTTTAAAGAAAATGTCTCTAAAAATGGCAAAATATAAATCATCTCTTTAACCATCCTTAGCGAGATTCTGGGAACTGCTTTAGCAGGACATTTTCTCACAGCAAGGTTTCTGATTCTTTCCCATAACTTTTCTCTATCTAAAAATAGTGTCTAGAACACTGAATTTTGTTTTTACAATTATTTATAGAGCCAAAGCGAATGCATATATACATATAATATATATATTTAGACATACATACATATGGAATCATCTTATCACCAGTATATGAAAAAAGAACATGCTTATATTAAACACCTAGTATAGCTTTGGAGAAAAACCAGCAACTGTTCATCACCCAGTTAGAATCATATTTGACCCATTCATTGAACACTACAAGTAGCAATGAACCATAAAGCACTCCAAGTCATGTCATTCTAAGTTAGAAAAGAAGTATTAATGTGAAACATTCGACTCAAGAAAAGGGTAATATAAAATCACTGTTACTTGACTCAAAATTTGTTTTATCTTAGCTCTGACATACATTTCTGTGTAGTCTCGTCTGCTTAGAATCAACCATCTTGTTAGCCACCTGTTCCTAGGGAATAGAACAGACTGTCTCAAATTTAACAAAACAGACAATAAAAAACCCCTTAAAGTTGTAGCCAAAAGAAAAAAATCTTATTGTTACGCCCTGTACCATCACCAAACCATTTTATCATAACATCTAAGGATGAAAAGCTTCACTCCTCTTTTGGCTAAATCTCCCAATGCTCTCCTGCACCAAGAAATAAACCAGAAGAGGTGGAAGTTTGCCTCCTGGGATTTTGTAAATAGATCTCTGGCAGTGTTTCCAGCCACGATAAATGGAATTGATCAACACAGCTAATTAGAGTCCCTCCCCTCCACACAACAGAGAACATCTGTCCGCCTCCCAAAGGATGGCGGCGGCAAAGTTGGGTGGATTTTGAGTTCCACACGGTGTCAGCCACAAGAGCCCCTGAACCAACTTGCCTTTTCATCACACCGCCTGGGGAAATGGGCCACTGATTCCTCCTCTCGGCGGTAGCAGAGCTTTGGTTAAGTTGCTGGTGCTCTGAGCATTTAGTTGGGTTTTCACACCTGTCGCCTTACCTCACTTAGTTGAGTGTCTGCACTTGTGTAATCGAGGGCCAGCCACTGCCTTGGCCGGTCGTTGCCTTTGTGGAGTACAGACCTAGTGGCAGAGCAGGCTGCACCTGCCGCATAGCAGCCGCTGACAATCTGAGGAGCAGTGACAGCTGGGAGGGCGGCTCGCTGCTACCTGCTGTCCCCCAGACTCCGGCGTCCCACGGGGCCTCCCTGTTGCACTTCCCTCCACGACCCCACTCTCTTTTCCTTGTCTCTCCAACAGCCAGGATGTTGTCATGCTTCTAGAAAAAGCAAGAGCAAAAGAAATCCCTCCTCCTGTCAGAGGCATTGATAAACAGCAAGTCGTGGAGAGTCCAAATGTTTTAATTCATTAGTCCTGGCAAACCTAAAATACAAACAGACTTGCTTCACAAGACAGGAATGTCTTCAGCGTGACCCAATCGGTGTCTGTGTCTATTCCAGCAAACTGGCAAAGATAGCATGACTCCAGTCAGCAAAAATGTCGGCCGCTCCAGTCAGCTCCCCGGGACCCAGCCAACTTGGACAGGCCACAAGCCGACTCTCAGATGATGGCAGCGATGATTCGGCTTAAGAACGTGAGGTCTGAGGTTGAGCTGCTGTTGGGCTTGATGACTTGATCCCATCTACGATGCAACCGACCGCAAACTGAGTCAATGGTAAACAGGAAGGGAAAGTTCAAACTGTTCAAACTTTTTAATAGCTATCAACCTGAAGATGGGTAGAACTTTAAAAGAGTTGGATGTTGATGTTGAGGTTAAATAATTAAAGATAAACAAGTATCCAGAGAATACACAGACTGGGAGAAAATCTTTGCAAACTATATACCAGGTAAAGGATGGCTATCCAAGATATAAACAGAACTCTTAAAACTCAACAGTAGGAAAACAACCCAATTTAAAAATGGGCAGGGCTCCCCTGGTGGTGCAGTGGTTGGGAGTCCGCCTGCCGATGCAGGGGACATGGGTTCGTGCCCCGGTCCGGGAGGATCCCGCGTGCCGTGGAGCGCCTGGGCCCGTGGGCCATGGCCGCTAAGCCTGCATGTCCGGAGCCTGTGCTCCGCAATGGGAGAGGCCACAGCGGTGAGAGGCCCACGTACCGCAAAAAAAAAAAAAATGGGCAAAAGATATGAACAGACACCTCACAAAAGAAGATATAGAGATGGCAAATAATCATATGAAAAAATGCTGAACACCATACGTCATGAGGAAATTGCAAATTAAAACAACATTGATATTCCACTACATCCCTCTTAGAATGGCCAAAATCCAAAACACTAACAACACCAAATACTGGTGAGGGTGAAAAATGGTGTGGCCACTTTGGAAGACAGTTTGGCAGCTTCCTACAAAACTAAATATGTACTTACCATTATGATCCAGCCATCACACTCCTTGGTATTTACCCAAAGGAACTAAAACTTATGTCCACACAAAGACTTACACACAGATGTTTATAGCAGCTTTATTCATGATTGCCAAAACTTGGAGGCAAACAAGAGGTCCTTTCATAGGTGAATGGATAAACAAACTGTAGTACATCCAGACAATGAAATATTATTCAATAATAAAAAGAAATGAGCTATCAAGCCATAAAACACATGGAGGAAACTTACATGTATATTACTAAGTGAAAGAAGCCAATGTGAAAAGGCTACATATTGCATGATTCCAACTATACAACATTCTGGAAAAGGCACCATTATGGAGACAGGAAAAAGATCAGTAGTTGCCAGAGGTTTAAAGAGAGGGAGAGAGAGATGAATAGGGAGCATAGGATTTTTAGGGCAGTGAAACTATTCTGTGTGACACTATAATGGTGAATATATGTCATATGTTTGTCAAAACCCATAAAATGTACAACACCAAGAGTTATAAACTACAGACTTTAGTTAATAAGACTGTGTCTATATTGACTCATCAATTGTAACAAATGTACCACGCTAACGCAAGATGTTAATAATTGGGGAAATAGGGGAGGAGAAGTGGGGGGGAGGGAATAGAAGGGAACTCTGTGCTTTTCACTCATTTTTTTTTTCTGTAAACCTTAAACTGCTCAAACAATGTTAAATAAGTAAAATGATTTAGCAGGTTTCCTTGGTCTAATGAATAAAAGGTTAATTTGTTATGCTATCCACAGTAATAAGGGGCATAGATTCAGATGATTAAAAACATTCACATATAAACCTATTTGCATTTCTAACTGCAAATCTTTCCAGGAATTATTATTACTGTTTGATGGTATTTTATGGATAATAATATCATCTTACGTATTGCATTAAAATTGATTAAAAAGACTCTTGTTTTAATAAATTTATTTATTTTTATTTATTTATTTTTGGCTGTGTTGGGTCTTCATTGCTGAGCACAGGCTTTCTGTAGTTGCGGCGAGCGGGAGCTACTCTTCGTTGGGGTGCCCAGGCTTCTCATTGTGGTGGCTTCTCTTGTTGTGGAGCATGGGCTCTAGGTGCACGGGCTTCAGTAGTTGTGGCTTGTGGGCTCAGTTGCTCCGTGGCATGTGGAATCTTCCTGGACCAGGGCTCAAACCTGTGTCTGCTGCATTGGCAGAAGGATTCTTAACCACTGCACCACCAGGGAAGCCCCAGAAAGAGTCTTATTCAAAAGAGTTTATCTTCATCTTCCCAATAATCCTATGAAATAAACATGGCCAATACTGTCAGCCCTATTTAACAGATGAGGAAACTGAGACTCAAACAATTTAAGTAAAAGGTTCAAGGATAAATGATCATTATGGAATAATGACCCAGATAAGATCCAGGTTTTCCAATTTTTAGTTCATGCTATTTCCACTATACCAGGATGCACTGTGTATGAAATATCAAATTGAGTTGTTTCATTATCGATGTCTGACACTCAACTTTTGGAGTGAAGGAGACAAAGTTATAACTTTCTTCATGATCTGTTAGCATCCAGGTTCATCCGACACCAGCTATCTTTACCGTGACACCTAAATTCAACCTCAAGGAAACCGAAGTTGTGGATCTTGTGTGTGCTGGTGGGGAAGTGGATACCAATTCTGCACTGGCTCCCAAATCAGCCCATGGGTGTGACTTCAGAAAAGCTGGTGGTGACAAGGACATTGCCAAGGAAATCCATAACTGGAAGCATCTGGATTCCAGTGAAACTGACCCTTCAGAATGGAAAGGCCCAGAATGAGGTAGCACCTTCCTCCTCTGCCCTGATCATAAAAGCCCTTGGCGAACCAACCAGAGATAGAACACGACAGTTATATATTAAATACAATGGAAATATCACCTCTTATGATATTGTCAAAAGCACCTGACAGATGCAGCATAGATCTTTATCCAGAGGATTCTCCAGCACCTTTACAGCAATCCTGGGGACCATCCATTGTGTGGGCTGCAATGTCAGTGGCTGCATCCTCATGACATCAACAGTGGTATGGTGATGCCAGTTGGTAAAGAGATACAAAGGAAAAGATGTCATTAAAGGATAATATGACAACAACAACAAGAAAGAAACAAAAAGAATACAACTAAATAGTCTAAATGTGCTCTGTCCAAGCCTGATCACATAAATTCAAGGCTTTAATAATAATATTCACCAGTTCTTCTGTTCCCATGGGAGCAGTGATGTATTTCTTGGCTCTTTATCTAAACACTTCCAAGAGGATAACAAATCTGAAACTCAAGTGAAATCCCTTCCCACAAATGTAACCCAAAATAACTACATGGTATTTTAAGAATTCAATAGAATTATACTAATTCAATCCAGAAAGGACAGTATGTGTACATCAAAATATTAACAGATTAACAGTATGTCTCTGGATAGAAGCAATATGTAAACTTTTTATTTTCTCCTTTTCAACAGTAAATGGATTTTTACTGTTACATGGAAAGTTATTTTTAATGGAATTCAAGGAGCTTTTCAAATGATGAATCCTTGACTTGCTTCTGAATTATGGTCTATAATACACACAGCAGCTCATGGTACAGACTGTTATCACAATTAATGTGATCTCAATTTCTTGGTACAATTCAATAAGCATCTTGGGAAGACTTGGTATGTGCCAGTCTAGCATTTCCCAAATTTGCCTCATTGTGGGTTCATGCCTTTTAAAAATACCTATTCCCAGGCTCTGCCATGGGGGTGACTCAGTAGGGCTGGGGTAGGTCCAGGGTTTTATAAATTTAAACAAGAAGTGCTAATATTTGTGTACAGCATTTAAAGAATGGTTTAGAAGACATTTTCATCAATACTTTAAAGTTAGCTCTCCACTGCTGCGTGATGTAGGTAGCCTATAATCTCCAAAAGAAATGTTTCACCATGGTGAAGTAATGAGTTTTCCCTTATAACCGTCAGTTTTTATAAAAAAAAAAAAAAAACAGTTTTTATAAAAAAAAAACAGCAGTTTTTTTTCTGTAAAGGATCAGATACTAAATGTTTTACACTGAATGAGCTCTTACAATCTCTCTCAGAATTACTCATCTCTGCCATTGTAGCACAAAAGCAGCCACAGACAAGATGTATTTGAATGGAGGTGCTCCAACTTTATTTACAAAAATGGGAAACAAATGGACATGTCTGTGTTCCAATAAAACTTTATTTACAGAAACAGACAGCATCCTGGATTTGGCCCACAGCCATAGTTTACCAGCTCCTATCTCACCTCACCACAGTCTGAAGCTCCAGTGGACATACCTCTCCCAGAGGGGCAGGGCAGAGTCTCCTTGGAGAAAATTAACTTTTCATTTTTGCCGCTCTCAGTTGCCTCTCTTCTATTCATCCCTCCCAACTCCATCCCCACAGAAAAACTCTTACATGTCAGACTTTCCTTCACAACAGCCCCAAAGTTCTTCCTTTCTTTCTTTTAACATCTTTATTGGAGTATAATTGCTTTACAATGGTGTGTTAGTTTCCGCTGTATAACAAAGTGAATCAGCTATACATATACATATATCCCCATATCTCCTCCCTCTTGCATCTTCCTCCCTCCCACCCTCCCTATCCCACCCCTCTAGGTGGTCACAAAGCACCGAGCTGATCTTCCTGTGCTTTGCAGCTGCTTCCCACTAGCTATTTTACATTTGGTAGTGTATATATGTCCATGCCTCTCTCTCACTTCGTCCCAGCTTACCCTTCCCCCACTGTGTCCTCAAGTCCATTCTCTACATCTGTGTCTTTATTCCTGTCCTGCCCCTAGGTTCATGAGAACCATTTTTTTAGATTCCATATATGTGCATTGGCATCTGGTACTTGTTTTTCTCTTTCTGACTTACCTCACTCTGTATGACAGACCCTAAGTCCACCCACCTCATTAGAAATAACTCAATTTCATTGTTTTTATGGCTGGGTAATATTCCATTGTATATATGTGTCACATCTTCTTTATCCATTCATCTGTCGATGGACACTTAGGCTGCTTCCAGGTCCTGGCTATTGTAAATAGAGCTGCAATGAACATTGTGGTACATGTCTCTTTTTGAATTGTGGTTTTCCCAAAGTTCTTTCTTAACCCTGCTGTTCTATAAAGCACAGATACATCTGTTTGAAACAAACACAGGGGAATAAATACTTAAATAAGCAAATAAGTACAAGGATTTAGCATGTTTCCTTGGTCTAATGAGGGGAAGGCAAACTTTTATGAGATGCACCACAATAAAGCTGTAGAGATTCAGTCGATGAGATGCTTCCCTTTGTTCACGGGACTGCAAGTGAAGGGCGGGAAAGCATTGTGAGGACCTGTTGTGTGCTGTGAGATGGTCTCATGCCACTGTTCTTTTGAGTGGTCTCTTCCTCTCCTCCTGACCCCAGTCAGGCCTCAGCTAAGATTTCCCACGGTCCCAAAGAAGTCTCTTTGCAATTCTTACTTCCAGTGGTGTTGCCATTCCTTCCCAAACCTCCTTGTCAGGGTAATACAGTGAAAGATCACAAAGCGAGGACTGAAGCTCCAAAGCAAAAACAAGGTAGCCCTCCTCCAAGAACTTCTGATCATACACTACCACAGCCTTTCATTTTAAAGGTGACTGGGAGCCACTTTCGTAGTCCAAGTTCGCTTCAGCCTTAAGATAGCAGAGTGACCAACTTTCTATCATTTTTGCCCTAAAGCTCAAGAGAGGTGTGAGTAGGATTAGAACCTTTAAACCACTCGAAGAGTTCTATTTCTAAGTAAAGTACTTACAACAATGCCAGAAAGACAATAAGCACTATGTAAGTAGAAATTATGAATTCATGGGGGCAAAAAACATAGGGAAAACCACACCCAACAGTATTAGAAGAGTTAGAAGATCTAGGTTTGAATTATGATTCTGCCTTCAAAAGCTGTGTGAGTTTAGAACAGACACTTTACATCTCTGGGACCTGTTTTTTCATCTATACCAGCGGTCTGCAAACTTTTGCTGTAAAGGGCCAGAGGGTAAATATTTTAGACTTAGGAAGCGGTACAATCTCTGTGGCATTTCCAGTGGACCCTCCATATCTCCGGGTTCCACATACGTGGATTCAGATGCAGAACAAGGAGATATAGAACCCGTGGATACAGATGCTGTACCACACTATTTTATAGAAGGGACTAAAGCATCCATGGATTTGGGTATGGGGGGGCTGGTCCTAGAACCAATCCACTGCTGAGGGATAAGACTATACTCATCTCTGCCATTTCTATTGTGGAAAGCAGCAATAGACAATATATAAATGGATGGATGGATGCCAATAAAACTTCATTTACAAAAATAGTAAATAAATGGGCACATCTGTATTCCAGTAAAATTGTATTTATAGACACTGAAATTAGAATTTCACACAATTCCCAAATGTCACCAAATATTATTCTCTTATTAATATTTGTCAATGGTTTAAAAATTTAAAAAGCATTTTTAGCTCATGGACCACACCAAAAGAGATAGTGGGCCAGATCTGAACCAAGGTCCATAGTTTTCAGACCCTTAACCTATAGAATTAGCCAACAAGCAAGCAAAGGAAAAGTTAAGGTTTCCCAAATTGGAATAATATAGTGTGTGTGTGTGTGTGTGTGTGTGTAGCCATTGTTTTGCCTTTTAACCTTATGTAGAATTTGTATGGTTTTATATTATAAGCATATCATATATAGTTGATTAGATTTGACTCACATGTTCCTATTTCTAAAATAACTTAGACATCAGGCTCTTGGAGAGACAATGAAATTTCCTTTAATATTGTTGACTATGAGAAATCATATTTATCTTATATATCAACATTTGCATCTTTCCCAAGAATACAATCTGGAAGGATTACTAAAACCAAGTTTTATAACTTGTCACTATAGTACAGATAGATTTAGCTTATTGTTTTCATGTTATCCTAAGGAAAACATAAACTTATTATTTGTAAAATTCCCATCGTGCACCCCAACAGGCGAGACCACTCCCGTCTTTAACACAACCAAAAACACTGTCATACCAAACAACAACTACCACAGTCATAACTCTCCCCAACATCATCGAATATCCAAACAACATTCAAACCTCCAGTTTTCTCACAAATGTCTTAAATTATTTTTTTGGGTTACCGTTTTTGTTTTTAGTATTTTTTTTTTGCTTTTAATTAATTTTTATTGGAGTATAGTTGCTTTACAATGTTGTCTTAGTTTCTACTGTACAGCAAAATGAATCAGCTATATGTATACATGTATCCCCTGTTTTTTGGATTTCCTTACCATTTAGGTCAATCAAGGCCCAAACAAGTTTCAAATATATAATTGATTCCTACTATTCTTACATTTTTAAAAATCTATAGGCACCACCTCCAACTAAGTTTTTGGAAATTTATTTGTTTTAAAAACCATAGAGTTTCCCACAATTGCACCCCCATCATGTCATTTAACATGCCTCTCTGTCCTCTAGATTACCTGTAAATTGACAATGAGATCCAGAAACTTGATCAGGTTCAAGCCTGATTTTTTTTTTTTTTTTTATTGTTTTTTTTTTGGCAGGACAACTTCATAGGCAGTGAATAATATTCTTAAAAGAAAACAGGGGACTTCTCTGGTGGCACAGTCGAGAATCCCCTTGCCAATGAAGGGGACACGGGTTCGAGCCCTGGTCCGGGAAGATCCCACAGGCTGCGGAGCAACTAAGCCCGTGCGCCACAACTACTGAGCCTGCGCTCTAGAACCAGTGAGCCACAATTACTGAAGCCCGCACACCTAGAGCCCGTGCTCCACAATAAGAGAAGCCACCGCAATGAGAAAACCGTGCACCACAACGAAGAGTAGCCCCCACTGGCTGCAGCTAGAGAAAGCCCGCGCACAGCGATGAAGACCTTAGGTGATTTTGATAATAATGTTATTTAAGTAAGAACAGCATAAAACTATGTGTAACCTTCTTACAAAACTTTTATAAAACCAAATTTATAAGGCTCTTATAAAACCAAGTTTACAAATTGAATACAAATAAAGCACCAAAGCTAAAATAGAATTTGACCACATTAATGTAACATGACAGAATGCTTTCCTGAAAATAAGCAAGTACACACAGTTTGAACATAGGACTCCTCGAGTGCTGATACATTAGGGCTCCTCCTCTCCACCCTGACATGGGCATGATGACTGGTTCCTTGTGGGACTTTTCTTCTGTGACCTGCTTTGAAACCCATGTTTGAGTGGTACCCATGACATTCTTGGCCTTCATACAACAAGCACACGTTTAAGGAAAGTGCTGAACACCTGGGGTCTGTAAACGTTGGCCTCCTTTATTGTACCACATGTATTTATTGTACCTTTATTGTACCACATGTACCACAACTGCTTCATTTGTACCATATTAACGCATGAACACAAGCCTGTTAAAATCAAAAGGCCTAAAGCGATGTATCCCAAATGCCTTTCTGACATTTCTCAAATGAGCTTCAACTTTAAGGTCACATTTTTACTAAAATTATTAAGGAAACTCATTGAACTATTTCTAAAAATCCCAAATACTGAGCTGCATGATCCATTAAATATGGTGGCTTTCTGCCCCTTTAGTGTAGGTCTTTACTTCAAAAACCTTCTGTGCAAGAGAGGACCAAATGCCAGGCAAACCTCCCGTGTGAATGAGAGGAAAGAAAAAAGTTTTAGATCTGATTTAGGATTCTTTTAGTTGCAAGAGTCAAAAGCCAATTCAACACTGGCTTGAATAACAAAGAGTATTTACAGGCTCACATCACTAGGAAATCCGGAAGGCTTCTTGTTTCAGAAATGGATTTATTCAAAGGCAAAAAGACATCAGGAATCGGTCTTTCTCCACCTCCTGGGTCAGCTTTCTCCTATGTTAACTTCGTTCTCAGATGGAGTGTCCCCATGAGGTAACTACCAGCTGCCTAAACTTACATACCCCCAGCTCAAAAGCCCAACAGAAGGAGAATATCATTTCCCTCAGAACACTTGGTTAGAATAGTCACTGGTCAAGCTTGAGTGCCATGTCCATTGCTGTGGAAAAGGAGTAGAGCACTTGGACAGTGTCATGAGTAGAGAGAGAATAATTCTCCAAATTGATAAATTAATGTTGGGCATATGAAAAAGAGAGAGACAGAGAGAGAGAGAGAGAGAGGGAGGGAGGGAGGGGGGAAGAAAAGAGGGAAAGAAGGAGGGAGGGAAGAAAAGAAAAGGCCACTTAAAAATCCTATGCCCCAGGACATGGAACCAACCTAAATGTCCATCGACAGATGAATGGATAAACAAGATGTGGCACATATATACAATGGAATATTACTCAGCCATAAAAAGAAACAAAATTGAGTTATTTGTAGTGAGGTGAATGGACCTAGAGAGTCTGTCATACAGAGTGAAGTAAGTCAAAAAGAGAAAAATAAATACTGTATGCTAACGCATATATATGGAATCTAAAAAAAAAAATGGTACTGATGAATCGAGTTGTAGGGCAGGAATAAAGAGGTAGACACAGAAAATGGACTTGAGGACATGGGCTGGGAGGGTGAAGCTGGGGCAAAGTGAGAGTAGCATCAACATATATACACTACCGAATGTAAAATAGTTGGCTTGTGGGAAGAAGCAGCATAGCACAGGGAGATGGGACCAGTGCTTTGCGATGACCTAGAGGGGTGGGATAGGGAGGGTGGGAGGGAGGCTCAAGAGGGAGGGGATATGGGGACATGTGTATGCATATGGCTGATTTGCCTTGTTGTGCAACAGAAACTAACACAGTATTGTGAAGCAATTATACTCCAATAAAGATCTATTAAAAAAAATCCTAGGGCTTCCCTGGTGGCGCAGTGGTTGAGAGTCCGCCTGCTGATGCAGGGGACGTGGGTTCGAGCCCCGGCCCGGGAGGATCCCACATGCCGCAGAGCAGCTGGGCCCGTGAGCCATGGCCGCTGAGGCTGTGCGTCCGGAGCCTGTGCTCCGCAACGGGAGAGGCCACAACAGTGAGAGGCCCGAGTACCGCAAGAAAAAAAAAAAAAATCCTATGCTAATATCCTCATAAGTAGGATGTGTCTGTGTCCCATGAAAATATTCTAGCTCCAAGATGATGATTAAAAATGACCTTGATGGGGCCAGACACTCAGCTAAGCTCTTTTCATACATATGATACCATTTAATTCTGAAAACATCCCTTTAAAATAGCTACTGTCATTCCTGTTTTATAGAAGAACAAACTGAGATTCAGAAAGTTTTAGTAATCTCTCCAGAGTTCCAGAGCTAATAAAGCATTGGAGCCAATTTGTTTGCCAAAATAAATCTCTTCATCTACAAACCAAAATCTGTTTAAAGCATACGGCTAAAATTGCTTTTGTAAGAGATACCTTTTCCTATTGCCAGACTGGGAGTCTCAAAAAGCAATGAGGTGCAAAGTCTCAGGAAATACAAAGAGATTTGTTTATTTTAGTAATTTAATACCGGTAGGTACAAATCTGATCATCTCATCCAATGAATAAGACCATGAGTTATTCCTTGTGCAAGGAATTAATATGAAGTCCATATAATTAGCAATCAGAAAAACACAGAATATTAGAATAGAATAGGATCTTAATCTACCTCCTTCTTGAGGAAACAGGCCCAGCAAAACTGTTATGCCTTTGAACTGGAGAACAAAAAGGAAAGAGATTAGTGCTAAAAGTTTATGCCTGTTGCAGCAGCATCATTCTCCGTTTTTTAGCTTAATTTATACAGAAGTACAGTAATACTATCCAAATAATACCTTTGAAAGCAGAATGAGACTCTGAGAAGGCAGGGATTTATAACATTTAGATTTTGAAAGAAAGGTAGAAGTGAGGTAGGAAAAATTCCTAATCTCACCAATCCTTCTCAAACAGGACTTCCTCTCCATCATCTCTGCATGCAGAATTGGCAACCAAATGGGGTGAATTCTTCCTCAAAGATCTTCACAACATCCACGTGATGGCTTCATCACTAAACTACCTTGACTCTCTTCTAGATCATTCTCCCCACAGCCACCACTGTTTACCTTTCTTTAAAAAGAGAGGACTGGGTCAATATCATTCTCTGTGGAAAGCATCTCTTGAGCAGAGGCAGCTTTCAGGGACCCTCACTCACACAGACCACTTCCAAAGCCCTGGGTGGGACCCTTACAATGGGTTCATATGGTCATATGTCTTTGTAAACTTTGCAAAAGTAAGATATTTTCATTGCATGGGTTAAGACTTTTGTCTCTTACCATTCCAACTTCCCCTCTGTCACACTTCCACACCCGCAATGGGTGAAAATGGAGAAGGTGTGAGAATTTGGCTAAATGGAAGTTGAGTTGGGGATACATTAATGTCCATATATTTATGTGGTTCTCTATCTCAATATAGAGTGTGTTGCTGGCCAAGCCAGTGTAGAAATCCCTACCAAAATTACCCCACTGCCCACTGTGCCAACTCACACAGCATGACAGCACAAAGGTTCAGGGCCATCAGTCAGCTCAACAGTATTAATGTGTCCTAGAGGGCATTGGTGATTTCACTATAGTTTGAACCCTTTCCCCACTTTGAGTAACCTCTGTTGTCTCCCCACACCCCCCTTATAGGCTGGTTGTGGGGAGACAACAGAGGTTACCCAAAGGGCACAGTCACTTTTAGGTATGACACGATTCCTGAATAGTGTCACAAAGACCAATAGCGTGGTGAGTTGCAACAATCACCTAAATGAGAAGCTGCTGGTAGGGAAACATTTTATCGTTGAGGCAGTGGTATTTAATTCATCAAATCACTAACTCAAACTTTTCCATTCGATGATCAGTTTAGATGTACTCCATGTTTTCAGAGGTAGGGTCAAAAGCAAAACAACACAGAAGTGCAGTGGGTGGGGAGTGGGATGTGGTTTAGCAATTCATCTATTTGTGGGAAAAGTCACAAAGACAGAAGAAAGAGGAGTCTAGATCCATAAATGGCATCAAACTGGTTTAGTAATCTTTTCATCTTGGTTCTGTCTCTAACTCATTTAGCCCCATCGAGATTGTCACTTCATGTCTCTGGACAACAGTTTCTCATCTGGAAGCAAAAGATTTAAAACTGATGCTCTGAAATTCTTTACAGTTCTAAACGCTTTCATTTTAGGAGGTGGAACAGCCCCTAATTGAAAAAGGAATTATCCTCAGAATTCTTTCCCTAGTTTTGATTTAGTAAAGAGTCAAATGGTTTGTAATAAACCAAAAATACATTTACAGCAATTGTCCAGAAAAGAACAGAATGAAGATAATCCTTCTTCCTTTTCCTGTTGAAGCCGGTTACCAACACCACCCCCAATTTTACTGCTAAACTCCCTTAGTCATCAGATATTTCATACCCGAGCAAAATCCATTTAGTCCCTGATTATACTGTGAACCCCGAGGACTTCCAGAAGAGTGACACGGAAGAGATCATGTTTTGTTCATCAAAACATTTTTCAAATTAAACCATCACATCCTAAAATAGTGGATTAGAATCACCCAGCAGGACTTCTTCCTGAAAGCATGCAAATGCACACTCCTAGTTTAGAAGTGGAGTGTCAATTACTTGTGCAGATACAAAAATGACTAATAGCTAAGGCCTAATAAGACACCTGTCAATTTCCCTTTTTTTAGCTTAGCTACTTTCAATTCATAGGAGTTGCTCAACACAAACATTTTGCTGACAGTTCTGTATGTGCTTGAGCAGTAATAGCATTCAAATTAAAATGGAGTTTCAGTTATTTCCATCCCCTTCTTAAAAATACATTTTAAGAATTACAGTACTAACCACAAATGAATGGCTGGCCAGCCTCTCAAATGAGTTGCAGAAATAGCATTGTTAAGTCCATCAGAGAGGGGCAGTTTCCCATCATTGCTCCAGCTAAAGGAGAATGAAGATTTCCTATAAGAGTCTACAAATAGAAACTGACATTTTCTTGGAACAGAAAAATCCCAGTGAACGACAGGAGATCACCTCCTTATGAGACTTAAGAATACATTAAATATAAGAAATCTATCAATAGTTAGGACAGAGTTCACAAATGCTTTTGCGATAAAATGAGAGCTTGCATTATTAACCAACAAAATGCCTTCCTTAAGGTGAGCATAACCAAGATAAGAATCAAAGTGGTACTTCACAGACTGCCAAATTAATCCAAACAATTCACATTAGACAAGTCTGTACTACAGGGCTCTGTATGGTCTGAGTTCCACACAAATGGCAGAAAAACACTCCTGAACATGAAAAAAGTGTCTTACTTTAAAAAGCCCGCTAGACTAACTATAACCAATTCACACTTTGAATGGTCAAATTATTTATATATTCAAAATCTTAAAGAACTCTCTTCAGAGTCTAATTAGCATGCCTTTAGAATTCTATTTCCAAATTTAGATTCTGAAATTCACAATGAAGAAGATATTCCCTTTTTACCAAGAAAAAGTAAATGAAGATAAATAAGAATATCGACAGAATAGTAATTTTTACTCCGTTTAACTTGTTTTTTTTTTCTTTCTTTTCTTTTTTTTTGCGGTACACGGGCCGCTCACTGTTGTGGCCTCTCCCGTTGCGGAGCACAGGCTCCAGACGCGCAGGCTCAGTGGCCATGGCTCACGGGCCCAGCCGCTCTGCGGCATGTGGGATCTTCCCGGACCAGGGCACGAACCCGTGTCCCCTGCATTGGCAGGCGGACTCTCAAACAATGCGCCACCAGGGAAGCCCTCGTTTAAGTTTTTAAACTAAGATTTTAAGAAAATTTTATCTGCCATTGATCTGTTTATAATAATTTTCTTGAAGGGCACATTAAGAACAAAAAGTAGAGTAATTTCAACTAGGCCTTTCCACTGTGTCTACATGGGCAGTAAGAAAGAAGAATTAGGGCACATGTAAGATTATTACTAATGTTAGAACTAGAAGATTTCTTTTATTTTAAAAAAATTCTTTTAACATCTTTATTGGAGTATAATTGCTTTACAATGGTGTGTTAGTTTCTGCTGTATAACAAAGTGATTCAGCTAAACATAAACATATATCCCCATATCTCCTCCCTCTTGCAACTCCCTCCCACCCTTCCTATTCCATCCCTCTAGATGGTCACAAAGCACTGAGCTGATCTCCCTGTGCTATGTGGCTGTTTCCCACGAGCTATCCATTATATATTTGGTAGTGTATATTTGTCCATGCCACTCTCTCACTTTGTCCCAGCTTACCCTTCCCCCTCCCCATGTCCTCAAGTCCATTTTCTACAACTGCATCTTTATTCCTGTCTTACCTCTAGGATCTTCAGAACCACTTTTTTTTTTTTTTAGATCCCATATATATTTGTTAGCGTACAGTATTAGCTTTTCTCTTTCGGACTTACTTCACTCTGTATGACAGACTCTAGGTCCATCCACCTCACTACAAATAACTCTATTTCATTTCTTTTTATGGCTAAGTAATATTCCATTGTATATATGTGCCACATCTTCTTTATCCATTCATCTCTCAATGGACACTTAAGTTGCTTCCATGTCCTGGCTATTATAAATAGAGCTGCAGTGAACATTGCAGTACATGATTTTATGGTTTTCTCAGGATATATGCCCAGTAGTGGGATTGCTGGGTCATATGGTAGTTCTATTTTTAGTTTTCTAAGGAATTTCCATACTGTTCTCCATAGTGGCTGTATCAATTTACATTCCCACCAACAGTGCAAGGTTCCCTTTTCTCCACATCCTTTCCAGCATTCATTGTTTGTAGATTTTTTGGTGATGGCCATTCTGACTGGTGTGCGGTGATACCTTATTGTAGATTTGATTTGCATTTCTTTAATGATTAGTGATGTTGAGCATTCTTTCATGCGTTTGTGGGAATCTGTATATCTTATTTGGAGAAATGTCTGTTTAGATCTTCTGCCCATTTTTGGATTGGGTTGTTTGTTTTTTTAATATTGAGCTGCTTGAGCTGCCTGTATATTTTGGAGATTAATCCTTTCTCCATTGCTTCATTTGCAAATACTTTCTCCCGTTCTAAGGGTTGTCTTTTCGTCTTGTTTATGGTTTCCTTTACTGTGCAAAAGGTTTTAAGTTTCATTAGGTCATATTTGTTTACTTTTGTGTTTATTTCCATTTCTCTAGGAGATGGGTCAAAAAGGATCTTGCTGTGATTTATGTCATAGAGTGTTCTGCCTGTGTTTTCCTCTAAGAGTTTTATAGTGTCTGGCCTTACATTTAGGTCTTTAATCCATTTTGAGTTTATTTCTGTGTATGGTGTTAGGGAGTGTTCTAATTTCATTCTTTAACATGTAGCTGTCCAGTTTTCTCAGCATCACTTATAGAAGAGGCTGTCCTTTCTCCATTGTATATTCTTGCTTCCTTTATCAAAGATAAGGTGACCATGTGTGTGTGGGTTTATCTCTGTGCTTTCTATCCTGTTCCATTGATCTATATTTGTTTTTTGTCCAAGTACCATACTGTCTTGATTACTGTATCTTTGTAGCATAGTCTGAAGTCTAGGACCCTGATTCCTCCAGCTCTGTTTTTCTTTCTCAAGATTGCTTTGGCTAGTGGGGTTTTTTTGTGTTTCCATACAAATTGTGCAATTTTTTGTTCTAGTTCTGTGAAAAATGCCATTGGTAGTTTGACAGGGATTGTATTGAATCTGTAGATTGCTTTGGGCAGTATAGCCATTTTCACAATGTTGATTCTTCCAATCCAAGACCATGGTATATCTCTCCATCTGTTTGTATCACCTTTAATTTCTTCCATCAGTGTCTTATAGTTTTCTGCATACAGGTCTTTTGACTCCTTAGATAGATTTATTCCTAGGAATTTTATTCTTTTTGTTGCAATGGTAAATGGGAGTGTTTCCTAAATTTCTCTTTCAGATTTTTTGTTGTTAATGCATAAGAATGCAAGAGATTTCTGTGCATTAATTTTATATCCTGCTATTTTACCAAATTCATTGACTAGCTCTAGTAGTTTTCTGGTAGAATCTTTGGGATTCTCTATGTAGAGTATCACATAATCTGCAAACAGTGACAATTTTACTTCTTCTTTTCGGATTTGGATTCCTTTTATTTCTTTTTCTTTTCTGATTGCTGTGGCTAAAACTTCCAAAACTATGTTGAATAAGAGTGGTGAGAGTGAGCAACCTTGTCTTGTTCCTGATCTTAGTGGAAATGGCTTCAGTGTTTCACCATTGAGAATGATGTTGGCTGTGGGTTTGTCATATATGGCCTTTATTATGTTGAGGTAAGTTCCCTCTATGCATACTTTCTGAAGGGTTTTATCATAAATGGGTGTTGAATTTTGTCAAAAGCTTTTTCTGCATCGATTGAGATGATCATATGGTTTTTCTCCTTCAATTTGTTAATATGGTGTATCACATTGACTGATTTGCGTATATTGAAGAATCCTTGCATTCCTAGGATAAACCCCACTTGATCGTGGTGTATGAACTTTTTAATGTGCTGTTGGATTCTGTTTGCTAGTATTTTGTTGAGGAGTTTTGCATCTATGTTCATCAGTGATATTGGTCTGTAGTTTTCTTTTTTTGTGACATCTTTGTCTGGTTTTTGTATCAGGGTGATGGTGGTCTCATAGAACGCATTGGGGAATGTTCCTCCCTCTGCTATATTTTGGAAGAGTTTGAGAAGGATAGGTTTTTTTTTAAGATTTTTTTCCTGTAATTGATATCTAGTCTTATAGCATTGTGGCCGGAAAAGATACTTGATACAATTTCAACTTTCTTAAATTTACCGAGGCTTGATTTGTGATTCAAGATATGATCTATCCTGGAGAATGTTCCATGAACACTTGAGAAGAATGTGTATTTTGTTGTTTTTGGATAGAATGTCCTACAAATATCAATTAAGTCCATCTTGTTTAATGTATCATTTAAAGCTTGTGTTTCCTTATTTATTTTCATTTTAGTCCATTGGTGAAAGTGGGGTGTTAAAGTCCCCTCTTATGACTGTGTTACTGTTGATTTCCCCTTTTATGGCTGTTAGCCTTTGCCTTAAGTATTGAGGTGCCCCTATGTTGGGTGCATAAATATTTACAATGTTTATATCTTCTTCTTGGATTGATCCCTTGAACATTATGTAATGTCATTTTTTGCCTCTTATAATAGTCTTTATTTTAAAGTCTATTTTGTCTGATGTGAGAATTGCTACTCCAGCTTTTTTTGAGTTCCATTTGCATGGAATATCTTTTTCCATCTCTTCACTTTCAGTCTGTATGTGTCCCTAGGTCTGAAGTGGGTCTCTTGTAGATAGCATATATATAGGTCTTGTTTTTGTATCCATTCAGCCAGTCTATGTCTTTTGGTTGGAGCATTTAATCCATTTACATTTAAGGTAATTATCAATATATGTTTTCCTATTACCATTTTCTTAATTGTTTTGGGTTTGTTTTTGTCGGTTTTTTCCTTCTCTTGTGTTTCCTGCCTAGAGAAGTTCCTTTAGGATTTGCTGTAAGGCTGGTTTGGTGGTGCTGAATTCTCTTAACTTCTGCTTGTCTGTAAAGGTTTTAATTTCTCCATCATATCTGAATGAGATCCTCGCTGGGTAGACTAATCTTTGTTGCAGGGTTTTTCTCTTTCATCACTTTAAATATGTCCTGCCTCTCCTTTCTGGCTTGCAGAGTTTCTACTGAAAGATAAGCTGTTAACCTTATGGGGATTCCCTTGTATGTTATTTGTTGCTTTTCCCTTGCTGCCTTTAATATTTTTTCTTTGTATTTAATTTTTGATAGTTTGATTAATATATGCCTTGGCATGTTTCTCCTTGAATTTTCTCTTTGTGCTTCCTGGACTTAATTGACTATTTCCTTTCCCATATTAGGGAAGTTTTCAACTATAATCTCTTCAAATATTTTCTCAGTCCCTTTCTTTGTCTATTCTTCTTCTGGGACCCCTATAATTCGAATGTTGGTGTGTTTAATTTTGTCTCAGAGGTCTCTGAGACTGTCCTCAATTCTTTTCATTCTTTTTTCTTTCTTCTGCTCTGCAGTAGTTATTTCCACTATTTTATCTTCCAGATCACTTATCTGTTCTTATGCCTCAGTTATTCTGCTATTGATTCCTTCTAGAGAATTTTAAATTTCATTTATTGTCTTGTATCATCTTTACTATCATTCCTCTGAATTTTTTTCAGGTAGACCACCTATTTCCTCTTCATTTGTTTGGTCTGGTGGGTTTTTACCTTGCTCTTTCATCTGCTGCATATTTCTCTGTCTTCTCATTTTGCTTAACTTACTGTGTTTGGGGTCTCCTTTTTGCAGGCTGCAGGTTCATAGTTCCCATTGTTTTTGGTGTCTTTCCCCAGTGGGTAAAGTTGGCTCAGTGGGTTGTGTAGGCTTCCTGTTGGAGGGGACCAGTGCCTGTGTTCTTGAGGATGAGGCTGGATCCTGTCCCTCTGTTGAGCAGATCTGCATTTCGTGGTATGTTTCAGATGTGTGTGAACTTATTATGATTTTTTAGGCAGCCTGTCTGCTAATGGGTGGGGTTGTGTTCCTGTCTTGCTAGTTGTTTGGCATAGGGTGTCCAGCACTGTAGCTTGCTGGTCATTGATTGGAGCTGTGTCTTAGCCTTGAGATGGAGATCTCTGTGACAGCTTTTGCCATTTGATATTACGTGGGGCTGAGAGGTCTCTGGTGGACCAATGTCCTAAACTTGGCTCTCCCACCTCAGAGGTTCAGGTCTGACACCCAGCTGGAGCACCAAGACTCTGTCAGCCACGCAGCTAGTCTTCTAAAGCCAGGCCGCCAGCAGCAGCCTGACCAATGGAATATTCAAATTGAAAATGTTGCCTTAGCACTAGGTGCTAGAGGAGATCTCCATCGTTCCATACCAGAAATAAAGAAGGAAGGACAGCTCCCTTATATGTTCTAAAGATTTCTGACCAAGGCAAAAATCAATTCAATGGGAGGAAGGAAAGCCTTTTCAACAAATAGCGGAGAAATAATTGGCTATTCATAAGGAGAATCTTGATCTTTACCTCCAAGCTTGGGTTTTTATGAATCTGAAGTGGCTCCTCCACTGTCTCTTTCCCTTTCTGCCAACTGAAGCAGAAAACTCTGAGGCTTTAGAACAGAGCAGTACTCCTCAACATTGTCGAGGTCATCAAAAATGAGGAAAGTATGAGAAATTGTCACATCCAAGAGGAGCCTATTGAGACATGAAGACTAAATGTAATACTGTATCCTTGGCTTCCCGCGGCCTCCCAGGCCCACGTCCCCGGCAAGAATTGGCTCCCCAGCCCGAGGTTTCCAGGTACCTGGAAGGGGGAGGGGGCAAGGCGGCAACAACTGGGCGGGTAAGGGCGAAACGCGCACCCAGGAGCACCAAGACTCTGAGAGGCGGCGAGCCCGGGCCAGGCCGCCATGCAATTGGAAGATTTCTTTTAGATCGCCTAAATTACCCCCTGGTTTAACCCATGAGAAAACTCATCCATAATTTATATTTATATTTTTAAAATAATTTATACTCACAACTTTTGTTCATATTTTAATGACAAGATCCCAATGTCATTTCCTTGACTCTTCTAAATTCTTATGGCATAATGAGGTAAGAATCTCATGGCTTGTCCAATGACAGAGTTAGAATAGCTTGGGGTCTATTCTAGAGTTCTGCAGCACTGTCAATAAAGAACAAATACCAAATAAATTTAAAAAACTCATGAGCTACATATTGTCACTTTCTACCACTGTGCATGGAACATTAAAAGCATTCAGAAATACTGATTGAAGGACTGAACTTCACTGAAGAAAGCATGGAGTATATGTAAATAAACTAGGCAGGGAGCCATAGCACAGACCCTGCTAAGCCTCACTTTACCACCAACTCACTGTTTCCCTGAGCTGGTAACAAGCTCTTCGGTTCCCAGATCAACCCACTGCCATTTTTTAGATTTAACTAATATTTACATAGATTGCATATGTGCCAGACACTACTCTAAGGACTTTAAACACAATAATTCATTTAATCCTCACAACAGTCCTAAGAGCAGGGCCAGCTCCCTGGGAAGCAACACCAGGCCTCATGCTCCAAAGGACCCCACACTTGGTTTAATGCTCTGTTCCCACCATCCTGAAATTGGATCAATGGGCACAGCATTTTCATAACACTGGAATTTGAACAAGGGGCTCTGCAAGTTATATAACCAGTCCTGTCTAGAGGATTAACACTATTCTCACTCCCATTTTATAGATCCGGAAACTGAGACAAAGAGAGGTTAAGTAACTTGCCAGAGGTCAAAAAGCTAGTCATCACTGGAGCCAGGATTCATACCCTACATGCCTCTGAACTCAGGGGGGAGACATCGGAAGCCATTATGCTCAGTTCCCTGCTAGTTCTACAATTCCAACTAAAGTGATTTACTAAAAGGAATGTTGATTTCACTCTCTCCTCCTTCAGTCAATGCTTTTTATAGATGCAGAATTGCAGTGGATAAAGAAAAAGAGATGCTGCATTCACAAAAAAGCCTAATTTGAAAAAAGAACTGCTTAGCTAAATGAAAGGTGAGAGGGTTTTAAATGGCCATGGCAGGGACTTAGCTATTTAAATGACCAGCTAAACAGGATACCTTTTGGCTATTTCAAGCTCTGATCCCTAAATTAGAGCTTTTAGGAGTGGGATCCAGAGCCCTACATGGGGAAGACCAAGTTAGCTGAGAATGGCGATGCCACAGCAGGGGTGGGTCAGATCAAAGGAAACACTCTGCGCTTCCTTTTATAGAGGTGAAAACAGCCTAACTGCCCTGTGGTCCAATGGACAAACATAAATAAAAGGCTTGCATCAGCTAAGGATCAAATACTAAAGAAAAGAGTCAAGACTGCCTGAGGGCTCCGAGTCAAAGAGTCAAAGGTCAAGTAACCCGTTGAGAGAAGCATTTGCATCCTTCGGCTTTCAGAGTTTCCTGCCTGACCCTTTCCATCTTCATCTTCTATCTAAGGGAACTGTGGGTGTTTTGCTTTGACTAAAATCTATGAGCTCAAGGGAATGGACTGCAGACATTCCTCATGAGTCCAGGGCCTGATCCATATCACGTAAGCTCTGAAAGTTATCATCATCATCATCATCATTTGCTAATGTTTAGCTTTCTATCTGCATTCTGCTTCTGGTTTTTTTAAATCAAAATAAAAATATTTTGTTTTATTAATTGTAAAACTAACTTCCAAATATAGTTCACTAAAAAAAAGCCACCCAAGTTTTTAAGTAAAAAATAATTAATTTAGTGTAAAAAAAAAAAGCCCCCCAAGTCGTAAAAAAAGCCCCCCAGAGTTGGACAAGAATGATATCTCCAAGGAGAACCACTGAAGCTGCTATCCTATGTTCCCTCTCAGGGCTTTTTTTTTTTTTTTTTTTGTGGTACGTGGGCCTCTCACTGTTGTGGCTTCTCCCGTTGCGGAGCACAGACTCTGGACGCGCAGGATCAGTGGCCATGGCTCATGGGCCCAGCCGCTGCTTGGCATGTGGGATTTTCCGAACCGGGGCACGTACCCGTGTCCCCTGCGTCGGCAAGCGGACTCGCAACCACTACGCCACGAGTGATGCCCGGAAGCTGCTATCCTAAACCGAGTATACTCCTCATTGCCAAATGCCCTTGCCCAGTGTGGACTAGAACCGTGTGAGCAACACTGAACAGACCCAGAAATTGATGGTGTAGTCTTATAAGAAACGAATGGTTTTGAAGAACCTTAGCATTCTCTGATAAACCATATTAAATAAATAAATCCAATCATGTTATTTTCTGATTGGATTCGGTAAAGGCAATGGAATCCCATAGTTCTTAGACTAGTTTATGATTTTCTGCTTAATTGATATGAGCCTCTATGACTTTTTTTTTTTAAATAAATTTATTTATTTATTTTTGGCTGTGTTGGGTCTTCGTTGCTGTGCACGGGCTTTCTCTAGTTGTGGCGAGTGGGAGCTACTCTTCGTTGCTGTGTGTGGGCTTCTCACTGCGGTAGCTTCTGTTGTTGCAGAGCATGGGCTCTAGGCGCACGGGCTTCAGTAGTTGTGGCACATGGGCTCAGTGGTTGTGGCTCGTGGCTCTAGGGCACAGAGCCTCTATGACTTTTAATATTTAGTCAATTAACCAACAGCAGTGTCCTTTAGGAGGTCTCCCAGCCCGTCTCCCTGCTTAGAACTACCAGGGACCAGGTAAGGATTCCGGAAGTGTCTTCCCCAACCTCAAATCCATTCTTCATTTGTTTTTTGTGAGACAACCTGTCCCTCCAATCTGGCCTAGAATTCCTTTTAGTGGCATCATTGCTCTGTGTGCAACCAAAATCAGAAACACTGACCCTCAAAGAGCAGAGCTGAAGACACACCTGTGAAGGCTGTGGCTAGTAGCAGACAAGCATGGGAGAATGGTTGTCTGATCTTGACCCCTGAACCCAGGAACCATCTGCAACCACACATCTTACTATCTACATTAACATCACTCTACTATTCCAGGAAACTTGGAAGATGAAGTTGCAAATAACTTGAGCATTTCAGGAGCCTCCTCAAAAAATTCATTTATCCAAGCACTAGACCTTTCACTGGTCCTCTTCAGAGCAAATATCCCCTTCTCAGAGCAACAGTTTCCTTAACCAGGTTTATCAGATGAATGTTTATGCTTCCTGACTGTTTTCACAACTCTCTTTATGTTTCCCAAGTCTCAGTTACTATATTACAAACTTTGCCCAAGCCCAGTCAACCCCTGCCGCATGGAAAGACCCACTTTACCCCAGACCCCCTAAATACCCCACCTTTACCATCTTACCCCCAGGAAGCTTCTTAGACTCTGCTTTGCTTTATCCACATTTTTGGAGGCTCCTTTCAGGGAGTCAGTCATCAATATTCCCTTCCCTTCCACTACCAACTCCAACCCGTTTTTCTCCCCCGCTCACACGATGCCGAGGAATAAGCAACCCAAGGAAAGCCTTGGGCTCTGTGGGGGGTTGCAGAGGAGAGAAGTGGTGCAGGGCTTTCTTCCTGTGGGTTGGAAGAGGACTTGGCAATCAGAGCTGGAGAACCCAGCTTGGCCTGCAGGGATCTATGGACCCCAGGGAGACCGTCTCCCTGGCCCTCGAGAGATGAGCTAAGCACTCACAGATCACAAAGCTGGGAAAGCATGAGACAGAAGGAATCGAGACTGTCCCAGGTGTCTCAGCAATGGGCCAGTGGTCTGCCTGCATTTATTCTGCTTTCCTAGGAGGCTTGGCTGCTGCCATTTGGAGACCTCCACAAGCAGAACTACGCCACAGCGGGTAATGAAGAAAAACTGACACACGTAAGAGGCTTAGTGGTCAGAGAAAGAGAGAGCAATCAATTGGATTGTTCCGATTTAGCACAGGCCAGGAGAAATAGAGGTGGAGGAGAATGCCTAGGGAAAAGAAATGAAAAAAGTCCCAAATCAGGTTCAAAAACAATCTGAAGCTAAAAATGATCATTTCCAGCTGACATTTCATGAGATGAGTTGGAGGAAAAGAAAGCCATGTTGAGATTCAAAATAGTGGTATAAAATATCTAATGGAATAAAAATCTTAAAGCACAAAGCAAAAACATAAATAGGTGGAAATCATGAAAGAAAAATAAAGAATTTGGAGAGAAAATGGCTACAATCCAAGAATTCTATAATCAAATATCCTGCCAGTAAAAACAATAACAGAGGTTCCAAGACACAGAGGGAGATAAAAAGAGGAAAAACAAATGAGTAATAAACTATGAATATATACATACATACATACATAATATAGATAGGTCAATATAAGCACTAAAACATTATATATATGTATCTGTATATATATATATATATATATATACACACACACACACACACGTAGTTACATACGTATATATCTTGATAACATATATGTAAATGAACAATGATTTAATATCTAAGAATGAGTTAAAAGTATTAATAAGTTAACATTGGGCTTCCCTGGTGGCACAGTGGTTAAGAATCCACCTGCCAATGCAGGGAATATGGGTTTGAGTCCATGTCTGGGAAGATCCCACATGCCACAGAGCCACCAAGCCCGTGTGCTGCAACTACTGAAGCCTGTGCTCCTAGAGCCCATGCTCTGCAACAAGAGAAGCCACCGCAATGAGAAGCCTGTGCACCTCAGCAAAGAGTAGCCCCCGCTTGCTGAAACCAGAGAAAAGCCCGTGGGCAGCAACAAAGACCCAGCACAGCCAAAAATAAATAAATAAATAAAATAAATTTATTTTAAAATATAGGTTAACATTTACTTAACTATGAAAGAGGTGCTGTTTTAAGTTCTTGTCACACAGTAACTAAACATTTGCAAAGTCCCTTATGAGGACAGCACTAGTATCACCCCCACTTCACCAAGGAAGAAACTGAGGCACAGAGTGATTAAGTTTACTTAACTTGTGACTTTTACCACAGTCACAAAACAAGGAAGGGGCAGAACCAGGATTCAAACCCAGGCTCCGGATCCCAATGTTTTTAAACACAACAACCCTGCATCATTCTCAAAAAGGGACACTTGAAGAAATATATGTCAAGGAGAAATTCTAACAGGAGTGTAAAATCAAAAGTTCTCAACTATTTCACCCCAAAGTAGTGGAGTTGAGAATTAAAGCTGGGAGGTAGGGAGGATTTACAGTAAAACTTCCAGAGGTCTCATTTGCTGGGAGGGAAGGTGGAAGGAAGAGTAAAATATTCCGGAGGAGTCGGCTAATCAAGATGGGAGGGATGTATGGTAAAGTATAAAGAACAACTTGATAAGAGAAATAAGTGATATCTTGTTTCCAGCAATGGTAAAGAAGTACATATATAATTATGAGGACCACATAGAGAAGATACAATGGAAAAGTATAGTCATTATCAAAGAAAAAGGAATGAATTGCAATATGATCAGGTCTAACAAAGAAACAAAAAAGAAAAAAATAGAAATCTAAAATAAATAAAAAATATAAAATTAGGTGTGGAATAAATAGAATGCCTCGATCATTAAACTACAAAGCAGAGATTGTCAGATTGGGTTAAAAAAGAAATCCTAGCTGTATACTAATTATAAGAAAGACACACAAAGCAAAGTGATTAAGAAAGGTTTGCCTCTATAAGGATAGAGGATTGCATCTAATTTCAATTCTTCCAAAACTACAGCAAAAGGTCTTGTAATGAATGAGCACAGAACCTTAAGGAGATGGAGAATTGGAGAGGCAGCAACACAAAGTTTGGGTTTGGAAGTATCCAGATGTGAGAAAAACAGATGGCTTGGCTCACCGGAAGTGGTAAGCCATCAGCAGAGAAGGTCAGGAACCAACTTGAGGACTTTCCTGTTGGCACAGTGGTTAAGAATCCAGTCGCTGGGGCTTCCCTGGTGGCGCAGTGGTTGAGAGTCTGCCTGCTAATGCAGGGGACACGGGTTCGAGCCCTGGTCTGGGAGGATCCCACATGCCACGGAGCAACTAGGCCCGTGAGCCACAACTGCTGAGCCTGCGCGTCTGGAGCCTGTGCTCCGCAGCAAGAGAGGCCGCGATAAGTGAGAGGCCCGCGCACCGCGATGAAGAGTAGCCCCTGCTTGCCACAACTAGAGAAAGCCCTCGCACAGAAATGAAGACCCAGCACAGCCAAAATAAATAAATTAATTTAAAAAAAGAAAAGAAAAAGAAAGAAACTCATTCAAACAACACCCATTAATGATAAAAAAAAAAAAAAAAAAAAGAATCCAGTTGCCAATGGACGGGGTTGCCAATGGACGGGATATAGGTTCGAGCCCTGGTCCAGGAAGATCCCACGGAGCAACTAAGCCCGTGCGCCACAACTACTGAAGCCCGCATGCCTAGAGCCGGTGCTCTGTAACAATCACAGCAAGAGAAGCCACCCCAGTGAGAAGCCCGTACACCGCAACAAAGAGTAGCCCCCGCTCACCGCAACCAGAGAAAGCCCGCGCGCAGCAACGAAGACCCAACGCAGCCAAAAATAAATAAATTTATTTTTAAAAAAAGAACCAACTTGATACAATGCAGAATCCTCCAAAGGCTCAGGAATTGGTGGCAGCAGGTACCTCTGGAAGTGGGGACAAAGCAAGAAACTAAGATAAGAGGATGTGTTGAAATCTGCTTGAGACACAGGCAGGCCCTGAAGTCCCTTTTCTACTCCACACTCCTATCCCGCCCCCCCCCCCACCACCAGTGGAAGAGTGGGGCTTTGTTCTCTGGAGAAGGGGGAAGAGAGGCTGTGTGGGTGCACGAACTGGAAACGGAGGGATTAAGTCAAAGTACACAGTGTTCCTGCCCTTCTCAACTTCCACAATGCTGATGAGCCCTTGCTCTCCAGACAGGCAGGAGACTGGAAGAGTCTTCTCAGGGGAACCTGACGGGCCCAAGAAGACAGATCTAAAGATACTGATATAGGAGGAGGGAGAGTTCCCAACAAATTCCACAGCTAGATCACCTCCAGCCTGCCAGCCTGAGAGTGCACTCGGAGCTGCCCTCCAGGATTTCAGCTCCCCACTTTTAAACAGGGGCAGACCACGGAGGATTACCAGATACCTGAGGAACATCTCTAATGTGGAAGACAAAGACCAAATATGGATATGTACAACTGATACACTTTGCTGTACAGCAGAAACTAATGCAACATTGTAAATCAACTATACTCTAAAAAAAAAAAAAAAAATCCCACAAAGAAGGCATCTTGGAAGAAACAGAGACTGATGAGTGATGAGAGAGGAAAAAATACTTTAAAATATACATATATATATATACACACACACACACATTCAGGTTATATTTATAGAGAGAGAATATTCTCTCTATATATAAATTCAGATTTAAAAGAAGATAATCCATCCATGAAACAAAATGGATAGCGTAAAAAAAGAAACATTCAGAGAAGGAAAAGAAGTTCTTTGAAATTAAGAACATGAAAGTAGAAATGAAAAAACTATGTAGAAAGGGTAGAATAGAAAGTTTAAGGCCTACCAGCAAATAGAGGAAAAAGACACAGAGAAGAAAAATGAAAAGCAGAGGTGGGGGACATAAGAAAATCTGAGAACTAGTGCCACCAACTTTGAATAAAGGAGTTTCAGAAGGTGAAAAAGTAGAAAATGTACCTCAAAATTAATGACTTTAGTTAAAATTTGTAATTAATATGGGTGATTGAAGTATATAATTGCAGAGAAATATGAATATATGTTCATATAATGAATGTGGTTTTTTATGAAGGAAAAACTAGATTAATTTTGTATTTAAAGTAAAATGTCTCATCCCATAATTTAATGGAAGGTAGCAAAAGAAAAAAAAAACTTGAATGGATACAAGTTGTAGAAGGTTTGAAGTAAAGTAAAAATATGCTCAAATTTACTGAGTCAAGGAAATGCAAATTAAATGCACAATACAATACCACTCTATACATCACTGGACTGATAACCTCTGAAAACAGATAACATCTCTTGTTAGCAGGTTACAAGGAAAACACACAGTTATGCATTGACAGATTAATGTCTTCTTGGAGAGCAGTCTGACAACATCAATTAAAATTTAATTCTCCATACCCTTTGGCCCAGAAACCTCACTCCTGGGAGTCTGAATTATAAAATCGGAAAGCTGCAGTACAGAGGATTTATGTGAAAGATAGCTTATTGGACCACAGCACATGATGGCAAAAATAGAAACAAAGTGAATGCCCATCAGTAACAGAACGGTAGATTCACTCATATTATTTTTATATGAGGGAATGGTCTATAGCCATTTGAAAGAATGGATCCAAGCCATGGAAACTGGCTTGGAGGGACCAGTACCTGGAGCTGTTGAGTGAAAAGCATGTATAGTATGATTGCTTTGTATAAAATACATGCATAGAGATATGTGGGCTTCTGCATGTATATATTTGAGTAGGACCATGTGAGGTTGGAGGAAAATGTGAAAGGACACTTGTTAACATGGATTGGGAGAAGTGGGTAATGTGGGGATACTAGTGAGGGGGAGAGGGGAAACCAAGCAAAAAAGAAAAGAAATTCACTTAAAAACAGAAGCAAACTTTGATCACCTTTATACATTTATGCACAGGTGTATACATTTTTTTAATTTATAGGGGAAAAAACTGCTTTATTTTCAAGAAAGGGAGAGACTGATTCGATAAGATGAATTCACTGTCACTTTGTGAAGCACAGAGAATCTCATGATTTGACATCCTGACTTGGTAAGTTTCGATTGTGAGGGCAAAGGTTGAGGATTTGGTTTAAGTGTCATGTCTCAGATGACATTTTAATATTGGGATCTAGAGGATTCCCTGGGCATTGTGCAGAAGAGGAATTATGAATAACAGAAGAGGTGTAGAAAAGACAAGGAGAAAACTAAAGCTGAAGGAGTTTACCATTTTGCAGAGGGCCAGCTCGAGGCACAACCGTTTATAAAATTGGCTCTTCAACAACAGGAGCTGTTGAGGGTCCACTGTGCAGGTCCACTTATACGCAGGTTTTTCTCAATAGTAAACACTACATTAGTATATATGATCCGTGGTTTGTTGAATTTGCAGATGCAGGACCTCAGATACAGAGAAATCTCAGATACAGAGGGCCAACAGCGAACTTTCAACTGTGCAGAGGGTTGACCACCCTAACTCCGGCATTGTTCAAGGGCCAACTGTATAAATTGCAGTTTATCCGCAAATTCAGGGTACTATCACTTATAAACACACATGATTACTATACTAATTCTGTGTGTCAAGGAAAATTGCGTTATTTAAGTTAGATATGCAATTTGTAAATCAGGAAATGGATTTCAGTAAAGTGAGAGTCTTATGGAATCACCAGTCAAAATCCATTCCTAAATTTATGTCTACACCCATTGACCAAGAGAGAACAATTGGTAAGACCTTTGACCAAGGTCTCACACATATGAAAACCTTTACACCTCCTGGCCAAACATTTTTTTAAATTTGTAAGATTTCTCTAATTTCAAGGGAAAATAGACTTAGCCTACCTTTCTATTACTAATCAAAATTAAATTAATTACTAGAGGAAATAGTAATAATGACATTAATTAAATGGGTGTAAAATAAGCATTACTCAAATGTGCACTGTCATTGTGTGTAACGGGATTTCTTCTTTCTTGGAATTCACAGCACTTAATACTCATCCAGACCCCTTCCTAGGTCCACAGAGCTTTCTCTAGGAAAGGTCTAGAGCAAAAGAGGTTAGAAAAGAGGAGGGAATAAGCATCCTCTCCCAGTCCCAGTGGTGGTTGTAATTTGGAGATGGGATGACAGATGAAGCTTCTCGGATGGGGTCCATGGAGGGTAAGAATGTCAGCCTCGAAGGAAGATACAAACTAGCAGCACAGGAATATAATTCTTCAATGAAGAAAGGGAAGTTCTTGGACTCTTGAGCTACACTTCTGGAATCAGAAAATGGTTTGGGCCAGCCTACATTGAATTCAGATTCATCTTGAACTTTGGGACTTACCTAAGTATCTTTTCATGTTTCATTTTGACTAAATTTCACACAATTTGAGTCAATTAAACACTGCAGTATTATTTCAGACTGTTTTGTTTGACCTCCAAAACATTCTATGGTTTGTTTACTGAGGCAGTAAGATGAATTAATACAACCACTATCACAGGTGTTTTACTTTACAGTTTACAAAATGTCTTCTCATTCTTTCTCTTGTTTACAGTTTACAAAATGTCTTCTCATTCTTTCTCTTGTTGGCACTCTCAATGGGCCTGTGAGATGGCACTAATAAAGCTGGGATAATTATCGTTATGTTAATTTGACAAATGGGAATACTGGGACTTAGAGGGGAAAGTGACTTGCCCAAGCATACCCAGGTGCTGGAAGGTTGACTGCCATTCAAATTCAGGTCTTCTAAGATTACATGCAGTATTGGTATAAGTACAGGGAATGTGTATTTTTGTATGTTACTGATGTGGCTGCCAATTGCTACAATGTTTCTGGAGGACAATTTGGCAATAGGTATCAACATCCTTAAAATGGGTGTCTAGGGAATTCCCTGGTGGTCCAGTGGTTAGGACTCTGAGCTTTCACTGCGGGGGCCTGGGTTCCATCCCTGGTCAGGGAACTAAGATCCTGAAAGTCATGCAGCAAGGCCAAAAAAAAAAAAAATTGGTGTCTTAACTAGAGCTGTCATAACAAAATACCATAGACTGAGGGGCTTAAACAACAGAAATTCAGTGTTGTTGGGAAAAACACATTATATTTCTGAACTTCATATCCAAAAGGAGAGATAATAGCAGTACATACTGCTTAGAGTTGTTATGAATATTATGAAGCTCTAGTACAGTACCTGGCAAGTCATAGTTTCCTTATCAGATATTTTCACTAGCCATTAACAGAACACTCAACAAAAATGGTTTAATCAATGGACATTTATTCTCTCAAATAACAAGAAGTCCAGAAACAGGATTAGTTAGTTTAGCATCTCAGTAAAGTCAAGGCTTTTTATTAGCTTTGCTGCTGTTTTTAATAACTTTATTTCTTCATGGCCTCAAGATGGCTGCTGCAGCTCTATAGCCCACATCCCCACATGACAACTTCCAAAGTTAGGTGGTGAGGGAGGAAAATCCTCCCCAGAAGCCCTCAGCAGATTTCCCCAGAATTGGGTCACACACCTACCCTAAATCCTAGTGCAAAATCCTGCTCAAAGCTGGGGCATCAGACTAGAGGGGAACTAGTGGGAGGGGTGATTCGATTACAAACAAGTCTTACAATTCTGGACTCTCCACCATAGGTCATGCTTCAGAGCTGCCTCTTGTAGTTGTGCAGACTGTGATCAGTACAAGGGCCCTAGACCAAAAGAAGTGGATAGGGACCAAAACCCAGCTCAGCTCTGCTCTCTAAGCCATGACCCCACTGCTGAGCTCCTTCTACCTGAAGAAGGGAGCATCTTCTTCTTCAGAAGGGCCACCTTTTGGTGCTCACAAAGAAAGCTTAGGCTTGCTAAGCCCTGGACCACCCACAGGAAAGTGCTTCTTTCTAATACTAGTGGAGATTCCATATGGGCTACCTGTAGCCCTGTCTGGCTTGATCCTAGAGACTGGGGACTGGCATGTGCCTACCAATGGGAAGACAGAGAGATTCAAGGGACCCCAGTGGTGGGAAGAAAAGGTCAGGAGGCAGGCAAGGACTGTCTAGAGCCTACTTTCAGAGAGCTACCTTCAGCAATATTTTAAGGAAAAAAATTTCTTTCTGTGCTACCATAAAACAGAAACTCCCTCCATGTAGCCTCCTTCCTCCAACAAAGCTAGAGTGCAGGGCCATATGCCTTCCAGCCAAGGGGTAACTCTGGACAGGACACACCCTCAGTCCTAGGCAGCATGGGTAGGTGGTTTAAAGCACTCTTGAACGTCACCACCCCTATTCCTCCGCTGGCCCATCTGCACTGAACTTCCAGAATAAGATCTATGAAAAGAATGTCCCTGTCAGGGAATTTCTTATAGCTTTCCTGAGTGTACCATGTGTTTTTGTGCCCCTGTACCTCTATATGTGATGTTTATCCCCATGGCCTGGAATCTCCCCCTACCCCACTTCTCCAGGTAAACAATTACTTGCTCCTTCCTTAAGGATTCAACTTGAATGTCCTTTAGCTCATTAATCAGATTTCACTGGGATTATGAGTTTACGGGTATGACTCAGCAACCAAGCAGGCCCTCCTCCCCGCCAAAGACCTCATCCTTATCATTTCAACTTTCAGCTCAGAGCACAAGAAGCTCCATGGATTGAGCCAGGATCAGAATGAAGGGCAGCACCTGACCTGTTGAAGGTTAATAAATTAGCATGGTGCGGGGGGAGGGGTGGAAGAGAAGCTACAAACCACCTACAGGAGGATTGAGAAGGATCAGAGAGAAAGGCCTCTTAAACCTAAAATCCTCCAGGGCAAGCTCTACCTCCAGTGTTGGGATCCTAGAGGCAAAGCAGAAGATCAGGATTGGCCCAGAAGTTAATCAGACTCTAATCCCACTGGACCTGGATACCTGGGTGGAAATCAAACGGCTACAGGTTAGCTTCTTCCCTCCCCCTCTGAACACATTTTTCTCAGTGTGACAAATCATACCTGGGGCTCTCTAGGGCCCTGTGCATGGCACTTCAATGGGACCCAGTGTTTGACTAAGGAGAGCTGGTTATTCACAAAAGCTATCGAATAACTATTGAATGTATCTGATCGGGGCAAAGCTAGGCCCATGTGCCCCCAGAGGATGGCCAGTGAGTCTCCAAGGCATGAAAAAAGACTGCAGGAAGGATATGGTTTAGAAGACAATACAGGCAGAAAGAGAATCTCCACCTCAGTTAATGAGGATGAACCGGAGTTCATAGCAGTCGTACTTTGGGGGTGATGCTTCCTGGAGGGCTGTAATTAGAGACGGCCACACACACATTCTGTCATGCAGGCAGGTCAACAAATACACAGCCCTTTCCTGTGTGTGATTCCAAATACTGCCGGCCCGGGACAGTGTCAGGTTTCTACACAGGACTTTTCTAATCCAGACAAGCTTTCCCTTTGAGCAAAGGAGGTTCTCAAATTAGCATATGTGGGTAAGTCTGGTCAGCGCAGAGTGGAAAACAGCAAAGCTCGCCTCCATGTGGAGAATTTGCTTATGGGTCAGTCTGCGGTGCCGTTGGAAACGCAATGACTACTGTGAGCTTCCCAACTCACGCTTCTTATGACGGGGTGGGGAATAGTGAACACATTTAAGGGGGTGCAAAGGGGTTTTTCTACTGGGACAGCAATAGTTTAAATGTAAACCATAGCTCTGGTTGAGAGGAGACGTGGAGAATGTTTCTGAAAGTAGAACAGAAGGAAACTTGACAGGAAAAAAAGTTTTGGTTTTTTTTTAATTGAGATGTAATTGACATATAACATGATATTAGTTTCAGGTAGACAACATGATTCGATATTAGTATATGTTTTGGAATGGTTACCACAGTAAGTCTAATTAACATCCATCACCACACACAGTTACAATTTTGTGTGTATAAGGAGAACCTTTAAGACCCACTCGCTTACCAACTTTCAAATATACAGCACAGTATTATTAACTACAGTCACTATGATGTACATTACATCCCCAGGACTTCTTTCTTTTTTTTTAAATTTATTTATTTTATTTATTATTTTTGGCTGCATTGCGTCTTCGTTGCTGTGGTGGGCTTTCTCTAGTTGCGGTGAACAGGGGCTACTCTTGGTTGTGGTGCATGGGCTTCTCATTGCGGCGGCTTCTCTTGTTGTGGAGCACGGGCTCTAGGCACACGGGCTTCTGTAGTTGTGGCACGTGGGCTCAGTAGTTGTGGCTCACAGGCTTAGTTGCTCCACGGCACGTGGGATCTTCCTGGACCAGAGCTCGAACCCATGTCCCCTGCATTGGCAGGCGGATTCTTAACCACTGTGCCACCAGGGAAGCCCCCCAGGACTTATTTCTTTTGTAACTGGAAGTTTGTACCTTTGACCACCTTCACCCATTTCACCCACCCCTCTCCTTCTGCCTCTGGCAACCACCAATCTGTTCCCTGTATCTATGAACTCAATTGTTTTTTTGTTTTTTGTTTTTCGTTTTAGATTCCACATATAAGTGAGATCATACAGTATTTGTCTTTCTCTGTCTGACTTAGTTCATTTAGCATAATGCCCTTAAGGTCCATCCATGTTGTCACAAATGGCAAGATTTCTTTTTTTTCTATGGCTGAATAATATTCCATTATATGTATCACATTTTCTTTATCCATTCACCCATCAATGAACACCTAGGTTGTTTCTATGTCTTGACTATTGTAAATAATGCTGCAATGAACTTGGAGGTACAGATATCTTTTTGAATGAGTGTTTTCATTTCCTTCTAATAAATACCCAGAGTGGAATTATCTGTTGTTTTTACAGGATCATTTGACTTGATGTTGACACTCACCCTCTGAGTAGCATGGCCTTGGGGGATACAAGGTCTGAGACTGGTTTGCGGGGGGAAATGTGTAACAAGAAGGAAAAAAAAATGTAAACAGCATCATGGCAAGAGTTTGTGCTGATGGGAACGCTCCACATAAATTAGAACCGCTGCATGGCCAGACGGTTGGAAACCTGGGAAGGATGAGGACCTGTGTAATACAGAGGAATTTGGCAAAGGGGCCTAAGAGAGACATACAGAAATATCCTCTGATATTCATGTATCATATGACCCCTGGAACTCAGGGTTTCTTACTGGGAAAACAAGCAAGAGATGTCTTTTGTAAGAGAAAGAGCCACAGAGCTGTTTTGAGTTAAAATCCAACCCAAGACATGAAGTCCAAGACCACTGAGTCTTGGGAATCTCCATTGTTTAAGAAGCTGATGCAGACAGCTTCCCGTACATCCCAACGTTGCCACTCAGAGGATAAAATGAGGGTGAAGTCTGTTTCTTAGGAGAAAACAAAGAGCCTCCTACTCTGACCAACTGCTGTGTTGCAGTCTCTTCACAGCAACAGCAAAGATCCCCCAGCAACAACAAAGATAGTAAAAGTAATAAGACTTACTCTTGCTGTGGCATGCATACTCTGAACACAGTGATGTGACAGATGGAACACGTAGTCCAACGCAGAGAAAGAGGTGGCATAGTGTCAAAGAGGGACGCCATGACTGACAGTGTGATAGTTGTGGTTGTACTTACATATATTGAGATGTTTTACTTTATTATGCTCCATTATCATTTTTACTGGCTTTCTGTGTGTATGTTGTTTTTAATCTCTCAACTTCTTTTTGTATGCTTTCAAAAATTCTAGTATACCTCAAACCCAGAAAAGTGGAGAGCCACTGCTTTAAACCCTAGGATGATGTCAGGGAGAGAACCCTTTCAGTATAAGTCATGTCAAAACTCTGCTGGTCACTTTGGCATATTTGGAAGTTAAAGGAATAGAGACCTTCAGCTCTAATCTGATCAAGAGACTGGTGTTCTCAACTAAAGATGCAAAGTCCAGATAAATAAAGATATACAGTAGATAAAGATACAAAGAGTCCCTCTCTTCCTCAAAAGAAAGAAGCTCAATAACAAATCTCCTTTAGGGTTTAACAACGTTTGGCAAGTCAGTCTCATTGGAAGCTTGTGGACTTTGCTGTCTGATCATTCACTCATTTCTTCAACAGCTCTGCCACTTACCAGCCAGGTAAACACACACAAGTTATTTGCCTTCTCTGAACCTTAACATCCACCTTTGCAAGAAGAAAGAAATATCTCCCTCATGTATTATTGTAAAGATTAAAGAAGATAGTTTACTTAAAAGAACAGCGCACAGTGGTGCAAATAATGGTAATTCAATAAATGTTCAATTTCCTTCTTTTGCATTCCTTTTTTTAAAAAAAAATTACATTTGATCTTTTTTTTTTTTTTTTTTTTTTTTTGCCGTACGCGGGCCTCTCACTGTTGTGGGCTCTCCCGTTGCGGAGCACAGGCTCCGGACGCGTAGGCTCAGTGGCCATGGCTCACAGGCCCAGCCGCTCGGCGGCATGTGGGATCTTCCTGGACCGGGGCATGAACCCGTGTCCCCTGCATCGGCAGGCGGACTCTCAACCACTGCACCACGAGGGAAGCCCAGCCCTGATCTATTTTTAAAAAATCACCCTGCTGGTCTATGGTGACCACATATAAATGGAATGAATGGAAACCAGGTGAGTTCAGGAGGCAACAGCAGTTGTGCAAATGGGAGTTAATAATGATTTGGACTCAGAGGACAGCAGCAGAAGAGGAGAGAAGGGACTTCCCTGGTGGTCCAGTGGTTAAGAATCTGCCTTCCAGTGCAGGGGACATGGGTTCAATCCCTGGTTGGGGAACTACGATCCCACATGCCGCAGGGCAACTAAGCCTGCACGCTGCAACTACTGAGCGCGTGTGATCTGGAGCTCACGTGCCACAATGAAGACCCAGTGCAGCTAAAAGAAAACTTTTTTAATTAAAAAAAAAAGGAGCGAAGAGGTTAGATCTGGGAGTGTGTTTTAAGGTGGAGCTGACAGAACTTACTTTGGGGCACGAAGAGAGAGAAAAATCCCTTTTAAAATTTGTATTTGGCTTATTTCATCCCAAAGAAAGGGAACTTGACCCATTGATGGTGTCGAGATTAGTGTTGTCCAGTAGAACTTTCCATGAAGATAGGAATGTTCTTTACAGGTGTTGTCCAATATGTTAGACAGTAGCCACATATGCCTATTAAGCACTTGAAGTGTGTCTAATGTGACTAAGGAACTGAATTTTTGATATTATTTAATATTACTTAATTTAAATTTATATAGTTACCATATTGGACAGCACAAATCTAGGTAATAGACCCACTAGATTATGTTTTCCTCCATAATCCCTTCAAGTTACACAGACACAATTTACAGAACCTACAATTTGTTTTCGTATACATTTTTATGATCTTATCTAATCTTAACTGCTTGACCAGTTTCTGTTGACTGAGCTAAAACCTGAAAAACACTAACAAGACTCTTCTGCTTATGGGACTTCCTTGGTGGTGCAGTGGTTAAGAATCCGCCTGCCAATGCAGGGTACATGGGTTTGATCCCTGGTCTGGGAGGACCCCACGTGCCATAGAGCAACTAAGCCAGTGCACCACAACTACTGAAGCCCACGCGCCTAGAGCCCGTGCTCCACAACAAGAGAAGTCACCGCAATGAGAAGCCCACGCACCACAATGAAGAGTAGCCCCCGCTCACTGCAACTAGAGAAAGCCCGGGCGCAGGAACGAAGACCCAACACAGCCAAAAATAAATAAATAAAATAAATAAATTTTTAAAAAAAGACAATTCTGCTTCTATTAATCCCAATATTATAACATTAATGGGTAATCCATTTTGACATCATCATATAAATTATATCCTTGCATGTTTTAATTAAGTTGGAATATTGCTCCCCTGCCTAATTCATGTGAACTCAGTTGCTGTGGTAACTACATATCATGTGGTTGACCATATGCCTATAGGAGAAATGATTAATTTCAAAACGATGCAGAAGGAAGGCTATGACCTAAACAAATGGGTAATAAATCTGACTGTTTTCTAGCCTAAGAACTGGAGTTGTCATCAAACCACAGGTACTTAGCGAACATCTCAAGGTCAACGTAAGGGGATTGCAGTGGTGTTATTAAAATTGAAAGCAAATTTTAATTTTGTTCTATCTCATATTTTGTGTGCAATAGTAATATTTTCAATTTATTTGAAAATCTTTTCTTTTTCTTTTCTTCCTTTCTCTTCTTTTCCCATTCTCCTTAGGTGAGCTCCAAATATCTGCTGGCTACAATACAGTTCAACAATGTATTCAAAACTAAACTTTTCATCTAAGCTACCTTTAGGGAAAAGTTCAAGGTCTTATTGTGGTATGTATACTCCCTCCATATTCCTACTAGATATTTCTAGTGAATATCTTTTGATTCCGTCTGCTCAGCCTCCCCTTGTCCTTTTTTTCTAGATAAAAGCAACTCTTTTCTCCCTAAGGTAATATCCCTTCCCCACTACCTGTGCTTTTGGTGGACAGACAATCACAGTAAGCCTTCCATCCCCAGCCACAGTCATTGGTTAGAATGGCATATGTTGCAAATAGAGTTCTTATCTGGGATTTTATACATATTCTGGAAGAAAGAAGACCTCCCTTTCCTTTTTAGTAGCTAAACTGGGATGCTGTAAACCTTGAGCTGCCTCTAATCATGCCCTGCCATTTCCCATCCATATGAAGGACATGCCTCTGAAATGGAGGAGAGTAAGACTAACACACAGAGGAAAGTAAAGTAAGAGAGCAAAGAAACAGACCTGATGGTCTCATTTCACTGCCCTTGAGGCCAGCTCCACTCATGGACTTCAACCAGCCAACAATTTCCCTTTTATACTTCAACTCCTTAAGTTGGGCTTCTACTGCCTGTAACCAAATGAGTCCTGAATATAGTACCTGTCCAGATTCATAAGAATTCACACTTTCCTCCACTCTCCAGGCTCCAGCCATACTCAAACATTCTGTTTGAGTTTCCATACTAAAAATTATAAGCTCCTCAAATGCACCTGGGTTGAGCACCACTGTTCTAAAATCACCTCATTTTTTAATATTAGAAACAGCTGATACCACTGAGTGGCATCACTGTAATTGTTTTGTATGTCTGTGTATTTATGGTAATTCTCTTAATGAAATCATTACTTCCTTGAAACTTTAGTCTTGCCCCTCAAAGTGTGGTCCCTGGACCAGCAGAATTGACATCACTTTGGAGCTTTGCAGAAATGCAGAATCTCAAGCCCCACCTCAGACCTACTGAGTTAGAAACTGCATTTTAATAAGATCCCCAGGTAATATCAATGTACAGCCAAGGTTGAGAATTGCTTCTCTGGAGTAGGCAGTGACACCACATATTTTTACTATAACATTTGTATTGACAGCACATGGGTTGAGGGGAGACTACAGGTAAAGGAAAATACTTAATACTTACCGTTGAACAATCAGGTTTCAAGGGGGTCGATTAGGACGATGAGTCAAACTGAGAGTAACAATCAAGGCTTTATTCACTTACTATGACAGTGCAAGTAAGAGGCAAAAGAGAAAAGCTTCAGCTCCCCTCTGTTCCATTTTCCACCAGGAAACAACACAGGTGAGGCTCATACGACATGCAGGACAGTCAGAGAAATCAACTCACAAGCAAAAGAAGCCCTAAACCAAAGGCTCCTCCCTCTTTATGGACCCCATAAGCTGGAGAAAGGGGGAAGGGGAAAGGCTAGGAATGGAAAGGTGAGTCGAGGGGAGAAGTGTCTTAGCCAAGACCCTCAGTAAAGAGGCAGTAGAATGGAGGCACCTGGGCTAGGAAGGCAGCTATGTCTATGATCATGGAGAGGTGGGGGGACCTGAGTCCTTGCATGCAACTCCCTCCAGAAAACTGTAATGCACCAAGTCTGGAGTGGGGAGGGCAGCTTCCCTCCATGAGGCCTGCCAAGCAAAGCTTTGTAATTGCTTCTAGTCACACAGAGATCACACAGGGATTTGGACCTGAAGCCAGACTCCTCCACTAGCTGGTACAAATTTTGTACCTTTTAACAAGTAAAAACACTAGCTTACTTGGTAGGCTCAGCAAAGCAGCCTCTGAAATCAACCAGTGCATATTGATAGAATCATCTCCAGCAGTGGTTCTCAGGGTGTGGTTCCTGGACCAGAGACATCATCATCACCTGGGAACATCTTAGAAATGCAAATCCTTGGACCCCACCCTGGACCCTCTGAATCAGAAAATGTAGGGATAGAGTCCAGCAATTTGTGTTGTAACGAGCTTCCCAGGTGACACTGATAGATGCTAAAGTTTGAGAAGCAATGCTCTAAAGGAGGGTTTCTCAAACAGATAATTCTTTGTTGTGGGAGCTAACCTGTGCATTGTAGGATACGTTTAGATGAGTCTCAGGCCTCTACCTACTAAACTTCTACACCATCTCCCTAAAGTGACACTCTAAAATATCTCCAGACATTGCTAGATATCCCCTGGGATACAAAATTGCCCCCAGTTGAGAACCACTGCCCTAGAGTGATAACTATGACCTGGACTGGTCCAAGTCTACATCATGACATATAAACAATCATGTCCACAACATATATGTATTCACATGTTCACAGATACATGAAAATGTGACATAAACTAAGGTTTGAATAGTTTGTACTTTACAAAGCACTTTCATATGTGTCATTTGTTCTTCATATTAATCCTATGAGGAAGGTAATTATCATCAGTCTCATATTACTGGTAAGGAAACTGAAACTCATAGAGGTTACTCGGTGTGCCCAAGGTCATTGCCTGCTAAGTGGCAGAGCTGGAACTTAAACCCAGATCATCCTTTTTCATAAAGATAAAGAGAATTATCTAATTAAACAGGTTACGGATGGGATATTTCTAGCCTTGAATAATATCGTCACTCTTGGAACAAATTCAATATTAGCTGAGAAGTAATAGTTGGAGGAATACTTAAATATACTGTTTAATATGAAAAATGTGTTGTATATCCAAGATTAGAGGAAGCCTATTTATACATGTTGGCATGAACTATTACTTGGAAACAAAATCTTTATGAGAGCTATCATGAGCCTTTGGCAAGATGTTGGGGAGATCTGTACTCAAATCAGAGAAGAAAAAAAAATAGCACAATTAACAAATTCAGGAATAGTCTTTCTCCTCTAGACCACAGCCCCTGATGAGAAAGTGAAAGAGAATCAGAATCATTGACTGAATGAGAGAGAAGGAGGATGCCCAGAACACCAGAGAGCCATCCACCTGCCGCGACCCAGGTCCCAGCAGGATGAAGTGCTGATGGCCAGCGTCAGGCTCCCAGGGAGCAGGGTGCGAAAAGCCTGCAATGCCCACAACTTCCAGAGAGTGGACACGATACTCCTGCAGAGGTGAGCTGGGGATTTCCACGGCACAGTTATAGACTTTGGCTTCTGAGGGAGCATCCAATCGTCAGCAGCCAGCTCTCTGACCTTTGGACGGTCCTCCGACATGGCCAAACTTGTCGCAGAGCATAAAACTGAAATGCTAAATAAAGACCAAGGCCAAATCAAAGTCATGATGAAACAAATGACCCCAAACAAATCTTTTGATGTCAGTTCTGTTTTGCCCTGAGAAGAATTTGAAACCTCTTGCCTCATTTTTAGAGAGGACTGTTAATGGTCCTATAAACTGGAGTCCAAATCTGGAAACATTTCTAATCAGAGGAAAGAGCGCTGGGCTTGGAATCAGAAGGCCTGGGTTCTAGACCTGAATATTCAAAGGAGAAACTACTCAGCCTCCCTCAGCCTCAGGTTTGGTTTTGTGTGTGTGTGTGTGTGTGTTTTCTATAAAACAGAAAGGTGTGATTACAGGAACTTTAGGATTACTTCCATTTGCAGAATTCTACTCTTTACTGACATCCTAAACTTGCAGTTAATATACTCACAACTTGGGAAAATACCATGCATAAAGTTAAAGAAGCTGGGATTTAGAGCCCTGCAGACCCAGCATGAAAGCTTTCCTCTGCTGTGTTCTAGCTGAGTCACATTGGACAATTCCCTAGCCCTTCCCCTCCTCAGTTTCCTCATCTTTAAAATAGAAGTGATAATAATAGTAACTAACCCAAAGGGCTATTGTGACAATTAAATGGAATCATCTGGGTAAATAATTAGCACACAGTCCTCGGCATATAGGAAATACACAGTAGATTGTAATTATTATCACGTATTTGAAAACAAAGTCAGAAAAATAAAATTGAAAGTTTTGAGTCAAATCTACACCTCCTATTGTGCTAGAGAGAATTAGAGCCACTTAAAAATTAACATTCTATTAAAAGATCTCAAAACTGGTAGATGACAGTCTCTCAAAGCAATGCAGGTCATTTGTCATGTTTCCTTCATGATCCAAATTAGTAGATAATTAGACCTAAAGAGTCCCTGCACATGCACACATAGCATCATTTTGTAATACCCTGATTTCTGCCAGTTTAGGTAGAGATGGGGAAATGATGAAAGAAAGGGGGGAGGTGTAGAGCTGACTGTCCAGTACTGTAGCCATTGGTCACATGTAATTATTGAGCACTTGAAAGTGACAGGCCAAGTTGAGTTGTGCCGTTAAGTTGTACCATAAAATACACATCGGATTTCAAAGACTCAGTACCAAGAAAACCCCGTAAAATTTCTTATTAATATTTTTATTTTGGCTATACATTAAAATGATGAAAACTAGATACACTGGAGTAAATAAAATATATTTAAAATTAATTTCACCTGTTTCATTTTACTTTTCTAATGTGACTACGATAAACTTAAATTACACGTGCAGATTGCATTATATCTCTATTGGACAACGTTGGTATAGAAAGAAAGGAAGAATACAAACACACACACACAGATTGAGGAAAAAAGGAATCTTCAAGAATGTAGCAAACTGAAAAAAACATCAGTTCATGAAGGAGGATACAGGCTTGATAATCCTAGCTCCACTAAAGAAAGGAAGGCATCAAGATTAGATTTTATTATTAGCAAAAAAAGCTGAAAGAGACTGCATCCCCTATGCCTTTTACATATTCCGTTTTGTAACATTTGGAAGAGGAAAGAAAAGAGAGGTTACAGGTCCTTCAGCTCTTTTCACTGGATAACAGTTTTTGATCTCATAAAAACAGCTTGTTCCCTTTTGGGAAGTGGTTGGAAAGACTTAAATTAAGGAAAGAGCACCCTCTGCTGGCTACTTAGTAACATTTTAAGAGAAAAATAGGCACGGAGGGGTCTCTAAAAATAATACAGAATAAACGAATGAATAAGTTACATTTCACATTGTTGAACTTACAGCTTTCACCATGAATGCCGTGATATGGAAATTAGGGCAAGGAAACAGGTTTAATAATGTGAAAACTATTATTAGGCCATGTCCAACTCTTTCTTTTTTTCTTCCCTCCAACTGTCTTTTTCTTCCTTCCTTCCTTCGGTCTTTCCCTCCCTCCTCCCTTCCATCTTTTTTTTTCTTTCACCCTTTGAATAGCTCAGACCCTTTTTGTAAGTCCCTTTTTGTAAATCCTATGTAAAGACAGAAAGTATGAGGTTTCACCTTAGAAATCTATGCTGCTTATTTCAATACGATTTCTTTATGAGGTTAATACTTTGTTCCTGTGTCTAAGACCAACCTGGCAGACAAGGTCAAGAAATTATAAGACCACTTAGGACTTCCCTGGTGGTCCAGTGGTTAAGACTCCATGCCCCCAATGCAGGGGACCCGGGTTCAATCCCTGGTCAGGGAACTAGATCCTGCATGCCGCAACTAAGACCCGGCGCAACCAAATAAATAGTTTAAAAAAAAAAAGAAATTATAAGACCACAAACATTCACCAGCTACAAACTTAATGGTGTCAAGTGCAGAATGACAAGCAGCCATCAACTTAGGAAAGGGTTATCTTCCCAGAGGCAGTTTATATGCTGGTTGTTTAGAATTAGACATCTTTTTCTCATTTGTTCCTGGGCCAGTTTGCAAATATACAAATACACATTAACCTAGAATGTATTTGAGACAGACTACTAATAACACCATTATTTCTACTCTCTCAAAATAATATACAACAGTATTTTTATGGCAAAATACCCATAAAAGTCCCAACGTGGGATCTAAGGAGCCCATCCTACTTTCCCCAAGCAGTATGAGCAGCCGTCCACAGCTTCTTCATTTAGGGAGGAGAGGTATCTCTGGGAGACATACGCCCAATACTCCAATATCTTGTTAGTTCCCTCTGCACCAGCACCAGTTTCTTGTTGGTACTCTCTGTTGCAAAAAAAGGTAGCTAACTCACTGGGACAGTTGCACCCCAAGATTCCAAGCTGAAGAACAAGGAAACAAAGGAAAGTTCACATCATCATGAGATCAGAGAAAGCAGGACCACAAAAGGTGGACTGTCCCTACCTTCCTCAACACACACACACACACACACACACACACACACACACACACACATACACACATGCTTTCCTCTGTGTCACCAAAACTCATTTCCTAAGTTGATCAACAGTAGGCTAAGATTGCCTGTAATGATAATAATAACTGGGCTTCAGCAGCCTCAAGAAATATAGCGTTAGTGTTATGGAATACATTTCCTATTAGCATTTATATTATTTGCAGCATAATTTATTTTAAAACTAATTTAATTCCTTTTAACCTATCAAATAAAACTAGCATGCTTAAATTAAACTTTGCAGGGTGTGAAATAACTTAAGGAGAGCTTATGACAGGGCACTTACAGGAACCCAGAAATTACATTTATTCCTCACACATAATTCAAAACAAATTATTTTCAATGACACAAATGTAATGCAAGCCTGCAAACTTGTGTGCTTTTTGTCAAAAATGGATTACATATTTTAAAATAAACACTTGCAGAAAAACATAACAAAAAGTGACAGTATTTGTTATTTGCTGTTTATGCTTATGCTTAAACTTCTTAATCATATTTAGAACAGCCTAAATTGTGTGTCTATTTAAGCTTCACTTTTCTTTTTTTTTTTTTTTTTTTTGCGGTACGCGGCCTCTCGCTGCTGTGGCCTCTCCCGTTGCGGAGCACAGGCTCCAGAAGCACAGGCTCAGCGGCCATGGCTCACAGGCCCAGCCGCTCCGCGGCATGTGGGATCTTCACGGACCGGGACACGAACCCGTGTCCCCTGCATTGGCAGACGGACTCTCAACCACTGCGCCACCTGGGAAGCCCCAAGCTTCACTTTTCATAGTTAAACTGCTGAAGAAGGTAAAAGCATCTATGTTGATCAAAAGTATTAGAACAAAATTGAAATATATTTCCAGCTCTGCTCTTTCCTGAGTGCATAGTCTTGAAATTCAGCACTTTTGAGAAATATGGGCACTATTTAATGCATAGTGGTTCAATAAAGTGGTTCAATAAGTTAACTAATTAACTTAGTTAGCAGATTACAACACAACCAGAATCCCTCTCCTGGGCATCTAAGTTTAGTTTTCAGCTATTACCTCTACATGAGTCCAGGTTTGATGTAAAGAGATCTCTTAATCAGTGTCTTAAAGCATGGTGGTTAAGAAAATGAGCTTCGGGATTAAGCCTGAATAAATACTGCATAAGCCTTTAGAAGCTGGGTGGCTTAAAATAGGTAACCTCTCTGTGCTTCAGCTTCCTGATCCAAACATTGGGGTTCATTGATTTATTGATTGAATACCTTCTGTGTGCCAAGCACTGTTCTAAGAGCTGGAAACATAAAAACAAAGAACATGTTTGGTCCAAATTCTCAGGAAGATTACATGCCCGAGAATGTAATTCTTACATTACATTGGTAGAGATAGTTTTAATTAAGCAACATGAAAATTTTCAGGGACCATTAGGTGTTACAATGAAAATAAAACAGAGTGATGTGAAGGAGGTATAGAGGAGATGCTTTAGATTGGAGTTGTCAAGGAAACCCTTTCTGGGAGGTAAGATTTAATCTGGGACCTGAATGACAAGTGGAGTCATCCATGCTTAGGTCTAGGAGAAGAGACGTCCAGGTGGAGGGAACAGCTGGTAGAAAAGCCCTAAGGAGGGAAGGAGTTCGCATGTTCCAAGAACAAAACAGGCCTATGTGTCTGTGGCAGAGTGAGTGAAAAAGAAGCAGGACGGGGCTTCCCTGGTGGCGCAGTGGTTGGGAGTCCGTCTGCCGATGCAGGGGACACAGGTTTGTGCCCTGGTCCGGGAGGATCCCACATGCCGCGGATCAGCTGGACCCGTGAGCCATGGCCGCTGAGCCTGCACATCCGGAGCCTGCGCTCTGCAGCGGGAGAGGCCACAACGGTGAGAGGCCCGCGTACCGCAAAAAAACAAAAAAAGAAGAAGAAGAAGCAGGACAAGCAGTAGATGGGGACCAATCACGCTGGGCCTTAGAAGCCCTGGTGTAAACCGTGGTTTTTATTTTAAGTCCAATGTGAAGTCATTAGAGGCTTTCCATCAGGCTGGCTGTGAAGATTAAACGAGACAAAGACAACAAACATGAAGGGCTCAGTACAAGGAACGCATGGCACAGAGTAAACACGCAACAAGAGGTGACCTCACCATCATCACCCTTAAACCCTGACATATAATATTGGGAGGTCCAAAATATTCATTCTTATAAAATTCAGAGTCAAGATATAGGAAGATTAATGTAGCAAGAACAGGGCTCAAGCAGGGGATAGGACTCAATTGCCAATCACCGTAAAGCCAAATTCTCATCACTGTGGGGCGTGTTTTACTGTACTATCTTTCTTGTCATCATTATCATCAACCAAACTGAAGTCAAATCTTAGGCCAGCACTCTCCACCATTCTTGATTTTTGCCATCTGCCTATGGCAAAAGGAATTTGAAGGAGCAATCCCAAACACAGTGGTCACTATGAAATGGCACAAACATTTCTTAATGTCTCCTACCACCTCATCGGGTAAGTGGAATTTCTATTTCCCAGGCTTGGTGAGAATTCTTCCACCCACTTCCCAAAGCAGGTGGGCAGCAAACACTAGGCTGGGAATTTTCAGAAATCCATCTCAAGTTGGAACTCACATGGGTGCGTCAAGGATTTTTTTCCTGGCCACACTTGATCCTCTGCGCCTTCTGTTTCTGTGAGAACACCATATAAAGCAATCCTTACTCCGTGGATCACTCTGTTTACTAAATCATGGTTTATTTTTTCCTCAGGATATCACATGCTATTCTAGAGTCAGTTTTCAAAAGGTCTTACATGGCTTGGCTCAAAATTGGTTTTGTATTAAGGGAAAGAACCAGTCCCAGAGTTTCAATCAGCACATCAACAAATAGGCGACTGACCTGCCCCAGATTGCCCAGAGGTTGCCAACAGCAGCAGTTGACTCAGAGACTTCCAAGGTTCATTTCCCTCTGCTACTTTTCTACATTTTCCTTACCCTATTTCTGATGAAATACAGTTGTCAGTCTTATAGGAAGAGGTTGGAGAAGGGCATGGGGTAAAATCTGTCACCACATCCCACATAACTACTGAATACAAGTATCTGAAATGTTCAGTTACCTTGCAAGGAAGCGATTTAACTACCTGAGGTGTCTTTCACAGAGAGTGATAAAGAGTTATGATTCTGCATCAAAACCATCACGACATTGCTTCGAACAACACACTAACCATGTCACTAGCACTCAATTAATGTTAAATATAATGGCCTTTCAGTCGTAAATAATATCGGAGGAATGAGTTGTTTTTATAAATGAATTTTCCAGACAACTGAAGCTCCCCCATCAAGAACCAAAAGATGTTCAAATTTTGCCATCATTTTTGATAGAACTTAAATATGTTTCACATATTCAATGACCACTTAAACAAGGTGCAAGCGTCATTATTTATTTTGCTTACTTATAGCCAATGATCACCTTAAATGCAAAACACTGATACACACAGTGGCTTCTCTTAACAACACCGATTACGTTGCTCTAGTTCTTCAAGTCTCCTTTAAGTATTTCAGGCCCTTTTTCTGTCTGGCTATTATCTGTTGGTCTGACTGTTCTTAGGTTGTGCTTTCTCACACCTGTTCCCATTTGCTCTATCTGAGAAATCAGATGATAAAGTTTATGGGAATGAGCTGCATTATTTCGCAATTCTCAGTCCAAAGGCCCCAGGTAAGGGCCTAAGAGTCATTCCATATTTCAAATAAGGAGAAAGTGCATGGGCTTGGAGACAGGTATTTTCCTTGCTAATTTTTTTTCCTTTTTCCTTTATAATTTTTTGCAAAGTTTGAGAGTCATCTTGAGATAAGTGATTGCGTATTTTCACATTTTCTAAATTTTGCTAATGTTTTTTTCCTTTTTCCTTTGTAATTTTTTGCAAAGTTTGAGAGTCATCGTGAGATAAGTGATTGCATATTTTCACATTTTCTAAATTTTGCCTTGTATTTTCTAATACATATTGCCTTGTAGCTCTTCTTTCTAAATAAATTTTCTTATTCATCTCAGGAAGTTAATTTCTAACTGTTGTTCGACTGTTTTCCTAAGTTGTCAAAAGCCCTGTTATGATGATGTATGGGGATAAAAAGATCTCTTGGAAGGGATTTTTGGTAGCCATTCCCCTCTTTCTTCATCAGGATTCCTGATGTGGCTTGACTTTCACCTCAGCAGTGCAGTTTGGAACAGAGTCAGAAAAGTGAATATCTGTTAAGGAACAGAAAACAGCTCAGTCAGATAGCAATGAGAAAACATAATTGCTCTAGCCAACCATTACATAAATAGACACGAAGATCCTTCTTAATTTTATTCCCCTGAGACTAATGACTGACCCTATTGAAAATCCTAGTAGAAATCATTGTAACAAAAATAGCCAAAACATTAAGAATAGGACAAGTGAGAATGACAATGGCTGATAAACATTTGAACCATCAAGCATCCTTGCTAATCCAACCACAAAAATAAGTACTAGCTCATGGGCTAAATAACTAAAAGAAATCGGGGACCATCTTACCTGAATCAGTTAATGTGTGTACCTTAAGGAAAAAATTTCTACAACAATCTTTGATTCCCCTTACTGTTTTTAATGGAATCAATGTATAGTAATATAATAAGGTCTCAGACTTTTTTTTTTTTTTTTTTTTTTGCCGTACGCGGGCCTCTCACTGTTGTGGCCTCTCCCGTTACAGAGCACAGGCTCCGGACGCGCAGGCTCAGCGGCCATGGCTCACAAGCCCAGCCACTTTGCGCACATGGATCCTCCCGGATCGGGGCACGAACCCGTGTCTCCTGCATCGGCAGGCGGACTCCCAACCACTGCGCCACCAGGGAAGCCCTCAGACTTGTTTTATACTTTGGTTTTGTGTTACTTTCAGTGTGATTGTGTTTCTAGCAAAAATGTAAACTCCTCGGTTTAAATTAGTAAGAAAAGAAAGAATGAAAGAGAGAGAAAGAAGGAGAGAAAGGGAGAGAGAGAGAAAGGAAGGAAGGAAGGAAGGAAGGAAGGAAAAGAGAGGGAGGGAGGGAAGGAGGATGGAAGGGAGGGAGGGAGGGGAAAGGTCACTCTACAGAAAAGCTTCTAACCCCTTTAATTATCCCCAAACCATCTGTAAATCCATAAATTAGCACTTAAAAAATATATTTATACCCCATCTCATTCCATAAAGGATTTGATGTGACTTATAAAACAAATAAAATTGATTAAAAAATTTTTTAAGTTGAGATGGTCTGGGCAAAATAAGAAAGAAGAAGCAAGAAAATAAAACAAACTAGTGAGTAGTACACAGAAATGTCACACCATAGTCATATAGGTGGTAGAGCTGGGCTACATATTGGCTCAAAGTTTCTAGTAATTTAAGAGAGAAACAAAGAAGTTGTAAGATTCATAGAGATCACAAAATAAAAACAATGGTTGGATGGTAAGTTTTCCCCACAGGTCATATAAAAAGGATACTGTGTAACAAAATGTTTGACATCCACAAAAACAGGCCTAGAGTAAAGATAAGAGTCCCTTACCTCTGGCCATTCCTTCAATATTCCTTGTTATAAGACAATGGTAAGGTATCAAAGTGCGTTTTTTCAAACTCAGTTCTCCAAAGAACTAGAATGTTAATGCTCTGGCTTGATCCAAGGGCAAAATTTATTATCTAAATGAGAGTGCATGGAATTTAGGGAATTTCCCTCAAATGTTAATTTTTGCAGTTAGGCTTTTGATAAGAACTTGATAAGAGATGGTTAAAAGTTATATTCTCAAACTAGAATCCAGGGTGCAGATATTCTGTAAAGTCGAGAAAGTTGAGGAACTAACTGAGGCAAACACCTAAATATCTTTAGAAAGTACCAATTTGTGCCTTCCCAAAATTTCTTCATTTATTTCAAAATACAAATAAAAGGAAAAGTAAGACACCAAAGCTCTACAATGCAAAGAATGACCACACTGATTTTTAGCCTGAATCTTTTCAATATAGATATTACCAGCCATTCACTGTGGCTCAAGGATTAAAAAAAGAAAATCTCAGTAGCACACCAAAAGAAAATTTTAATTTAAGTAATGTTGCTTTCTAGTGAATCCTACAAGGTAAATTGGTTCTGATATTTTCCTAAGATAACTTTCTGAGTGGAATTGTTGAATACAAAGAAAATCAATATTGGAAAACTTGCAAAAAGGATAGTTGGGGTTGAATAGCTATGGTAGATTGACTGCACTATTGTCCTCAATTTTCATGCTCCTTGTGCCTGCACTCTTTGATACGGCCCTCCTACACTGACTCTGGGCTTGGCCTTATGACCTACTTTGGCCAACGGGATAGTAGCAAATTTGACAAGGTACTTGCACATTTCTGCTTGCTTTCTTGGAACCCTCATTTCCATCAGCACCAGTCGAGGTAGCCTGCTGAAGCATGAGGATTGTCCCAGTTGAGGCCTCCTAACCTACCAATGCTCAGTCCACCTGCCAGCTGACTGCAGATACATAAGCAATCCCCACCTAATACAGCAATATCTGGTCCAGATCAGCCAAAGTGTCCAACCAGTCCTAGGTTTGTGAGGAATAATTAGTGGCTGTTGCTTTAAGCCACTAAGTTGTGGAGTGGTTTGTTTTTGCTAACTGATACAGCAGTTGCTAACAGCTACAGTGCCTGAATTTAAGCTAATCATTTAGGTAATGGAAAAGAGAATCAAGAGCTGGTAAAGTCATTTCTAGAGCTTGATGATATTAGCAGATAATATGTATTACTTTTACTCTCAGGGGGAGTAGGGAGGGATTCAACTGGCTTATCTAAAAGTAATACTGAATCTTAAGAAACAAGTAAAAGGAAAGGGGGTAGTCAAAAATCTCTATTTTACTCATCTTGAAATAATTACTTTTCAGGAGACTGTCCTTCCAAACCCAGATCTTTGCACTGGTGTTAAAGATGTAAATTCTACATAAGAATCAGGACTAAAAGCTCAATATTACACAGTTTAGGCTACACCTGGTTCCTAACCACAGAGTCAAATACTGAGTAAAGAGCAATAAAAGCTATAAACAATCTTATCTTGTTCTTGAAAATTTCTGCATAAAACATACAGAAAGGAAAAAGTAGTTTACTGTGGAATAGCCTTGTCAATATCTTGCTCCTTGCTTAAAATACTAGCTTGAGAAATCCGGTTTGCAATTTGTCATGGGAAACTGGCTAAAATGTAAAAAGAAAAAAAAAAAAAAAAAAAAAAAAGTGATCTGATAAAGCCATAATTCAGATAATAAATAATCTATTTTTTCCAGAAGGGGGGAAGGTGGGGAGTGATATGCTATACTTTGATCCATTAGAACAAAGTTAGAAAGGCTAGTTACTAGCAGACCATAAACAATTTTAATAACAGAAAATCTTCACTGGGTAGCATATTTAATTTAACCTTTTTAATCAGTAAGACTATGAAAAGAAATGTTTTCTGCATGTACTAGAGAGAAGCAATTTATTTCAAATTATAAACGTGAGAAAAAGGGTGGTCTCTCATATCACTTGATATTGGGCCTTCTTCAGTCTTCCTCGATATTGAGCCTTCCTCAATCTTCCTCATCAGGTTCATCTCAAAATCTTTTCTGACTCTCAGTTCTGGGCCAGCCAAAAAGAATTGATTTTTAAAAACCATTTTTTTTTTTTAAATCAAGAGTAAAAATTAGTTTTGGCAAGATCCTGAATGACTTCTGAATTTCATCTCACATGTTAGCTCACAAGCCTGGCCGTGACTGTTTTTAGCTTCCTAACAATCATAAACACAGGAATTGTCTCAATCAGCATCCCGTGTAGGAAACAGAAACCACTCTAGGTTTTAGAAGCAGAAAGGGTTTTCATACAAGGAATCAGATGCTTCAGAAATCTACCATGGGGGCTTCCCTGGTGGTGCAGTGGTTGAGAATCTGCCTGCTAATGCAGGGGACACGGGTTCAAGCCCTGGTCTGGGAGGATCCCACATGCCGCGGAGCAACTAGGCCTGTGAGCCACAACTACTGAGTCTGCGCGTCTGGAGCCTGTGCTCTGCAATAAGAGAGGCCGCGATAATGAGAGGCCCACGCACCGCGATGAAGAGTGGCCCCCGCTTGCCACAACTAGAGAAAGCCCTCACACAGAAATGAAGACCCAACACAGCAAAAATAAATTAATTAATTAATAAACTCCTACCCCCAACATCTTCTAAGAAAAACAAAAAAATCTACCATGGATGGATGGAGAAACAAGTTCTCAGGTGGGCCTCCAAGAATAAACCCCAGATGTCACAGAACTGACCCACCTTGGGAGCCATACTTTCTGTATGATCAGAAAGGTGGGAATGAGGAATCACCACTGGACAGCCTGAGATCAAGAACACACCACCACAGCTGTGATGCAGAGAGCAGGAAGACAGGATAAGAAGTCTTCGCTATCACCACAGCTGCCCCTCCACACAGAGTAACTACTGGAATAGTAATGCCAAAACAGCATCCTCTCATAATTCTGCTTGCTGGAAGAACTACCAGAGCAGCTTGAAAATAGACTTTGTCTCCCTACCACCTTCAAACCCTCACATGAAGGTATCTTACTGGTGGAGACTTATTTCTATCCTGAACCATAACAGCAAGGGAACCTGGGAAATAATTTCAGCTCTCTGGCCTCTGCAATACAGGACTGCACAAGTGTGCCAGTCTAGCACATCCATCAGAGGAACTAAGGCAGTAACTTCTAATTTTACTAAAAGAGGGACTGATAAACACAGTTTTAGTTTATCGACAATCCATTCATAACAGCTGAAGGGAAACTTCTCTCTGAAGTCCTCTACGAGATTTCATCAACCTTCAGAGATCTAAGGCATCACTAATAGAATTTAAATGCACTGTCTCACTCCATTTTACCTTTCTCATCCCCATAACCTAACCAGCTCAATCATGGCCAGGCACCAATAGTCACTGGGACAACTAAGCCAACATTTAAAGTGAGGGGGAAATGATCACTTTCATCCTGTCCAAGATCTCCATTCTCAGAATGGTAATAACCAGGGAGTAATTAACTAACTATACAGTTCATTACTTTTTACTTTGCCCTGATCCAGAAAGCTTTAGGAGAGCTACTAACTACAGCATAGCCTTGGACAGACTGACTAGACTACTGATGAAACTCTGAATGTTGGCCACGTGTACAGCTCATTTTCATACAAAACAGCCACAAAGCATTCCTTACACTAAGGTCACAGATGATCCTGGCCCCCTGGTCAACATTAAGTGCACCAGGAATTCTTGCTTCATGCAAGGCAGCCATAGAGATTTGTAGTATCCTTGATGAGAATTTGACAGGACCTGGGGGCTTTTCGTTAGATGGCAATAAATTGAATGAACCAGATTTTTTTCTTGGTATGTTTAAGTATGAAACACACTGAGGCCAACCTGAAGGGGGTCAGGAAACTAAGAGACACAGAGAAAAGGATGCCAGCCAAAGCTAAGATGTAGAAAGAAGAAAAAGCAGTTGAAAGAGGTAAAGAGAATCAGGTGCCACCTTGGTGGAAGCCATAGAAACAGAGATAAACTAAGGCCAAGAGGGCAAAGATACATGTGCTGAAAGCAGGGACCAGAACTTAGTCCTTGAAGCCACACTGAGGATTTGTGTTTATTTTCTATTCTGGGTGAGGAATATTTGACCTACTATTTGGAGCCAGTGGAAATTTTGCCCTTGATGTTTTGATTCTGTAATTATGAATACACCATCTAACCCAAATAATACAAAATAAATGAATTTTTATCTAAAAAGCAGTCTTCTTAGCAATTAAATCAATTTAATTCTTGATAAATTAACATACAGATTTCCATTTCCTTTTTAATTTACTAAAATTAAGATCCATTTTTTATTATAAATTTTCAATGGAAACTCGATTCATCAATAGTTTTATCCTCAAGTTATCTTCAATGGTCCTTATCAAGACTTGAGACAATCATTTTTATTAAAATTTCATCAAGTGTCATCTTTAATCCCTTTCAGTTTTTGTTGTTATTGTTGTTGGTTATATTTATAAGCAATGCTCTCTTTGAGTTAGATGAATGAGTTTTTATTTATTTCTTAGCTAATCCATGAGAAAATCTTGTATTGTCCCTTTGAGAATCACTGATCTCTTGTAATGTTTCCCAACAGGTGGTTCACATACCACTTGCTTTGAGGTGGCAAAAGTATTTTTTAATAATTATGTATTTTAAGTGCTCATTAGAATGTTATAATACATTTGACACGTGATAATTCCTTAAGACACATTAAATCTGTCCCAAGTTAAGGAAAATAAGTCATTTGCAAGTGTCCAATCAAAGAACAAAAGACAAGTCAAACGTTCTGCTCAAGTTTTCCATATTTTCTACAAGGAGAGTGGATTACTTTCACCGTGTGAAATTATTCTTTAACGTATTCTATTACCATTCAATTCTTTTGAAATCAGTCACGTGCTGATGTGGGATGACATAGAGGTCAGGTTTCAAAGGATTCTGGAAGAGTAAAAGGGAGTTATATTTCCAAGGAAAAGCAGGAAAGAGGAAGGTAGTTGGTTAACAACGTGCATTTTGCAGTCAATCTGATCTGGGTAGGAATCCTAGCTTTAACATTACTAGCGCTGTGATCTTGTACAAATTACCGTTTGTAAATTGCAAATTCCCCTTCTACCAAATGTAAATAATAATTAACTCGTAAGATTGACCATTAGCTAAGATACCGCACATAAAACAAGTAACAGAGCCTGGCACATAGGAGTACTCAGTATACAGTTATCCTTACAGATTTTAATTATCACCTTCAAGTCCCCAGAGCTGCTACAGCACCCAAGTCAGAGCACACGCTCAACGAATAGATTTTGGGGATGAAGGCAGGTGCTCTGCCTTTAAAAAAAAAGGGGGAGGCGGCGCACACCTGCACCGATGTTATGCGAGGGTCTGCAAGATTACAAGTAAGGTAATCTTGGAAGGTGTGGCTTCCAGGTCAGAACCACCGGAATTCAAACGTCCAGGGCACCGAGCCTAGCCAAAGGGAAAAATCGCCAGCGTGCCACAACGGCCCGGCTGGCTGCGCGTGCGTCGGCCGGAAGACAGATGGCGCGCTCCGCGACCCGCCCGATCGATCGACCATATCGAGGATCGTCAAGACAGTTCTGACTGCTCGAAGTGCTCCTTCTCGCGAGGCTTCAGTCCAGGCGGTTGGGGGAAGGGGCGGACCCGGCTGGAGAGAGAGGAGGAGCGTGAAGCCGCCGCACGCTGCGTTCCCAGGAGGCTGTGCGCGCTCCTTACTTCCTCCGGGATAGTCTGAGCGGGCGCGTGAACTGCTTCCTGCGTAGTGGTCATGGCTCTCCACGTCCCCAAGGCCCCGGGCTTTGCCCAGATGCTCAAGGAGGGAGCGAAGGTAAGGAAAGGAGGAAGGAGGAGTGAGGTGGGAGAGTCGGCGTAGGGCAGCGGCGGCCGCGGCGAAGGAGAAGGGTGTACTAACGGGCCGGGCGTGCTCCCCCGACACTGCGGTCGGAGGGAGAGAAGATTCCAGAAAGGGAGGTGTTCTCGGGAGGGCTCTGCCGCGGAGGCCCGCGGGCATTTTGGTTCTTTACGGACGCGGGAAGGGTCGAGCGGGCAGAGACGGCGAGTGGGGGACGAGGCCGCAGACACCGTGTTCTGTACTTGGTTGTCGGACAGATGTAAGGCCGCTCCTGCATTTTATCTCCATCCGTAAAACGGGGGTGATGAGTCTCTCTTTTAGAAGGCGGCACAGGTGAAACAACGTAGGTGAAATTGCTTTGGGAACTGCGAAGCTGATTGCCACAGTTCGGGGAGTGGGTGGTGCGGTTAAGAGAGGGACAAAGGCCTGTCTTGGCAACTTTTTTCTAAATGAGAAATAGCAGGCTCCCCATTTAGTTCGCAGAAGCAGTGCGTTATAGTAGGATAAACAGTGGTTACAATGCGAATGGATTCTGGTCGCAACTTAGGTTAGCTAGCTTGATGTAAAACTTAATCCTCTGGGTCTTGCTTTTCTCATTATTAAATTGAGCAGATTGGACAAAAAGGGTTGTAACGATCACAGTTGTAACCCACAAGGTAAGTGACACCCTGGCCTAAATAAAACTGCTTTGTTTTATGGCGAGATCTTGGACGTAATTTCAGAAGCTTAGTTTTTTAAAAATATCTTAAAGCACTACTGATAAATGTGTCTCTTGTGTTCAAATGGTAGTGTTCCTTTATTTGTCCCCCATATTTTCTGTGCTTAGTTAAAGGTATGTAGATAGTGTGGTTCCATTTATGGTAACAGGTTTAGGGAACTAGGTTCTTGTTGGCATGATGCACTTTTGGGATGTTGTGAATATAGTAAATATCAAGGTTTAATGTAAATATTGGTGAAAGAGCTTCGCTGAAAATGACATTGCTCACTTTTTTAAAAGGCTGAAGAACGTCCATGGTTTTTATTTTTCTGAGGCAGAAATAATAAATGGCCAAATGAACAAAAGGATAATTTCAAATAATGATAAAGGAAATAAAATCTGCCTCTAAAAAAAAAATTAAAAAGGAAGGGTTGGGGTAAATAGAACAATTAAGATGTTCAGGAAAGAACTCTCAGCTCTGTGCTTAGTGGCGAAGATTAAAGGCAGAAGTGTTCCAGGCTGAGGGACCAGTGAGTACAAAGGCCCTGAGGATGGAATGAGTGTCACCTGCTAAAAGAAAGCAAGAAAGGTAATAGGGCTGAAGCTTACCAACGGAACGGTAAGAGATGAATTGAGAAGAGTTGTAGGCAAGGGTTAGAATGTGCCTACACATTTATCCCTGACAGGGGCTTTACATTTTTTCCTAAGTGATGGGAAGTCATTAAAGGGTTTGACAGGATCTAATTTATGATCAGAGATGACTGTTCCTCAGAGAATGGGGATGGGGGAAAAACAATGTAAGGCAGGAGATCTTTAGAACAGTATTGTCTGTCTGCTGTGATGGAAGTGTTCTATATCAGGACTGTCCAGTATGGTACCCACTAGTCACAAGTAGCTACTGGGCACTTGAGTTGTGCCTAGTGCAATTGAGGGACTGAATTTTTAATTAATTACTTAAAATTTAAATAGCCACTTGCGGAAAGTGGCTACTCTCTTGGGCAAAGCAGCTCTAGAAAAATGTTCACATGAACAGTAGGCTCTTGAAATTTATCTGAGACCACAGGTAAATTCTAAGTCTAAAAGAAGTCCAGTGTAAAACTTGAGAATTTTAGTACTGTGCCCAATTCAGTAGTTTTCAATGTGTGCATGTTGGAATTATATTGCAGTTCAAATGAGCATTCAAAATCTGTATGCTTTGGTTCCTAAAAATTTATGAGGCAGATATGTTAATTCCCAGTGAACATAGAACTGCTGGATTTACAATGCTCAGGTTTTAACACAATAAATATTCATGACCACATTTCAACTTTTAGAAAGTACTGATAAACTCTGAAAAGGTATTTTTATCTGCAAGAGCTCATTTGCTTTCTCTAATCAATCTTAGCACTCTTCCCTGCACTTTTCACTACATTTTTAAAAAATTACAGGTTTTATGTTTTGATGTGTAAGTAGGTGCCTGTGGTCCCTAAAAATGTCTTGCTTTATTCATTCAACTCGTGGACAAATCTATGGATCATTTGTGAATACCAGGCATCATACTTTACATATATAAATCTTGCTTGATAGTTTTAACAATCCTCTGAAACAGGTACTATTATATTACCCCATTTTACAGATGAAGAAATTATTGAGATTCACTGTCCTGCCTAATCAGAAGTTTTTTTTGACAGCATTTTTCAGGGTTGGAAGAGGCTGTGTACAGGAACATACAGGCTTGCAAGGAGCTTGCCCAGACAACTCGTACAGCATATGGACCAAATGGTAATTTCTAAATTCATGTTTTAAAAGATACAGTACTGTAATAGAATTTTGTGCACTAGCTTTTTCAAACTTGTTCTGAGGATATTATATGTAAATTGAGAGTTTTCGCCATAATATAGTATGGCATTGAAATTTATTTCATAGCTCAGTGACACCAGTACAGTGTTTCTAATCTTTAGTCAGCAATTCATATCTTTTTAGAAAAGTTGGAATCCAAATGTTACGTTTTGTCCTATTGAGAGGATAGAAAAGTTATAGTGCTTTCACCATTGAGGCAGTACCTAGTGTTCACGGTTGTAGATGTGGAACAGATCTTTTACATAGAGCGACATTATAATTTAAGGGAGAAAAATTCTCTCTTGTCTCCTACCATCGACTGAATTAATTGATACAGATTTATGGAATAAGCAAAAAAATAAGTGTACTTTTAAATAGATTATTTTAGTCTTTGTACATGTTAATATGCTGTGTTGATTGAATAAAAATATGACAAAATTGGCATCCTCGCTAATAAACATTATCAGAGATTAAAAAGGAAAGAGTACAGGTGTGCAGTCAGGCAAAGCCATAGGGCTATGAGATAACCTTAAAGAATAGATAATATGTTTTGAGTTCTTACAAAGTTATTTTTAGGAATGGATATAAATTTATATTTCTTGACTAGATTTTCCCAGTATTTGGAGAAGGGTTTGAGTAATAATGGATTTCTTTTTCTAATTGTTATTTTTGAGGAATGAACAAAATGATTATCAACCACCTGGAGAAGTTGTTTGTGACAAATGATGCAGCAACTGTTTTAAGAGAGCTAGAAGTAAGTTATTTCTTTAAAAAAGCCAAGAAATGTTTTGGTGACATCAAAAATTCAGTATATTTTAATGTAAAAGAACCTTTATTTCAAATTGAATAATAAGGGATTTTTTTATTCCCAACTGGAAAATTCATTATACAGATTTTCCTAATTATAAAGAGTCCTCTTTATGTTTAACATCTTAGCAACTCAAATTTTAAATCTCCTAAATTATTAATTTATGGAATGATTGGTTGTGATAAAAAATATATTTGCTCATAATCATATCAAATTGAATATGTTGTCTTGTTCTGTAGAGTGTAACACTGAAGTGAATTATTCCATAATGTAGAAACATCTGATACTTGAAAATAGTGGTGTGTTTTTTTTTTAATTGTCTTTGTGAAGATAAAACAATCAGTTTGTGGAATTTTGCTTTGTTCACCTGCAGTTTTGATGTTATAGAATCTGTAGAATAGATACTGCCAGCCGAGGTATGAGGACAGCCTGGCACCTGAACACATAGAGCACCATTCCTCAGCCAGCTGCTAATTGAAGCATATGTTCAATCTCAGGGAATTTTCTTGAACTTAGCTCTTAAAGCACCAGAGCTTAATGCTTTTAGACAGAACTCCATAGATAAGTTAACATTTCTTCAACTTCTTAAATAACAGTATAGTCTTGAAGTAATAATATTGAACAAAACAAATTTAATTCCACAAGATATTTATAGAGGGGCTTATTGTGAATGTGAATGTTGTACTCTGTGATGTTCTCAGGAGTTCAAGTGTGACGGGGATACTGTCCTCATAATAAACTATAATGTCAGCTTTTTAGTTTTCTCAGTGCTATCAGCTGTTACTCTGATTATTTCTTAGAAAGCATGTAAATCCTAAGAAACGATCACTTAAAATTTTGATATGCTGTTTTTAAGAAATGTTTTATATTCCCCTCCTTTTAAACCATAATTGATAACCCCTTACAAAAAGAATACATAAAAATTGAGACTTGTGATGAAGTTAAATGACATCTATTTTAGCACTTCTGAAGCCTTTTTTAAAAGTGCCTTAGGTTTAGTGGTTGGAATTACTTTGTTTTTTAATTTAGTGAATATATAATAAAGTTATGAACCTTATGTATGCAGGTGTACATACTGGGTGACTGACCATTAAAAGAAAGTGCCTGTGAAGTTATTGTCATTTATGGTGATGCATTCGTGTTCATAGGCCTAGGTGGACTTGGATTGTCTTCTTGTGACTACACTATAAGTAGTGTGTAGCAGTGTGATCACATGAGTTACCTGTCTGACAGGTAACTGTTACTTGTCAGACAGTTACCTGTCTGTCTGACAGGTATCACCCATAGGGAGATTGGAGTCTATTAATTTAAGAAGAAATGGAAATGAACAATTTTATTTTGCTTTAAGGATCAAATGTTTTAGCTTGATATTCAAATTCAAACCCCTTCTGTCAGGTACAGCATCCTGCTGCAAAAATGATTGTAATGGCCTCTCACATGCAAGAGCAAGAGGTTGGAGATGGCACAAACTTTGTTCTGGTTTTTGCTGGAGCTCTTCTAGAATTAGCTGAAGAGCTTCTGAGACTCGGCCTGTCAGTTTCAGAGGTGAGTGTTCATTTTATAATCTACCCCTGTTTCATATTTGCTTATGTATATATACCTACTAAATAAAAGTCATTAGTAATAGCTGATTTTGAGCAGTTTTCTCTGTGCCAGGCATTGTAGTACATATGCTTCACATGCAGTATCTCATTCTATCCTTACAAGAACCCTATGAGTGGGGCCTATTAGAAGTAATCCTGTTTTGTTTCAGATAAGGAAAGTGAGCCTTAAGTTAGAAAAACCTTGCGCAAGTAGCTAGTGATGGCAGTTAGGATTCAAATTTGGGCTCTCACCAAAGCCTGCACCCTTAAATAGTAGGCTGTGCCGTGAATGTTATTCTGGAAGTGTGCTTTGTTTTTTTCTATTGAAAATAAAGATTGGTATTCATTGGGTTACCAAAATAAGCTACCTTATTAAGTCATGTCAAAATTACATCTTTTGAAGAAACATTTTTGCTTTTTACATTTAAGGTCATAGAAGGTTATGAAATAGCCTGCAAAAAAGCCCATGAGATTCTTCCTGACTTGGTGTGTTGTTCTGCAAAAAATCTTCGGGATGTTGATGAAGTGTCATCTCTACTTCATACCTCCATAATGAGTAAACAATATGGTAATGAAGCATTTCTGGCCAAACTTATTGCTCAGGCATGTGGTGAGTAAATATCAGTAAATGAAAAGATCCAAAATTAAAATGTCTTAATGTGATTAAGATATTTTCTCTGTTGTCCCAACATATCTTTTGATATGTCTCGTTTTCTTAACAGTATCTATTTTTCCTGACTCTGGCCACTTCAATGTTGATAATATCAGAGTTTGTAAGATTCTGGTAAGTTTAGAAAATGCATTAATGTTATCTAGATAGATCAGATTTTTTTTTGCAAAAAAAAAATTTCTGTTAATCTAAATTTTATCTTGTGGGTTTTAGGCACTTAGGACTTCCTGCCTTTGTTGTAGCATTTGGATATTGCTAGATTGTAATACACCACTTGTTAAATTTAAAAGGATATCAACATATTATCTTCTTAAGTCATTTTTCCATGATAGCTGGAAGGTTGAGAATAGTGCATAAACAAAATATTATTTGCAATCTTGATATATGCTGACTTATAAAAATGAGCTTAGAAGGCAATTTTGAATGAGGTTCAAGTTTTTCTGTTGCTCTATAATAATAAAATTCATACTTTTAATATTTAAAGAGTATGTATTTGATAAAAATATGGTGCTTGATGCAGTAAAACCTATAACTGTAGTGATTTTACACATGTGATTGTTAATGTAGCTGAGTTTAGCTTACATTAGTACATGTGTTAGCTGTAAATGTGTGTGTATTAATATACGTGCTGGGTGTTTTCTGACTTTATCCATGCACTGCCTTCCCCTTCGCCATTACATGGTAAGCTTGTGAAATCAGAAACTTGGCTTTGATCCCTATTCTGCCTGGTACATTGGTACAGAGTGAGTGAATGGCTTAGAGCAGTTGTTCTTTGATTCTTCCCAGTACACTGAAGGACCCCCGTCCATAACAGTGGCTCGTTGCCACAGTGATTCCTGCATTGAGCAGACTGGTATGCTTTATGTCCACCACCCTACTCATCCCCAGGAGTCACTGCCTTTGTATATTATATTATTTAGAAATGAATATTTTTGGTGCATGCAGAATCAACAAATTAGCCCTGATGTTATTTTCATGAAATCACTGGTGATTTTGATATCCAACTCCTTAGGGCTCTGGTATCCATTCCTCTTCAGTATTGCATGGCATGGTTTTTAAGAAGGAAACTGAAGGTGATGTAACATCTGTCAAAGATGCAAAAATAGCAGTGTACTCTTGTCCTTTTGATGGAATGATAACAGAAACTAAGGTATGTAGATTTCAGAACCTTAAAGGTAAAAATTTGCGGTTATCCTTTCAGATAGTTTTAATGATTCTAAAATTTTGAGGTAGAGTTTCCTCTTAATCCAGTGAATACTGCATAATTATTGAAAATTGCCGGGTCATGTTTATTTTTTAATCAGACTTATATTTGAATATCTAATTCAAATACTAAGTACAAAACTTGGAACATTAGATGATGACAGTATTGTTTATATTCTAATAAACAGCTCTTGACTTCTAGTAGAACTTACACAATTCAGCAGGTTAAATGTTCAGTGAAGAAAATGAGTGTGTGCTGTTCATTAAAATTTTTTTAATAACAAATTTATTTTTATTTTTGGCTGTGTTGGGTCTTCATTGCCGCGTGCGGCCTTTCTCTACTTGCGGCGAGCGGGGGCTACTCTTCATTGTGGTGCACAGGCCTCTCATTGCGGTGGCTTCCCTCGTTGCGGAGCATGGGCTCTAGGTGCGTGGGCTCAGTAGTTGCGGCTCCCGGGCTCTAGAGCGCAGGCTCAGTAGTTGTGGTTCACGGGCTTAGTTGCTCCTTGGCATGTGGGATCTTCCCGGACCAGGGCTTGAACCCATGTCCCCTGCATTGGCAGGCGGATTCTTAACCCTTGCGCCACCAGGGAAGTCCCTGAAGTTTGTTTTTAAAAACACATGTTAAGAAGTTTGAAGCATATGTTTATAGGTCACTGTTGATTGCATCCCTAGAATTCTTGAAATCTGAGTTGTGGACGGTTTTTGAAGTTTTGCAGGGGTGGGGTGGGGTGGGGCTGGTCACTTAGTCCACGTTTTAGAAAAAGTTTGAGAACGACAACATTCTTTTGGTTGACATTCATCAGAAGACAGATGTCAGGATACCTGTCTAACGTCTAAAAAAGTACAGTGTATTTCTCCAGTTTTTCCATCAAAGTGCCTGTCAAAGAGCAAATGCATCAGTGTTGGGGGCAGGGGCATTGGTCTAGGAACAAGCTGAATTTGTTAATTTCATACAAATTTTGTATTCTGCTTCATGTTTATGTTTATCTTCATATTTTTCTCCCAAATCTTTAAATTATTTCTTCAATAAAGTGTTATTCTGTGACTTTGAACAGCAACGTGGTGAAATGGTTTTAAAGAAAATCCTTACTTATTTTGCTAGGGAACGGTATTGATAAAGACTGCTGAAGAATTGATGAATTTTAGTAAGGGAGAAGAAAACCTCATGGATACGCAAGTCAGAGCTATTGCTGGTAGTGGTGCAAATGTCGTCGTAACAGGTGGCAAAGTGGCAGACATGGCTCTTCATTATGCAAACAAATACAATATCATGTTGGTGAGGTAAGAGGGGACTGCATTCTATTAACCTGGATTGTAAGTGGCTTTGAGTGGTGAAACACCAAGCAGATAAATTCAACACAACATGAAGACTTAAAAGGGGGAAAGTATGAGGTATTAGATTGCATGGCAAGAGGACTTAACTTGATCTAGGGGAACAGGAAGCAGATCTGAGAAAACTTACCTTTAGGCCGAGAGCTGAAGGACCAGTTAGCAGATGTTAATTGAAGAGGGAGAGGGAGGAGCTTAAGAGACCAGACACAGACCTGGTACACACTGCCAGCTGGAGCGTGGGGTCAGGAACATAGCTTTAAATTTATGAACACGTTTGTGGCTTACACTAGACAGTTCACCCACCCGTTCGCACCTCTCCGAGCACATAATATAACGTGCAGAGTAAATCACTCTTCTCCTCACGGAACGTGCAGTTGCCCAAAGTAAAGCAAAAGTTTTCTGTGTACCAGGGCTTCCTTAGTATTTCAGAACTATGAACCCTTGACATCCTAAGGAGACTGGAACTCTCCCAGTTCTAGAATAATGCCCTAAACACCTGTGACTGGATTGCACAGTGCAGTCCAGACCCATTCTGAGCTTGAACCTTCAGGGTCAAAAGAAGGTGACCTGAGGCCCAATGTACAGTTTCCTGTTTAATCTCTTGTGTTTTACTTTGGTATCTCATGGAATTAAAACTTCTGTTAAGGTCTTTGTTTTGTTTTTTAAAGGCTGAACTCAAAATGGGATCTCAGAAGATTATGTAAAACAGTTGGTGCTACAGCTCTTCCTAGATTGGTATGTATTTTGGACAATATTAAAAGAGAGTTGAACCTATTTGAATTATTCTTATTACAAGAGTCATTTTTTCGCAGACTCCTCCTGTCCTTGAAGAAATGGGACATTGTGACAGTGTTTACCTCTCAGAGGTTGGAGATACGCAGGTGGTGGTTTTTAAGCATGGTAAGTAGTAGTGGTAAACTATATGTATGTGAAGTGTGGGGAGTTCATTTGCTTTTACTAATCCCCAAATATATTTAATTTATTGACAGAAAAGGAAGATGGTGCCATTTCTACCATAGTGCTTCGAGGCTCTACAGACAATCTGATGGATGATATAGAGAGGGCAGTAGATGATGGTGTTAATACTTTCAAAGTTCTCACAAGGGTCAGTATCAGCATTCATCTTAATTTAGTATTTGTAAATCCTCAAAAACACAGTTGGCAGACATTCTGAGAACTTGAAAATGAATGGCTTGTGTAAAGCAAAGCACCTTCCTCCTTAAGGCTCCACTTAAGTATTTGTTGCTGATGAATTTTCTAAAATGAAATGAAAAGGAGTAAATAGCAAATCAAGGCTTCTTTTTTTTTTTTTTTCCTGCGGTACACGGGCCTTTCACTGTTGTGGCCTCTCCTGCCGCGGAGCACAGGCTTCAGACGCGCAGGCCCAGCGGCCACGGCCCACAGGCCCAGCTGCTCCGCGGCATGCAGGATCCTCCCGGACTGGGGCGTGAACCCGCGTCCCCTGCATCGGCAGGGGGACTCAACCACTGTGCCACCAGGGAAGCCCAAGACTTTTTTTTTTTATATATAACTGTTTTAAAGAGATTGGTTTATGGTGGTTTTCAATTATAATATACCTTCAGTTGCTTCAGCACTATTCTTAGTGCTATATCTGGAAATACAGATAACCACATAGTGATGTTCCCATTCTTAACTTTGGTCCTTTTTCGTATACCAGACACTATGGTGCAGTAAGGTAGTTGGTTCAAATCACGCCATTTTTATGACATTCATAATTGGAATTTGAATTTTATAAAACTTTTAATTGAATCTGATTAAAACCTCTAGTCTGGTAGAGTACTGGAATCTGAAAAGATTTAAAAAACTGGAAATTGCTTCTTGGTGACTTCTGTTGTTTTTTTGTTTAAACTACGTATTATAGGATAAACGTCTTGTACCTGGAGGTGGAGCAACAGAAATTGAGTTAGCCAAACAGATCACATCGTATGGAGAGGTATATGGCTTTCTATGTACAAACTGACTTTGTTGTCATTGTTCGAATAAAGTTGAGTAATAAGCACATTTTTGTTTTAGACATGTCCTGGACTTGAACAGTATGCCATTAAGAAGTTTGCTGAGGCATTTGAAGCTATTCCCCGGGCACTGGCGGAAAACTCTGGAGTTAAGGGCAATGAAGTAATCTCTAAACTTTATGCAGTACATCAAGAAGGAAATAAGAATGTTGGATTAGATATTGAGGTATTTGAAAAAAACACTATGAACTTGTTTTATTTTATGAATGCACAACCTAAAAATAGACATATTAAGTTTAAAAGGAAAATCAGAAAATGTTCTGATTTGTGAACAAATGATTTTCATAACAGTTAGCTTTTTCATAGTTTATCTGATAGAGAATTTAGTATTTTATTAAAATTTGTTTTATAGTGTAGATGAGGTAGTACTTTTTCCTAGCTACTTATTCTAGTTTTATTTAAGTAGCCATGTTTCTATTGAGTACAGTTATTTTCACATAAACATTTAAAGTGAAAGAATAAAAATAGTTTTGTGTTGACAGGCTGAAGTTCCTGCTGTAAAGGACATGTTGGAAGCTGGTGTTCTAGATACTTACCTGGGAAAATACTGGGCTATCAAACTGGCTACTAATGCTGCTGTCACTGTACTTAGAGTGGATCAGGTGAGTGAGAAGTGAAATTTTGATCTTTAAAAATACTAATTTTTATGTAGTTGGAAGTATATTTTCATGGAACTAGAATATAGCACAGTTCTCATTCTATTCAAAGTACCCCCCCAAAAAAAATTGTTTTAATTCTATTACAGTTTTAAATTGTTTTGAATGTATTTCAGCTAATTTAAAATGAAGATTTTGCCAGTGAAAGAATCCTTTGCCATTTGGGAACTGGAGTGGGTAAAATCTGATACAGATTCATAGTTTTCAAGACTTTTTAGACTAAGAACGCCTTTGTACACATAATCTAGAGAGGAAATTTAAGATGGAATATGGAAGGGCCATAAAGATCTGAGGCGGATATTGCAGACTACAGTATTCCCTCCCTTATATGCAGTTTTACTTTCTGTGGTTTCAGTTTACCCACAAGTCACCTGCAATCCTAGAATATAAGAAAGAAAATCCTAGAAATAAGTAATTCATAAATTTTAAATTGTGTGCCATTATAAGTATACTATGTGATGAAATCTCACACTGTCCTGGTCCAGGACATGAATCATCTCTTCGTCCAGCATATCCACACTGTGTGCACTGTCTGTTAGCCATTTCGATTATCAGGTCAACATATTTTACTTACTGGTCCCAAAGTGCAAGAGTAGTGATGCTACCAATCAGATATTCTCTTATTGTGCCTAATTTATATATTTTATCATAGGTATGTATGTATGGGAAAAAGCACAGATATAGGGTTCATTACTATGCTCAGTTTCAGGCATCCACTGGGATTCTTGGAAGGCATCTAAGGGGGAACTACTGTATCACCTTCAAGGAAGTGTGGAGATGATAGGACCTGGCATTTAAATTTTTTTCTTCTGTGACAGATTATGTCTTGGGGTACTAAGATCTTAAGGTATAAAAAATCATAGTATTTCTGCCAATATTTTTGAGGAATTACGGCAGAGAAGAAAAGTGGTGAAGACTACTTTGGATTCACAGATAAACCAGAATTCATAGTTTTTCAAAAAGGTGTTTTCTAAACTTAATGAAATGTATTTTCCTACAAAATTCTAGAAGTGATTATTAACCAATAAATAATTTTTAAATACTGAGTAGAAAATTTTAATTGCTAGGGGCACAGTATAAGTCCATTAAATGAAAATCATGCCAAATTAATAGAAGCAAGTTTTAGGTAGAAATGGAAAGGAAATTAGACTTATTCTCAGATCGGTTGGTTGTAATTATAGCAAAACAAATTTCACTTCGGTAAAGGAAGAACTTTTTCTTAGGTAAGATGACCAAAAATGGAACCTGGAGATCCAGTTTCAACACACTGAAAATAATCAGACTGGATATCTATGTACTGGATTTATTAATAGTGTATTTTTATATCAGTGCCTCATAGTTTTTAGTGGAAGAATATGTTTTTGGAGTTTTTAAACAAGGATAATGTTTAAATGCCTTAAGGAAATGTTTGTTCTATAAGTTAACATGTGGCTAAGAATAAAAAGGAGGACCAAAAGTATAAGGGGACAGGAGAAGCTAAGTAGACTGAAGCATGAGGTAAGCAGAAATTCTAATAGTAGAAGTTCCTAAGGAACTTTTTGAATGTCAGTGTCCAAGCAAGACAGTAATGTTAATAACACAAGTAAGTGCCTTGCTCACACAGGTACTTCTGAATTTCGGTTTTAAACTGGGAAGGCTGTGTTTTGTTTTACCCTAGGGGAGGATGTTCATTGTTATGTGCCCTTAGCACTCTGTACATGAAATATGTATCTGAAGAACCCATCCAACTGTCTAATGAACACTCTTCAATATAGTTGTACCTATTTTGCATAGTACATATTCTGGAAAAGGACTTGTAAATCAAGTTTTAAGCATTGGAAAATGTAGTAGGGCTGGATTAATCTTGTTCAAGTGTTTATTTCACTAGTTCTCAAATTGCCTCCTAGTCAATAGCATCAACATCACTGAAGAACTTAATAAAAATACAAATTCCCAGACCCACTGAGTGAAACTCTGGAAAGAATCAGTCTGTTTTAAATAAGCCCTTCAGGTGATTGTGATGCCCACTAAAGTTTGAGAACTGTTTTTAGGTACTTTTTTCTTAAACTATACTTGGGTTCTAAAATTATACTTACTGCCTTTAATTCAATCTGAATTTATCCTCATTTGGTAAAATGTTCCTCCAAGAATTTCAGGTTAGGTTGTTTTATGAAAGCAGCTTCTGAAAAGGGGTGGGAAATCTATTGAAGGTGAAGATATTTTACGGTTTGTGTTGCATGAGACTCAAGCCAAACCCCTTGATGTTATACAGAAAGATCTCTTAATTATAAATTTGGGAAGCAGTGAATACTGTATCCAATTTTGAGATTTAGAATGTATATCAGAGTTTTACAGTTCTACTGTGGGAAAAGCCAACTGACTTTAACTTCTCCCAAATTTATTTGAGCCCAAAGCTACCACGCACCCCCAACACCTTTTTTTTTTTTTGCCCAAACATAAATCCTTTAAACATGCTATATGATTATACTTGGAAAATGCTGGATTAGTGCATTCTAGATAAATGAGGCTTCTAGCATGTTTCCAGGCAACTAGGTGCTTGGATTTTTTCGTTTATGAACACACATTTCCTGTATTTGAATGGCTCTCATTTATAGGTACTAGAAAATGTCATTGTTGAATTTTATATATATTTTACGTATTGACCACTTTAGATTATAATGGCAAAACTGGCAGGTGGACCTAAAGCTTCTAAACCACAAGGAAATTGGGATAAAGATGGTTGGCAAGACGAATCTCATATATAAATAGCAAATCAGGTGCCAAACTGACTGATTTATGCCAGTGATGCATGCAGATATTTTTCACATTCCGAGCATTGGGTTGTTGAAGTGCATGTCTTAGAATGCCCCTCGCTAATGTGTGTGAATTTTGTTGCTATTAATGTCCACAAAAGCGGAAAACTCACCTGCTGGACAATAACAATATGCTAGTGTTTCATATGCAGTGTAATAACAGATTGCTCATTGGTGATGATTGCCTAATAATGAAGCAGGGTAATAGAGAAATATTCTTTCTCTTCACTCTGGAGCTTGAGTTTATAAGTATACTCGTGTGGATTTTGTTTTGCAGATCATCATGGCAAAACCAGCCGGTGGGCCCAAGCCTCCAAGTGGGAAGAAAGACTGGGATGATGACCAAAATGACTGAATGGCTAGATTTTTACTGTAGGTGAAGGCTGTGTTTGTAGTAGTACTCTAGGAATTGCCTGATGTTTTCATATTCTCCTAAATTAAGAAGTGTTTTGTGTTATCTTGTATTCTCGGCTGGATGATACAATAAACATGTTGTTACTATCAAAGCCTCTTTGTCTGAGGACCACTGTTCTTGGATCTGGATGACCTGTTTTGTCTCAACCTTGTTAATGAAATGAACTGTGGCACTTGAGGCAAGTCACCTAAGTTATGTGGGGCCTGTTGGCAATATAAATCTGGCCTGCTGCCTGTTTTTATACATAAGTTTTATTGGAACACAGCCATGATCAGGTATATTTATATATTGCCTATGGCTGCTTTTTACAAGGGAATGGCAGAGTTGCATAGCTGTGACAGAGACCAAGTGGCCTTCAAGGCCTAACACATTTAGGCCTTGACATTTACTTAGGCCTAAGACATTTTCTACCTATAGGAAGTCTGTCAGTCCCTGGACTAGATGTATTTTTTCACAGCTCTGAAAATCCCTAAGACTGAGGTGACTTGTTTCAGTAACATTAAATGATGTGTTAAATAGCTGACTTAAAATACATATATTCTGGTAGCAAAGAACAAAGATACTTGTGATGCAGCTGAAAACATGCCTCCTGACATATAAATGAAGCAAGTCAGTTTTTATACAGTGGAGTTTTGAAAAAAGCAAAGACCATAGTAAAAAGTTAATTTAACTTATTTTACAGAACATGTGCTACTGTATGTTTTGGTTATATAAGGTCTTTGAGTAACATTTTGAAATTTTATACTGTTTTTGGTATTTCAAAGGAATTTGGATGCAGTATGGCTGACTAGGTCTTAGGTAAACTCATCAAGGAATTCCTAATAGAGAACCTTACAGGAAGTTTAGACAGGTTTGGTATTCTTAAGGCTCTTAAGGTTGTTTGCAACTTGGAAACAGTGGCTGGCTTGGGTAAAAAAAAAAGGAATTTATTAGGACAGTTCACAGACTTTCTGGCCAGAGGCTGGCATTAAGGGGATTTCAATGAATGTCTTCCTTGGGTCGATTAACAATTGCACAGAACAAGTGCAGAGTTCAGCTTACACCCCAGCTTATGCACACTGCATGGCATCAGAAGCATTATATATGTTACCACCAAGGTCAAATACCTATGCTTATAAAATTAACACTTTTTTGCTTTAACGAACACACTTGAAGTTTCAGTCTGAAACTTCTTCTTCTAAATGTTTTCTAGTAGTGTATGTCAGTACAACTTAAAATCTTCTAAGTAATAAAACAAGTTTTGGGGGTAATTCATTTTATTGATGTGTTGCAAACCACCACCCAGACGTATTAATAAGCACAGAGGACTTAAGTAATTCAGAATCCTTTCCAGAAACTGGAAGCAGGAATAAAAACCACTGTGACAATACAAAACCACTGTAAATTTTTAGGTATTTTCCCTTCAGTATTTCAATAAACATGATTTCTTCTGGCATGTATTTAATTTTAAGTTAACATGACTTACAGTTAGTCTTTACTTTTTTATTACTACAGCCATTATAAAAGCCATAAACATGTTTCCAGAGAAAGCACTTTTTGAAATTGTTACAGTATTCTCTCATAAAATAGGAGGTAAGCCTGTGAATTTAGTACTTTAGTTGTAGGCACAGCTTGCACATGTGTGTCGCTGATGTGAAACCACTGTCCTTTGGTTGAGTCCATTTCAAAATCTGTCAGGAGGAAATGTAAAATTAAATATATAAATGGAAAGATTCAAGTTCATCCTTTTTTGGTTTTGCCATAAATATCTGCTGAATACCAGAATTCTGTAAGACCTCTTTCTTACCCTGTAGAATATCACCGTGGAGAACAAGATTACAGAGATGACTGTTTGCAGATCTTGCCTTGGCATAGGCAGTGTAATGCCCCGACCTCATGGTACCACTGTGTTCAACGACTCCATATAAGGAATATAGTACCGTTGTATTTTCTTCAGCAACATTCTTTAAAAATGAACAGGAATCAAAAGTTAGTTCTAGTCCCATTTATACAGATGCCATCAACAAGACAATTTTCAACTATGCAGAGGGTCTCTAACCTTCGAGAATGCAGAAGTCCTGAGTCTGAAATGAACTATTATTTTCTCCCTACCTTTTCTCAGCCTACTGAGTGGTAGCACGCTTATGTTTTTAGTAGAAAGTTGCCATTGCTCTTGCCCTGCTGGAAGAACCATAAACCAGGGTCTACCTGCTATAATCACAGTTTCCTGGCCCAGATACTTAAATAACTGAACTTGCCAAAGCTTCTTTAGGAGTCTGGGATCAGATAATACCTCAACAACTCATCATCCTATTTCCAGCCCAAAATGTACGCCTTTAACAGCAAGAGGATAGCATTTAGGTCACACCCAAGACCACCCCTTAACATTTTCAAATACCCCCTGCAGATTTGGTGAGAAGGACATGTGACCTCTCAGAAGCTCACATTCCCCATCTAACATGGAGGCTGCTTATTTTAAGATCACATGTGCTGTAGGGCTGGTCAGCAACAGGGGACAGGTGTTCCAGCTGGGGGCCACTCGCAGACAACTACCCCACTTGCGTTCTCTTGTAAAAAGTCTTCCTGAACAAGCATCACTGCCCTTCAACAGTACTGGCACTACACTCTCTAATCTTTGCCTCCCTATTTGCTAAAGAACTCTTATTACATCACCCCAAATCCTGTCAGCTTCCTCAGGGATTTCAGTGGCCAATGAACCTCACAGAATTTTCCCTGCCATTCCATTTTAACCAACCACAGCCAGGACTACATTCTGGAGTTGGTCATCACTCAGAACCCTTTAACTTCAAAAATCTTACTAATTTTCTAGTCTCAGTCTACAATTACATTCTTCCAACTCTCACCTCACCTATACTAGTCAACCTAACAGGATCCTCCAACCCTCGTTTTCTCCTGGCCTATGAGGCCTCTTTTGGCCTCATTCCCAAAAAAAGCCTCTTCACTTCTCAAAATGTAATGGAACAGCAACATCACATTACCTGAGAGCTTACTGGAAGGCAGAGTCTCAGACCCCGCCTCACACCTACTGATTTCCATGTGATTCACATGCACATGTCATTCTTACAGACAACCTCTCAACACCCACCACATCCAGCTCATCACATAACCCAGCTCTGAATTCCACGACGCACCTTCCCCGACCCCATACACAGACAGCTGCCATTGCTAGGAAACAATTCTGTAACCATGCAGCCTCGAAAATTCATGATTTTCTACCTCACCAGGTCCTCGATGTGGCTGTATAATTTATGTGTCCTCAGCTGCCTCTTCCATGGATGTCCTTCACAGCAACTAGACCAAACTTCCACCGCTCGCCTGTAGCCTCTCCTTAAGAGGTGACCTCACCTCCCACTTCAGGAAAACTGAGACACCACCCACCCAGCTGCATGTTGCCCGCTCTCAGGAATGTGAAGTCTCCTCTCCCTTTGGTTCAGAGATTCTCCAACTTCGTGTCCTTATCCCAGCCTTTCTGGTCTTCTCCAGGATCTTTGCTCAGTTATCTCTCTTTTCTGTATCTTTTACTTCTAGATTTTCCTCTTTGCCTACAAACCTAATTAAGTCTCCTAGTATTAAAAAAAAAAATCTTCATTGATGCACCACGTTTCCTTTTCAGCAAAAGCTCTAATGTATCTATATGCTCTATCTCCAATATTCTCATTCATTTCTCAACCTACTGAAGTTACCAACACTTCTTAAAAAATTTACCATGACCTCTATACTGTCTAACAGGTTCTAGTTTTTTTCTCTGATATTCTGACACTGAGGCCACTTAATCCTTTCCTTGAAACCTGAACACAGGACAATGGCATTTTAGGCAAAAGATGGATTCCTGATGACCCTGTATTCAAAACTAATCCAACCAGAGCTATTTCTATTTACAGGCATATCTCATTTTATTGTACTTTGCTTTATTGTGCTTCACAAAGACTGCGTTTTTTTATAAATTGAAGGTCTGCGGCAATCCTGCACTGAGCAAGTCTATCGGTGCCAATTTTTTTAATAGCATTTGCTCACCTGGTGTCTCGGTGTCACAGATAATTCTCAAAATATTTCAAACCCTCCATCAGCAAAAAGCTTACAACTCACTGAAGGCTGAGATGATGGTTAGCATTTTTTAGCAATATTTTTTAACTAAGATATGCACACTGTTTTTTTAGACACAATGCTATTACACAGTTAACAGGTTGCAGTACAGTGTAAGCATAGCTTTTATATGCACTAAACCAAGAAATTCGTGTGACTTGCTTTATTGCAATATTTGCTTTATTGTGGTCTGGAACGGAAGCCAAAATATCTGAAGTATGCATATACCAGCAAAAGTGGCCCTGGCCTATGGTAGTAACATAAAAAGAATGACAATTCACTTAAGTATTTAAAATCTGGATAAAGAACAACAGTATAGCTTCTTTTATTCTCCAAATTCTTCAACATGGAGATTCGCTGATATCCTCGGTGGTGTCTTCTTCCACCTACACCTCTTACACTCCGATGCTCGCCAGAGTTTTGTCATTAAGCATCTCTTCTTTCTCCTTGTTTACACAAGAGATCCTATCCTCTCATAGTTTTAACCACCACCTATTTATTGATTTCCGAATCCTTATCTCCAGCCCTAACCCCTCTATTCTGGCCCTCAGACGTGTACATCCAAATGTTTTCTAAACATAGCCACATGAATATCTCAAAACTATCTGAAACTCAATGTTTCCAAAACTGAACTTATTATTATTCCTTTCTCCGCCTCCCAACCTGCTCTTCTTCCTGTGTTTCTTACCTCAATTTATGGCACTCCCAACTGCACAGACACTCAAATCAGGCCCTGGGAATCATACTCAACTCCTTCTGTAGCACCCTCAGCATCCATTTAAAGGCCTCTGCCTCATCTTCCAGAGGAAAGAGATCAAAAGTCTTAATTTTACCTCCTGAAATATTCCTTCAATCTCCCCATCTCCAGCCCTAGTTTAGGCTGTCATCATCTACTGACAATTAACTCAACAGCCTCCTAACTTCCCTGCCTCTACTCTTGTCCTCCTAAAATCCAGCCTCCATTGCTTCAGCAAGTAACCTATGTAATATACAGACCTGGCTGTGTCACCCTGTTGCTTTAAGTTCTTCAGTGGCTCCCCACCGCATACCTAATAAAGCCCAAGTTTCTCATCACGATAATCTTCCAAAACCTCATTCCTCTCTCACTTCTCTGGCTTCATCTCCTAACATTCCCAGACCTTGTACTGTAAGCTCTAGACCTGCTTATACAGACAGTCCCCGGCACCCACCGTGCCACTTTACATGCCCTGCCTTTGCTCCTGCTGTCCCCTCTGCCTGGAAAACGTGCTTCCTCTTGATTCATTATACTAAGTCTTACTCCTTGAAGTAGCAGTTGAGGCAGAGCCTCTGAGGCAGAGCCTCCAGAGCCTTCCCTGAACCACCAACATGCTGGGTTAAGTGCATATCACCCCTGCTCTGTGTATACCAATCCTATCACTCAACCATATTAAACTGAGATTATCCATTAATATATCTGCTCATCTTTAGTTATATGCCCTCAGCTCCCAAGACGTCTGCCACAATAATGGGGGTTCAAAAAAATGTTGAACCGAAATAACCACCTAATGTTCAACATGATTCATCACAGATCTTGACATTAGAAAGGTACAAAGATCAAAGACCCAGTCTACTCAGTAGTTCCTATCAACTTCATATATATGTGAGTTGCTGTTGGATTATTTGGTAATAAGCTATGATTTCCCTTTAAAGGATTTTCCCAAAAAGGCAAGTTCCACCTACCTTACATTTAAGGGTACAAAAAGGAGCCAAATCTAAGATTTCTGGAAATTTTATGTGTCTGTTAACTTTGCGTAGGTTAAAACCAGCCTATAAAAGAAGGATAATACATTAAGTTCTCTTCCTGGAAAAGCTGTACATGTTATGTAAAAACTATAGTCCCACCCCAATGCCCAGAAGAACACTAACATCTAGCCCTAGTTCAATCTGCTTAGAAGACTCTATCCCCCTGACTACTAATTGATTTCCAGTTGATTTGTTTTTGCTAAGTGCAACAGACACACACACACACACACACACACACACACACACACAGAGTCCAACACGTTGAGATACCTGCTCCTATAAGAAAACTCTCAATGTTTCTGCTTTAAGCATCTGGAAAAGCCAGATTAGACAACAGGTTTTGAGTGCTTAAAACTCAGCAATAGCAGGAACTTCCCTGGTGGTCCAGTGGTTAAGAATCTGCCTTCTAATGCAGGAGACGCAGGTTCCACTCCTGGTCGGGGAACTAAGATCCCATAAGCCATGGGGCAACTAAGTCCGCATGCCACAACTACAGGGCCCATGTGCCACAACTAAGACCCGAATCAGTCAAAAATAAAACAAATAAAAAATAAACATTAAAAAAAACCCAACTCGGCAACAGCAGAATACTCTTCTGTGAAGCATACACTTTCAGCCTCACTTTCTAACCAAGCTTGGTGAACTGTTCATAGAGACCCACCCAATTAGTCAAACTCATACAGAAGAGAAAACACTACAAAGGTACTTTGGGACTCGAACTGAATTTACAACTTGTACTGCTCATAGGAAAAAGTCTTCCAGAAAAGATGGAGTCACCAAAATGATGAAAAGCCAAGGTACCAATCAATGCCTTTTTATCAAGGGTCAGTAAAAATAAGATACCACACAGATCACTAAATTTCCCAAGTGTGAGATATAACTAGTAAACTGGTCTTCTTTCTCTAACCTGAAAATAAGATTAAAGTAAAATGCTAATATATCTAAAAAGAGCAACATGAGTTCTAGTAAAACTGAGGCGTGATTGTGCCTAAATTTCTCTTCCACCTTGACATGCATCTTCATCAAACCCCTTTTGTGTGGTAACATAAACATATGTATTATTTTACTTTCCTACTTCTTTGAAGTTAGAATTAAGAAATAACAGAAAGCCAAAAAATATAGTAATATGTTGAGACAATAACAAATAAAGCAGGTGTCACATATTTAAAACAAATTTTAGGTAACGAACAAGGGGTACCTGCTGAAATCTCTTTAAGTGAAGAGTGAGAACAGGAGGAGCAAGGGAAATTAGCATCTGCTTCTTAGCATTGGTGTAAACGTGTTTCTTCTCACCTACAGAAAGAAAGCAATTTTAGCAGTGTGAGGATCATTTTAGACCTCTATATAGCATTCACATCTGCTATAAATCATTCCAGGGGCTTCCCTGGTGGCGCAGTGGTTGAGAGTCTGCCTGCCGATGCAGGGGACACAGGTTCGTGCCCCGGTCTGGGAGGATCCCACATGCCACGGAGCGGCTGGGCCCGTGAGCCACGGCTGCTGAGCCTGCACGTCCGGAGCCTGTGCTCCGCAACAGGAGAGGCCACAGCAGTGAGAGGCCCGCGTACAGCAAAAAAAAAAAAAAAAAATCATTCCAAACATCTAAAGCAAGGATCAGTACGCTTTCTGGAAAGAACCAAATAATAAATATTTTAGGCTTTTTGGACCAAGAGGCAAAATCAAGGATATTTTGTACGCATTAATACACAAATTTTATAGAATTCAAACTATAATAAAATAATTGAGTATGATTGCAATCTACTGAAAAGAAGAATGGAATCATTTTTGGAGAGGTAACAATTAGGGTTCAAAGTTCATGTTTTCTACTATAAAATCATTTTCAAATGTTCATCTGTAAAAAATATTTTTAGCTCGGAGATCACACAAAAACAAGAAGCAGGCCAAATTTAGCCTGCAAACCACAGTTCACTTACACCGGCTCTAAAGCAAACAGAAATGCTATAAAATCAACATGATTTACTTTTTGTATCAACAAGTAAATAAATAAAAAGCTAGACTTTCTAAATGTTTCAGCAATTCTAGTAAGAATCCTTAGGAATCTATGATGCCTCCCTATCCCACTTACCCAAGATCAAAAAAAAAAACAAGGTGGGGGCAAGGGTAGGAGGGGGATTATTAATATCTTTCTGTTCTGTATTTGAAGAAGATGGTAAGAAAGCACTGTCCTCCCAGTACCTTGCACTGGGCACGTCACTTCAGCACGCTGAAGAATTAAAGTGTGGTTTTCTGGATGCAAGAGAGATGAGGCTCATCACAAATGACAGGAAACTGAGGATACAAAGAAACAGCCCCTATCTGTTAAGGAGCCTGCTGTGATAACATCTCACTGGGATGATTTCCCTACAGGGAGTGGTATCAGAGATCAAACTGCCCCACTTTAACTGCTGCTGGGATGCCACAGAGTACTAGCCACATCAACAAAGTTCTGCTTATCCATCCTTCTATTAAAATATTTACACAGGGGGCTTCCCTGGTGGCGCAGTGGTTGGGAATCTGCCTGCTAATGCAGGGGACACGGGTTCGAGCCCTGTTCTGGGAGGATCCCACATGCCACGGAGCAACTAGGCCCGTGAGCCATAACTACTGAGCCTGTGCATCTGGAGCCTGTGCTCCGCAACGAGAGGCCGTGATAGTGAGAGGCAGGCGCACTGTGATGAAGAGTGGCCCCCGCTTGCCACAACTAGAGAAAGCCCTCGCACAGAAACGAAGACCCAACACAGCAAAAATAAATTAATAAACTCCTACCCCCAACATCTTCTAAAAAAAAAAAAAATTTACACAGTATTTTGGGAAAAGGGAACTTATTGACACCATCCAAACCCTGATACAATTAAAACAGTAGTACTCTACTGATACAGTGCAAAATGTACCCCTAAACATTAATTTTACTTTCTGTGAAAAAATCTGAATACCTTTTATATTTGCCTTTGGTCCACTATATTGTCTCCGTGTGCACACTTCACAAAGCAGTTTATTAGCATCTCGAAGTTTCTCATTTCGGGTGAACTGATATAAACAATGTTGGATTGAACATTCATCAGTACTGAAAGCTTCCCTGTTTGCAAGAGTACAGAAAGCAGTTTCTGGATCTTCGTTTACAACCTCATATACTTTCGTCCCGGGAGTATGATCGTCATTCAGAATCTCTAAATTTATTTCGTCAGGTTGAAGAGCAGCATTCAAGTTAAGGTTCTTAAATCCACTGGAAATGTCCACTTCTCCATTGCTCCCTTCCTTCATGTAGGCACCATTTAAATTCCTAGTACATTCAGCAGGAGATGCCAAAACCTTCAGATCATTATCCATGTTGACATTTTTCATATCTACTTCCTCTGTGGATTTTTGATTGTCAGTTACACTTTCTATCATTTTTTCATGGCCATTCAAATCTTTCTGATTAACACAATATTCTTTATGTATAACTTCCTCTTGTGAAATATGGTTGGATTTAATATCCACTTCTCGCTGAAGTGACATTTCAACTTCACATTCATTACCTTCAGGATGGTCAATGGCATAGACATCATTTAAATGAAGAACCTTTCCTTGAATTTTTTGTTGCCTTCGTTGGTTCTGTGTAAAAAGTACAAAACATTAAAAAAAAAACAACGAGAGAGAGGAAGAGAAAAAGCGTACACGTATCACATCAGGTTTTCCTGTTTATCAATCAAAAATAAATAAGTTAATAAGGAAGAGTTCACTCCCAGAATTCCAACCCTAAAAGTTCCTTTACTATCAGGGGTCAAATAAATTATAGAGAAAAGTTCTTTGGGGCTTCCCTGGTGGTGCAACGGTTAAGAATCTACTTGCCAATGCAGGGGACACAGGTTCGAGCCCTGGTCCGGGAAGATCGCACATGCCGCGGAGCAACTAAGCCCGCGTACCACAACTACTGAGCCTGTGCTCTAGAGCCCGCAAGCCACAATTACTGAGCCCACATGCCACAACTACTGAAGCCTACATGCCTAGAGCCTGCGCTCTGCAACGAGAAGTCACCACCACAATGAAAAGCCCGTGCACCGCAATGAAGAGTAGCCTAGCCCCCGCTCGTTGCAACTAGAGAAAGCCCATGTACAGCAAGGAAGACCCAATGTAGCCAAAAATAAATAAATTTAATAAATAAATTTAAAAGAAAAGTTCTTTGATTGAAAGCAGGGATAAAACATCACCAATCATCAAAAAATTGTCACATGGGGGCAAATAAAAATGTGCAAGACATGGTCTCTGATCTAGACAGAGCAGTAAGGCTGTTGAACCCAAGTAGCCATGTATTAAAGCAGGGGGCGAGTGTCTACACACACACCAGGAAGGGATATATCCATGTGAGTTATAATAAAAATAATAAAATAAAAATAAACTGAAAACACAAGGATGTATAAAAACAAACCAAAAATTCAAGGATGGGCAGAGGGATGGAGGAAAACATTCCAGGAAACAAATGGCCCAAAACTAGAGAAGCAAGGAAGCCACATATACAGAGGACAATAAAATACTCTACCCACTTAAAACACGTTCTTTGCCATTTGCTGCCTATGTCCAAGTGCGGGGCAGGGGAGTTGCATTTTATCCAGATTTCTGTTACTGGAATGCCTAAAGACTCAAGGGGTTAGCATTTTGAGTTGTCACTAAAAGGATAGTCCCTGTGAGGCTAATTCGTAATACCAGAAAGCTGAAGGACAGCACATAGGGCTCTGGACAAAAAAATTTTCTGATATGCTTCAGTTAAAAATAGTACACATGAAAGAAAAATGGGGTAAGGATATAAGCAAATACTTCAAAGGAAAGGAAATACAAACAGCCCTTAAACATAAAAACATGCTTAACTTCACTTACATTAAAATAAATAGAAAATAAAACTGCACTGAGATACTATTTTCCATCTATCAGACTGGCAGAAATCTAAAAGTTTAATATTCTGCTGTCAAGGATAAGGAGAAACAGCAAGTCTCATATGTTGCTGGTGAGACTATAAATTGGTACAACTTTTGTGGAGGGCAATTAATTTATCAAACCACAAATACAATCCCTCTTCTCAAAATATGCCCAATCAATGACATATGTATAGGGTGATTCACAGCAGCACTGGCCATCATAGCAAAAGACTATAGGTGTTCGTATACCTAAATCAAAAGAGAAATGGTTACATGAACTATAGTACATCTATTATACTATATTTAGTAGTATGTTTACTACTAAAATAGAATACCATACAGCTGTTAAAAAAGGAATCTTTGTGTCCTGAAATGTAAAGATCTCCAACAATCTAAGCAGAAACAAACAAAAAGCAAGGTCCAGAACACTGTGCATAATTTTTAAAAGGAGTGAAAAACAAGACTACATATTTGTATTGTACTTGATCATATTTTCCAAAAAAACCTAGAGGACACGTAAGAAACTAATGAAAGTAGTATCTATGTCACACAAGGAGGGAGATTTTTTATTGTACACATTTGTATTATATATTTAAAATTTTTTGAATGTCAATGTATTAGCAACTCAAAAAATTATTGAAAATGAACTAAAGTTTTTTTAAAGTTGTCACAAGTAATGCAGAATTTTTTTTAAAAAGCACATCTTCTTCACATATACTCAGAGAAACTTCACTGCAGAGAATACTAAATGAGCTAATTCTGTAATTGCCCAATGAAAGTGCTGTATATAAAATAACAGACATGTCTACCAATGTCACTCAGACTTTAAACTCAATAGTTCAAAAAATTAAAATGAGAAAAGTATGGTTTTCCTCCTAATTACCCACCTTGGCTTGCTTTTTGGCTTGCTTCTTTGCTTTTTTCTGTAAGTGCTTACTTGTTCCTGAAAGAATATCATTTCTCTCCTTTATGTAACTGTCATTATCTTTTTCTTCCTCACTTTCTTTATCTTCATCATCCATGGTCTTTTTCAGATTTTTATCATTTATACTTTTCTTACCACTCTTAAAATATGGAGAGAATATGGGCCAAAAATAAAACTTTACTATTGTTGGTGAAGAGATTTCATGTTACCTAAATAGTTTTCTACTCCTATTTTACACCAGATTTATTTTTCACAATGTTTGGAAACATGTCCAGGACAAAATTCATTCATCTCAAACACCAGAAAGCAATCTTCACATACTGAGAAAACAAGCAAACAAACAAGTAAAACAGTAAAAAAGGCAACTTAACATATGAGTGTAATAGAAAGGAATTTAATGAGTTGTATTAGACACATGCTGTATCATGCTGTAATTACGTCTATTTCTAAATGCACTCTCTGTTGGTAAGTGATTTACATGTCCCACTACAGGTATTCCTTTTCATTCTTTTCTTTCTTTGAATGCAAATGACAGTTTTAAAGAAAGAAAAAACAGAGCAAGTTTAGTAAGACTTTAATCACTAAGTAACAGTGATTTAAAGGGACCCCCAATTCATATTAAGTTGAATAACGATTTATCCAATACTCATAATATGTTCTCTTTTTCCTATGACTACTTGATAGGAACTAAATTAATATGGCTTAAAACTGAGATACTCTCTTAACATTTATAAACTTAAGTCTATAAGGGATATGTGGCTAATCTTAAATAATGAAAATAAATAGTAATTTATATGAAGTAAATATTTCCTGATATGTAAACTAATCAAGTTAATTATCTATAAATAATTCCAGACACACTCTTTAAATATATATATATATATTTATCCCATTCTCTTTTCAAATCTTTAAAATTCTTCTGTCTCATATACACTAAGAAAAATTTCTCCATGCTTGGCCTAGTAATGTACAGCTTGGAAAAGGTAGCAAGCCCTCCCCCATAAATCTAGCTCAGGAAAGAAAAAAATCTACTTAAATAAAATAAATGTAAGTCTTACCTGATCGTCTAAAACCGGTAGAGACAAATCAAGGAACGATTCATGAACCAAGGAGACCTTAACCAACCAAAAAAGAAAACGTAAAAAGGAGGAAAAGATTCATTTTAAACATTATATAGTAAAATCATGGGGGGGTGCTAAATTTTAAAATAAAGGCTTAGGAAAATGAAATGAAAAATTACACAGTGTTGAGGACTCTGGATTAGGGGAAATCAATTAAAATATTAAATAACTTCTTCCTGATATAAGGAGTGCTCATAGTTCCAGGAAAAAACTATGCATACTTGGACAGTTCAAAAAGAATATCTTATAAAACTAACTAGACATTTCTGTTTTTGAAAGAAACAATTGATAAACTGTACATTATTAATATCAATGCATAAATCCAGTCTGCACTACATCTACTTACAGTTCTGCATTCATCACACATGATTGTACTAGTTAGTTCACCACCAAATACTCGGTCCACAAAACTTGGTACTGATTTTTTCTTTTCATAATCTATAAGGGGAAAAAGTCTATCAATTATCCTAATATAATTAATGAAATAAATCAAAACTACTTACCAATCTAACTCTAAAATTTAATTTTAATTTCCTATCCTATTGACTTTTCTCTATTCATAATTACCACAATTTTATTTTTATGCTACAGTCAGCAGCGTATACTCCACTTCTAAGCATAACACATTTTAACATAATCACATCTTGTGAAAAAGAAAAAAAAAGTTCTTATCCAAGATCTAGTCAGTGGAAAATAAATTTTGCGAGTCAATGAGACTTTCTGTATATCAGTATCTTACCTAATAAAACAAGCAGATCGAGCTACACACAGAATGCTATTTTAGCTCGCTTCTAGCTCTAACATTCTAACACCGGCAGCAAGTTTGGGAGTAACTTGCTTTGTGAACTCCACTTAAAACAAAAACAAAAAGCCCTCAGGAGAGTATTTCAGACAAAATCCTCCTTTTATTTTTCTATGTTCCCAGAAATAACCTTGATAAGTTTAGCATAAGGTGACATAATTTAACTACCTAGTAGTTCAACTTTCTAATCACATGAAATGTGTAGGCCTTATTCAAATGACAGGTGTCATTTATACAGAAACACATTTTATGACAGACAGTGCAAACAGGCTTGATTCCCTCTCTGTTGCTGGCCAGGCCAGCACCAAGGGCACCAAGGAGGTAAACAGTTGCTATGTGTTGATTCTGAACTGTGCTTTACAATACAGTAGTTGCTAGTCATTGGGGCCACCTACATTTAAATTAGTTAGAATTAAATGAAAATAAAATTTAGCTCCTCAGTTGCACCAGTCACATTTCAAGGGTCACATAATAAGAAAAAAGTTATCTCCATGATTAATAAACGAGCTGACAACTCTCAAAGACAATCACTGCTAATTAAAGTCTAAGCTTTTGAGGGAATTCCCTGGTGGTCCAGTGGTTAGGATGAGGCGCTTTCACTGCCAGGGCCCGGGTTCAATCCCTAGTCAGAGAACTAGCTGTTCCGACTAAGATCCCACAAGCCATACGGTGCAGCCAAATAAATAAAGTCTAACTTTTTGAAAAATAAAATTGTGATGTCATCTTAGCTCTATGTTTATAAATATTACCATAATATTGCATAAAAAGAATACACCAGAAGTTAAATTTTTCTAAAGTATTTACCTTTGGAGTATTGAATAATTGTTTTAAGTCAACGAAGATAAAGAGAAATTATAATAACTGTGGATAATATAAATAATATAAATTATTAATAACTGTGGATTTGAAATACATGTGTTAGCAATCTTGTCCTAAAGTACAGAGGAATTCAACTATAGTGCTTTAGTTCAAAAATTCAGACATTACCTTTAACTTTATTTTTTAGCTCTTCATCCAATTTTTCAGTAGAATTACCAAATGCTTTAAGAATTCCTTTACTCACTCTCTAAAAGTAATAAAATAGATATATATACCATTAAATTTTATAGTTATTTTCCTTAAAAAGTATGTAATCAAGTCAAGAAAGTGATCAAGAATTAATTAGCTCTCCAAACTTACTGAATAAAACTTAATATTTCTAAAATCACATTTTCAAAATTAATTCCAGGAGCTAAAAAGAATTATACTTAAAAAAACAATCAGTAACCCCTGAGCAAAGGCACCATCTTATCATTTCAAGATTTTAACCTACTCAAACCAAAGCTTTTCAGAACATGCCCACCTCCTTTGAAAAGACCACTGAAATACCATGTCCTAGAAGCAGAGTGGATAATGAGAGCTACAGGGACAAACTCCAGTGCTCAAAGTCTAGCTCCATCACTACTGGATGACCCTGAACCAGGCACTGAACTTCTCTATACTCTAGTTTCATAATCTATGAAGTGAGAAAATGACTCACAGAATGGTTGTGAGGACTGAGTAAGGTAATGCTTACAAAATACTGAGAACAGTGCTTGACAAAAAATAAGAGCAACATAAATATTAGTTGTTATCACTGTGTTATTACTATTATTAATTATATCCACATCCCCCCAAATTACTTTATATCCTGGTAATTAACAAAAAAATTAAAATACAAATGTTCCCTGATTCTTACAAAATAAAAATACTTCTTAGATTCAAAAAGCAGTGTTAAATCACACTCAGAATGAAGAGTAAGGGTGCGCTGCAACTGGGAATCGTTTGGGGGACACACATTTTCCAGTACCTTATAGCTCTCCTGGTATAGGCTAGTACAATAGAACCCTTAAAGAACAATAACGCTGTAAACATCAAGCAAAGTAGAGCATTATGAAAAGGAGACTCATTTCTAATTCCCTTCATTCATTCTAATAATTAAAATATACTGGTTGAAAAGGCTGGTGAAGAAAAAAAAAATTTTTAATATAATGGCCTCAACTAGTTTTCACTGCTCTAATAACTCTTAAGACATCAAATGACAAAGAAGTTAATGAAGATCAGATTATAAAATACACTGGTCAAAATATGCTAACTTGATGTTCTTCTGCTCTCATTCCATCCAATAAATAGCGAAGCAGCTCCTGGCTGTCTTGCTGCTGATAGCCTTTAAATCGCACTGCTCTACAGAAAAAAGAAAAAGAAAGAAAAAAGAAAAACAATGGTGAGTCTACTAAAAGGAAACTATTTTTTTATAAAATCTCAGGATCATATCCCAAATCTTGGAGTGTTCACTAGTTTCTCAAAAGTTTGTTTAGTCCAACAACATCCTTAGTAGATTTAATTTTCATACAAAGTACGTATTTTTTAATCCAAATGAAATAAACCATGCTTTAATATATCTACTGAATTAACTCTAAAGCTAATAATTTTTTCATATTATTTCCCAGCATCCTACTGATGCACTGAAAGCACAATCAAAACAGATACTCACTTTTTACAGACCTGAGAAAAGAGTTCTCTAGGTGTCACGATTCCCTTTTTGGTCTCTTGCATCTCATTAAGAAACTGGCTCATGGCTAAAGTAAGAGGGCCTGGAGGCTCAAGGTTTATTTCTAAGGGTTCCTGAATATGGGAATAAAAATTACTTTTTTCAGTCAAATTTTGGAATCATTTATTTTATCAAAATGTAACTAGTCAACCTTTATTCCTATGTTCCTGACAGAGCTGTCCCAATTAAATTCTCAAAATGTACATCAAAAGATGGAGAAGGCTTCTGGTCATAGACTTTGATAAAGAATTCAGTTCTACTGTTTTAGATTATCAGGAACTTACTACCTAGGAACTGAAAGAGCCAAAGCAAAATGTAAATAATAAAAATGGATAAGGTAAAATTCATTTGGCTCTATAGCATTTAAGTCACCTGAAAAGATGTCAAAAATAAGAATGCATGCCTAGGGCTTCACAAACATCAACAGCATTCCCAAGAAAGAAGCCAAACACTCAGCACAGCAGTACATGGCATACATAGAGCAAATAAATGTAAAGGCCCCTTATAAATTTCCAATAGCCTGAAAATCCTTAACTTGGTAGCTTAAAACCAAATAAACAAAAGAGGTGAAAATGAGCATCAATTCTTAAAAATAATTTAAAATGCTGCTATTCAGAGAGGAAAAGTACTGAATAAAAGAAAATTTTAAAGTACGTACTGTTAATGCCAAATCAGGTGGTTCAATTTTTACAATTGTTCCAGACATTTTTACTTCTTTTAGTAGTTCTCTAAGCACAGGTGTTTGTGACAAATTCTGGAATGTAGTATGGAAAAGAAAGGGAAAATTATTTAAAGGCAAACCAATTCATTCAAATGTTTTTTAAGTGCCTATTCTACCAAAACAGAAAATCATTATCAACACTGCAATTTTTATTGCGACTGTCAAACAAAAAGTAACTTCATGCTCTTCCCCCCCACTCTAATTGGTTCATAAATACTTCAGTTCTGAGCTGCTTCATCACCTCAGAAGGTCATTCTCCCAACCACCCAATATGAAGTAGCTACCCTACCACCACCACTACTTACCACTACGTGCAACTAGGCGTTTGTTTCTGTACTTGGTTCTCCTGTTTCCCCCACCCAAGTGAAAGTTCTTTGAGGGCAAGGGCCATGTTTGTTTTGAGCCCTATTGCACCCCAGTGCTTAGCACAGTGTTTTACTGTCATGCAAAGTAAACATTCCCTTGAGTTTTTTTTTGAAAACATAGAAATAAACTACTTACAAGGGAAAAGCTCAAGCCTACAAGTAGCAAATAAGCAAAAACACCCTATGAGGAAAACACTAGATTTCCTTAAAGGGGGAAAAATTAATATTGGCACCTGCATAACTGCATTGAAGAAACATGTATTTCCCAAATTACTGAGTCCTTTCACAGTTATTTGGGAAGTAGAATTCATGGAAGGATTTTCTTTAGCCACGTTTTCCTTTTTTTCTCTCTCTTGTTCATTTTTACTCTCCTTTTCTAGTTTTTTATTTTCAAGTTCAATATTACCACTATCTTTTGCTGCTTTAAAAAAAAAAGAAGAAGAAAAGACTTATTAGCAAAATGTATAACACAGCCATACCAAATGCAAAGTTATACTGGGGACCAGAATTTGTGAATTTTACCTAATAACATGATTTGCCACCTGTTTGATTTTAAATGTTTTCTTACAAATATAAGTAAATTACCATCAAGAGAAAAAAACCAATAAACAAAAAATATTCAGAACTGATGTAAGCATTACTTTGACAAATGAAACCAAACAGTATATGCTTCAATATAAATCCCTTTTTAATGCACAAATGTTTTCTACAAATGAGCATATATTACCCTGTGAAATCAGAGTATAAAGCAATCAAATAAAGAATGTGGACATGAAATAAATTTTTAAATGAAGTCTGAGGGTCAAAAACCAATCCTGAAGTTAGGAACAAACAATTCTGGCTCCACAAAAGATACCACTGTGACAGTAAAAATGTAAACAAGCTTTTAAAGCAAATGATGAAAGCCAACCCAATTAATTTAATTATGTATGAAAAAAACCTGAGAAGTATCTGGCCTTTTGAAGGAGTTACAGGCACTTTACTTTCACATCATCCAAACAAATGTAACAAAATAAATTCATTATAAGGCAGGTCTCCCTTAAGCCCCTGTGCCAGGGTATGGGAATAGGGTGTTACTGCCCATTACTTAGTCCAGACTCTACATCACATTTGACTATTGTTTCTCAGATTCCCTTCTAACTCCTTATAATTATCTATATTCTCACTGTTTTACATTCTTAACCAAAAATAGTTTGAAATCAATCATAATTAATGTTATTCAGCTATATGTAATGCTATGGTATGTTAAACTAAATATCAGCAGATTATATAAATCAACATTACAGTATATATTAAGAAACAAATGATTTTACCTGATTTTGGAGCTGTAATACCGGCTTGTTTTCTAACATAATCAACCACCTGACCCAATCGGTTTGAATTACAATACTGGACCTCATCATCACATAGGTAACACCTGTGTCCCAAAAGATCCCAGAGAAGAAAAGTAACAAACTGACAACCACAGAAGGGCACTAATTTTAATTCATGGAACCCAAAGTGTGTAACCCTCAAATTATTCTACTAAAGAAACTGAAAATTCTGTTTTGAAGGAGACTATACATATTAACTCTGGTTTACTGTTAAATAAGGTTAGCCTGAATTATAGCTACATATAAATACTGTGAAAATACTCCAAATATTTTACTGAAATGGCTATTTATAACATTAAAGTGAAAGTTTTTTCTAATATTTCAAATCACAGACCTACATCATCAAAATTAACAAATTTTACAACTGACAAATGTTCAGTGAACACTGCTATGTAAATGGTTTTTAAAGATGTAAAATTTTATTTTAATGAGGTTAAAAGAAATACCAGCCTGACATTTTCATGCAAATTCATTGCCAAAATTTACTATATTCTCAGTTTATCTGGAATTTGTTCTTAGTGTCCCAATTTTTAAACTAAAAACAATCTACCATACACTTTGTAATATCACAAGAAAGAAAAACAAGTGTGAAAATTCCTATGTCTTTTCCATGCTATAATTTTTGTGTTTGTACAATACTAAGCAAAAGCTTCTCATAACATCACATTCTCTAGCCTTCTGAAAGTGATGGTATTTAAACAAATACTACAAAAATTTTAACCTTCTTGCTCTTTAAACATTTCAAACACCTCCATTCTCCAACATTTCAAATGATTTCCAGCAAATGGGCACAGGAGTTGAAACTCACCATACACTCCAGTTGTCCAAACTAAGAACCAGACAATGAGGTTCAGATCTCGGAGTCATATAGTGCTTCAAGGCATGCTGCTCCTGAGAATTTCTGCCGCAGCCCTAGAGAATCATAATCATAAACCTCAAAGCCACAAAAATTCACCAGGAGAGAATTCATAATCTACAATGAATAAGGAAGTGGGTCAAGAAATTCTGCCATTCTTATAATATTGAAAATAAAACTTTAGACTCTAGAGAGTCCAGATTTTGTTAAAACTTAAATATGAATAGGCAGCTGAGGACATTTAAGGAAGAAGGTATTTATAAACCCAAGCACTAGAAGGACTCTTCCACTCCAACTTGTCATTTCCAGTCCCAACTAAACCATGCTAATGTAGTCATTCACTAGTTCTAGTTTAGACTCCTTAACATCTTCCTAAGTATTTTCCTAACTTCAACCTTTCTTCATATACATATTTTTTTAGTTTAATATTCCTAAAACAAAGCTCTGTTCATATACTCAATTCAAAAGTGATGAATTGCTCTTAAACTCCTACTCACCAAACCTGATACCCTCTGATCCCAATCCACCTTTTCAGGATTATCCCCCATAATCTCCTATTTGAATATCATCTACCAGCTAAAACCACAGCCCTTCCACAATACAATTTTGTTCACATTATTCCATTTGCCTTGAAATTCTTTACTGTTACTGCCACTGATCAAATCCCACCCAGTCTTCAGGATCTTGCTCAAAGGTCACTTCCTCTCAGAAGCCTGTGCTTATCCTTCAAGATAAGAAAACACTATATTCTTCCTCTAAACACACTCCTACAAAACATGGTATAAATTCCTGGTGGCATTCCTTATTTTCTACCTTATATTAAAGTTGTTAATGTTGATATCCTTCCTCCCCTGGAGTGTAAATCCTGAAGGCATGAAAAACAGAATTAACCTATTACCAAGAACCTAGCAAAGTGAAGGAGGTCAATAAGCATTAATTGAACAAGTAAATGGGAGATTTTCACCTACATCTGCATAGGCATATTCATAAAAGAACACGACCATATTGTGTGTCTCCAGGTGATTAAATCACAGCTAAGAAATACATCTTCACTGTGTATCTATCTGAACCAGGCTTCCAACTCTCTTGGATAGCACTACAATAAGTGGTCCTGTTTCTATTGTAGCTACTAAAAATATCCTTCAGAGGGGAAATATTTATCAATGGCTTCTAATCCTTCAACTATGATATCAAACCTACTGACTCAATTTATCCTGCTCAACATTTAAATCTAAAATAAACTAACATTTGATATTAATTTTGAAAATTTTAACACCATTTGAGATTATCTGAAACTTAAACATGACATGAGTTATCATAAGACAACAGGTGAGAATCCCTTGCTAACAGTGCAAAAGATAACTCTACTGGGATAAAAGTTAACAGTTAATACTGACATTGTCTTACCCTTAGGAATTAAAAAGATAGCAAAATAGATAAAATTTATAATAAGAAATGTATTGTGGAAAATTTGAAGTAGTAAAATATATTCACCCTCATCATATGTATCTAACAGGTTAAATGAAAACTTTTCAAATATAAATAAACAATAAATATGTTCTTTACTAGCATATAAAATTTTTTTAACTGTCTGACCACAATAAGGTACCACCTATCAGAATGTTTAAAATAAAAAACTGTGACAATACTAAATGCTGACAAGGATGTGGAGAAAGTGGATCACACATGCTACTGGTAGGGATATAAAATGGTACAGCCATTCTGGAAAAGTCTGGGAGTTTCTTAAAAACTAAACATTTAAGGGGATTTCCCTGGTGGTCCAGTGGTTGGGACTCTGCACTTCCACTGCGGGGGGTATGGGTTCAGTCCCTGGTCCGGGAACTAGGATCACATGCTACGTGGGGCAGCCAAAAAAAACCAAAAAACTAAACATTTAATTATCATATCACCCAGCAATTGCACTCTTGGACATTGTCCCCAGAGAAATGCAATCTTAAGTTCACGCAAAAACATGTACACAAATGTTCATAGCAGCTTTATTCATAATCACCAGAAAAGTGAGATAAGCCCCAATGTCCTTCAACAGGTGAACAGTTAAGGTGTGGTACGCCCATACCATGTAATACCACTCAGCAATAAAAAAGAACTATTGATACACACAACTTGGGTAAACCCTCAGGTGATTAGGCTAAGTGAAAAAAGCCAATCCTAAAATGTTGTATATTACATGATTCCATTTATATAACATTTTTAAAATGACAAAATTTTAGAAACAGAGAACAGACTAGTGGTTGCGAGGGACTGGGGGGAGGGATGGCAGTAGAGAAGTGAGTATGATTTTAGAAACGCAACACGAGGTCCATGTAATGTTGGAACTATTCAATACCTTGACTGTGGTGGTGGATACACGAAACTACATAGGTGACAAACTGTACAGAACTTAATACACACATACTCACATGCACAACACACATATACCCACACAAACGAAGAGAAGTAAAACTGGGGAGACCTGATTAAGACTGATGGATTGCATCAATGTTAGTATCCTGGTTGTGATATTATACTATAGTTTTATAAAATGTTACCACTGCCCAGTAGTCCAGTTTCCTAACATATAAACTTACCACCACTAAGGCTGACTAAGAGGCTCTCCTGACCTCTAGTACCAAGGTAATACCTGTGAGCTGTTCTGCAACCCAGATACCACCCAACCCCAAGGTATTCATTCCCCCAGCAGCCAGAAATGTGGCCTGGTGACAGCTCACAGCTCAGTCCGTCGACCCCCAAGAATTATCCTCAGTGGAAGGAAGCCACCTTGCCCAAGGTTAGTTCCCCTCCCCAAGGTCAGCCCATATCCAATGGCTGGTCTATGTACAAGTATAAAGGCCTGGCCTCTTGCCTCAATTCAGGACCTCTCTGAAGCCAGAGTTCACTGTGGGATCAGCTGAGACCCCGTAGCACTCCCTCTTTGCTCTCCCTCTGCCTAAACTTGCTTCCCTCACTGTTTTCCTTGGGTGGTACCTGAGAACACCCCCCAATAAACCACCTACACACAAATCTCACTCTCAGAATCTGTTCCCCAGGGAACATGACCTATGCCAGCTAGCATTCTGGTCACCCATACTGTACTTTTAGGTAATATCTTCTAAAAGAAGTTCATACTTATATAAATTTGTAAGTTCATACTTAAATAATAAAATTCCATATCAATCAAAATCTAAGCATACCTGATGGCCACATTTAAGACACAGCCAAACTGAAGAATTTTCTTCCGTTTCTTCTTCAGATTTATCTTTTACTTTATTGTCTGTCTTACAATCTTGGCAAATGTTCCATTCCACATTCACTAAAGCCTTTTTCAAATTACCTTGTTCCAATCCTTTTCTAATGTGTCTGCACATAGGTTCTATTAAAACAAATAATAAAGGAGTACGTGAGGTAAATATGTCTTTCTTCAGTTAATCTCAAAACTTACACTTGATTTGAACTTCAAAAATGAATTTATAAACAAATTTTTAGATAACCTGAAAAGTTAAATTTTTGTTTGATATTTGATTATAAGACGATTACGTAAGAAAGGGATGTTATACAAATTTTGAAGTCCTTGGTATAACTACCGCCACCCCAAATCACTTCAATTTATTTATCACATCTATTATTCTCTTTATTTTAAAAGGTTTGTAGAGAAAGTGCCTCATTCAGTCAACAATACAACTACTGCACACCTGGCACTGTGACAGATGCCACGGAACCTAAAAAGTGACCAACTCACAGCTCTTTCTTTAAGCAGCACACATTCTGGCAGGAGAAGCAAATAAATAAATAAATGTACAAGAATCTCTGAAACATGCTATAGCAGCACAAGAAGGTTGATGTCAACGAAAGTTTCACAGGGGAGGTAATGTCTGTATAATCTTGGAAGATATTTACAGTAACAAAAACTCATATTAATTAAGCACTTAACTATGAGTGTGACACTGTGCTACATTATCTCATTTAATCCACACAACCACCCCAGAAGGAAGACTCTACTATCCCCAATGACTGATAAGAAACCTCAAAGTTAGTGCCCAAGGTCACATAACTACTTAACAGCTATGCCAGAATTTGGATTCAAGTCTTTCTTATTTCACGCTCATACTTTAAACTATGACCTCATGGAGTAAAGAACAATCTGAAAAGGCCACATCTCATGAACAAAGGGATGGCGGTGTAAAATGTAAAAGTGCATGCTGTCTCCTGAGAATGGCAGTCACGCATGTTTAAAAACGAGCAGCTGGACCTGAAACTGAAAACCCCCGCTGGGGCTAGATCACTAACAGGCTTCACAAGCCACTCTAAAGGGCTTCAGTTCTTTGAGGGCCCCTGGAGGTTTAGAAACTCATCAAGTGACACAATTAGCTTTATGTCCAATGAATGTGCACCAAGAGAATGTAAATGCAAGTGAGATCATATGAAAAACTACTAAATCCCAGTAAGTCATCAAAAAAACACAGACTGGAAAAAGAAAATACTCTTTTTCAACTAGCAAATCAGGAAAAGATTTTTACAAATGATACTAACCTGTGTCAATAAAGGTTCAGAGAAATGGGCACTGTGTTATGCTGCAAGGGGGCCTGTAAATTAGTAAAACATTTCTGAAGGGCAATTTGGCAATAGATCCAAAAGAGCCTTGAACACGTTTACACCACTTAATTCAGCAATTCTAATTCTAGGATCTGTACCAAGAAGAAGATAACCAGATGTGCACAGTTTTAGCTACAAAAATGTTTACTATGACTCTATTCATAACACTGAAAAGTTAAAGATTTATCTACATTTGTAACAGTAGGGGATTACCTAAATAAATTATGAAATGTGCAACCATGGTCTTTTACATCAATGGAATAAACATCACGCCATTAAAAATGTTGTGCTATTAAATGACATGTCTATACAAAGATTAAGTTAAAATGCAAATTACAGAATAATGTACACTTTGATCCCATTTTTGCATATTAAAATAGATGTCCATTTAGGGATACAAACAGTACTTTAAAGATTTAGTTTGTGAAATATACCTAAAGATTCAGAAGAATCATCAATTGGAACAGTTTTTCCCTTTGTCCGTTTCTTTCCCATGTTGGCACTTTATGGATTACTTACTGACACAAAATAACAATCTAGAAAACAAGATAAAGTTAGCTTGACAAAAAAAAGTATGTTTTACAGTTCTCTTGGAGACAGTAACATAACTAAACCACATAATTTTGTGTGTCTATTAAGTTACAAAAACCATTCACATGTATCATCCAGTTTTCAGTAAGAACCCTGAAGTAGGGTATTACCTCTGTTTTTCATAGCCTAGGAATCTGATTCTTAGTAAGGTTAAAAGGTTTTCAATAAATGTAAAGGTCAGGAGAGAACCTACACCTTCTTACACAGATCTTGAAAAGTCTCAGTCCCTTATATTATTAGGAATTCAACTTCTCACTAGATAAATGTGGAATGGTGGTGGCACTTTGAAACAAGATAATTTCTCGTCCTTCAAAGCCATCTTTCTTAGCTCCTGCAGGGAATGCAATTTGATTGATATTTCTCAAAGAAAATTAAAAATAATTCTGAAAACAATCTCCTAGAGGGAGTTAGAAAATTCACAAAATAATTCAAAGCCAAATATAAAAAGTGACACACGGTTCTGCATTTTTCCACACCAGGATTTCCTACGGATGTTAGCTGAAAATCGATTACATCTGCATTCTCAACCATTTACATTATATTCTTGACAAAATCAGTTTGGACTATTATGATAAATCTAGTTCATATCAAATCACCTCCTTAGTCAACAATTAAAAATTAGAAAACATGAAAAATACTGAAAGTACATACATGTCTACCTAATAGCGGTTTTGAAAAGTATATTTTACATACATTAGAATAACTTAGTGTCAAAATCACTTAACTGACTAAAATAATTATTTTACCTGGGATGCTTATTAAAATTCTGATTGCATAAATGGAAAGTAGGACCTGGGACATACGTTTTTAAAACACTTGCCAATTAATTGATACTTAGCTGTCATCGTGCTCTGGCTTAGAGTATTAGAAGTATTCCTCCTTTAGCTCTTAATGGGTTAGGGTAACTAAAGGTAATTCCAAAAGGTTTGTATGAAGAATGAGTGGCAAATTAAATAACTGTTAACCTTTTCAAAGATAATATAAAACATAACAAAGTTTCATGTTTACAAAATAAATTAACTACTAACAAAAGAACACAACTATATGGGTATATATAAAATGAGCGTATATTTTATGTAATTTTCTCACCCCAAGATAATATTTAACATAATTTCTCTTATCTAGAATTGCAGATTTTAGGGGAAAAAAACAGCATCCAAGTTCTTGCCTCCAATCCAACTCCCTCTAATCTGTGCTGCATGCCAGTACCAGACATATCTTCCAATAATGCCATTTTCCTCATATCACCCTCTTTTTTTTTTTTTTTTTTTTGCGGGGTACGCGGGCCTCTCACTGTTGTGGCCTCTCCCCTTGCGGAGCACAGGCTCCGGACGCGCAGGCTCAGTGGCCATGGCTCACGGGCCTAACCTCTCCGCGGCATGTGGGATCTTCCCAGACCGGGGCACGAACCTGTGTCCCTGTGTCCCATGCATCGGCAGGTGGACTCTCAACCACTTTGCCACCAGGGAAGCCCCATCATATCACCCTGTTGATTCAAAGTATTTAACAGTTTTTCAACCCACCCTCCTATGCTGTGCACTCATGGTCCCTTATAAATTGTTCCCACCGCTGTGGTAATCCTTACTCTCATTACTTCTCAACAAAGAACCACTAATGTTTGATCATATAGTGCTTCTGATCTTCAAAACCTTTTCATAAGTATTATCTCATTTGATTTTCACAAAACCCTTTAAATGGAGCATTTCGCTAAAGAAGGAAACTCAAGCAAAACGATGAAAGATCACAGGGTGGCAGAGATGGAACTAAAACGCCGATATTTTGGTTCCAACACAGAATCAAGCCAGTCTCTTCAGTATCCTTCACTCCAAAACACCCTGCCCCTACCTCTAAGCCTTTGATCTCCAGATAGTTCTCTCCATCTATCCAAATCTTCCCAATTTCTCCAAGATTTCCACTTCAATGGAGACTTAGGCAACCATTCTACTCTAAATGAACCACTCAACTCTACTTCCCCAGCTAGTGTGCACTATTCATCTTGTACCCTAATCAGATACATAAATGGGCTGCTTCTTAAATCTTTAACCTGGACATGTGTTATTTCCCTATCTGGAATCTAAAGTTCTAGAAGCAAGAAATGGTTTTCAGTGTTACTTCTGAATCGCCTATAGCATTTAGCATAGTGTTAGTACATAGTAGGTCAAGAAATACTTCTTGCATTGAAATAGAAAAAGATAATAGTACCTGAGGAATTAAGGATGATTATAAGGTGCAAAGGTAGGTACATAAGAATGAAGCACACAAGTTCCAGTGAAAAAGAGAAAGGTAAAGAATGAAGAAATCTGCAGTAATGAAGACAGCACTAGCAAATCTGGTTTGAGGACTGCAGTAGCCCAGACTCCAAAGTAAAACTTGAAAGACGAACTGTAATTGCTGCAGGCAGAGGACAGTAAGGGGGTTGCTTCAATGATGTGGAAAAGCTCCAATAAATTATTTTTAATTTATTTTATTTATTTTTATTTTTTGGCTGTGTTGGGTATTCATTGCTGTGTGCGGGCTTTCTCTAGTTGTGGCGAGCGGGGACTACTTTCCGTGTGGTGCGTGGGCTTCTCATTGCAGTGGCTTCTCTTGTTGCGGAGCACGGGCTCTAGGCGCGCGGGCTTCAGTAGTTATGGCACGTGGGCTCAGTAGTTGTGGCTCGCGGGCTCTAGAGCGCGGGCTCTAGAGCGCAGGCTCAGTAGCTGTGGTGCACCGGCTTAGTTGCTCCGCGGCATGTGGGATCTTCCCGGACCAGGGCTCGAACCCACGTCCCCTGCATTGGCAGGCGGATTCTTAACCACTGCGCCACCAGGGAAGCCCCTCCAATAAATTTTTGACAACTATAAAGGGCATCTAATGAGTCGTGAGAAGAGAGTACTGTGAGTACCATCAGCTATAATACATCAATAAATCTATACAATTTTTCAGACGAGTCTTCAGATAAGCGTTACTTTTTGCAGGACTCCACACAAAATTTAAATCAGAGCTGGTTTTGCCGGCTCTCATATTATCCAGTTCCCTTCCCTCTCCGCCCTCCCAGTCTTCCCTCGGTTCCATTAAAAATGCAAACGTCTGGAAAACTTTGCAAGACTAGAACACGGCTTTCAAGTTTTGCGTACATTTATCCTACCCTGGGAGCACTGAATTGGTTAGGTGACAGATGCTGCCTATCCTACTAACCACCACACGGACGCGGCAGCCAACTCAGCCCCAACCCATAAGGTGCCCCTAGCCGCGCGGCGCTCGCCACACCTCCCTTTCCCTTCCAACTGCTCCGCACCCACTGGGGAACCTCGGGGTCCACCGGGTCGAGGAGGGCGCCAGCACCAACAACTCATTGGTCAGCTCCTGGAACGGACAGGACATGAGGCCAATGAGAACGCGGTACCGGGCCGAGGCCAGGGAACGTGCTTAAGGACGAGGGCCTTCAAGAGGAGAACGAAGTCGGGCAGGAAATTCGGACTCCCGGCGCGCAGGAAGTCGTGCGAGCGGTGACTGCGAGGCAGTGGGAGCAGAACTCACCCACGGCGACAGCGCCCATAACTGCATCCCTTAATGGGCCCTCGGGCTGGGCAGCCTGCTCCGTCTTCCTCCGGGTGACGAATTGAGAGCGACAGAGCGGAAGCCAGCGTGACCCCTAGAAAGCAACAACTTCCGTTACGCAGCATTATGGGAAGTGGCTTTGGCCCCAGGGTCCGGCGGCACTGACGACAGTTAATCAGCGCCTGCGCGGGGCTCACACCGGAAGTCTGAACGCGGCAGCCCCTGGAAGCTTGGCTGTCAATGAGTATTTCCCGCTCGCGTGTGACTCTGGGGTTATTGAAATACTTCTAAAGTATGGGTACCAGGTGGTGGTGGTCAGCCCTTTGGAGTCTCCTGGATAGATACCTTACTCAAACACATCGCATCTGAAGGCTGGCTAAGAGGGGACATTTAAAGTTCACGCTTTTTTCCCTAATTCTGTCCAGTCGACTTCTAAAGTTGAATATGTAAATAGTCTTGAACTAACCTTGCCGACACAGGGTAAAATTTACAAATATTTACTGTTTACTCGTTAGAAATAGGTAAGTGCCAAGCCCTCTGTAAAGTGAAATAAACATAGGCCTCATCGCCCTGGACTATAGTCTTATGCAGAAGACACAATAATTGCTAGGAAAAAAAGATGCAGGTGGCAATAGAAAAGCAGGCAAGGGATATAAACAGGTAATTCACAATAAAAGAGCATGATATGAAGAAATATTCATCCTTATTAGTAATCTGATAAAACTAGGTTAAAGTGGCATCCTAGGTACTTCCCTGGTGGCGCAGTGGCTAAGTATACGCCTGCCAATACAGGGGACACGGGTTCGATCCCTGGTCTGGGAGGATCCCACATGCCGCGGAGCAACTAAGCCCATGAGCCACAACTACTAAGCCTGCGCTCTAGAACCTGTGAACCACAACTACTGAAGCCCGCGTACCTAGAGCCCGGGCTCCACAACAAGAGAAGCCACCGCAATGAGAAGCCCAAGCACTGAAACGAAAAGTAGCCCCTGCTCGTTGCAACTAGAGAAAGCCTGTGCGCAGCAAGAAGACCCAACACAGCCAAAATAAATAAGTAAATAAATAAATAAAAAGAAAGTGGCATCCTAATCTGTCCAATCGGCCAGAGTAACGGTGGTTAAATTTGGGGGGAAACTGGCTCTCCTGCTCTTTACTGCTATAAGTTTTCTTCATTCAGCACATAGGCTTTTTTTTTTTTTTCTATCCTAAAACAGGCTTAGGGCCATTGTACCACCTGCTTCCTCTTCCTAGAATGCTGTTCCGTTTTGATCTTATTCTAATTTTGTTCACACTTTAAAAGTCACTTCCTCACAAAGAAATTGGCTGCACAATCTAGGAAACATAGCTACCCGATCACTCACATCACCTTATTTTACTTCTCTACCCAGCAATTATCACTATCTGGTATTTTTCTTTCATAGTTACCTACATTACCTCCTCCCCCAGCCTATCCCCTTGCCTCCATAGATACACAGAAACAAGGAGATATAAGCTCTTTGAGAAATGGGACATCTTTGTCTTGTTCATAGCTGTATCTCTAATACCTGGAAGTGTTTGGAACACAGTGCTTAATAAATACTGAAGAAATATAGTCATGAGAAATGCTTGTACAAGAATGTTCATAGCAGCCTTATTCATAATAGTTTAAAAACTGCAAACAGCCCACATTTCCATCAAAAGAGGAATGGAAGAACTGGTATAGTCACAGTGGACTACAGCAGTCACTGTGGTATAGTCACAGTGGAATACAACTAAGCAAAAAAAAGAAATTACTGATACACACAAAAACATGGATGAATCTTTATACTGAAAGAAGCCTTACACAAATGTACCTACTGTATAATTCCATCCATATGAAGTTTTGGAACAGACAAAACTAATTGTGGTGGGAGAAAAAATCAGAGTAGTGGTTGCCTCTTGGGTTGGGTGGGGACTGACTGGGAAGGAGCATTTAGGAACTTTCTGGGGTGCTGGTAATGTTCTATATCTCAATAGGATTTGAGTTACAAAGGTGTTTGCGTTTGTCAAAACTCAGCAAATATACATTTAAGATGTTCATTTCATTTTTACTTCAAAAGAAAAAACTGATAGGGATAGAGTAGGATAATCAAATAGCTCAGAAATCCCATTAGGGGATTGCAGATAAAGAGGGAACTTTAGGGGGCTTTGGGAGACCACAGTAAGTTAATGATCACTCAAGAATGCAGGTTTGCCTAACCACAAAACCATACAACAGAAGTATGAGGCATGCCTCAAAACAATAAAACAATGGTAGCATGAGACTCACATCCTGCCCAGTGAGCTCAGTAAGTTAATGACTCCTAGGACATGCTCTCTGCACACATAAAAAACAATAATTTATGGAAAGGTGACACTTCAAAGTGAAAGACCCTCATTGTACTGAGACCTAAAATAATTTTCCATAGTGCCATAACAGTCCCGGCTTGACCATGTAGGGACAAGAAAACCTCCCCTGCCCAACCTGGAGGAGGAGCTGATGATGGAAACATGACATCTACTCAAGAATGAGGAAGAAGGTGGTCTTTTTCCCCTCCCCATTTTTCCTTTGATTATAAAAATGTAACCCACGAAGTACTCGGGGCAGCACAACGCTCGCCTGCCCGCCTGTAAGCCTCACAAGCGTCCTATTCTAATAAGTCACTTCTTATCCATCACTTTGCCTCTGGCTGAATTCTTTCTGCCCTGAAACATAAAGGAGCAGAGCTCCTGGGAGCGCCCCCCCCCCAAAAAAAAAGAAAACGCCACCTAGCAGTTTCAGTAGTACCTGACATCAATGGATATCAGTTTACAAACCTCATTTATAAGATTTCTACAATGAATATGTAACATAAAGGAAAAAGTGCATTGTGTATATTTAGTTCGTGAAGAAAAACATTTTTAATTACTCTCGTGTTGGAGTCGCGTTCAAACTGTCCTTTTATTAGCCGGGACAAGTTTCTGTGCATGCACAGGGTCCTTCCTAAGGTCGCCAAGGCCAGCATCCACGCTCAACTGTTCCTATTGCCTTGCTACTCAGCGTCCTTCAGGGACCAAGAGGATCGTTACTGCTCGGGAAGACCTTAGGAATGCAGAAAGTGGGACCCCACCACTACCTACCGAATCCCGAGCTGCATTATATACCAAGATCCCCGAAAGATTCCGCTGCAAGTTCAAATTTGAAGAGCGTTATTTTAAAGGACCATTTCCTGACTCAGGAAACTTGCCGGCTATGCTTCTCACTGACAGTGGCAGCAGCTGGGAAACGCCAATCCGGGAGAACAAAAACTCCGCGACCGAGAAGAAGGAGGCTGGGCCCAGGAATCCCACCGGTCTCTGCTCGGGCTTCCGGGAAGAGCGGGCCTACAAGTGCGCATGCGCCAGCCCCGGAGGAGTCGGTCTCGCTCTCCCAGGCTGCCGGGCCAGAGCGGTTCGTAGACTTCCGGTTGCCTAGCCCTAGAATTTTGAGGCTCCCTCCGCATGCGAATTGAGCTGTCCGTACAGCCAGGACACTCGGGGTTACAGCACCGAGGGGGTCCATGGCTCGAGGTGAGTCCCTGTCCACTGGTGCTCAGCGGGATTGGAGGGGTCCCTCGCCGCAGCGGCCCCTTCCACGTCCCGGGAAGTTGGCTACCTGGTGGCACCCCCTTCCCACGACCTTCTCACCGCTCATTGGTTAGAGCTAGCTTCGGGGTTTCATGGCCCCGCCCACCCTCCCCGCACCACCCCGCTACCCTCGCCCTTCCCCTCACCCCCGACCCCGGCCTGGTCAGTCGTTAGGGGCGAGGATGCCTGCGTATCTGGCTTCGGTAGTGGCCCTGGCAACTTTCTGAGACGGTTAGGACTCGGGCAGCGAGACGCGCTCCTCCCTTAAAAAAAAAAAAAACTTGGTGGGGGGGTGAAAAGGATTCCGCTCAGGAAACTCAAGGTTCATTCTGCGTTCTTACAACATTCATTAAAATCTCGAGTCAGAAACTTCTCATAAGGGTGTTTCTGGGACTGAAATCTCATCTACGAAAATAATTTGACAAATCACTTATTGTGACATCACTCGCGTAGTTGTCCACCCGTAGGTCTATTAGTCCCAAACTTTACTGGTTCCATTTCATCTTCCAGACCTCTAAACTCAATGAGGCCTCCTCCCAAATTCACTCACTCCCTGACTGAGTAAACAAACGTGCCTTTAAATAAATGTCGATTACTCCCCAAATTATATCTTCAGCCAGATCTCATAAGTGTACATCTAACTGCCTGCTGGACATCTCTGCTTATAGGTGTCCTGATCGGCACTTCATTACCTAGTATGTCTAAAACCAAACTTCAGATTTCCATCATCTTCCGCATCTAAGTAAATGGCAGATCCATTCTTCCAGTTTCTTAAAGCCTTCGAGTTATTCTTACATATCACATATAATTCTAAGTAAATGGCAGATCCATTCTTCCAGTTTCTTAAAGCCTTCGAGTTATTCTTACATATCACATATAATTCATCAATAATCCTATTGGTTCTATACGAAATCTATGTCCAGAACATGAACAGTTGCTTACCACCTCCATCGCCATACCTTAATCCAAGCCACTATCCCCTCTCCTCCTATCATTGTAGTGCCTACCTGGTCACCCTGCTTCCATCATTGTTCCCCTACCCTCTTCCCAGCAGTGAGTGCGGGCCTCTTCATAAGTAAGTCAGACCCCTCCAGTGGCCTTCCATATCAGTCAGGATAAAATCCCAAATCCTAGCCATCCCTATGAGTTCCAACATGAACTGCCCCATATTTCCTTTCTAACCTTGTGTCCTTATAAAACCCTGCCCCTGGCTCATTCGGCCCCAGCCGCCTGGTGTAGCACCATCCTCTTTCATGGACTTTGGACATGCTGTTCCTTTTGCCTGGAAAACTTTTTGCCCAGTTAAACACATGGCTTTCTTCTTCAGTGCCTTCAGGTCTCTTCCCTGTAGTCACCTTAGCAGAGAGGCTGTCCCTGACCACCCCGTGTAAAATTCAACCACCCACCCTGCAACTTGAGCCTTATCTTCTTTATCTTCTTCATAACCGTTATTCACTGGACATACATATATGTGTGGGTTTTGTTGTCATGGTCTTCTCCCACTAGATTAAATCTCTGAGAGCGGAGTTTTTTTTGTTACGTTTATCCATTGTTATAGTCTTAGTGCTTGACACACAATAGGTGCTCAGGAAACATTTGTTGGGCTTCCTGGTGGCGCAGTGGTTGAGAATCTGCCTGCTAATGCAGGGGACACGGGTTCGAGCCCTGGTCTGGGAGGATCCCACATGCCGCGGAGCAACTGGGCCCGTGAGCCATGGCCACTGAGCCTGCGCGTCTGGAGCCTGTGCTCCGCAACGGGAGAGGCCACAACAGTGAGAGGCCCGTGTACCACACACACACACACACACACACACACACACACACACACACACACAAATATATATATACAAAGTCTCTAGAGAGTAAAGCAAACATTATATTTAATGGAGGGAGGCATGTGCAGTTCTAACTGTGTAGAGAAGAGCAAATATCATTAGGTCTGGAAAAAATGTTTGGGGGTCAGATAGGTTGGGATACTATGCATACTAAACCCTCTTGTTAGAAATTCATGGTGCATATTGGCATCTAACAATAAAGACTCTGAGAAATCACACACAAAAAGTGTGCCATATAATTTATTGTCCTAGACTTCTCTGGTGATCCAGTGGTTAACACTCCATGCTTCCAATGCAGGAGGCACGGATTCAGTCCCTGGCTGGGGAAGTTCCACATGCAGTGAGGTGTGGCCAAAAAAAAAAAGAGTTTATTGTACAAATGGGGTCACTTTTGTCTAGGATAAATACTAAACCAGTCAGGACAAGAAGATGACCCATGGTCACCCTAGAGAAACCTATTGAGCTTTGTGTCATTTAGCATTTCAAGAACTTATTTAAGAACACAATGCTTTATGTATTTTTTTTCCCCAGCATGGCATTGACACCCTGGTAAGGCATTTTAAGGACATGAGTTGAAAACCACTGGGATTGGGAATGATTAGGTGGTGTTGGCATTGGTTTATACTCTGATCTGTGGAGACTGCCTATAGTATACAAGGCATTATTTTCATATTTTCCTGATTCGTGTCCAGTTAATCCTAATGAAGTCAACACCCCACCACATTAATCATTCCCATAATCTTTGGTGTTTTTGACAGGACCCACTGCAGCTACTGACCTGACACCTCTGAGTAGTTTGCATTTCTTTTTAAGTGGAAGAACTTTTTTTGCTCTTTAAAAGTACCATAGAGTGAACTAGCTAAATTGTTGGCCAAATACCATTTTCTGATGTTAAAGAAATGACCCAACTATATTGGATGAAATAAAGAAGACTTGAATAAATAGACGTGTTCTTAGAGGGCTTATAATGGATCATGCAAGACACCCTTTGGGAAGTGGATCCGCTCTCAATACGCTGGCATTTTGTGATACTGTGTCTTTGAAACTAACAGCCAGATGGTGAACTGGGATAAATTCACTCTGTTACTGACCAGGGTTCTTGGCTTCCTTAATCAATAGAAATTGATAAGAGGCCAGACAAGAAATTCAGGCAGGGCTTTATTGGAACCCCTGCTGCAGCAGGAGGGAGTGAAAACAAGTAACAAGTTCCCTTGCTCACTCCGGGGGCAGGGGGAGCTGTTTCCTTATATGGGGTGAGGATAGGGGTGGGTCCAGGGGTCGGGTGGTCTGCCTATCCCCTTGGTGGTGCTGTGTGGCTTTTTGGTCTTTTTGTATGTTGTTCATAATTTGCCCCAGTTGCGCCTGCATGTAGTCAAATTTTTAGTCCCTTATAGTTTCTTTGTATTTTTTTGCTCGAGGAGACATTTGTCCGCCTGCAGGCACTGCAGCAAAAGGTCCCAGGTCCCAGCCTGTCTCAACTCTATTGGGTAGCTGTCAGGGTTGTTAGCCAGTATGCCTTTCCCCCCATCCGCCGGGAACCTAACACACCTCCACCCCATTCTCCCAGACCACAACACTGTTGCCCAATCACCGATTATGTGACCTTTTCCCTAATAGATAGTTGGCGCCCTCTTGCTTGTTTCAGTATACTTCTATCAGACACTGCATACAATCAGTATAATGACAATGTGGAGTGTGAATTGATGGTTGATGGAGAGATTAGAGGCGGAGGCCAGGTAAGAAGAGTCATGGTTCTGGAAGGAAATAGATGCACACTCAACTTTGAAACTGAATAGGCTGTTTCATAAAGGGGCTATTTACAGAGGTGTGGCCACGTTTAAAGGAACCATGACTATCCCTTGGCTGAAAGTTCTGCTGGAGCTAAAGAAGAAGGGCTGCCTGCAGAAGCTTGGTCATAGAGGGTCACAGCCATTGTCAGAATACCACCAAAGCAAGGAAGGAGTAGTGAGGAAATACCCTAGCCTCTTTCTCCTCCCATCCTCCCACTTCCTGTCGGAGCATTGGCTGAACCCAACCACAAGGAAGGCAGAAGACTTGGGTGCTATAGGCTATAGAGGTCAGCTATCCAGAGTCCAGGGCAGGGAAAAGAAGGGCCAAGAATGGATTTAGAGGATAATCAGAAAGTAATCAGCCCAAGAAGAAATATTCCAAACGATGTGTCCCTGAATTAGACCTTGGTAGTTGAGCTTGTGAAGAAGGGACAGGTTCCGGCCTATGCTGTTTTTCTTGTGCTTTCCTGCCTTGCACACCTGTTCTCTCTCCCCACTGTGCCTCCTCCTCCCTTGTCTTACCCTTCCTTCAAGGCTCAACCCATATCTTGCTGCCTTCCTCAAATCTTTCCTGATGACCTATTTCATTGATTATGCTCTTATCTTAATCCTCGTGATAATACCTATACTGGTCATTAAGCACTTGGCCTTTTTACCTTCATTGTTCTATATTTTATTAGATATAAGTCCTGATCTTTGAACTAAATAGAAAGTTCCAAGAAGGAGTGAAGGATGAAGCTCTACATATAGTAGCTGCTTGATAAACCTTTACCAAAGATTAAAAGGAATTCCATGAAGACACCAGTAGCTGAAATAATGGTGTTTGATTTCACGGAGTAAATTCTCATTGAGAAGGTAAGCCATGTTTTCCTGTGCAACAGTGGGATTGAGCTCTTCTTTTCCATTCGGAAGAGTAACCTTATTTTTTTTCTGGTGAATTTAGAAGTACTACGTGCTAATCATAAAACGTCAAACAATATAGAAGCACACAAATTAAAAAGTGAAAATCCTTCTCTTCTTCCCTCTACCCACATTTAGCCAACTGTTAATAGTTTGGTGAATTCTCTTTGTGATTTTTTTTCAAGTATGTGTGATGGTATAAGAATGAATAGTAATATCATTATTTATTGATTAAGATTATTTATATTGCTCTACAATCTACTATTTTAGGTAACCATATAAAATGAACATCAGTGTTAATATCCATTTTTAATATTATCTCATAATATTCTACTGTTTGAATATACAGGCATACCTCATTTTATTGCACTTTGCAGATACTGTGATTTTTACAAATTGAAGGTTTGTGGCAACCGTTGAGCACATCTATTGGTGCCATTTTTCCAACAGCATTTGCTCACTTTGTGTCTCTCTGTCATCTTTAGATTGGTATCCAGAAATCCAAGGGTACCAACCAGAAAAAAAAAAAAGAAAAATTTAAGCCCTAACAAAAACCTGCTGTATCTAATAAGGTATCAAGAAAAGTACAGTCTAGCAAGACAGAAAACATTTAAATAATAAATACTGTATACCAGGCAAATCCCACAAAAACACTGTGGCCTCTCCCCTACTAACACCAGCAAAGGGAGCCTAGATTCCATCTTCACTGAGCTGTAATAAGCACCTAATGCCCACCCCTTGTCAGAAAGGTGCCAAAAATGTCTGAGTTGGGACCCAGGACTTTCCTCCCTGCTAGGCAGTAACAAGGACTGCACTACAGTGTCAGTGTCAGCCCCATGTCAGGTCCATGTCAGACCACATGAAGAGTTTGTATGTCTGCGTGATGCAGCAATAACAAGGGACCCTCTTTTATCCCCTTCTGGGGTGTTGTCAGAGAGGTCTAGTGGAAAGTCAGAGCTCTCAACACCACCTACCATTAACAAAGCCACCCCTAACCCTGGTGTTAGTGGAGGCCACCTGGGGAGCAATAATGAGGCACTCCTATCACTCCCAACCAGGGAGGTATCCTTAGAGGTCTACAGTGGCACTAGAACTCCCATCCTCACCCAGCAGTAATGAAGAACTCTCTCCACTCCCTGCTTACCTTAGATGTCAATAAAAGCTGAGTAGGGAACCTGGATTTCTATCACACTTGGTAGTAATGAAGCAGCACCCACCTCTTCCCCTCCTGAAGCAGTATCAGATAAAGCATGCTAAATTGGAAGATTTAAATAATATCCAGAGTCTCTTAATACCCCATATGTCCAAGTTTCAATCAAAATCGCTCATCATACCAAGGACAATGACAATCTCAAACTAAATGAAAAAAGAAAATCAATAGATGCCAATACTAGAATGACAGAGATGGGAGAATTATCTGACAAAGATTTTAAAACCCCTATCATAAAAATTTTCAACAGGCAATTACAAACACACTTGAAGCAAATGAAAAAAATAGAGTCTCAGTAGAGAAACAGAAGACAGAAAGAAGAACTAAAAAGAAATGTTAGAAATGAAAAATATAACAACCAAAATTAAAAACACGGTAGATAGAATCAACACCAGAAGGAAAGGAGCAAAGGAAAGAATCAGCAAACTGGAAGTTACAACAAAAATTACCCAATCTGAATAACAGAGAGAAAATAGACCAAAAATAAATAGAGTTTTAGGGACATGTGAGACTATAACAAAAGATCTGACATTCATGTCATCCGAGAAGGAGAGGAGAAAGAGGACAGAACTGAAAATGTACTTGAAGAAATAATGGCTGAAAATTCCCCAAATTTGTCAAAAGGTATAAACAGATTCAAGAGACCAGATTAATGTCAAGCAAGATGAACCCAAAGAAATCCACATTAAGACACATCATAGTCAAAGTTCCGAAAACTAAAAGAAAGATATCTTGAAAGCAGCAAGAGCAAAATGAACCTTAGCTATAAGGGTAAACAATTCAAATAACAGAGGATTTTTCATCAGAAACTATGGAGACCAGAAGGAAGAGGCATAATACTGTTCAAATGCTGAAAGTAAAGAACTATCATCCCAGAATACTTATATCCAGTGAAAATATGCTTCAGGAATGAAGGAGAAATCAAGACATTCTATGATAAAGGAAAACTAAGAGAATTTGTAAGACTTACCCTAAAAGAATGGCTAAAGTAAGTTTTCTAAACAGAAAAGAAACAATAAAGGAATTATGGAGGAAATATCATGACTGAGCAAAAATATAAATGAATAAAATGGATTTTCCTTGAGTTTTCTACATCATATTTGATGGCTGAATCAAAAATTATTACACTGTTGTTCTAAATATATGTAGAAGAAAAATTTAAGATCACTATATTATTATTTTTTTAACATCTTTATTGGGGTATAATTGCTTTACAATGGTGTGTTAGTTTCTGCTTTATAACAAAGTGAATCAGTCATACATATACATATGTTCCCATATCTCCCTCTTGCGTCTCCCTCCCTCCCTAAGATCACTATATTATTAACGGAGGAAGGTAAAAATAAAAGTGACATAAGTTTTCTGTATGTTACTGACACTGGTAAAATATGATACCAGTAGACTGTTATAATTTGTATATACATATGTGTGTAATTATATATATATATAATATTATATATATATAATTTAGAGTAACCACTAAAAAAGCTATAAAAAGAAATACATGCAAAAACATTATAGATTAACCAAAATGGAATTGCAAAATATTTTCAAAAAGGCAGGAAAAAACCCCCAAAGAAATAGAAAACAAAATGGTTGACTTAAGACATAACATATTAATATTGCATTAAATGTAAATGTCTAAATACTATAATTAAAAGATAGAGATTGCCACACACATACACACAGAGTTATCTCATCCAAAATGTCAATAGTGCCAATATTAAGAGATGCTGAACTGAGTCTAATTAAAGTCTAGACCCTAGATTTTCAACAAATTCATGTTTTCTACTGCATACACACTGCTGCTTTCCAAGGTAGCTGGTGTTGACAGTACTGAGCCTTTCTGAAGTTCTGCAGCTCCCTTCCCCACCTGACCAAGTTAACAGAGGGAAGAAAGCTGAAATCTGTCAGTTATAATTCATTCACCCCTTTCCATCTTCCAGAATTTTGTTGACAGCTTTTATCTATTATTTCCTCTCCCTTTGTCTTTAAGAATCTGTTCCTTTACTCTAGTTTAAATGGGGGAAAAATAGAGAAAGAGAAATAAATACCTGTGCTCAGCCTTCGTGTTTTATTAGAAAGCCCCACAATTTTTCTTGCAAATGAAATTAAAATCAATTTATGAAATTCTAAAAAATTTTTTTAAATCATATTTTAATTAGCAGATTGGTAACCTTTATAACCTTGGAGTGGGGAAGACTTTTCTAACAAAGATTCAAAGTCCAGAATCTGTAAAAGAAAAGGCTGGTGAGTTTGCATCCTTAAAAATAAAAACTCATGAATGGCACACACAGACACAAAACACCATAAAAAGACTATGTATTAAGAATTTTTTTAAAGGAGGGGACTGTGTAAAAATTTTAAACTTCCATGTAGCAACTTTCTGGAAGGCAACTTGGCAATATCTACCAAAATTTTTAAATGCTGTATCAACCAGCCACCTGTACAAACTGATTCTTGAATATACAGTATTCACAGTTCAACATGCAATATATATAAACTACCATTATAGAAGTATTCATAATAGAAAAAATCTGGAAGCAACCCAAGTGCCCATCAGTAGATAACAAACGCAATAAATTATGACATATCTACATGATTCAGTATGACAGTCAACCACTAGAAAGAATGAGATAAAACAATATGTGCTGACAGTGAATAGATCTGCAAAATATATTTGGGGGGAAGAGGGATAGGAAGTAAGGAAAAAAGATGTGCATATATGATCCCCGTAGATACATTTTAATTATATATTTAATTTATTTACACATACCAACATGTGTTTTCCATATATGTATAATGCCTAAAATGTTTTCTGTTTCTGAAACACCTAAAACTCTGCCTTGGATCGGGGACTTGGACAGATAGGGGAAGCAGTCACCAGCAGCAAACTGTATCTTCATTTCATAACCTTTCTCTGCCATTTGAATTTTATAATCTTGTACTTTTTTTTTAATGTTAACATGGGTTACTTGAGCTGTGGGATAATTAGCCTTTATTCTCCCTTTTTCACATTCTTCTACTTTTTAAAAAACTAACTAATATTAAGAAGGAAAAATTAACCGTCCACATAACTAACTCTCTTCCTTATTCTTTTCATTCTAATTTTCCAAGGTAACCAGTCAGAGCCTCTGTCCTTGTTATATCATTGATATGGTGTTTGACTACATAATTAGTTTACTTCAATGTAATTGCTCATTGTGGCAGCTCAAGATGCCACATCAACTATCTAGAAACAGAGGAATTTGGTGCCTGCTTATTATTAGAGTTTTATGGCTCTCATTGGATTGTCCTGTTCTTTGGGTCCTTAGTATATTACATCTGAAAGTAGAATAGCCAGAAGGTATTCTGATTAACTTTCATATTTTATGAAGAAATCAAATTTTCAATAAGTTTCCATATTCAGTAAGTACCCATATTGAGTTCTCCCAAGATTGTATAATACTTGTAAATGTCTCTATTATCCTATCTTCCTAGAACCCTACAGATATCCAAAAATGATTGAGATTGAACAGGCAGAGGCCCAGCTCTCTGAGTTAGACCTGCTAGCCAGTATGTTCCCCGGTGTGAATGAGCTCATAGTGAATGACCAGCTGGCTTTAGCAGAACTAAAAGATTGTATTGAAAAGAGGACAATGGAAGGACGATCTTCAAAAGTTTACTTTACTATCACTATGAACCTGGACATATCTGAGGAAGCAGTGGTAATTCAGTTTTACTTTTGGAAGCATGTTTCATGTTTACTTTTGAAACATGTCTCAACTTAAAACAGCCCTTACGGCATTTTTTTTTCTCTCTCTTTTTTTGTTTTTTATCAGGTGATGTTTTCTCTGGCCTGTGTTCTTCCCTTTAAATACCCTGCAGTTCTGCCTGAAATTACTGTCAGGTATGTTACAGAAACTGGCCAATTCTAGAGGTCAAAACTAATCTGAGAATAAAAGCAATTCTCAAGTTTGTTTTCTGTTCCAAGAAAATTGATTTAATTTTTTAATCCCATATCTTTTCCATTAGATCAGTATTATTAAGTAGATCCCAGCAGGCACAGCTGAATACAGATCTGACCACATACCTACAAAAGAATTGTCTTGGAGATGTCTGTATATTGAATGCCACAGAGTGGGTTAGAGAACACGCTTCTGACTATGTCAGCAAAGACAACACACCTTCCCCTGTTCCAGGAAGTACAGTCCAGCCAGTTGACCTCATTCTCACAAGACTCTGGATCTACAGCCATCACATCTACAACAAATGCAAAAGAAAGAACATTCTAGAGTGGGCAAAGGAGCTTTCCCTATCTGGGTTTAGCATGCCTGGGAAACCTGGTATTGTTTGTGTGGAAGGCCCACAAAGTGCCTGTGAAGAATTCTGGTCAAGGTTGGCTTTCACAACTTTTGTATGCCTTGTCAATAATTTTAGTACTAAGCACGATACTAGAGATGTGGAAATCAGTATGTATGGGGACTCAGTCTAAAACAGCACTCACATATGATCAGCATCACTCCCTTCACCTGATACAGGGCGCAAAGAAGATGCTCTGTAGATAGATGTTAAATCGAGCCCCTGCCCAAGATGGTGTCTACTGTTCTCTCCATGTCTATGGATCTGATTCTCCCCTCATCTTAGTGATGCTGTAAATTGTGAACCCTGTGAAACAAGGGGGTTTCTAATCTTCTCATTTCTGAGAAGTCCCTTTGGGAGGTCGAGATTCAGCAATTTCCACATTTCTAAAATGCTAATACAAGGCAGTGATAATGGCAATAAGTGAGTTTGGGGGTGGGATTATAACCAGAATCATATTTGATTAAAATAAAATCCATGTGAGATAAAAGTAGATTTCTTTACTTCTAGGAAAAGGCACTGAGAAATCTGTTTCATAACTTCTATTTTCAGTGCCTTAGAATACACAACACATTTTCAAAATTTCTACTCTGAAAATTTCTTTCAGACTCAGAAAATTAAACTGGAAGAGAATTTTAATTCGCCATCGAGAAGACATTGCTTTTGATGGTACAAATGAGGAAATGGAAAGACAAAGAAAATTTTCAGTTTTTGAAGAAAAAGTATTCAGTGTTAATGGAGCCAGAGGAAACCACATGGACTTTGGTCAACTGTATCAGTTTTTAAATGCCAAAGGATGTGGGGATGTTTTCCAGATGCTCTTTGGTGTGGAAGGACAAGGAGCAGAAGAGTAGTTGAAAGTGTTTTGCTACTGTTGGTCTTTTGACTTTCTCCCCGACTCTTTCTTGAAAGATTAAGTAATTTCCCTTTAGTCCCATTCTAAAATGTTAAGGGGGAGAAAAAGAGGAAAAGTAGTATAGCTGAAATGCATCTGTTAAAAATATTCATGATTGAATGCGGAACTGAGTTTGGTTTTTTTGGTTTGTTTGTTTGTTTTGTGGTACGCGGGCTTCTCACTGTTGTGGCCTCTCCTGTTGCGGAGCACAGGCTCCGGACGCGCAGGCTCAGCGGCCATGGCTCACGGGCCCAGCTGCTCCACGGCATGTGGGATCTTCCTGGACCAGGGCACGAACCCGTGTCCCCTGCATTGGCAGGCGGACTCTCAACCACTGCACCACCAGGGAAGCCCAGAACTGAGTTTTAAATTATAATCTTAAAATTGTTTATAGACATGTCTTGACATATAAACTACCTATTTTGAAAGAGAAGTTAATTATATTTGAGGACGATAGAGTTGGTGTTAACTTGCCACTTATTCCCAATCCCCTTCCCCTTTATCTGCCTCCACTAAGAACCTGGGAAAGCTTAATGCTCACTCTCTCCAGGCTCTCTTGCAGCTGGTGGGGGGGCCAGGGAACCTTTGGGAAAACTTTTGCTTCCCTGATTAAAATGATAGATGCAGCTAGGGCACCTCTTCCCTCTCCTTCTGTCCGAAATACCAGAGTGATGGCTGGAGCTGCAGTAGTCCTTTCAACCACGAGGGAAGGAAGGGCCAAAAGAGCCACAGAGATGCCAGTCCTCAAGCTGTTAAACTACTGATCGGACACTAGCCGCTGCCTATCTCTAGACAGCTTATTATGAAATAAAACCAGTTTATTTATATTTCTGTGTCTGTTACTAGCAGTTAAAAGCGAGTTTGCCAAATAGATTTTTTTCAAAGCATTAGTTTTGCATCTGCCCCAGGCACTTGATACAAAGATTAGTGAAATTTTTCTTAAACGGAGTTTTCAGTTCATCTCTATTTTTGTATACTCATGCTCTGCCTCTGCTCCTTGGCTCACCTCACAGAAGGCTTTGAAGCACGAGCAGAGCTCAGACTTTTTAATAGGCCTCAACTATTCATCAAACTGGTAATTTAAAGCATTCGTTTTTGGAAAATTGGATTTTGACAAATTTTTCTCTCTGGAAGTGGCTTTCTGTAAATTTATTTTCAGCAAATTGACTTAGAGTCAAATAAACACACTATCTGGATTTTTTTTTTTTTTTTTTTTTGGCGGTACACGGGCCTCTCACTGCTGTGGCCCCTCCCGTTGCAGAGCACAGGCTCCGGACGCGCAGGCTCAGCGGCCATGGCTCACAGGCCCAGCCGCTCCGCGGCATGTGGGATCTTCCCGGACCGGGGCACGAACCCGTGTCCCCTGCATCGGCAGGCGGACTCTCAACCACTGCGCCACCAGGGAAGCCCCACTATCTGGATTTTGAGGCCCTCCATAAATCAGTTTCCAAAGTGTTTATTAAATATTTACTAATTGCTAGCACTCAGCTTGGTACTGTGTGTTGGGTATTCCTTGAAAAGTCAGACTTGGATAGAGGAGTGGGCGTGGGGGACATAATGCATTGTTTATCTTAGTAAAAAGTTGGAGGCAATGTACCGTGCCCATCACTAAGTGAATTAGTAAATACATTATGCTACATACTATCCAAGTAAAAATCAAAAGTAATAAAGCGGAACTAACAAGGCAATGTGGATAGATCTTAAATATAAACACAAATAAGAATCCGAGTGGTATTCATAGCACAGTGCCTATATTGGCTGCATATCTCACGGTGCCTCCTCAGATTCCCTCCATGCTGCCCACCTCCCCAGTGCCCTGTCAGTTGGCCTGGAAATACTAGTCCTTCCTCTGCTGCCACCACACAGCCAGCTGGACCAGCTGGACGTTTAGTTTCTGACTCCCTCCAGCCACTTCCAGATTTGGGTGAAATACCCCACAGCGCGTGAGACTGCCATCCCTAGAGGCCACCAAAGGGGCCAAATGATGCACATGTTACTTTCAGTAGGACTAAATTGCTATAATTTTTTTAGTCTTTATACATTATTTTAATTAAAAACACAATGTTATGTGTAAATATATAGATCTCAAGTATAATATAAAAACATAGACTACAATAATGTAGCATTATAAGTTTTCTTCCCAGACAGACCTGTCAAATTTAGACATTGGACTATCAACACAGTGACCAAGAAAAGTACAGATTTCCCAACCTCATGATTAATAAATTTTTTTGGAGAGTGGATGGAAGTATTAGAAAACAGCAAATTAGATGGTCCTGCCTACATTATATAATGTAAGAGACACAATAAAAGCTGTAAGAAACTATAGTTAAATGTTAGAGGCAACATGGCTTTCTTAGACTTTTACCAATGATTATGTACTTCATATACAGACATCCTTAAATGTAAAATTGTTCAGTATGTATCTTTATTCCACAGTGACAGTTTGTCATGTATTAATCTGAAAAATATCTTGAACTGGAATCATCTATAAAGAAATAATGACAAACCTTTAAAAGAAACTTAGTCCCAAATCAAATCATGTTTAAAAATTAAAAGATCTATAGAAAGCAAGAGTGGAGGCAGGAAACATTGGCTACATGTCCATTTTTTATTTGTAAAAGTAATTCCTGTACAAACAATAGTATTATTGAGTCGAGTAAAACAAAACAAAATTTAAACATTCTAAAATTAATCCCACAAGCCCAAGTGTTCAGTTTGGAGTAACAAAGTCAAAGCCAGTCCTACCATCTGCACATTAATTTGATAAACTGCATTAAAACAACAAAAATACCACATCTGCTGTGGTGCACAACGGATGATTACTTTCGGCACTTGTATAAAAATAACTGTGACACCGTTTTGTTTTTGGTTTTGGTTTTAGCTGTGTATCAGGGAAACCCAACATAACGTATCATTCGTGAAATTCCATTAAAGCTACAAGGCAGCCAAGAGTTAAAGGCATATAAGGGCAGGTGCACATACATAACTTGCCAGTCCGCTGCCCCCCAAAACAATTATTACAACTACATAGTACAAACTGGGCCCACAAAAATTCTGCAAAAGGGGGTACAAGGAGCATGTGCTTCCACTTAAGCACAATCTGGCAATCTGATCCCACCGCGTCGAGGAAGGATGGAGGCCTTAATGACCTTTGCGGACCACTTCGAAGAACAGGGCCTGGCGAGGCAAGATTCCGGCTCATAATGAAAGGCAGGTGCCTGGCTACCTACGGAAACCGGGGTCCTGAGCGGCTCCCAAGAGCGCTGGGCCTTAACGGACACCACGGCCTTCTCCTACAACCCCGCACCTCCCCCGTGCAGGACCGCCGCACATGCAGCTACAGAACGCAGCTGGGAGGGGCCCTAGGACTCTTCACGCATGCGCCCCGCCTTCGTCGGCGCGCCCCAGAAGCACTAGCCCGTGAGGGTGGGAGACGTGGTGAGCGCAGGTAGCGTAACCGCAGCTGGGACAGCTGGATTCGGGTCTGGTGAAAGGATTCTGACCCTGGCTTGAGTCCTGCGCTTGTCTTTCGGACGGGGTTCCTGCAACCGTGCCAGTTGCAGCCCTGGCACTGAGATACGGTTTTTGTTGGGTGGTTGTTGTTGTTGTTGTTTTTTAATACTTATCTTTTACTCTCTTGGGATTTCCCGGATGTTGCTAACAGCTGGGATGATTGGAGGAATGATGCTCTCTGGGACCTGAGTGGCACCTTCGAGGTTCAGGGTGTCCCCCGATTTTAACCAGAGAATTACTGAAATGAAGGATTAATTTTTTTAATATTAAAAATATATATATTTGGTTTTAAACTGATATATTTTTTTGAAAGAAATTTAAGTAGTTTCAGAGAAGTTTAAATGACATGTGTTCTCAACACTATTGTCTTCCTGAGATAGTTTGAGGTTCTAATTTATGATTCTTTAAATAACACTAAGTTTAACCCAAAATGCAAATGATAGGAAAAAGTGATTTTTTTCATAAAGAAAATTCTTAAGTTCATTGGCCTAAAGTTCTTATTTTACCTGAGTTCTTTTTTAAAAATTTATTTTTTGAAGTATAGTTGATTTACAATGTTGTGTTAACTTCTACTTTACAGCAAAGTGATTCAGTTATACATATACATACATTCTTGGAAAAAGTAATTTTTGATACACCATCACTTTTGTTCTTAAAATATTTTCAAATTATCTATTTTCAAATAGTTCCTAAATAATAATTTGCTTTGGATGATTGAATATAGGCATTTTGCTCATACCGTATGGAGGCTTAATTCCGCCCCCCTCCCCAGGGTGTTTGGCATTTTGGATTTTGTAAACTTGTTCTCTTGCTTTTCCCCACCCCCCAAAATATATGTAAATAAGTGTAAGCAATATATTTTTACTAGAAAAGATGACCATTGTAGAAAATGTACAAATAACTGGATGTAAAACTCACCCATAATCTCCTGCCTAAGAAGACAAATTTTCGTTTTATGTTTTATTTTTTAGTATATTACTTTTGCATATATGTGTATGTCATCTTCCTTTTTTAAACAAGTCATACTGTACATGCTGCTTTGTATCTACCTTTAATTAAACAATAGGTTGTAAACATTTCCATTATATTAAATATTTTCAAGACTGTCTTGTATTCGGTTGTCTGAGTGTACCGTAATTGATTTCAGCAGTTCACTGTTTTGGTCGTGAGATCGTAACATTTTTGGTTTGGTTTGGTTTGGTTTAGTTTAGTTTCAAAAACAAAGCTGCTCTGACCGTCCATTATTATCCCTTCAAGCTAGATTTCTAGAAGTGGAAATTCACTCTTAAACTCTGGATTTGTCTTGCCGATTGCACTTGTGAAAGGTTGAGAAATGAACATTGCAAGACCTCTAAAATTTACTTTGCCCTAGATTTTTACCAACACTGATTATTATTTTGCCAGTTTAATAGATTGAAAAATCTACATTGGTTTATGTTATTTCAGTTGACTTTTAGAATGGGCTAATACTTTTTACACGTGTACTGGTCAATTATATTTCCTCCGTGGTGAATTGCCTGTTTATGCCTTATTTATACCTAAATGAGAAGCCTTAAAATATTTATTTGTAAGAACTTTTTTTTAACAGTAAGCATATTAACACCTAGTTAATGTTGCAGATGTTTCCCATGTTTGTCTATTTGTTTTTTCTGACATAGAAAAAAAAACCTTTCAAATTAATGTTACTGAAATGTATCAATCATTTTCTTTATGGTTTTCTGTCTTTGGAGCATTGACTGGGAATGCTTTCCCTACTCCAGGATAATTTTAAAATATGTCTATATAACCTTATAACATTTTTTGTTTTAAAAAATCTTATTGTGAAGTAGATATGTAACATTCATACTATTTATCTTACTATGAATATTTACCTTATACAAAAAGGTAAAAAGAAGTAAAAAGTGAATAGTCATAATCTTACCAACTAGTTTAAGAAAACTTTACCGACAAGTAAAACTTTACCACTCTACTACACAAGTGTGGTTGAAATCCTCTTGTGTACTTCTGCTGATTACAGTTCTGTTCCTTAGCAGTATTAACCCCACCCTAAAGTATTTATCATTCCCATATATTTCTTTTTTTAAATTAATTAATTAATTTAATTTTTGGCTGCGTTGGGTCTTCATTGCAGTGCATGGGCTTCCCATTGTGGTGGCTTCTTTTGTTGCAGAGCACAGGCTCTAGGCACGTGGGCTTCAGTAGTTGTGACACACAGGCTCAGTAGTTGTGGCTCACGGGCTCTAGATCGCAGTCTCAGTAGTTGTGGCGCAGGGGCTTAGGTGCTCCGCGGCATATGGGATCTTCCTGGACCAGGGCTCGAACCCGTGTCCTCTGCATTGGCAGGCGGATTCTTAACGACTACGCCACCAGGGAAGTCCCCCCATATATTTCTTTGTACTTTAATGACGTGTGTGTGTATCCCTGTACCACATCTTATGGCTTCATTTTTAACATTCAGTCATCAGCAATTCATTTTAGAGTGCTGCATGAAGTAGGTACTAAAGTTATTTTCTCAGAAGGTAAGCAGTTGTTCCAATGATATTTGCTGGATAATCCATATTCTTCAGACATTTGAGATGCCACTTTTATCAGAGCCTGAATGTGGGTTCTGGATTTGCCATTCTATTTCAGCTTATTCCTAACAACACTGTTAGGATTGTTATGGCAATATCTTGAGTTTTGAAGTTTAGAAGGACAAATCATTGCTATGCCTGCTTTTCAAAATATCTTTAGCTATTCTTTCATGTTATTCTTTCATGTGAACTTTTGAGATAGTTTTGTGATATCTGAAAACAAAATCTTACTGAGAATTCTTTTGGGAGTACATAAGTTACAAACTTAACTTTCAAGATTTGACATCTCAGCTATTGTAATTTCCCATCCTCTCTCTAGTTATAACTCTTTAAATTTTTGTAGCTTTTTCCCTCTACGTACTGCACATATATATTGTTTAATTTTTATGTATTTTGGATTTTATAATTATCTTTAATTAGGTCTTTTATTTTAGAACTTGTTTATTATTTTATAACATCAAAATTGATGTTACAATCAGATAGGACAGACTTCTCTCTTCATTGTTTACCAAAAATATCCTTTTGATTCTCCTTTTATTCTTCCAGATAAACTTTTAAATCATGTGTCCAAAGTTCATTAAGACTTTGGTTTACATTAGAGTTATGGATATTTTGATTAGAATTGACATAACATTACCACTTTGGTAGGCACTGTTTAGAGTACTCTGGTTTACGAGGGTCTCATCTTCAAAAGAGACAACCACTGGGAACTGTTACGTAACGGAGACTATTTTCGAATGCCCAAACCAATTATAAAATGGTGTTCTAAGGGGCTTCCCTGGTGGCGCAGTGGTTGAGACTCCGCCTGCCGATGCAGGGGACACGGGTTCGTGCCCCGGTCTAGGAAGATCCCACATGCCGTGGAGCAGCTGGGCCCGTGAGCCATGGCCGCTGAGTCTGCGCGTCCGGAGCCTGTGCTCCGCAACGGGAGAGGCCACAACAGTGAGAGGCCCGCGTACCGCAAAAAAAAAAAAAAAAAAAAAATTACATAATAAATACATGAATATATTCTCCTTGTATAAAATAAAATCTTACAGGGAAGGCTTAATTTCCTTTGACTATAATTCTTAACCCTAATCTCTTTTCTTGCCACCTCTTTCCCCTAAGGATTAACTTCAATTATCAGATTGGTATGATCCTTGCAGCCTTTTTTTCTGTGTATTTACATAATATATATGTATCCATATAATACTGTTTTATAAATTTTTTAGACACAAATGGTATTATGCTGTACATATTACTCTATTTGCTTTCAATTTAAGAATGTCTTAGAATTCTTCCCATGTACGTACAGATAAACCTCTTAACTGCTGCCTAATAGTCCATAGAATAGATATAATTTACTTAGCCATTCCCCCAATGGATAGACACTAGGTTGTTTTCAATTATCTTGCTATTATAGTGTTTTAGGGAACATCCTGCAGCATGTCTCTGTATGTTTTTTTTAATCAGGGTCCAGTCAGGAAAACAGAAACTTCACCACTTATTTAAAGAGAAAAAAATTTAATATGGGAGATTGGTTAAAAACGAGTATAAAAGCAAAAGGAGAATCCTGAGGTAACAGAGGTGATTACTGCACAGCAGTTACTATCACTAGGGCTAGTAAAGGAAAGAAGGAAAGAAGAGGTTGGGGTAATTCGAATTTAGAAGTTTGGAGGAGGGCCTGGAAAAGCTGGGGCTCAGTTCAAGCCTCTGAAGAGAGGGTGGTGCCTGGCTGTAGTTGCTCTCCGGAGCTCAAAGAAGGTACTCCGTGATGCTGGGCCTCTGACTTCTGAGAAGGGGGCACCACTGGCCGTCTTAAGAGCTCAAAGGAGAGGGCCCATGGAGCTAGGACTCATACTTCGGAGGGGAAAGGTCCTGCCTGGCTGCTGCTGGTACCCCTGAGGTGTGCAATTAGGTTGACTCTGGTGGTCGAAAAAAAAGATGGAGACGGAAAACAACTGCTGCCTATACCAATTGCTGCTACCAGGGCAAAGAGCTGCTGCTGAGATGATGCTAGCAGTATGGAGAAAGTCGCTTCTTCCTCTTCTCTTTCCGTCTCCTTCTAGTCCATTGTCCCCCGCCCCCCCCCCCCCCCCACGTTGAAGGAACCTAACAGGAAGACGGCTGACTAAAGGAGAAATAGTCTGCAGAGCCTCCGTGTCATGGAGTCGATTATAATAGGGTGAGTGTGTGCGCATGAGATAATAACCAGCAACATGTGCTTATGTTTCTGTGCTGTGATTCTGAGGAGCAAAATCACTAACTACAAAACCTGTAAACTTCAAATTTTAAGAGAGACTACCACACTACCCTCTTTTCGAAAAGCTGCACTAACACTTTTGATATGGGGGGAAAAAACGCGGGGGGGGGCGGATTTAGAGAATATTGCCTAGAGCACTACTTTGCAAATTTTAACAAAACCTGGGAACATTGTTAAAAATGCAAAATCTGATTTAATAGTCCCAAAGTGGGCCTGACAGTCTGCATTTCTAAGAAACACCCAGGTGATACCGATAATTGCTTTTTTGGGGGGCGGGGGCTGCGTTAGGTTTTAGTTGCGGCACGCGGGATCTTCCTTGAGACGTGCGGGATCTTTTCGTTGCGGCACGCGGGGTCATCTCCAGTTGTGGCCTGCGGGTTTTCTCTCTAGTTGTGGCTCGCCAGCTCCAGGGCGCGTGGGCTCTGTGCTTTGTGGCACGCTGCCTCTCTCGAGCTCAGCGAGCTCAGTAGTGTGGCACGAGGGCTTGGCTGCCCTCTGGCATGTGGGAATCTTAGTTCCCCGATTACGGATGGAATCCTCGCCCTGTGCACTGGAAGGCGGATTCTTTACCACTGGACCACCAGGGAAGTCCCGATAATTGCATTTTAAAAAGTCTAACATTGTCCCATCTTCCTTCAGCCACTACTGTGTCATTCTATTGCTACCCTTGTATGAAAACACCTCCCTTATGGCCCATGCCGATTTCCTACCCGCTAAGCAGGGAACAAATCTTTGCTGCAGGAAAGGGAAGAAGCAGGATTTAGCGCTATGCTTGGCTTCCTATTGGGCAGGGGTCACGTCAACTCAGATGGGCGTGGCTCCAAGTGCGACATATCCCGCCACGGATGGCCAGGGACGCGGCAGAAGGCGGGAGCGGAAGTGGGGCGGCATGTGGGCGGGTGGGTGACGGAAGGGGAGGGCCAGGGGAAGGCGTTCCTATGGGCCCTTTTCCGGTGCAAGGGGCCGGAAGTTGTGGCCCGGCCGTGTCAACTGGGGGGCTGAGGTTCGAGAGTGCCGCTGAGACCGCGACCATGGGCGGGAAGAACAAGCAGAGGACCAAGGGGAACCTGAGGGTGAGTGCGGGGTGGCCCAGCCAACCTAGGAGTCCTCGCCTCGCAGTGGCTGGCTCCGCCCGGCGCAGGGCCGGAGGATGTGTGCAGCGCGGCAGTGGGGAGGCGTGTGTTTGCGTGTCGAGTGTGACCTCTCTGTTGTGTGTGCGTCCCCGCGGGCGGGGTGGATTATCTCTGAGCAGATTGGGGAGTCGTAAGAGAAAAGATGTTCCGTGCCAGAGCTGTCCCCACCCGAGCACATCCCCCCCGCCCAACATTTTCATTAAGAATTGGTTCCGTATCGGCTTCAAGAGGAAGGTTATCTGCCCAGGGTGGCAGGGGTGAACAAGGGAATTGGGTGGGAAGCAGTTAAGGTGAGCCTGGTGTGCAGGGTGTCTCGGATCGTGTCGCTCCTTCGCTCATAAACCTGCTGTGGCTGCCCACATTCCTCGGGGTAAAGGCTAAAGCCGTTACGACGATACATACACGGTGCATGGTCTGCTGCGGCCCCTTTCCACCTCCGACCCCATCTTCAACTCCCTCCGCCTCGCTCACTCCATCTGGCCACGCTTATCTCTTCACCGAAACTTGACCTTGCCTGGCAGGCTCCCCGACGCTCTTTTGTTAGGTGCCTCCAAATTTTGCCCGAGATATCTCAGTGAGGTCTCCGGTGATCACCCTATTTTAAGTTGTAGCCCTCCACCCCGCTCCCTTTTCTCCTTTCCTGCTTTATTTTCTTCCGTTGCATTTATGACTTCTAACATATTAGTTGACTGTCCCGCTTCATTTACTGTCTTGCTTCACTAGGATATTAGTATAGGATATAAGTATCATGAAGGCAGGCGTTTTTATCTGCTGCTGTTATCCTCGGAGCCTGGAACAAGGATTAGCATATAGTAGAAGTTCACTAAATACTTGTTTAAACCCCAGAGTGGACTAAACCTACAAGATTGGGGATGCCGTAATGATATTTTTTATAGTACTAGGTTTATTATGGCACAGTCTAATTTTATGAGGATGCTTTTTTCCTGTTTGTGAAACAATTCTTGTGATTCCAGTACCACATTTTCTTAGATCTGTCACTTAATTTGTTTTGGAGGTTAATAATAGTAACAGTGATAATAGTAACTTACCTTAGTACTCTCCTAAATGCTTTACTTGCATCCTCATTTAACTTTAAAAAATGTTCTCAATGTTTACTTTTGAAATATTCCAAATATTAGCAACAACTCATAATTCTTTACCTAGAATTACCAATTGTTAATCTTTGGTCACTTTTGCTTTTTCTTTCTAAATATATGTATTTTGCTGAACCGTATGAGAAGTAGTTGCAGAAATCATGACCCTTAACTTCTAAATACTTCAGCATGTATATTCTAAAAACAGCGCCATTCTTCTACATAACCGTGAGCAATTATAACATGCAGAAAATTCAACTTCAGTATAATACTATTATCTAATAGTATACATTATTGTATTCAGATTTCTGTAGTCATCTCAATATTGTTCTCTATAAGTTTTATTTAGATATAGCATTTTAAAATTTTTTTAAATTTATTTTTGGCTCTTGGTACACGTGGGCTTTCTCTAGTTGCAGTGAGCAGGGGCTACACTTCGTTGCGGTGCACGGGCTTCTCATTGCAGTGGCTTCTGTTGCAGAGCACAGGCTCTAGGCACGCAGGCTTCAGGAGTTGAGGCACGTGGGCTCAGTAGTTGTGGCTTGTGGGTTCTAGAGCACGGGCTCAGTAGTTGTGGTGCACGGGCTTAGTTGCTCTGCGGTATGTGGGATCTTCCCGGACCAGGGACCGAACCCATGTGCCTGCCCTGCATTGGCAGGCGGATTCTTAACCTCTGAACCACCAGGGAAGTCCCTAGATATAGCATTTTAAAAAACATCCAAGATCCATGAAAGGATCACTCATTCCATTTAGCTATCATTTAGATCTAGGCAGTTTTCCTAGTGCCTTTTTTTGGAGGAAGATTCTTTTATGACATGGACAATTTGGAAGAGTCTAGGCAATTGATTTCCTTAACTTAGATTTGTCTAATTGTTCCTTATAATTACATTCAGGTTAAACAGTATTTGACAGAAATGCTTCATAGATGATGTGTAATTTCTCAGTGCCTCTCACACCACGGGGACACATAATGTCTGTTTATTAATGAGACACATAATCCCATTATTGGTGGTATATGTGTAATCACTTGATTAAGGTGATGTCCATTGTATAAGTGTCTCTTTTTATTGGCTATTAACAAATAATATGTGGAGTAGTAATTTCAGAATAACCTGTTCTCTCATAAACTTTCACTTAATGGTTTTTAGCATCCTTTGATAATTCTTGCTGGAATCAATTATTATTATGGTGGTTTGAAAACTTATGTTTAATCTTGACTACACCTAAGTAATGATTTAGTGACTGTTGTCTCATTTTAAAGATGATGATTCTGAGGCTTTGAGAATTAACTTGCCTAAATTCATGTAGTCAGGAAGTTGTGGAGTTGGGATTTGAACTTCAGAGTGGCAGTCATTCATTCAACAGAAGAGTTTGAATACTGAATGCCGTGTTTTCAAAGATGACAGAGAAATTTTCTGTTCTTGAACTATTAGTTTGATGATAGATAAGTAAGCAAATAATTATAATATATTAAAGAATTATGATACAGGTATCAGAAGCAAAGTGGAAGAACAGAAAAGAATGGTGATTGACCGGAGAGGCAAATGTTGAAAACATGAATGTGTTTTCAGGGATAAGTGGGAGTTTGTCAGGGAGAGAAAAGATTACACAAAGACCAAATTGTGGATAACTAATAAGAACATGCTGTGTAGCACAAGGAACTCTACTCACATACTCTGTAATGGCCTGTATGGGAAAAGAATCTTAAAAAAAAAAAAAGTGGATATATGTATATGTATAATTGATTCACTTCGCTGTACACCTGAAACTAACACAACATTGTAAATCAACTATACTCCAATAAAATTTTTAAAAAAAAAAATGTGTTTGCTGTTTGAAAAAAATGAATAAAAAGACCAGGTTGTGAAAAGGCATGACATATTTGGGGAACTTTGTATTGAGTTTGGAACTAGAACATAAATGGTGGGAACAAAAGGGAGCAGGGAGGAGGAAGTGGGACAAGGGAAGAAAAAAGTGTTAGAAAGATGACTGGAGAGGTCGAGGCCAGATGGTGAAAGATCCCGAAAGCTTCCTGAATTTGGTCTTTAAACTGTAGACTCAGGATTGCCACCTCAAATGTTATACCTCTAGAAGCCAGGCACAAAAGAATGAAGTAGGTGTAGTATAAGAAAATTAACTAAGGGCTTCCCTCGTGGCGCAGTGGTTGACAGTCCGCCTGCCGATGCACGGGACGCGGGTTCGTGCCCGGTCCGGGAGGATCCCACATGCCGCGGAGCGGCTGGGCTCGTGAGCCATGGCCGCTGAGCCTGCGCGTCCGGAGCCTGTGCTCCCGCAGCGGGAGAGGCCACAACAGTGAGAGGCTCGCGTACCGCAAAAAAAAAAAAAAAAAAAAAGAGACAATTAACTGCCAGAAATAGTATCGAGGTTCTTAATTTTTGAACTGTGGGTATGAGCATCTAACGTACAGTGGAGAAGGTAACAAGAAACAGTAACTACATTTTAAGTTCAAAGTAGACATTGAAAAAAAGATACAATTAGTTGAAAATAATTTGTTTCTGTGAAACTGGACATCTGATATCTTTTCTGTACTTAGTTATCACTGTCAGTTCTGGTCTTCAGGTCAGTTCAGAATTCAGCCTTGACTCCTTTAGCTTTTAGCTTTTTATACTATTGCATTATTCTGTTTCATAATAAAACTGTTTACACATGAGATTATAGGTAAAACTCCAATGTCTTAATGTCATCATAGTTTTCAGAATTATAATTCAGTAACTTCCTTTGTAGCTCTTTATTCATGTATCAATATTGAGAAAGGTAAACTGAATAATGTTAGTTCATTTTAATAAAGTTTTAAAATAGAGAACCTTTTTTGAAATTAGGCCAAGTGCCACTGTTTTGAAAAAATATCTAGTCCATCATTTTCATTTCTGGTCACTCATTTCAGTTTAGAAAGTAGTACAGATTATTATTCCTTGATAAATGATTTTCCCAAACACAGTTTTGCTAGGTATGAACAAACTGAATCACACATTTGGATTTTCAGACATTCTTACGGAGGAATAAGAAATAGGTGAGTTTAGATGGGTTGTGATGTCATCCTGGACATTGAACTGAGACATTTTCCTATTAGATGACAATGAATACATTAATTTCTTTCAACAGTTCAAGTACTTTCTTTCTTTGTCACAAAGAATCCTTTAATGTTTAGTACTGGAAGCTACTATATTGTGTATCAATCAAACAAGCCACTGACTGTTTCAAAACAAAGGAGTGTATCTTATATCCTGATTATTGTATTGATTTTTATGTACATACTAATGTAATTTGTAACCATTTTAGCCCAAAGAGACTTGGTTAGGCTTTGGGTATGTGGAAATGAGTGTGTCTGCCCACAAGGAACTCCTGGTCTAGAAGTTGGCTATCATTAGAGTTGTCCTAGGGTAGTTGCTTAATAAATATTTGTTGAATGAGTGGATGAATAAAGAGATATCCATTTATGAGTTAATTTTGCATCACTACACAGTATACATATATGTGTATACATACTATTTATACAAAAGTTGGAAATAAAAAATTTCATAAAACAGTACTTATTCTTACCATATGTGATGCATTCTGATTTTTAAAATTTTGTTCTATTTCTTTAAAATGTTGTCATGGCCCATGAGCCTCTAATGGCTTGTAATCGCAACTTTAAAAACATGGTTCTGATGTTTAGGAAACTAGGAAATAGCTCCTAGGATCATTATTGTTAAATTCTTGGTGACAAAAATATTTATCTTTGGCAGACATTGCAATAGATGCATAGGCTAGGGGGAAAAAGCCCTCAAATAGAAGTTTGCTTCATTGTGGGAATTGTCAAGTAATTACTCCAAAGAACTCAAAGTTAAATTTTGAACTCTTCCTTGACTCTAACTTTTTTTCTCCCTACTTTCTTACCAGCCTTCAAACAGTGGCCGAGCTGCAGAACTCCTTGCCAAGGAACAGGGAACAGTGCCTGGATTTATTGGTTTTGGAACATTTCACAGTGACCTAGGCTATGTTCCTGCTATTCAAGGAGCTGAAGAAATAGACAGTCTTGTGGATTCTGATTTCCGAATGGTGCTGCGAAAACTTTCAAAGAAAGATGTCACGACAAAACTAAAAGCAAGTTTTATTGTTTTCATTAAAATGATCAAGAAAATCTTTTTGTTAAAATGTCATTGGCATATTTTATGTAAAGAAGAATGAAGAATCATCACTAATAAGTACTTTTAAATGAAGAATCATCACTAATAAGTACTTTTACAATTGTACTTTTTGCTGATACAGACTTTAGGTTATACTTATCTTCTGGGTTATAAGTTAGTTTGTTGTTCTGCACTTTTTAGAATCACTTTGGAATTCTGGCTTTACATTTTTTCCTATTAAGTAATGTAATTTTGACTCTATAATTTTAAATGGGGTTTTTTTTGTTTGTGTACGTTTTATATATTTTTTAAAACAACTGAAAAGTTTCTACCATAGTAACCTATAAAGAACTCTTCGGATTAGTCCCATGTGACACAAACAGGGATGGTGTATTCTCACGTTACATAAAATAGACTAAGCTTCTAGAACAGCATAAATATAATCAACAGCCAATATTATGGCTGTTGATCCTTAATGATTTTAATAATTTATTTTAGGCTATGCAGGAATTTGGAACCATGTGTACAGAGAGAGACACGGAAATTGTAAAAGGAGTTCTTCCATATTGGCCAAGAATTTTCTGCAAAATTTCACTAGTAAGTATTAAGACTTGACTAGTTTATTTCTGTTGTGGTTTTTTTGTTTTGTTTTTTGTTTTTGTTTTTGGTTGAAGTTGTGGGGACTGTCAAATTTATATGATTCATTTTTGGTGAGGGTTATGGAATGTTATGTCAATATTATTATGCAGATTGGATCATGTTGGGTTGTAAAAAGGAGTCTGTTAGGTCCTTACAATAGAATTACCTAGATACTTTTAAGCCATAGTAAATTTTGACAATGTAATTTCTTTGTATACTTGCTGCAGAAGAATGAGAATGAATTGCTTATTTATTCCAGGTTTAGCCCTGACTCTTTGAATACAGTCATTTTTATCTCATTGGGAAAAGGAAAAATTAATCAGTTTTTTAATATAATTATTGATTTTAGTTTAGCTTTGTGCATAGGTGAATTCTTATTAATGGGTCTTCATCGCATACCCAGAAATGTCAGTATTTATTTTTATGGGTTAGAGCTGTTTTAAACCATATTATATTTTCAATAGGATCATGACCGCCGGGTTCGAGAAGCCACACAGCAAGCTTTTGAAAAACTTATCCTTAAAGTTAAGAAACACTTGGCTCCTTACTTAAAAAGTTTAATGGGCTATTGGCTAATGGCTCAGTGTGATACTTACACACCAGCTGCATCTGCAGCAAAAGATGCCTTTGAAGCAGCTTTCCCTCCAAGCAAGCAGCCTGAAGCCATAGCATTTTGTAAGGATGAAATTACAAGTGTAAGTCCTTGGAACCTTTCTGTATCTATTTTTAAAGTATTTAAGGGATATAAAGCGTATTACAAAGGCAGCTCTTTTACCTAGCATTGTGAGGGTATGAGAAGTGAAATATTTTCAGTGGAAGATTGCGTTTTTTAAATGGTGTTTATCAAAGTTGACCATTTTGGCTTTTTAAAACATAATTAACTTTTTGGATTGGATCTTTCTAAATGATTTAAGTTTTCCCTGTTTATTTTAATGTTTTAATTTACTGTATCTAAAAATATTTAGATATGTGCTTTGTAATATATAATCTAAAAAAAGAATACATCTATAAATCAAATCTAAACTTTTTTTCCCCATATTTTCAAATCAATACATGTATACAGATCTGTTTCATCCTGGTATTCCTTTGTATATATAGATATACAACAGTTTATTTAACTTCTTTCATTTTAATACACATTTGGGATTTTTCCCCAGTTTTTTTTTAAGAATAGGTTTATTTATTTATTATTTTTTAAAATATTTATTTACCCGGTTTTTTATGATACTCCCATTAACAGATATACCTTTCTCCAACACTTGGCCAGCAGTTTTGCCAGACCGATATCAGCCATAACTTTTGTGGCTTTTAGTTTGTACACAATACTGTCCTTCCTCATTTTTTCTCTCCTTCTTTTCTTCCTTATATATGGACTGGAAAAAACTAGACGCCAATTTGTTAGTATTATACCAAGAAATAAAAATAGATGGGCTGTGAGTCCATTGAGGAGAAGTAAAAATTTTTTTAAAAAAGATAATGCTTGCATTTATTTCTCTATTTAGTACTCTTATATTTCCATAGCACCCTATGTATAATCCTACTTAAACACCTTCCCTCCTCCTCCCTTGTTTTCTCCCTGCTTCCCTCCTTTCAGTTAGTCGACCTTTCTGTGGCTTCCCATTATACTTACAAGTCTAGATTTCTTATCTTGGCCTACAAGCCTCTGCATGATATGGTCCCTTCTTACCTATCTGATCTCTTCACCCAACATCTCTCTACACACACATGCATTCTAGTTCCCCCTTTAAGTTCTTGGTTCTTACATTCTTTATTTTTCTGTTGTACCAGAGTTGTTTTTCTAGGGTGATGGTTTGTAGTTGTGTGGGTTTTTTTGGCCACACTGCGCGGCTTGTAGGATCTTAGTTCCCGCACCAGGGATTGAACCAGGGCCCCAGCCTTGAAAGCGCTGAGTCCGAGCCACTGGACTGCGAGGGAATTCCCTAGGGTTTGTAGGTTTAATCATACTCTCAAAGGGAGTTCTCTATCCCAACTATAAATTAAATATCATTGGTTTCTTTAAAATATCAAGTGATGAATGTTATGAGTGAAGTATCATGAGTTTGGACACTTAAGAGTTTTAGAAAATGGATTTTGAGATAATTAATTTGGCTATTCATAGTTTTGTTTATTTGGTTGTTTTTTTGTTCTTGGTTTTATTATGGATGGGTAACTGATCATTGGATATGTGGATTATTTCCTCCATTATTTTACCTTTAGTTGGCTGTGTCACAGATATACAGATATTGGGTTTGAACTTTCCTAAGTTCAAAACAAATTTATTAGAGAGGAGTTAGGCAAATGAGATCAAAATGTCATAGTGTCTGTAAGAGAACATGGGCTCTGGGTCATACCACTGGGTTCTAGTCCACTCTGCCATTAGTTGGGGTGTTTGACCATGGGCAAGTTTCTGTGCTTCCATTTCCTCATCTGTTAAAGTAGGAATTAACTTGTACTTCATCGAGTTGTTTTGAGGATTTCATTAATGCATGGAATGTGCTCAAAGCAATACATGGTAAATGGAAAAACTCAGTAAATATTGGTTATTATTATTGCTGATAAAATTGATACTGGAACAGTGGACTTGCTAGTACTGTACCCCAGAAGTAAGCAGACTTACTCAGCATTTCAAATGGAGCCTTAAACCTTCCTCCATGATGGAGCAGAGCACAATGTGTGTACTCTGTGAGCAGGGAGGTGCTCAAAAAACAGGGGCGAGGAAAGCAGAGCCTAATTCACTCCCAAACTTACTAATCGGACATCCCATTCACTTCACTGCTGTGTGCAAGAGGAATGGAGAAGCAAGAGGCCAGGAGTATTTAAGGGAAAATTCCTCTCAGTGGAAACTGGAGGTGTTTGGAAGAAGTACCTTATCCTTCTTTACCCCAGCAGGTGCCAACCTTGGGGATTGATAGGGGAAAAAAATTGGTAAAATTCAAACCTTTTAGTTTTGCTACTTAATTTTGCTACTTTTGTGAGAAAGGGGATAAAAACTTTTAGTTAAGATGAAGTTTATGTTCTGTCTCTTCACCACTGACAATTCAATAAAATCTCAAGTCTATGGCATTTTTCCCCCCATAGGTGCTGCAGGATCATCTTATAAAAGAAACACCTGATACACTCAGTGACCCACAGTAAGTTGTATTGTTTCTGTGTAACTCAGGTTAAGTGCAACTATGTTTCTCTCATAGGTAATAAGATGATAATTTCAATGTGACATTTTTTAAAAAAGGGATGCTAAATGTAGAGGTGAAAATACTTAATATAGTGTTATTTTCCAGGTGCTGTTTTAAGTGCTTTTACCTGCAAGTTGTCCCGCTATTTAACTTGAATTATCTGGGAGCACATGTGTTTGGTTCTTTTACAAAGAGATGTTTTTAGGTTTTTTCCACATTTGCCTTTTGACAGTCATAGCAGGAACCATTTTAAGGTCTGGATGAAAATAGTTGAAGAACTATGAATAGTTCTATTGTAAGAATAGTAAGATGTTCCATTTACTTTTTACTCTTGTGTTCTAATCAAACTATTAAGAATCTGTAAGGGAAAGTACTCTTAGGTGCAGTGTTATTTATTCTCTAATCATCCAATTAACTGCTACTGAGAGCAGTGTACATGCACATTATTTCAAGCCACAACTCTTGATTTACTTTCACCTTTTATTATTCGAATAATATGTGATTAAAATTCTATGTATATTGGCATTTTGTGGGGGTTTGGCACAGAGAGAATGAATATAGAGATAAAGCAACTTTGGTAGATATTCAACGATAAAACGTTTAAAATAGAAGTTTGTCTTATTCTCAATCCTTATATGTATTTATTTTCTTTTTACATCAAGAACTATTCCAGAGGAAGAAAGAGAAGCTAAATTCTATCGGGTTGTAACTTGTTCCTTATTGGCATTGAAAAAATTGCTTTGCCTCCTACCCGATAATGAGTTTGATTCTCTGGAGGAGAAATTTAAGTCTCTTTTATCACAGAATAAGTTTTGGAAGTATGGAAAACACAGTATACCTCAGGTATCGTAATCTTTTTTTTTTTAAGACATTCCTCTGATTCCTTTTTCTCCCCTGATCTTGTTATTTTTTATTTAGGCTTCATGTTTATTGTTTATGTTTAAAATTCTGCAGACACATTTTTGTGGTGGGACTGAATTACCTCTCTTACTAGAATGTTCTTGTATTTTCATTTTTTTACTTAGTAGTTTGGACCTCAGATTCAGAGTTGAATCATGATCTTCCTCTGTTCATGGCACCTTAAAACTGCTGGGTGTGTGCAAGTCTCTTCCTTTTAATGTATTTATTTTTTCCCTTTTGTCTGTCTGTCTCCATTTTCCACCTCCACCAGCTGCCCATTCTAAGTGTGATTAATGTATGTGCTTTCATCTGTGCAGTCGATTCTCATTACTTACTGTGATTATATTCTGTGAAGTCCATGAACACTGAATTAGTGAACACCGAAGCATTGCTCTTAGGGGAAATGCAGGCTTAGGCTCCTGTTAGTCTCTTGTCACGACATTTTTGACGGTTAGTACATAACCTTGTTTTATGTGTATCTGTTTAAAGACACCTTATTTAATGTATATTGTTGATTCACTAACTTTGAATTCCCACACAACAGCACTAGACATCATGCCTGAATGAAGTTTATCTAATTTTCTCTGTTAGATATGTCACAGCCTTTTTGCATGTGTTTTTAATTCACATAAATGATACTAATGATACTGTGTTATATCTCATCCCATTTATTGCTTTTTACTTAGTAGTTTTTTTAATTTTTTTTTTTTTTTGTGGTACACGGGCCTCTCACTGTTGTGGCCTCTCCCGCTGCGGAGCACAGGCTCCGGATGCGCAGGCTCAGCGGCCATGGCTCACGGGCCCAGCCGCTCCGCGGCATGTGGGATCTTCCCGGACCGGGGCACGAACCCGTGTCCCCTGCATCGGCAGGCAGACTGTCAACCGCTGCGCCACCAGGGAAGCCCTTTAATTTTTATACATGTACTTTTTGTTTGTTTGTTTAAAGAAATATTTATTTATTTATTTAGGCTGCGCCAGGTCTTAGTTGTGGCATGCGGGATCTTTTTTTAAATTAATTAATTAATTAATTATTTTTTTGGCCGTGTTGGGTTTTCTTTGCTGCGCATGGGCTTCCTCTAGTTGCGGCGAGTGGGGGCTACTCTTCCTTGCACTGTAGGTGCGAGGGCTTCAGTAGTTGCGGCACGCGGGCTCTAGAGCGCAGGCTCAGTAGTTGTAGCGCACGGGCTTAGTTGCTCTGCAGCATGTGGGATCTTCCTGGGCGAGGGCTCGAACCTGTGTCGCCTGCATTGGGAGGCAGATTCTTAACCACTGCGCCACCAGGGAAGTCCCAAGCTCACAGGGTCTTTTAGTTGCAGCATGTGAGCTCTTAGTTGTGACATGCATGCAGGATCTAGTTCCCCGACCGGGGATCAAACCCAGGCCCCCTGCATTGGGAGCACGGGGTCTTACCCACTGGACCACCAGGGAAGTCCCAGTAGTTTTTTAAAAAGTACTAAGATATTTAAATCCATTACATTCCTGTATGTATATCTGGCCCATGGCTTCTAACTGATGTGTAGTACTCAGAAGTTTGCATACATTCCATTTTACCTGTTCATTCCCCCAGTGGTAGACACCCTGATTGCCTTCAACTCCCTGCTCTCACAAATAAGGCAGCAGTGAGCATCTTCATTCATGTATCCCCAGATCTGTGAGAATTTCTTTTTCTGAAATTCTCTTAATTTCTGAATTGCTGAGTCAAAGAGTATAGGCGTACTTAATTTTCTGAAGTAGTGCCAGATTGCTTACCTGATTGGCTGCATTAGTCTAGGCTCAACTATCAATACATGATGATTACTATATATCCTTATACTGTAGCCAGGGCTGGGCATCATTCAACTTCCTATTTTTCAATAGTCTAATTAGGAGTTCAAATGATACCTTTCTTTAATTTTAATTACTCTGCTAACTAGTGACTTTTAACATCTCTTCATAAGCTTTTTAGATTTTTATGTTTCCTCTGTAAACTATTTATTCATATCTTTCACCCCTTTTTTTCTGTTGGAGTACTCTTTTTCTTATTTTACTGGAGTTCCTTGTATATTTTAAATATTAGTCCTTTTGTCATTGTTAGGCATTGTAAATAATCTCCCATTCTGTCACCTTTCATGTGTCCTCTTTTATAAAGAAATCTTAATTTTGATGTAATCAAAACCACTGATTTTGCCTTATGAAGGCCTTTCTCACTTTTAAACCATAAAAATATTGTTATATTTAATAGTTATATCTTTTTAAACAGCTATATCCTTTTTTAATAGTTATATCTTTCTTAACAGTTATATCTTTTAATCGCTTTAGTTTTATCTTTCATATGAAGTTTTTAATCCATCAGTAACCCACCTTTTTATGTGGTGTTAAGTGGAGATCTATTTACATTTCTTTTCATGTACAGTGAGCCACTTTTCCTAACATCACCTAGTTAAACTGTTCATTCTCTCCCTATTGATTTATGGTCCTGCCATTACGGTATATTAAGTTCCCATATGTTCATGAGTTTTTCTCAAAACTCTATCTTCTGATCTATTAGTCTTTGTTTCTTCTTACACCAGTACCACTGTTAAAATGACGTTATGATATGTCCTAATAATTGCTCAGGGGAGGCACTCTTTTCTTCATCTTCAAGACTAAGTTGTTTTAGAACTTTATTCTTCTGTATAAATTTAAGTAAATTTATTGAATTCCTCAAAAAGAACATCTAACTGGAATTTTGATTGGGGTTCCACTGAATGATTTGGGGAGACTTGCTGTTTTTAGGTTATTGAACCTGATGTTAAAATTATCTCACAATTTATTCAGGTATTTAAAAAATATCCTAGAATATCTTTTTAAACAACTTTTATTAAGGTATGATTTACATACAATAAAATGCAGTCATTTTAAGCTTACAGTTTAAGATTTGACAGATGTATATACTCATCTTCATGTACATACCCACATAACCACTAAAATCAAGAAGTAAAACATCTTTATCACTCAAAAATTGGTTCCTTGTGTCCCTGCAAGTCATCCTCTCCCTTAACCTAGGCAACTATTTATCTACTTTTCTGTCACTTAGAGATTCGATTTGTCTTTTTTAGGTTTTCATATAAATGGAGCCATATATTACTCTGTATCTGGCTTCTTTTCTTTTCTTCTCTTTTCTTTTTTCTTTTCTTTTCTTGCCGTGCTGCACAGCTTGTGGGATTTTAGTTTCCCAACCAGGGATTGAACCTGGGCCCTCGCCAGTGAGAGTGCAGAGTCCTAACCACTGGACCACCAGGGAATTCCCTGTATCTGGCTTTCTTTTGCTCAGTGTAATGTTTTTAAGATTCTTTGTTGTTGCTTGTATCAGTATTTCAAAGTGGTTATACTATTTTACACTCTTAATCAGCAGTGTATGAAATTTTTAGTTCCATATCTTTACTTCAATATTGTCCGTTGTTTTAAGTCATTCTCTTGGGTGTGGCATCGGGGATCGGCAAATTACAGCTCATGGGTCAAAATCTGGCACACCTGACCTGTTTTTTGTTGTTGTTGTTGTGTGTTTTTTTTGTGGTACACGGGCCTCTCACTGTTGTGGCCTCTCCCGTTGCGGAGCACAGGCTCTGGACGCACAGCCTCAGCGGCCATGGCTCACGGGCCCAGCCGCTCCGTGGCATGTGGGATCTTCCCAGACCGGGGCACGAACCCGTGTCCCCTGCATCGGCAGGCGGACTCTCAACCACTGCACCACCAGGGAAGCCCCGTGACCTGTTTTTGTAAATTGTTTTTGTATTGTATGTGGCTGCTTTGTGCTAACATAGCAGAACAAAGTAGTTGCAACACAGTCTGTATGGCTTGCAAAGCTTAAAATATTTGTTTTCTGGCTCTTTAAAGAAAATGTTTGCTGACCTCTGGGGTAGAGACTTTACATTGTGGTTTTAATTTGCATTTCCCTGATGGCTAATGGTATTGAACATCTTTTAATGTGTTTATTGGCCATTTGTATTTCTTCTTCTTTTTTTTTTTTATTTTTATTTGGGCGCACCACTTGGCTTGTGGGACCATAGTTCCCCAACCAGGGATTGAACCAGGGTACCAGCAGTGAAAGTGCTGAGTCCTAATCTCTGGACTGTCAAGGAATTCCCTATCTTCTGTTTTTTTGAGGTGTCTGTTTAACCCTTTTGCTCATTTTTAATTTAATATGTTGTAGTTTTTATATCTAAAATTTCAACTTGGTTTTTGTATTTTCTATTTCTTTGATGAAATTTTCTACTTTTTTAAGACTTCTTTTAAGAGCAGTTTTAGGTTCACAGCGAAATTGAGGAAAAAGTACCAAGATTTCCCATATATCTCCTGCCCCTCACATACATAGCTTCCCCCATTATCAACATCCTCTCACCAGAGTGGTACCTGTGTTTTTTTTTTAAACAATTGACGAACCTATGTTGATACATCATTATCGTCCAGAATCCATAATTTACATTAGGGTTCACTGTTGATGTTGTATATTCTGTAGGTTTGGACAAATGTATAATGACATTTATCTGTTTCCTGTTTTTTCATTCATTGTTAGCATATTTTTCTTTACCTGAGTATAGTTATAATAGCTGCTGTAAAGTACATGTCTGATAATAACATCTGAGATCACATTTTCTTGGCTTTCATATGTTGAGGGATTTTAGATTGTATCCTACACATAAATATTTAGATTGCATCCTAGACGTATATATTTAGATTGTATCTTGGAATGTTATGTTTTGGAGACAGGGTTATTTTATATTGCTCCAAAGGGCGTTGATGTCTTTGTGTTAGTGGGCAATCAACTTGGTTAGACTCAACAAACTCTCATGCCTGCAGCGGGCATGGTTCAAGTGTCAGCTGTAGATTTAGACTGTTTAAACACAGAACGTGGGGGTTCTTTTCTTTGGTTCTCTTCTTTCTGGAGTTCCCTACTACTCTCTTGCCATCTTGGTTACCCTGGGCTCCTTTTCCTGGTTCTTTCAGTTCCTCCAACCAGAGGGATGTCAGGCTTTCTGTTGCAGTTGTAGCTGCCCCAGTGCCTCTGTGGTGGTGACTGCATCCACCTTCAGGGCAAAACTGCACAAAATGGGAACTCAGTATGTGTGATTGCTTACTCCAAGTTATGATACCGGCTCCAAAATGTGTATTTCAGTCTTCAGAGCCCTTGGATAGTTTTTTTGTGTCGGGTTCATAGAGTCTATAGTTGTTCTTTGCAGGAAGATCAATGTATCAGTCTGTCACTACTTGATATTCTTTTGCCTATTTTTAAGTTGGGTTTTTGGTTTTTGTGAGTTATGAATATGCTTTAGTTATTCTGGATACAAGTATTTTGTCAGGTAAAGTATCATGAATGTTTTATTATAGTTTGTGGCTTGCCTTTTCACTTTTTTCCCATGGTTTTTGGAGAGTAGGTATTTTAAAGTCCCAGTTATCAATTTTTTTTTTTTACACTTCATACTTTTCATTTCTTATATAAGGAGTCTTTGCCTACTTGAAGGTTGCAAAGATGTTTTTATATTTTATTCTGGAAGTTTTATATTTTAGGTTTATTTAGAGTTAATTTTTGTGTATGGCATAAAGGTGAGAGTCAGATTTTTTTCACATAGGTATCCATTTCTTGAAAGACTATCAGCTCCTCCTCACCCCACCACCCTGGCACCTTTGGCAAAATTAAGTTGAACATACGAGATTTTAATTTTGGACTCTTACTCCCTTACATTTTATGTCTATCTTTACACCATTACCACACTTTCTTGATTGTTACTGTTTTACGGTAAGTCCTGAAACCCTCCAACTTGGTTCTTCTTTCTCAAAATTATTTAGCCTATATTAGGCCCTTGCCATCCTGGAATAGTATTTTATAATATACTGCATACTGAACATGACTTCATGGTTTCTGTTACTATTGCAAAATGGGGTTCCTTTTTTGATCCCATTTTCTATTTTGTTTCTACTGTGGTATAGGAATGCTATGCTTTTGTGCATTAATTTTGTATCCAGCAACTCTTCTGAGCTCCTGTTATTTCTTTTTTTTTTAATCCTTTTATTATTTACAACAATCTTTTGATAATTTCTGCCAAATTTGTTCTGATATATTCTTATTTTTTTTACATCTTTATTGGAGTATAATTGCTTTACAATGTTGTGTTAGTTTCTGCTTTGTAACAAAGTGAATCAGCTATATGTATACATATATCCCCATATCTCCTCCCTCTTACATCTCCCTCCCTCCCACCCTCCCTCTCCCACCCCTCTACATGGTCACAAAGCACCAAGCTGATCTCCCTATGCTATGCGGCTGCTTCCCACTAGCTAGCTATTTTACGTTTCGTAGTGTATATATGTCCATGCCACTGTCTCACTTTGTCCCAGCTTACCCTTCCCCCTCCCCATATCCTCAAGTCCATTCTCTAGTAGGTCTGTGTCTTTATTCCCATCTTGCCCCTAGGTTCTTCAGAACTTTTTTTTTTTTTTAATATTCCGTATATGTGTGTTAGCATACAGTATTTGTTTTTCTCTTTCTGACTTACTTCACTCTGTATGACACATTCTAGGTCCATCCACCTCACTACAAATAACTCAATTTCGTTTCTTTTTATGGCTGACTAATATCCCATTGTATATATGTGCCACATCTTCTTTATCCATTCATCTGTTGATGGACACTTAGGGTGCTTCCATGTCCTGGCTATTGTAAATAGACCTGCAGTGAACATTGTGGTACATGACTCTTTTTGAATGATGGTTTTCCCAGGGTATATGCCCAGTAGTGACATTGTTGGGTCATATGGTAGTTCTGTTTTTAGTTCTTTAAGGAACTTCCATACTGTTCTCCATAGTGGCTGTATCAATTTACATTCCCACCAACAGTGCAAGAGGGTTCCCTTTTCTCCACACCCTTTCCAGCATTTATTGTTTGTAGACTTTTTGATGATGGCCATTCTGACCGGTGTCAGATGATATCTCATAGTTTGGATTTGCGTTTCTCTAATGATTAATGATGTTGAGCGTTCTTTCATATGTTTCTTGGCAATCTGTATATCTTCTTTGGAGAAATGTCTATTTAGGTCTTCTGCCCATTTTTGGATTGGGTTGTTTGTTTTTTTGATATTGAGCTGCATGAGCTGCTTGTAAATTTTGGAGATTAATCCTTTGTCAGTTGCTTCATTTGCAAATATTTTCTCCGATTCTGAGGGTTGTCTTTTCGTCTTGTTTATGGTTTCCTTTGCTGTGCAAAAGCTTTTAAGTTTCATTTGGTCCCATCTGTTTCTTTTTGTTTTTATTTCCATTTCTCTAGGAGATGGGTCAAAAAGGATCTTGCTGTGATTTATGTCATAGAGTGTTCTGCCTATGTTTTCCTCTAAGAGTTTGATAGTGTCTGGCCTTACATTTAGGTCTTTAATCCATTTTGAGTTTATTTTTGTATATGGTGTTAGGGAGTGTTCTAATTTCATTCTTTAACATGTAGCTGTCCAGTTTTCCCAGCACCACTTATTGAAAAGGCTGTCTTTTCTCCATTGTATATTCTTGCCTCCTTTATCAAAGATGAGGTGACCATATGTGCGTGGGTTTATCTCTGTGCTTTCTATCCTGTTCCATTGATCTATATTTCTGTTTTTGTGCCAGTACCATACTGTCTTGGTTACTGTAGCTTTGTAGTATAGTCTGAAGTCAGGGAGCCTGATTCCTCCAGCTCTGTTTTTCTTTCTCAAGATTGCTTCGCCTACTCAGGGTCTTTTGTGATTCCATACAAAGTGTGAAATTTTTTGTTCTAGTTCTGTGAAAAATGCCAGTGGTAGTTTGATAGGGATTTCATTGAATCTGTAGATTGCTTTGGGTAGTAGAGTCATTTTCACAATGTTGATTCTTCCAATCCAAGAACATGGTACATCTCTCCATCTATTTGTATCATCTTTAATTTCTTTCATCAGTGTCTTATAATTTTCTCCATACAGGTCTTTTGTCTCCCTAGGTAGGTTTATTCCTAGATTTTATTCTTTTTGTTGCAGTGGTAAATGGGAGTGTTTTCTTAATTTCACTTTCAGATTTTTCATCGTTAGTGTATAGAAATGCAAGAGATTTCTTTACATTAATTTTGTACCCTGCTACTTTACGAAATTCATTGATTAGCTCTAGTAGTTTTCTGGTAGCATCCTTAGGATTCTCTATGTACAGTATCAGGTCATCTGCAAATAGTGACAGCTTTGCTTCTTCTTTTCTGATTTGGATTCCTTTTATTTCTTTTTCTTCTCTGATTGCTGTGGCTAAAACTTCCAAAACTATGTTGAATAATAGTGATGAGACTGGGCAACCTTGTCTTGTTCCTGATCTTAGTGGAAATGCTTTCAGTTTTTCACTGTTGAGGACGATGTTAGCTGCGGGTTTGTCATATATGGCCTTTATTATGTTGAGGTTAGCCCCCTCTATGCCTACTTTCTGAAGGGTTTTTATCATAAATGGGTGTTGAATTTTGTTGAAAACTTTCTCTGCATCTATTGAGATGATCATATGGTTTTTCTCCTTCAATTTGTTAATATGGTGTATCACATTGATTGATTTGCGTATATTGAATCCTTGCATTCCTAGGATAAACCCCATTTGATCATGGTGTATGATCCTTTCAATGTGCTGTTGGATTCTGTTTGTTAGTATTTTGTTGAGGATTTTTGCATCTATGTTCATCAGTGACATTGGCCTGTAGTTTTCTTTCTTCATGACAGCTTTGTCTGGTTTTGGTATCAGGGTGATGGTGGCCTTGTAGAACGAATTTGGGAGTGTTCCTCCCTCTGCTGTAATTTGGAAGAGTTTGAGAAGGTTAGGTGTTAGCTCTTCTCTAAATGTTTGATAGAATTTGCCTGTGAAGCCATCTGGTCCTGGACTTTTGTTTGTTGGAAGATTTTTTTTTTTTTTTTTAATTTTTGGCTGTTTTGGGTCTTCATTTCTGTGCAAGGGCTTTCTCCAGTTGTGGCGAGCGGGGGCCACTCTTCATCGCAGTCCGCGGGCCTCTCACTGTCGCAGCCTCTCCTGTTGCGGAGCACAGGCTCCAGACGCGCAGGCTCAGTAGTTGTGGCTCACGGGCCTAGTTGCTCCATGGCATGTGGGATCTTCCCAGACCAGGGCTCAAACCCGTGTCCAAGGCATTGGCAGGCAGATTCTTAACCATTGCACCACTGTTGGAAGATTTTTAATCACTGTTTCAATTTCAGTGCTGGTGATTGGTCTGTTCATATTTTCTATTTCTTCCTGCTTCCGTCTTGGAAGGTTGTGCATTTCTAAGAATTTGTCCATTTCTTCCAGGTTGTCCATTTTATTGGCATAGAGTTGCTTGTAGTAATCTCTCAACCTTTGTGTTTCTGCTGTGTCAGTTACTTCTCCTTTTTCATTTCTAATTCTGTTGATTTGAGTCTTCTCCCTTTTTTTCTTGATGTCTGGCTAATGGTTTATCATTTTCATTTATCTGCTCAAAAAACCAGCTTTTAGTTTTATTGATCTTTGCTATCATTTCCTTCATTTCTTTTTCATTTATATCTGACCTGATCTTTATGATTTCTTTCCTTCTGCTAACTTTTGGGTTTTTTTGTTGTTCTTTCTCTAATTGCTTTAGGTGTAAGGTTAGTTTGTTTATTTGAGATGTTTCTTTTTTTTTAAACTTTATTTATTTATTTATTTATAGCTGTGTTGGGTCTTTGTTGCTATGCACGGGCTTTCTCTAGCTGCGGTGAGTGGGGGCTTCTCTTGAGCGGGGGCTACTCTTCATTGCGGTGCGCGGGCTTCTCACTGTCCTGGCTTCTCTTGTTGCAGAGCACCAGCTCTAGGTGTGCAGGCTCAGTAGTTGTCGCACTTGAGCTTAGTTGCTCTGCAGCATGTGGGATCTTCCCGGACCAGGGCTTGAGCCCGTGTCTCGTCATTGGCAGGCGGATTCTTAACCACTGCACCACCAGGGAAGCCCCTGTTTCTTGTTTCTTAGGTAGGATTGTATTGCTATAAACTTCCTTCTTAGAACTGCTTTTGCTGCATTCCATAGGTTTTGGGTCATCGTGTTTTCATTGTCATTTGTTTCTAGGTATTTTTTGATTTCCTCTTTGATTTCTTCAATGGTCTCTTGGTTATTAAGTAGTGTATTATTTAGCCTCCACGTGTTTGTATTTTTTACAGATTTTTTCCTGTAATTGATATCTAGTCTCATAGCGTTGTTGTCGGAAAAGATACTTGATACAATTTCAATTTTCTTAAATTTACTAAAGCTTGATTTGTGACCCAAGATATGATCTATCCTGGAGAATGTTCCATGAGCACTTGAGAATAATGTGTATTCTGTTGTTTTTGGATGGAATGTCCTATAAATATCAATCAAGTCTATCTTGTTTAATGTATCATTTAAAGCTTGTGTTTCCTTATTTATTTTCATTTTGGATGATCTGTCCATTGGTGAAAGTGGGGTGTTAAAGTCCCCTACTATGATTGTGTTACTGTCCATTTCCCCTTTTATGGCTGTTAGTATTTGCCTTATGTATTGAGGTGCTCCTGTGTTGGGTGCATAAATATTTACAATTGTTATATTTTCCTCTTAGATTGATCCCTTGATCATTATGTAATGTCCCTCTTTGTCTCTTGTAATAGTCTTTGTTTTAAAGTCTATTTTGTCTGATGTGAGAATTGCTACTCCAGCTTTCTTTTGATTTCCATTTGCATGGAATATCTTTTTCCATCCCCTCACTTCCAGTCTGTATGTGTCCCTAGGTCTGAAGTGGGTGAGACCTAGGTCAGATAGCATATATACGGGTCTTGTTTTTGTATCCATTCAGCCAGTCTGTGTCTTTTGGTTGGAGCATTTAATCCACTTACTTTTAAGGTAATTATCGATATGTATGTTCCTATTCCCATTATCTAAATTGTTTTGGGTTTGTTATTGTAGGTCTTTTCCTTCTCTTGTGTTTCTTGCGTAGAGAAGTTCCTTTAGCATTTGTTGTAAAGTTGGTTTGATGGTGCTGAATTCTCTTAGCTTTTGCTTGTCTGTAAAGGTTTTAATTTCTCTGTCAAATCTGAATGAGATCCTTGCTGGGTAGAGTAATCTTGGTTGTAGGTTTTTCTCCTTCATCACTTTAAATATGTCCTGCCGTTCTCTTCTGGCTTGCAGAGTTTCTGCTGAAAGATCAGCTGTTAACCTGATCCCTTGTTTGTTATTTTTCCCTTGCTGCTTTTAATATTTTTTCTTTGTATTTAATTTTTGATAGTTTGATTAATATGTGTCTTGGCATGTTTCTCCTTGGATTTATCCTATATGGGACTCTCTGTGCTTCCTGGACTTGATTAACTATTTCCTTTCCCATATTAGGGAAGTTTTCGACTATAATCTCCTCAAATATTTTCTCAGTCCCTTTCTTTTTCTCTTCTTCTTCTGGGACCCCTATAATTCGAATGTTGGTGTGTTTAATGTTGTCCCAGGGGTCTCTGATACTGTCCTCAATTCTTTTCATTCTTTTTCTTTATTCTGCTCTGCAGTAGTTATTTCCACTGTTTTGTCTTCCAGGTCACTTATCTGTTCTTTTGCCTCAGTTATTCTGCTATTGATCCCTTCTAGAGAATTTTTAATTTCATTTATTGTGTTGTTCATCACTGTTTGTTTGCTCTTTAGTTCTTCTAGATCCTTGTTAAATGTTTCTTGTATTTTCTCCATTGTATTTCCAAGAGTTTTGATCATCTTTACTATCATTATTCTGAATTCTTTTTCTGGTAGACTGCCTATTTCCTCTTCATTTTTTAGGTCTGGTGGGTTTTTGCCTTGTTCCTTCATCTGCTGTGTGTTTCTCTGTCTTCTCACTTTGCTTAACTTACTGTTTTTGGGTTCTCCTTTTTGCAGCCTGCAGGTTTGTAGTTCCCGTTGTTTTTGGTGTCTGTCCCCAGTGGCTAAGGTTGGTTCAGTGGGTTGTGCAGGCTTCCTGGTGGAGGGGACTAGTGCCTGTGTTCTGGTGGATGAGGCTGGATCTTGTCTTTCTGGTGGGCAGCTCCACGTCTGGTGGTGTGTTTTGGGGTGTCAGCGGCCTTATTATGATTTTAGGCAGCCTCTGTGCTAATGGGTGGGGTTATGTTTCTGTCTTGGTAGTTGTTTGGCATAGGGTGTCCAGCACTGCAGCTTTCTGGTCGTTGAGTGGAGCTGGGTCTTGGTGTTGAGATGGAGATCTCTGGGAGATTTTCGCCGTTTGATATTATGTGGAGCTGGGAGGTCTCTTGTGGACCAGTGTCCTGAACTTTGCTCTCCCACCTCAGAGGCACAGGCCTGACGTCTGGCTGGAGCATCAAGAGCCTTTCATCCACACGGCTCAGAATAAAAGGGAGAAGATAAAAGAAAGAAAAAAAGAAGATAAAATAAAGTAAAATAAAATAATTAAAATAAAAAATAATTATTAAAAGAAAATTTAAAGTAATTAAAAAAAAAGGAAAGAAAGAGAGCAACCAAACCAAAAAAAATTCACCAATGATAACAAGCACTAAAAACTATACTTAAAAAAAAAACAAAAACGGACAAACAGAACCCTAGGACAAATGGTAAAGGCAAAACTATACAGACAAAATCACACACAGAAGCATACACATACACACGAAAAGAGAAAAAGGGAAAAAAAAAAAAATATCGTTCCTCCCAAAGTCCACCTCCTCAATTTGGGATGATTCGTTGTCTATTCAGGTATTCCACAGATGCAGGGTACATCAAGTTGATAGTGGAGCTTTAATCCGCTGCTTCTGAGGCTGCTGGGAGAGGTTTCCCTTTCTCTTCTTTGTTTGCACAGCTCCCGGGGCTCAGCTTTGGATTTGGACCCACCTCTGTGTGTAGGTTGCCGGAGGGCGTCTGCTCTTCGCCTCGACAGGACAGGGTTAAAGGAACAGCTGATTCGAGGGCACTGGCTCACTCATGCCGGGGCGGGGGTGGGGGGCGGGAGGGAGGGGCACGAATGCGGGACGAGCCTGCTGCGGCAGAGGCTGGCGTGACATTGCACCAGCCTGAGGCGCTGTGCGTTCTCCCGGGTAAGTTGTCCCTGGATCACGGGACCCTGGTAGTGGTGGGCTGCACAGGCTCCTGCGGTGTGGGGAGTGACCTGTGCTCGCACAGAGGCTTCTTGGTGTCAGCAGCAGCAGCCTTAGCGTCTCATGCCCGTCTCTGGGGTCCGTGCTGATAGCCGCGGCTCGCGCCCGTCTCTGGAGCTCGTTTAAGCAGCGCTCTTAATTGCTTCTCCTCGCGCACCAGGAAACAAAGAGGCAAGAAAAAGTCTCTTGCCTCTTCGGCAGGTCCAGACTTTTTCCCGGACTCCCTCCTGGCTAGCTGTGGTGCACTAACCCCTTCAGGCTGTGTTCATGCCGCCAACCCCAGTCCTCTCCCTGCGGATCTAAGCTCCGAAGCCCGAGCCTCAGCTCCCAGCCCCGCCCACCCCGGCGGGTGAGCAGACAAGCCTCTCCGGCTGGTGCGTGCCGGTCGGTACCGATCCTCCGTGCGGGAATCTCCCCGCTTTGCCCTCTGCACCCCTGTGGCTGCGCTCTCTTCCGTGGCTCCGAAGCTTCCCCCTCCGCCACCCACAGTCTCTGCCTGCGAAGGGGCTTCCTAGTGTGTGGAAACCTTTCCTCCTTCACGGCTCCCTCCCACTGGTGCAGGTCCCGTCCCTATTCTTTTGTCTTTGCTTTTTCTTTTTTCTTTTGCCCTACCCAGGTACGTGGGGAGTTTCTTGCCTTTTGGGAGGTCTGAGGTCTTCTGCCAGCGTTCAGTAGGTGTTCTGTAGGAGTTGTTCCACATGCAGATGTATTTCTGATGTATCTGTGGGGAGGAAGGTGATCTCCATGTCTTACTCCTCCGCCATCTTGAAGCTCCTCTTCCTCCTGTTCTTATTATTTGTCTTTAGCTTTCCTTTTCCTAAATTTTAAAAAAAAATACTAATTAATTTATATTTTGGCTGCTTTTGGTCTTCATTGCTGGGCGTGGGCTTTCTCTAGTTGCTGCGAGCGGGGGCTATTCTTCATTGAAGTGCGCGGGCTTCTCATTCCAGTGGCTTCTCTTGTTGCGGAACATGGGCTCTAGGCACGCAGGCTTCACTAGTTGTGGTGTGCAGGCTCAGTAGTCATGGCTCACAGGCTCTAGAGCGCAGGCTCAGTAGTTGTGGTGCACGGGCTTGGTTGCTCCATGGCATGTGGGATCTTCCCAGACCAGGGCTCGAACCCATGTCCCCTGCATTGGCAGGCAGATTCTTAACCACTGTGCCACCAGGGAAGTCCTGTCTTTAGATTTTTTGGAATATTTTTTATAGCCTTTTATTTTGCTATGATTATAAACAGTAATTTGGGTTACTTTCTAGTTTCTTTTTTTCCCCTTTTCTCTGTATTAATTAGGTTCTCAGTACCACGTTGAATAGAAGTGGTGGTAGCGGGCTTCCTTTTCTTGTTTCTTACTTTAATGGAAATAGTTGTAAACTCTTAATGTTGAGTATGACGCTGTTAAACTATGAATTGTGCTCTTATTTATTTGTGTATTTATTTTTAGTTTAGGAATTGTGCTTGGTTCTTTTTCAGACCTGCTGTGATCGTTTTCTAAGATCGTTTTCTGTTCAAATTTCTTTAAACTTTTGTTTCTTTAAATATAATAAACATTGTTGATATGGAACTTGTAACTGATAGATAATTATAAGATTTAAAGCCTCAGGTCTCTGTGTTATCTTTTGTTTCTGCATAGTGGCTCATGGTGTCTTATTTTTTGTTTGGCTGTATTTAACTTTGTGCTGACTAGTATATTCATAGGGGTAATTTGAGCCCCCAGATGAAGGCTTCTTACACTAGAGAGGATTTGTATTTGCTTGAGCCAAAGAAATAGAAAGTTGAATTCTTTCTGCCTTCACTTTTGGCTTGGTAATTCCTAATGTCTTTTAAGCTCTGTGGTGTTCTTCAGATTTTTAAAAAGTATTTTTTCTAGCCCCTTTAGTTTTATTAATGGAAGGGTTAGTATGAATAGCCTACCTGCCATTACCATAAATAAAATTTTATCATACCTTGACTAGGCTTTAGTTTAATTCAGCTTTCCATTTTTTCTTTCAGATCCGCTCAGCCTATTTTGAGTTAGTTTCTGCTTTGTGCCAGCGTACTCCACAGTTGATGAAAGATGAAGCATCCAAAGTGAGCCCATCTGTCCTTCTTAGCATTGATGACAGTGACCCCATTGTATGCCCTGCTCTCTGGGAAGCTGTGCTTTACACACTTACAACTATTGAGGTAGGTTAAAGAGGTACATTTAGTACAGCTGGGAATATTTGTCTTCTTAGTTGTATTTTAGAAGCCTTAGATACCATGTGAGAGAGCCTATCAGATTGTAATATTTAAAACTTGCTAGAAAAATGCTTTCCTGGGAATAAAATATTTAATCCAAAGCTTTGTATAAATCTTAAACTGACTATAAAATGGTATAGCATTTTTATTTTACTTTCAGTTTAGTCAATATCAATATCCTTTAAAACTTATATGGCCCAATGAAATCAACATATCTGAATATTATATTTAAGATTAAATATTGCTGTCCCTTTTAGAAAGCAGGTTTTTTTTGTTTGTTTGTTTAGAAAGCAGCTTTTATAGAAGTCTTTTCAGTTAAATATTACTTCTTTTTTGGCTGCCTCAGACCTTAGTTGCAGCACGTGGGATCTTCATTGAGTCATGCAGGATCTTTCATTGCTATGTGCGGGCTTCTCTCTAGTTATGTCGTGCGGGTTGTTTTCTCTTCTCTAGTTGCGGTGCGCAGGCTTCAGGGCACGTGGGCTCTGTAGTTGTGGCACACGGATTCCAGTGTGTGCAAGCTCTGTAGTTTGCTGCACACAGGCTCTCTAGTTGAGGTGTGCGAGCTCAGTAGTTGTGGCGTGCGGACTTAGTTGCCCCGCAGTATGTGTGATCTTAGTTCCCTGACCAGGGATCACACCCACGTCCCCTGCATTGTAAGGTGGATTCTTTACCACTGGACCACCAGGGAAGTCCCTAAATAGTTATTTCTGATCAATATTGTCCTGGAAGTATGTTGTATACACAATTACTAAATGTAATAAATTTCTTATAATTTCAGACTTTTAGTTTTTAATGGTGGTGAGAGATTTTGACCCTCTTTAGTTAGAATACTTGATTTTTATTTTTGAGAGTCTATATGTCTTCTCTCTTAATTGGGAAATGTATGTTTATGATCTCTAATTATTATTATAATCTTTTTTTTTTTTTTTTTTTTTTGGGAAGGACTGTTGGCTTCATGTAAATGCAAAAAAAAGTGTGTTTCCCAAGCTGTCAGCTATGGTTCGTGAAGGAGGTCGGGGTCTGGCTGCTGTCATATATCCTTATCTTCTGCCATTTATCAGCAAACTCCCTCAGTCTATTACAGATCCAAAGTTGGATTTCTTCAAAAATTTTCTCACCTCCCTAGTTGCAGGGTAAGGAATTTAAATTCTTGACCTTTAAAGCAAAATAGATTTTTTCTTATTTTCATAAATGGGCAGAACGACATACTTGTTATTATCATATGTAAATTTCCCCAAATTGTTTTGCTGTTCATTAAACACTTTTAAAGTTTTCAGAGAATTACAATTGGAATTCTTTTTTTGGGTACTTTCAACACTTCAGTGGTAGTATGCAGCAGAAAGTGAGATAAATTATGGCAAGGCCCTTAGGTGGAAATAGGCTCTTTTTCAATGACCCATTTTTTGGTATGTTGATAAATACAAATGCCCAAGTGCAGAAAATGAACCAGTGAACTTTTCCATTAACTTAAATATAATAGCTGTTTAAAGTCACACTTAAAACGTCATTTCAGCGTATTTGTTGAACTTAGTAAAAGATACCCAGTTTTATTAATGATTAAAATTTTTTTTTCCACTACAGTATTATCTTTATTTGGTTAAGTCCTCTCTTTGAAATTTGCACATGAATTGGTCCATGAATAGAAAATAAATATGTTATCTTTTGTTGATACATTTTTGAAGATATGCTATTTTTCATAGTTCTTCAAGTTTATATTCTAATCGGGCTGTATTTTGGTTGTTCTTAGTTTTTCATTGAAGAAATTATTTTTAGAAATTCTTTTTCATGCCTTTATTTTGGTATTTTTGTATTGCTTATTTTCTTTTTCATGAAGGAATAAGCCACAGGTATTTATTATTTCTTAGGCTATCAACAGAAAGAACCAAAACCAGCTTTTCAGAGTGCTCAGCAGTAATATCTGCTTTTTTTGAATGCTTACGTTTTATAATGCAGCAAAACTTAGGTGAGGAAGAGATAGAAGAGATGCTCGTCAATGATCAGGTATTTATAATGTAAAAATCATCAGTGCCTTTGCACACTAACTATAAAGAATCAAGCTCATTGTGTCTTGTTGCCATTTTTATTAATTAGCCTTCCTTGTAAAGATTTCATTTTTATGATTTACAAATTAGGTAATGTGTATTGCTGACCAATAAGCGAAAATTTCTGTATTGTTAGTTGTTATCATGATACCATAATGCCTAAGTACTTGTCACTCTCTGGTTCTACAAACTCTGTTTTAGAGAGTCGCAATGCAAAACAATTTAGAAGATGCAATTTTCAACATTTTGTATTTTAGTTTATATTATAATCATTTTGTTCCTTCTAAAATATGTAGTACATTTATCCTTTTGTGAGCAATTGTGCTTGGCTTTTAGAACTAGTGATGAGAGCGGGTCCTGGAATATGGTTCCTTATGGTAGGAAATTAATATGATTACATAAGCCTAGATCCTAGTTGATGTCTCAGATAGTTAATTTCTCTTATCTTTGTAATTTAAGAGAAAGCATTCTGAATTCTGTGGGTCCTATATGTCTTTCATATTGGTTTAGAAAAAAGCAAAACACTTTGAATAAGTTCAGAAGATCCAAAGAGTTGATGACCAATGATCTTCGTCAATTATATCATAAAAAAGAAGTAATTCGGGGAGATACAGTGAAATCGTTAGGCTCTCTGAATGATATGGAGATGATTTTCAGGTTCAAATTAACTCTTTTCATAGTTCTGGGAAAAAATTCATGTTTTTCAGTTATTAAATATGAAAATTTATAATGTTTTACAAATACCTTGTTTAAATTTCATTTTCCCTGACAACTGAACTTTAATATGTCTACCTTCTCTTTTAGTTGATTCCTTTTATTGATGCAGTTCTCAAAGACCCAAGATTGCAAGATGAGCAGCTATTTAACCATTTGGCAGAAACTTTAAGTTCATGGGAAGCCAAAGCAGATTTGGATAAAGATGATAAAACAGCTTACAGTTTGGAGAAAGTGCTACTGAATTTCTGGGAAAGACTGTCAGAGATCTGTGTTGAGAAAATCAATGAGCCTGAAACCGATGTTAAGTCAGTTTTGGGTGTTTCTAACCTATTACAGGTCCTTCAGAAGCCAAAGAGCTCCTTGAAATTAAATAAAAAAAACGTTGGTAAGGTTAGATTTGCTGATGAGATGCCTGAAAGTAATAAAGAGAATGAGAAATATGTCTCCTCAGAAGGAGAGAATAGTGGAGGCTCTGAATTAATGGCTGAACCTTCTCTCACTCACAGTTGCTCAGACCTTATATCACCCCTAAGGAAAAAACCTTTGGAAGACTTAGTCTGTAAACTAGCAGAAATGAGTGTTAATTATGTCAATGAACAAAAGTCAGAGCAACATCTACGGTTTCTTTCCACTCTGCTCAACTCCTTCTCTTCAAGCCAAGTATTTAAAGTGCTGTTAGGTGATGAAAAACAGAGTATTGTCAAAGCCAAACCTCTTGAAATAGCCAAACTGGCACAAAAAAATCCCGCGATACAGTTTTTATACCAGAAAGTAATAGGTTGGCTAAATGAAGATCAAAGGAAGGATGCTAGTTTCTTGGTGGACATTTTGTACAGTGCCCTTTGTTGCTGTGATAGTCATATGGAAAGAAAAGCTGTCTTGGATGATCTAATTGAGGTATTACTGTTCTGTATCTTTTTATTTTCATTTATTCATTCATTCATGCATGCCTGCATGCAGGGTCTTTCTTCCCCGACCAGGGATCAAACCCGTGCCCCCTACAGTGGAAGCATGGAGCCCTAACCACTGGATCACCAGGGAGTTCCCTGTATCTTTTTAAACTATAATGGTTTACACTGGCACACTGATTATGGATGAGTAGAACGAGACCTGTATGGGAGTTATTTGGGGACTGTTTCTTAACTATGAATGTCAGTTTAAAGACAATATATTCTTGATTGGGATTGGGAAGTATGTGAGACTTCTGGGTAGCTGTTCAGTAAGAGTAAATATGTTAAGATGACAAAAGCTTGGTAATAAAAGGGTAAGTTCTTTCAGTCCATACTTTTTAAAGCTGGACTTGCTAAAAAAATGTTTTAGTTTTGTAGTGGTTCCATGGTCACTTCATTTACTTATAAAAAATTTTACCAGTTACTGTTTTTTCTAGCAGATTGTTTCTCTTTTTCTTCTTTTAGGTGGATCTGAAATGGAATTCTATTCTTCAGGTCATTGAAAAGGTATCTTAGAGATTTTTCTCTTTTTTTTTTTGTATTTATAGGTATACAAAAATTAAACCACAGCTATATTCACATAATGGTATGTGATTAGGTGTCTCTGTTAGAGAACTTCCTTATTATTGTAACTTTCTTCTCATAATTTGAGAAGCCATGGTGTTCACCTTTCTATAGTATTATTTTTCTGGTTAGGAGTATCAGGGAAGAATGAACAGGTTCTGGAAGATCCAGCGTCTCTTCCCTAGTGGGTAACAGAGGAAGAGTTACGCATTTATCTTAGTTTATCTTTTAAAATAAGGTTTCTGCTGTTATCCTAGTTATTTTTTCTTCTGTAGAAATGGATTGAATGGTTCTAGCTTTGAGTAGAACGCATCAGGAAATTAAGTTTGTTTTACCCTGGAATACTATACAGGCAAACTAAAGTCTTCCCACCTTTATTTAATTGCCATTTGACTAAGTACGAAAATTAGTGATGAAAATAATACAAAGAAATCAAGAAACATAATTCAGAAAAATTTTTAAATGGCTTAAGTATTCTTTCCTAATGAAGATGTAAATGATATAATGTAACACTTTTCCAACCATAGAAATGTTATGGCTAGCTGCCTAAAAGTCTTCCTTTTCTTAAATTTTTTTCATTATTTTAAAATTTTACTTACCTAACTCTAATTTACAAGTTTCTTTTTTTCTGTCTTTTTAAATTATGTTGAAAAAAACAATAATTTGCCAGAGTAACCATTTCTAAGCGTATAGTAGTGTTGTTTATTCACATTATTGGTCAACCAATCTCCAGAACTTTTTCACCTTGTAAAATAGAAACTATACCCATTAAACAATAACTCCCTATTTCCCCCAATAGTTTATTTTTACAAAATAAATACAGAGTATTAATTTACTCTTTTTCAATGGGAAATATAACTTATTGGCACACCATTTTGAATTACTTTATTCAGTACCTCCTCTCCCTATAGGCAGGCTACGTGAAAAGCCAGATTATGAGAAAGCTGCTTGATAAGTCTAGAATCAGAGCAAAAGTATATAGTTAATAATTTGATAAGATAAAGATGGATATATCCATTTCCAACTTAGGAATGTACCTGCCAGGTTCAGGTACATCTGTAGTTCAGGTACATCTGTTTGGAAGACTCTTCCTGGGCAGTGTTTGGAAGTTCATAGCCAGTGTTTGCTTCCTGTACTTCTGTGACTAACTAGTCTCCCTAACCCCTGTTAGATTCTTTCTGTGGATATGTTAAAACATTGAGAAGTTGGACTTCATGTCTTATTAACCTGAGAGACATTTTATTCAGAAGTTTGCTTTTTGGATTCTGTAGGATTCTATAAAATAGATTGGTTTTATTTGGTAAGCTATCGTAGGAAAGCCAATATTATAGCCATCTAAGTTCTAGTTTTTCTTGTTTTTATGCAACATCATACTTTATGAGCAGAGTCCTAAAGTCAGCTTCCTTAAAAACAAACCTGACTTTTGTAACCAGAAAGAACCTTAGAGATTTTCTAAGTTAACCTTCATTTTTCAAATTAGGAAATAGGCCCAGGTTGGTTAAGAGCTTTGGTTAAGAGCTTTGTCTAAGGTCATAAAGCCAGAATAGTGGTAAAGCTTGGACTAAAATAGAAGCTCTCATTACCTACAATTTTTTAAATAAGGAGATAAAACAGTTTTGGGGGCACTACCCAATCTGCACTTGGATTTTTTTTTTTTTTTTCCAGATTGCTTTGAAATGAGCCAAGTTGCAAATTCCTTTCTTCTCAGCCCTTAAACCAAAAGAAGCTCTGGGAACATGGATCACCATGCTTTTGGGGGTGGATTTACAGTTTTTTCCTTGCTTCCCCACCCCACGAAAATAAACCAGTTGCTGTCAGCTATCTACCCCAGTAACTATTTCAGAAAATTTGGGCAAATGATAAGTCCCATTGTTCATATTGAAGTAATTTACCACTATTATATGTTAATTGTTCTTTAGCAAAATTAATGAACAAAAATTTAATATTTGTAGAGCATTTTAAAATCTGTCTTTAAAGTTCATTCATTATTCATTGAATATATCTGCAGTGTTGATAGCAGGTATCAAAGAAGTTTAAGACAGTCTCTGCTCTCAAGGAACTTACAGTTTCATTGGAAATAACACATACACAGATGAAACATTATAAATAATAATACAACCTAGTGAGTGCTCTAGAGATTCAGAGAAAAGCAGTGATGAGTATGGGCTGGCATGGATGGGGGAGACTTCACAAAGCAGGTGGGATTTATACTAAATCTCAAATAATGGATGTGATTTTCATAAATAAAGAAGAAGGGGAATATTTATGGTTGGGAAGATAGAATGAACAAAGCATGGAAGCATACATAAGCAAGGCTTAGTGGGGAATAGGGAAGATACCAGCCTTCTTAGAACTTGAGGAGGAGGCATGGGGGACGATGTTGAGGCCATGATGATGAAAGGAGGTAATATGGTACAAGTAATATTTTGGCAAGTCTACTTTTTGATCTTGCTTCTAATCTTTGCTTTAATTTTATGGTTTTAGGCATGTTCTAGTTCAGATAAACATGCTTTAGTAACTCCTTGGCTAAAAGGAGATATCCTTGGCGAGAAATTGGTAACCTTGGCAGATCATCTTTGTAATAAGGACTTGGAATCCACAGTATCTTCTGAATCTTACTTCTCAGAAAGATGGTCTCTTTTAAGCTTGGTATTATCCCAACATGTTAAAAATGGTAGGTAAAAATATGGCTTTTGTTTTTTAGTAGGGAGGGAGTAGTTTTTTCACCTTTTGGGAGGATTCCATGCTGCTCAGTTTGCATAATATTAGTTGAGAATAACAAGATTTAGTTCACTCAAATATCTGAATTTTGTAAGCACCCTAAATGTTTATAAATCTCTGTAACATGACTTGGAAGATATTTAATACTTTTAGTTTTATATTTTAAAGGGTTTTGAATTTAGCCATTCACTCTAATTTTGTCTAGCATTGCTTTTTTACTTAATTTAAAATAGCTTTTTTTAATGTGAGGGCTTTTATGTGTGGGGAACAGATTGATTTGTTGATGTGATTTTCTTTTATATAAAACATAAACAACTTTTTAAAAAAAAAAAACAACACATGGCGAGACCAAGATGGAATGTTAACCCCAAGTAAAGTATTAAAATACATTGGTTAAAAAATTAAAAACTAAGATTAAAAAAAGGAAAACACACTGTTAATATTTCTTGTATTTTGTCTGTTTGAATTTTTTTCTGTAGATTACTTGATTGGAGAAGTATATGTTGAAAGAATTATTGTTAAACTTCATGAAACTTTATCCAAAGCAAAGAAATTGTCAGAAGCTGAAAATAATGACTCATCAGTGTCTTTTATCTGTGATGTGGCCTATAACTATTTCAGCTCAGCAAAAGGATGCTTGCTAATGCCATCATCTGAAGATTTATTGTTAACTCTCTTTCAGTTGTGTGCTGAGAGCAAAGAAAAAACACATTTGCCAGGTAATAGCCTACTGCTCAAATGTTTTGTTGGGAATCTCCGGCTCTGATCTTCATAGTGTAAGTGCCCAGGCTTTATTAATTGAATCATAATGTGTTTGAACTTTGAAAGCATTTTGAGTAAAGGACTACAAATCTTAAACACTTTCAGCTTTAGAAACCAAGTTAAAGGTGTATGTAGACATTATGTCTAAAGGAAGCGGTTTTGAAAGGGGCCATGATAGGTGAGTTAGCATCTTAGCTCCTTCACTCAGTAGCTCTCACAAGTTGCTTAATTTCTTGTTGCCTCAGTTTCCATATTTATAAAGGGGGACATTAATACCTTCTTCTCTTATAGTTAAAGACATTCAGTCTTGGTGTATAGTAAAATGAAATTGAGATTCCCTTTTTAAGGACTATATTCCTGTCTTATATGTTAATTCAGACTTACTTGTGAAAGGAATGTAAAAAATACTCTTAAAAAAAAAAGGTTTTAATGGAAAAGCCTCCTCCCCAACCCTTTCTTTAATACTAACTTTTCTATTTGAAAATGGTATAATATTTTTTATATCTCCAAAAGGTCAACTCTCTTATAAATAAGTTCAGAGCAGAAAAAAGCTGACTTTAAAAATCTTAGCATTTTTACATTTATATGGCATGAGTTAGCTTACATTATTGTGTATTTATGACATAGTTATTTTGTTTTAGCCGTTGAATAGTAATTTTATGTTTTCTTAATGGTACCTTACAAATCTCAGATCTGCAATGAGTTCTTTCAGACATTTTGTACTGATTATAGTTACTTCATAGGGATTATGAATCACTGTTGACATCTTGATTTTAGACTTTCTTATCAGTAAACTGAAAAATACTTGGCTCTCTGGTGTGAATTTATTGGTCCATCAAACTGGCGACACATATAAACAGAGTACCTTCCTACGTTTATCTGCTCTGTGGCTGAAAAACCAAGTTCAGTCTTCATCATTGGATATCACAAGGTAACCTTTTTTTGTGCTCAGTTGCAGAGTGTCTCTTTAGTAATTGATCATTGTCCTTAATAAGGTTCCATGATTAGTGTGAATGCCTATGAAAAATGACTTGTTGGGCTTACCTGGTGGCACAGTGGTTGAGAGTCCACCTGCCGATGCAGGGGACGCGGGTTCGTGCCCCGGTCCGGGAAGATCCCACATGCCGCGGAGCATCTGGGCCCGTGAACCATGGCCGCTGAGCCTGCGTGTCTGGAGCCTGTGCTCCGCAACGGGAGAGGCCACAACAGTGAGATGCCCGCGTACCGCAAAAAAAAAAAAAAAAAAAAAAAAAAGACTTGTTATGTAAGAAATCTACAGGGTTCTAAGGGAAGATCCAAACAGATTTTTTCAAAAGGATTTTGTTTTAATGATCATGCATTTAAGCTCAATTAATTGGAGAGTGATTTGTTTTGACCATAATAATTTATGGTTAGTGATGTGATAGGGGTGCTGTCCTGTGTCTTAGGCTGGTATGGATTGTAACCGTAAACTCTTATGGCCACCATGGACAATGATTGTCCTTCATTGTTTATTTTTTGGGGGAGTCTGGTAGCCACTGTTGTAAGGCGTTGAATTGCAGATGTATTTCACATTTCATGCCTAAATCCATATATAAAAATGAAAACTAAGAGAATGCATCCAGAGCTACTGGGGTTGGGTTAAATCTTTTTCTGATTATCATACTCTTTTAATGGAATAAAGTAGCTATATTTCAGAAATATCTGATCTGAAATAGGTCATTCACCTTCTTTCTGAACTAGAAGCAGCACTTGATTTCAATTATAAAATGTTGGATAAAATCCCCTGTTTGATTGTGTGTAAGTCACGAGGGGAGGGTGGAGAGAGAGACGATTTACTTTTATTTTGAATTGTCTTTTTTGTTCATTAAATACCCTATCTTCCGTAGGGTATTTAATGTATACCAGGGTATTCAAATTGGTTATAACATAACTGTAGTGGTTATTTGCATTATTTTCAGTCTTCAGGTCCTCTTGTCTGCTGTTGATGATTTGCTAAATGCGCTTCTAGAGAGTGAAGATACTTATCTTCTGGGAGTTTATATAGGAAGTGTAATGCCAGACAACAGCGAATGGGAAAAGATGAGACAGTCTCTTCCTATGCAGGTATGTTTGAGATTGGAGAGTACTTATTTTATTCTGAAGTTTGGATTTCATGCAAGCTTAAATATTTTAATTTTATTCTGGGGAAGAAAAAAAGTAAATGAAATGAGTATCTTACTTTGCGTTTCTGCCTTTGAATGCTCCTGTGTTGGGTGTTTGCTGTTTGCAAGTTACCAGTTGACACTTGGCAGTTGCCATGGTACAAGGTAAATAAGACCTTGTTCTGTCCTGAAGGAATCCTAAAGAAACACACACGTTGATAATTTCTGTTCGTAGAAACCAAACTTCTAGGCTTCTGTGGTTTTACTAGTAAACTAGCAATAGCTTCATTTTTGAAGTTATTCTAATAACATTTTGAAGATATTTTAATAACTTTATTTTTGTTCCCTTCTTAATTGCAGAAGTAGTAATTAATTGAACTATTGAATGCTTTTGTGTATAATTTAATGTATTCTTTTTTTATAGTGGTTGCATAGACCTCTTTTAGAAGGAAGACTGAGTTTGAATTATGAGTGTTTCAAAACAGATTTTAAAGAACAAGATACAAAGAAACTTCCCAGCCATTTGTGTACTTCAGCATTATTGAGCAAAATGATATTAGTTGCACTGAAAAAGGAAATAGTCCTAGAAAATAATGAGCTTGAGAAAATAAGTAAGTATATATGAGCATTCAGATAAATACATATAAACCTTGAAGTAATTAAAATGTAATTTTGAAATAATTTTGATTATACTTCAATCTAAATCTTTAAAGAATCAAAAATCCTCAGCTCCTTTTAATTATTTTAGCAATGAGAAACTTGAGGACACTTAAGAGATGAATGTTAAATTGCAAATCAAATGGAATCATACTGAATATCTTGCTGTAGTCTTGTTAGCAATAGAGCAGAATTTGATATAAGATGTTACTCTAGTTGGCATGACATCAATATAAGCGCATCCTATGGCACATAACCCTAAAGAAAATGGTTAAGTGAGTCTTGTGTTTCATCAAGGATTCTGAATTTTCAATTAACTTTGAATCAATCTACCTTTGTATAGGGCAATAATTTTTTTTTCCCAGTAAGTGGAGCTTCAAATGTTGAATTTCAAAAGGATTTAAAAATTCCCCCATTCCAGGAAATGGTGTAGAATTGTAGGTAGCAGTGTGACCTGTACAAAATGGCCTGAAAGGACTTGCATAATTCCTGTATCAGTTTTGATTGTGAGCCCTCAGCTGAGTACAGTTACTAGCAGAGGAGAATATTGTGCTCTGTGGAAGAAAGCTGGAACACCTCTCGTGGTGAGCGAACTCCACGTGCAGTTGAGGTCGAGGAGATTAGCCTGCTCTTTACTTTACTCATAGAGTGAATCTGTCCAAAAACAACAATGGAAATTAGAGTAATAATTTTTGTTGTTTTTCTTATCTGGAACTTGCAAGGGATGGGATTTGATTTTTGAACCAGGTTTCAAGTCTTTTAACTCCAAAATCCATACCTGGCTTTATAAAAGAGAGTGTGACTAATTATGTATTGAAAACCTGTGACATGCCAGGTTTTGTGATACTTGGTCATTTACTTCTCACAGTAGTCCCGTGAGGTAGATTTGTATTATCCTAGCTGATAACGATGTGTGCAGCTCATTTGAATCCAGACTAGTCTGTCACCTAGGCCCATGCCCTGTGTACTAGATCGTGCTCTCTCCCATTTCTTTTTTCTTTTTTTTTTTTTGCGGTACGCGGGCCTCTCACTGTTTTGGCCTGTCCCGTTGCGGAGCACAGGCTCCGGACGCGCAGGCTCAGCGGCCATGGCTCACAGGCCCAGCTGCTCCGCAGCATGTGGGATCTTCCCGGACCGGGGCATGAACCCGCGTCCCCTGCATTGGCAGGCGGACTCTCAACCACTGCGCCACCAGGGAAGACCCTCTCCCATTTCTTAACACATTGACTTGAACTTCTCAGGTCTTGGGTTGCTTAGTTGTTTATCCTGGATGCAACTTCTTATCATTTGTGGCAAAAATAGTAGGAAGATTCTTCCAGTATCTCTCTCTGATAACTTAGGTTACTGTCACATTCTTAACTAATCAGAAAAGGGACCAAGTAATGTTTGGGAGAGGAGTGATATTTTGTATTAGGTATTCTCAGCTTTCATTATAGTTGAACATCAAATAGTTGAAAATCAGTTCATAGATATTGATTGATTGATTGATTGGCTGTGCTATGCGGCATGTGGGATCTTAGTTCCCCGTACTTGAACATCAAATAGTGGAAAATCAGTTCACAGATTATTGATTGCTTGATTGCACTACGTAGCATGTGGGATCTTAGTTCCCCGACCACGGATCAGACCAGTGACCCCTGCATTGGAAGTGCAGAGTCTTAACCACTGGACCACCAGGGAAGTCCCAGTTCATAGATATTTTGAAATTAGTGGGCATAACAATGTTAGGGAATGGGGGGGACAAGTGAAAACAGTTCAAAGGTCTGTTCACAAAGTATACTCAATAATGTGTTGTCCATTCTGTTAGTTGCAGAACTGCTCTATTCATTGCAGTGGTATGAAGAATTAGACAATCCGCCTATTTTTCTAACTGGATTTTGTGAAATGCTTCAAAAAATGAATATTACATACGATAACTTATGTGGACTTGGTAATACTTCTGGCCTTTTACAGCTGTTATTTAACAGGTAAGAATCTCTTTCAATTTCCATTTTTTTATGACTGTTTTGCTAGTTTATGGCTTGTGTCTTTAAAATGTAAGCCCACTTCATGCTAATCTTTGAATCAGAGAGTTTATCTAAATTAATCCCAATTCTTAATGATAAATACTTTGTGGATACTAAGTACTTGATTTACTCTTCTGGTGAGATATTTGGACTTTGCCTGTGTTATTAAATCCATAAATACATTCAAGGGCCAGATGACAATCCTGTAGAAGTTATTTTAATTTGACATATGTAACCCATCCTTCCACTACTCTAAATTTAACCTTTTACCTTGCATGTTGTTGCAGGTGTGTCTTAATATCATAACCACAACACCCTCTCCCCTAGACGAGGAAGTAGGTATGAAAACAGAGTTATTGTAGAGGTTATAGCAGTTTGATGGTTAGCTCATTGAAATTACTGTGTTGAACTGCTCTCTTGAAGAGTTTTTCACTTGCCTGTAGTATTTTTCGTATGCTTTGCAGTATCAGAGGCCCCAGGCTGAACAGGTCTTCCTTTCCAGTCCCACTCTACATACTTGACACTCAGAACTTTCCTCAGTGGATATCAATACCTCCTTGCTTTCTCAACTTCAACAATCCTCGGTGTCCTCTGGGATATGTCCTCTTTCCAGCTGCAACCTCTGGTCCTCAAGCTTAATCTTTAAGGTCATCTCCCCTATTGGAACTTGAGGGGCTTTGGGATTGCCTTGGATGAGAGCTCAATATCAGCTGTAAAGGAGTTTCAGAAGTTAAGTTCCCAATCCTTTTGGTAACAGCAGTTGTTTGGGTGCAGAAGTGCTGTGTGAATTGATACCCTTACAAGGTGATTTATTTAGTTCTGTATAAGGAATCCAGGTAAGCATTGTTTAAAACTCTTAAGTACACTTTAAAAACGGAATTTTTTTTCCTCTTTTAGATCCAGGGAAAATGGCACCCTTTGGTCTCTTATTATTGCTAAGTTGATCCTTTCCCGAAGTGTTTCATCTGATGAAGTAAAACGGCATTATAGGAGAAAAGAAGGGTATTCTTATTGAAAATACTTTTACTTTGAAATTTATTATGAGTGGTCACTTTGGCAACCCCAAACTAACAAACAGTCTCTAATGAGTCAGGAAAACAAGACTTAGGAAATGAGGAAATTAAAGAAAATGAGACTTAACAATTTAAATTGCATTAGGTTGCGATACGTCTTTTTTTTAATAAGCATTTTTAACCTTATAACATTTTGTTGAGGAATTTTATACGTGCTTTAAATAATTAACATTTCATAAACATGTTCTATTTTCCCCAGAAATCTCTCTGGTAAAATCTATCTTTTCCCCTTCCCTATCCTTCTTGCATCATTTTATTTTCTAAATGGAAATGATAAGGAAAGTTACTTACTCTTAACTTTATTCAATATCCTGTGATAAGCCATAATGGAAAAGAATATGAAAAGAATGTATATATATGTATAACTGAGTCATTTTGCTGAACAGCAGTAATAAACACAACATTGTAATTCAACTGTACTTCAATAAAAAATAAATTAAAAGAACTAAATTAAAAAAAAGGTTACTTACTCTTAAATAAGGATCATCCTATTGAAGAATATTCTAAAAACGCAATAAATGTGTTCTTAAGACAAATAGTGAGGTTGGACATACTAGAGATGTACTAGAGTTGATCATACTAGAGAAGCTGAACATTCGGATTAAACACCTAGCTGAAATTTACCAAGAGGCATTTTGAATTTACTGATTTACCAAGAAGAATTCAGAAATTATGTGTGTGTGTGTGTGTGTGTGTGTGTGTGTATTCTGGTGCAGTAGAGTTATAAGCTAAATTTTGATATTTTTAATCTTATTTAAAAATTTAAAACTATATTTTAGAAGAATTTATATATATATAAATTTATTTATTTGGCTGCATTGGGTTTTTGTTGCTGCACGCAGGCTTTCTCTAGTTGGTGATGAGCATGGGCTACCCTTCATTGTGGTGCACAGGCTTCTCATTGTGGTGACTTCTCTTTTTGCAGAAAACAGGTCTAGGTGCACAGGCTTCAGTAGTTGTGGCACGTGGGCTCAGTAGGTGTGGCTCGCCGGCTCTAGAGCGTGGGCTCAGTAGTATGTGGCACATGGGCTTAGTTGCTCCGCGGCATGTGGGATCTTCCCGGACCAGGGCTCGAACCTGTGTCCTCTGCATTGGCAGGTGGATTCTTAACCACTGTGCCACCAGGGAAGTCCTAAATATATTATTTTGAGTTCAGTTATTAATGTGGATTATAGGTTCACATGCAATTATAAAAAATACAAAGAAATTCTGTGTACCTTTCATTCAGTTTCTTCCAGTGGTACCAGTTTGTATAACTTTAGTACAATTTCACAACCAAGAGAATGGCATTGATACAATTCACTGACCAAGTTTACTTGCACTCACGTGTTTGTGTGTGTGTTCTGTGTGGGTTACCACCACCACATTACAAGCTACAGAATAGTTTTATCAGAAGGATCCCCTATGTTACCCTTTCTTGCCTCAGCCACCTCCCCTCTTACCATTCTCCTCACCTCTGGCAAACAATAATCTGTTCTCTATATAATTTTATCATTTGGGAATGTTATATAAACAGAGTCATATAGCATATGATCTTTTGATGTTAGCTTTTTTTTTTTAAGTAATTTAATTTATTTTTGGCTACGTTGGGCCTTCGTTGCTGTGCGTGGGCTTTTTCTAGTTGTGGCGAGCGGGGGCTACTCTGCATTGCGGTGCGTGGGCTTCTTATTGCAGTGGCTTCTCTTTTTGCAGAGCACGGGCTCTAGGTGCGTGGGCTTCAGTAGGTGTGGCTCGCGGGCTCTAGAGCGCAGGCTCAGTAGTTGTGGCACACGGGCTTAGTTGCTCCACGGCATGTGGGATCTTCCTGGACCAGGGGTCAAACCCGTGTGCCCTGCATTGACAGGCAGATTCTTAACCACCGCCACCAGGGAAGTCGTGATGTTAGCTTTTTTTATTCAGCATAATTTTTAATATTTTTCTGATTATAAAAGTCATAGGGAATTAACTAAATAACTATTAAAAGTAATTGCAAATGAGATGGACATATACTTGACATACAGAAGTCAATATCTTTCTTATTCACCAGTAATAATCAGTTAAAAAAGGGCATAGGAAAAAAGAAATTCTGTTCACAATGACAACAAAACTGTAAATACCCAGAAATAAATTTAACAAAAATTTAAAATTGTAAAACTTAAGATCACAAAAGAAGGTGGGAAGATACATTATAAAAATTGTTGTATCTATAATTTCAGTGTAATGTCAATCAAAATTTCAGCACCATTTTTTGAAAAACTTGACAAACTGTTCTAAACATAGTATGCATTTGAAGGAAGAAAATGCTTAAGAATAGCTGGGACATTTATGAAAGAGAAAAGTGAAAAGGACTTGCCCTACCAAAATAATAATTAAGCACTATGAAATTGGTGAACACGCAGATCACTGGATCAAAATAGAGTCCAGAAACCAGTCCATACATATATGAAAATTTAGTTTTTGATACAGGTGGTCTTTCAAATCAGTGAGATGAGTCAATAATAAATGACATTAGGAAAATTGGACATGTGTTTGAAAAAAATTGTGAGACCCACTCCCTTACATTATACATAAAAGTAAAGCCCAGATGAAAACTAAATGTAAAGAACAGACCTATAAAAGTATTAGGGGAAAATGAGACTGTATAATCTTGGCATGGGGAAGATCTTAAGCAAAGCACAAACCCAGAATCCATAAAAGAAACAATAGATACCTGATTTTGTAAAAACAAAAACCTTTGTGCCCATCAGCAGATAAATGGATAAACAAAAATGTGGTATATACATATAATGGATATAGTGGAATATTATTCTGCCTTAAAAAGGAAGGAAATTCTGACATGTTAAAATGTGGATGGGGAGGGTGGGTGGGAGACGCCAGAGGGAGGAGATACGGGGATATTTGTATATGTATGGCTGGTTCACTTTGTTATACAGCAGAAACTAACACCATTGTAGAGCAATTATACTCGAATAAAGATGTTAAAAAAAATGTGGATGAACCTTGAGGACATAAGCTCAGTGAAATAAAACAGTCACAAAAAGACAAATACTGTATGATTCCACTTATATGAGGTACGTAGCATAGTCAAATTCATAGAGACAGAAAGTAGAATGATGGTTGTCAGGGGCTGAAGGGAAGGGAGATGGAGAGTTCTTAATTAATGGATAGAGTTTCAGTTTTGTGAATGAAAATGTTCTGGGGATTGGTTGCACAACCATGTGAATGAACATAACACTGCTGAACTGTACACTTTAATATGGTAAATTTTACATAATGTGTACTTTACCACAATTTAAAAAGAAAACTTCTGTATGATAAAAGTACAGTAAGCAAAGGTTAAAGGGCAGGTCGCAAAATGGAAGAAAACACTTGCAAATTAATAAAGAATTAATATTCATAATATATAAATAGCTTCTATTAATAAAACTATTCAAATTGAAGAATGTGTCTAGGACTTGAACAGGTAATTCATAGGTGAAATAGGCAAAGATAATTCATTTATGAAATGTGAAATACGAAAGAAATACAAATTAAAAGTAGTACATTTTATCTACCATATTGCCAGGAATTAAAAAGAGTCATTAAGTGTGTAGCAAACCAAGCTTGTACATTTTTAGTGAAAATGTAAATTGATTATGCTTTTTTGAAAAGCAACTTGAAATTATCAAAATATAATACACTCAAATCCTTTGATTTTGCAATTCTACTTCCAGGAATCTAGCCTGAAGAGGTATTTGCACATATGCAGAATAGTATCTGCTCGAAGACAGTTATTACAGCATTATTTGTAAGAGCAAAAATTTTGGGGGAAAAACCTAAATGTCCACTAACAGGGAAATAGTTAAATTATGATAGTGTGGAATATTGGGGGGTTTCTTTTTTAATTTATTTTTGGCTGCGTTGGGTCTTCATTGCTGCGCACGGGCTTTCCGTAGTTGCGGTGAGCGGGGGCTACTCTTCCTTGCGGTGCGCAGGCTTCTCATTGCAGTGGCTTCTCTTTTTGCAGAACACGGGCTCTAGGCACTCGGGCTTCAGTAGTTGTGGCACGCGGGCTCTGTAGTTGTGGCTCACGGGCTCTAGAGCGCAGGCTCAGTAGCTGTGTTGCACCGGCTTAGTTGCTCCGTGGCACGTGGGATCTTCCCGGACCCGGGCTCGAACCCGTGTCCCCTGCATTGGCAGGCAGATCTTTAATCACTGCGCCACCAGGGAAGTCCCTGGTTTTGTTTTTAATCTAGTTATATAGCTTTAAAGTGGAAAGAATGGACTTCCCTGGTCCAGGGAGGATGGGAGGGAGGCTCAAGAGGGAGGGGATATGGGGATATATGTATATGTATAGCTGATTCACTTAGTTGTACAACAGAAACTAACACAACGTTGTAAAACAATTATACTCCAATAAAGATATAAAAAACAATCTACAAAGTATATAAGTGGCAAATAATACAAAACTTAGGTAAATAAAACCCAACTATATATGCACATATATGAATATCAGTTCATACAAACAACATGCAACTGGTACTCTTTAAATTGAATCAGTAGACTCTTAAAGAGAGCATAATCATGTATAATTTAAAAAAATTATACATGGTGAAAGTTATTTTAAAAATTAGAAAAGTGAAAAAGAGAAAGAAGCAGCAAAAAATAATTATCCACAGTTCGTCATCCAGACTCAGCAAGTGTCAGTCTCTTTCCTAGTTTCTTTTTTTTCTCTACAATTATTTTATATAGTGGAAATACTAGTCTTTCTGAATAGTCTGAATAAGAAGAATTTTCTGAAATAACTATTTAGGATAAATATAATTCATACCTTTTTTTTGTTCTTTAAACAGTTTTTTTCCACTAACAGAAGGTAATATGCATACCATTCAAAGTCTCTGTCCATTTTTGTCAAAAGAAGACAAGAAAGAATTCATTGCTCAATGTATACCTGCCCTTTTGGCCTGGACCAAGGAAGATGTTTGCAGTATTAATGGTTAGTTGCTTGGTAATAAATATTTCACTAATTATTGCTTGAGATGAAAGAAGTGTTTCTTAATATCTAAATCCAAATCTAGCAGAGATGAATTATAGTTAATTTTTTTCCTAGTTTATACTTTTGCTATATAACAAGTTGACTCAGTAGGACGAGTGTCATTGGAGAGTGGCTGTTACCATTTTGCAGGTCAGAAATGCTGCTGCCTTACGGGAAGATTCATAACCACAGATATCCTCTAATCATTTCTTTTCCATGTATAGCTTATTTTAGCTGTGCGTCATCTCTCCCTAGTCAACCAGTGATTGAACTTACAAAGGCAAAAGAGGGAACAGCTTTTGTTATGTTTTAAACTTTTCGGACATTCTGTACTCTATTAGTTCATTTGCTTATTAATTTAACAAGCACTTACTGACCCTGGCTATGTGGCAGTTCCTTTTGTAGAGAAGGTAGACATAAAGTTGTATGATAACTGACGTAGCAAAAAGATGTCATATGTGTGGAAGTGCAGAAAAGGAGTTTTCCACTTTGCTTTGAGGTGTTCTGGCTATTTCACAAAGAGAAATATTTCAACGGAGTGATGAAAGATAGTTTTCCGTATGGACACGACTGGGAAAGGTATTCCAGGTACACAAAAACATAGGAGAATGTAGATAGTTCATTTTGGTTGGCATTTAAGGTAGAAAGTTGGGGACAGAGCTGTTAGGGTTCACAAGAATATGGATTTTTGAAGAACAGATCATAAAGGCCTAGTTTTGTCAGTTATGGAGTTTGGACTTTAAGTGGTAGGAGGTAAGGAGCTATTGGCCCAAGTTAGATAGGAAGGTAGTAAGACTATCACATTTACGTTAGAAAGATTATTTTGACAACTGTGTGAAGGGTGAATGTGAGAGAAGAGAGATTAGGGGCAGAAGACTAGGTAGAGAGCTATGGGAATAATCATGATGAGAGATAAGAGAGCTTGAATCAAGGCACAGATGGAAATGAAAGATGCAGGAAGTAGAATTGATGGGGTTCTGTGATTATATTTCTGGATTGGGTATATGGAAGTACCTTTAGGCCTTATAGGAAACCCTATAGGAGACTTGAGTATTGGAAGGAGCATGGGGAAGGAGTATACAGGGAGCTAATGTTGAGTTTCAGACACATTAGGTTAAGGGGTCTTTGGAATAAATACTAAAATGGAGATTGTCAGTAAGCAATAGACTATTGGCTGGATGGAAATACTGCTTTCAAAGTTCATGTCATGTAGGTGATAGTATAACCTGTAAATGAGTATGAGCTTGTTTAGGGAGAGTGAAGAGTGAAAAGAACATCAAGGGAACACCAGTACATAGATTTAATAGGTATGTGGATGGAGGCACATTTGAGAATAAGGACTAAAGATAAAAAAAGATAAGCAAAAGCAGAGTTTTAGGTAATATTCATCACCCGTTAAATGCCACAGTTCAGCCATTGGCTTTGGCATTGTTGGAATGAATAGTGGTGAGAAAATGGGAGCAGATAGTCTGTTCTGCGTGTTTGGCAGAAAGGGACGTTGAAAGAGGTGAAAGCTGGAGATGAACACAAGGTCAAAGGGGAAATACATGTTGTGGGGGCGGAGGGGGAATAGAAAATAGAGACGGAATAACTGATGATAGCTCCCACTGAGAAGGTGAGAGGGGAGGGCATGTAGGGCTGGATCTAGAGCAGTTAGAAGATACCAACCACGTATAGGTGGAGACAAGATAAGGAGAGGTGTAGGATGGACGCACATGTAGGTATAGAGGGGGTTGGGAACTTCATGGCTTCATGTCTCTTTAGGTCATTTAATAAGTAAAAACTGGATTGTAGATTTTAAGAAGGGTAGGGAAAGTTTGAAATAGTGGAAGAAGAATATGTCCATCAAAGAACATAATGAAACAGAATTGCCTTGATAGGGCCAGCCGGTGTCAAAAATAAACTTTTGTGGCATTAAGCTTTACCGTTGAGCTCCCTTATGTAGTTAAACTGTGGGATTAGGTTGGGATTTGCAGTTCTGGAACAGGGATACAGTTGAACTTATTGTGCATGGAAGAGAGGATTACCTGATGGAGGTGTAGGTTATTTCTCCAGCACGGGTTATAACTGAAGGATGGCAGAGAGGGGGAAGGGGCAGGAGACAGGACCGCGGTGCCACACAATTATGTGCTGTTCGCACAGACCAGAGGTGCCCAGCTGTGCAGAGGCCAACAGGAAGGGGAATGTTTTTAAGATTTGACAGTCAATTTTGCTCTTCCAGCCAAAGTGACAAAACAGAATTAGCTAAGAAATGCTTTTCAGTTATTAGAAAATCAGTTGTTTCTGATTGAACTTGAGCCTCTTCTATTTTGTCAGGAAGATTTTTTAAAAAAATTCTTCCTCAGCCTTTAAAGGAAGATTACGTTGTTATTAATTAATTAATTTTTGCTTTTTTCCTTGGTTCCCATTTACCTGCAGGATAAAAACCTAAGTCCTTAGTTTGGCCTATAAGACATTTTACAATCTTACTGCAACTGATTTCTCCGGTTTTACCTCTTTTGCTTCCATCCTGGACCCTGACCACGCTAAATTCTCATGAATTTTGAACACTATACTTTCTTACAACTTTGTGCCTTAGCATTCCTTGGAGTGTCCCTTTTCTAGGCTTGCAGACTTTGATCTTTTGATAAATCCCAGTTCACACACCAACTTTAGGAAGCCTCTTCTGACTCAAATCTGATTTCCTGTTCTGGGCTCTCAGTTTGTGTCCATATTATATTCTAATTTGTTTTTAAGTCTGCCAATACTGCTAGATGAGTCCCTTCAGAGACTGGATTTTGTTCAGCTTTCTCTCCCCAGCATCTAACAGTGTACCTTGTATTCACTCATTTATTTGTTCTTCTTCATTTAGTCAGTCAAAATAAATGTCTCTGGATCTCAAGCATCATGCTAGGGGGACATAGGCTAGTGGTAAGTAAAACAGACAAGGTTCCTGCTTTCATGGAGCTTACTTTCTAATTAAGATAATAAATAAGTAAACATGTACAGCTAGGGAATAAGGTCAATAATATTTTAACAACCTTGTATGGTGATGGATGGTAACTGGTCTTACTGCAGTGGTGATCATTTTATAATGTATAAAAATATCAGAAAAGCTATGTTGTATACCTGAAACGAATATAACATTATTAATTTTAATAATAAAAAAGTAGAGCTCCTCCCCCCAAAATAAATAAATAAACAAACAAGTAAACATTAGTGCTATAAAGGCAACAAATAAGGATATTAGAGAAATGAGGAGGTGCATACTTTGTATACTTGGGAATTTCAGTGTGGAGGCAGTATTTAAGCTGAGAGTTGAAGGATAAGGAGCAACCAGGGATACTAAAGAGTAGGGAACCCTTAAGAACTTTCCAGACATAGCAGATGCTTACTGAGTGAATGTATGAATTATGAAATAGGATGTTCTATCTTCCAACTTTATTTAACTTAGCACTCTATCTAGGGTTTGTTTGTTTTTTGAGAGGTAGGTATGCTGAATAAGTACTATACTTAAGAAAACAAAGAAGTAGCATAGGTTAGTTTAATGCACAGTATCATTTACTTGCTTCCCAGCTTCCCCTCCACACTTTCTTTTCTGCACTGGGTGTGGAGACAGGGTCCCTGCCCTGTGGAGTTTATAAGCTCATTTGTTGACTCTTTCATGTAAGCCCTAATTTTCAGGGTTCTTAACCTGGACACTTCTGAAGAAAGTTTTTAACCTATCTCAAAGTAGACTTTCTTTTTTATAGTAGCAATACAATTTAAAACATTTTTAATTTTTTATTTTGCTTTAGGAGGTTTTGGACATCTCGCCATTTTCAATTCTTGTCTGCAAACCAAAAGCATAGATGATGGAGAGCTATTACATGGTATATTAAAAATTCTGATAACCTGGAAGAAAGATCATGAAGATATTTTTCTTTTCAGTTGGTAGGTAATACTTTATACAGTTTTTTTCCCTCTATTTATGATGTGGACTGAGATTATGTATCTTATAGTCACAGTTTTGTAGAGCAATAAGATGGTAGACATTTCAGTCAGTCTATTGTAAATATATGAGATTTAAATGTTTCCAATTGAATGTCTATATAATTCTTCAGTGTTTTGTTTTGTTTTTGTCTTTATCACAGTAATCTGTCAGAAGTAAGTCCAGAGATACTCGGTGTAAATATAGAAATAATCCGGTTCCTTTCCCTATTTCTGAAATACTGCTCATCTCCTTTGGCAGAGAGTGAATGGGACTTCATCATGTGCTCCATGTTGGCTTGGTTGGAGGTAAATTAACCTGCTGGGTCATCACAGCTACTGGGTCTTCGTGCATATCTGTGTACCAGAACTATTCGCTAATCTTCTTCAAGTAATGATTGTAGTTAGCTCCTTTGCAAATGTTTAAACACTTTATAGATATGTTCCACACCAGCTACTACTTGACAGATCAGTAAAATGATTGAGGTTTAATGTCTGTCAAAATCATTCAGTAACAAATCTGCTAATTGCTTTTAAAATGTTCTCTCCGTTAGCTCATCCTGGTATAATATTTGCAGTACAGCCCATTAAGGTTTTATCTTTTCATGACAAGTTTTTAGGTCTTTTGGTTCTAATTAAATTATTCTTAAAATGTACTGTTTCAGTATTGCCAGAGTAATGCATTAAAGATTAAGCAAATTCAGAGGGAATTAGTGTTCTTTTTATGACCCAAAGCAACCAGATGTGTAATACTTATGGGCTGTCACATAGCAAGTCAGTCAGAGTTGAATTTGTCTGAATCTCTGCTTTGCCCGCTGTCAGCTGTGTGGCTTAGAGTATTAAAGTTTACCTAGTTGAGCCTCAGTTTCCTTATTTTAGAATAGTTTAACAATACCCAATTACTAGGGCTCCTATAGGGATCCTGAGAAGATTATAAATGTGCTTTTAATGTACTCAACTTGGTAAATGGTAATTGATAATATTTTCTTTCATAGTTTTAGAAATAAAAAACATTTTAGAATAAATGGATTGATTCTACCGATAATTCCTAATATTTAGTTTTGAAACGAAGTTATTTTGATGTAAAATATATAAATGTCTTCTGAGAGTATGCATTTCACCTGCTTCTTTTCAAATTTAGAGAAATGAAAGGGACTTTTCTTTATTGCCTTGATTTGTAGTATTCTAGAAGTCTGCTTACTTATTTAATTTTTGTTTCTTCAGACAACAAATGAGAATCAGACATTGTATTCTGTTCCACTTGTACAACTGTTTGCCTGTGTCAGCTGTGATTTGACCTGTGAACTCAGTGCTTTTTTTGATTCCACAACTCTGGATACCACTGGCAGTCTTCCTGTAAATCTAATCAGTGAATGGAAAGAATTTTTTTCTCCAGGCATCCACAGTTTGCTTTTACCTCTTTTGGTGACTGTTACAGGCAAGTGAAAAAGGGAATAATAGTGAGATTCATTGAAAATGACTTGTTGAAAAGTTAAAAAAAAAAAAAAAACAACTCTGGATGTTTAAGTCACACAGTACAAAATAGTAAAAGAGCCAGAGAGAAAGCTTGGCATCTCAGAAGCATCGTATATGCTTCTGCTTTACAGACAAGAATTGAAAAATGGCAAGACATCCGAAGACCATTGAAAAGTAAAATAATACTAATTCAGATAACAAGAATAGATTTTTTTAACTCACATGTCTTTTTTTTTTTTAAGGATGAGATAATAGAAGTCATTAAATAGTTGAGATTATCTGAAATATATATTCAGTTCATGTTTCTAGTTAGGACTGCTTTAATGTTTGTCAAGTTTTTATTTCATTTTCTTAAGTAACATTTGGTTGTCTGTGAATGGGTCAAGCTGTATTACTCACTTTGTTTTGGGGTATGAATATTTCTTTCCTTTTTGTCATCAGGAGAAAGCAAAGATACATCTGAAACATCATTTCAGAATGCAATGCTGAAGCCCATGTGTGAAACATTAACTTATATCCCAAAGGATCAGCTATTGAGTCAAAAACTCCCTGCAAGATTGGTTGCTGGCCAAAAAACAAACTTGCCAGAGTATCTCCAGACTTTGTTAAATACATTAGCCCCATTACTCCTTTACAGAGCTCGGCCTGTGCAAATTGCTGTTTATCACATGCTATACAAGTAAGAATTCTTTCAATTGAATCAGTGTCGTGGTGTTCTAAAAAAATGGAATATATATTTAGCTTTAACTTTTAGTCATTAAAAAAAGTCACAGTTAAAACAACAACAGAGTAAGCTTGACTATGCATTTCAATAACAGGGATGCCAAGTTTTTGATCTTTTAGGTCACTGTTCTCCATGCACAGTTTACATTTAGATAGTCCTGGCCATAATGGGTTATTTCAGAAAAAACTCAGTAAAAATACTCATTACAGAATAAGTATTGGTCTTTTTGCTTTTAAGCATGATTTAACAATGAACCATTTAATATAATTTAAATATTCTAACTTCCAGATTGATGCCTGAATTCCCACAATATGATCAGGATAATCTAAAGTCATATGGAGATGAAGAAGAAGAACCAGCCTTGTAAGTTTTTTTTAATACAAAGCTTCTTTGACTTACGGGGTTATATCCCAGTAAAGTCATTGTAAGTTGAAAATTGTGTTGAGTCAAAAATGCATTTGAGGGCTTCCCTGGTGGTGCAGTGGTTAAGGATCTGCCAGCCAATGCAGGGGACACGGGTTCCAGCCCTGGTCCGGGAAGATCCCACATGCCGTGGAGCAACTAAGCCCGTGCACCACAATTACTGAGCCTGCGCTCTAGAGCCCGTGAGTCACAACTACTGAGCCCGTGTGCCTGGAGCCCGTGCTCCCCAACAAGAGAAGCCACCGCAATGAGAAGCCCACGCACCGCAGCAAAGAGTAGCCCCCACTTGCCGCAACTAGAGGAAGCCCATGCGCAGCAACGAAGACCCAGCACAGCCGAAAATAAATTAATTGATTAATTAATCTTAAAAAATTCATTTGACACCCCTAACCTACCGAACATCAGCTTAGCCTCACCTACTCAGCCTCAGAACACTTTACATGAGCCCACAGTTGGGCACAATCATCTAACACGGGGACTTCCCTGGTGACGCAGTGGTTAAGAACCCACCTGCCAATGCAGGGGACACGGATTCAAGCCCTCGTCCTGGAAGATCCCACATGCCGCGGAGCAACTAAGCCCGTGCGCCACAACTGCTGAAGCCCGCGCGCCTAGAGCCCGTGCTCCACGAGAGAAGCCACTGCAGTGAGAAACCTGCGCACCGCATCGAAGAGTGTCCCCCGCTCACTGCAACTAGAGAAAGCCCGCACGCAGCAACGAAGACCCAAGGCAGCCAAAAAAAAAAAAAAAATCATCTAACACAGAGCCATCTTATAAAGTGTTAAATATCTCATGTAATTTATTGGATACAGAAAGGGAAAAGCGGGTAAGAATGGTTGTGAGCGTATTGGTTGTTAACCCGTGTGATCGCGTGGCTGACTGGGAGCTGCAGTTCGCCACCACTGCCCAGCATCATAAGAGAGTAGTGTACTGCATATCGCCAGCCTGGGAAATGACCAAAATTCTTAGTATGGTTTCTATTGATTGCTTATTGCTTTCACACTATTGCAAAGTTGAAAAATTGTAAGTCAAACCATCGTAAGTTGGGGACCATCTGTAGTTTGCTTTATTAAATTCTCATAATCCATCATAATGACTTTAGAAGACTGAGGCAATACAAAAGCTCTAAATTTAGAGTATATGTTCCTTCAGATCTTGTAAGTTTATCTGTGAGATACAAATGAAATTTAGAGTTCACCCAAAGAGATAGTTACTCTCTCTTCTTAATTGTTCCTAAATCATTTTCAGTTTGCTACTGTTTAGTAAAACTGTCTTTGGCCACATGGGAGCTGTGGAAAGAGTATATCAATTCAAAAATCCATTGTGCACCCCTTTGTGCAAAGTATTAATTAAACATTGAGGGGAGAATACAGTGTTAGGTAAACAGTATTTTTCTTAAAGAGTTTATAATCTAATTTAGATGATATTACCCTATAATAGAAGACAGTGTATGACAAGTGCTAAGAAAAAGGATGATGTTAGAGGGACACAACTGCTGTGCCAGGAAGAGAAGACATTCTCGTGAGGAAGAGACATTTATGCTGGACATTTCAGATTAGGGAGCACTTTAGTAGGGCAGGGAAAAGTTGTGTGAACACCATGTGCAAAGGCATTGAGGCATGAGTGTTCAGGAAATGCTTGGGGAATATTGAGTAGTTGCCATTTAACGTATTTTTTAATTGTCTAGATCTTCTTCCACTGGAATATAAGCTCTGTGCAGGCAGACATTTTTGTCTCTTGTTCCTGACTGTATTCACAGACCCAGGTTTTTTGGCCTAAAACAGTCATAAATAGTGCTCATTTGTTGAATAAAAGTATAAATGAATATGTGTGGAGTAGGCAAGGAGGGTAGAGTGGAAGATGAAGCTGGAAGGTAATGAAGGGCCTTCAAAATGACATTTTCTAGGAGTCGGGGCATTGTTTGGTAGAAGATGGGATACTACCAGCTGATTCTGGCAACAGTATAAAGCCTAAACTGTACGAAGAAGCAAGCAGAGGGGGACGCCATGCCAGAAGTCGTAGCAGTGCATGGAGGTTAGTGTAGAAAGTGGAGAGCTGTTGTTTGTAAAATCTAGTGACGGTTGGTATGGAATGGAAAAGGGTTGGTACATGAGATGGTGGTATTGAAGGTAAAAACTTAAGGGTAGAAGCTTAAAGAAGACTTGTTTATGGACTGGTAGTAGGAAGCCACAAGGGAAGAAAGATCACAGAGGTGAAAGGAGAGAACCAAGCTAGAATGTCAGAGAGAAGAGAGTTTGACAGGAGATGCACGCAAGTATTTCACTTTTTGAGAATCTTATAAGCTCATCTGTAAGTGTTAATGAGTGCAGTACTTCCGTAAAGAAGAAAATTACTTCACATTGTCATGAATTAATGTGAATGTTAAAATTTACTTCATTGAAGAAACATAGAGTCTTATGATCTTTTTACCCTTTATAGGATGATAAAGGACCTGATAGAATTTGTTAGCCCTAATCATTCCCCTGACTAGCCAAGGGACTTCAGACTAATAATTTAGCTTCTCTGGGTATCTGATTTTTTTTTTCATCTATAAAACAGAAGGTTGAAATATATGTTTTCTAAAAGGGTCTTTCCTTTAAGTGCTAACTTCTAGAGTTCATATTTTATAGCATATTTTATATATTTATAAATATAAAAATTATATTTTTATTTTTTTATATTTATAAATATGGAAATGTAGGTATATATTTATATAATACTTTATGTCTTTCAAATTCTGTAACTGCCTCTATGTGAATTAGGGGTCAAAACTGAATCTATAAAGGGGGACTTTTAAAATGTTTTTTGGAAAATAAAGATTTTTTTTTAAATGCTTGAAATTTGTATGTGCTGTCAATTTGTTAAGGGACAAGTTATGAAGAAAATTGTGGTGCTTAATCATTGATTCTTAGGTCACCACCAGCAGCACTGATGTCTCTTCTTAGCACTCAAGAAGACTTACTAGAAAATGTTTTGGGATGTATTCCTGTTGGACAGATAGTTACTATTAAGCCACTGAGTGAAGACTTCTGCTATGTTCTGGGATACCTCCTCACTTGGAAATTAATACTTACTTTCTTCAAAGCTGCTGCATCTCAGGTAAATAAAATGAGACGACTTTTGGCAGTTCTGTCCTATATGTATTTCTCTGTTACTGTCCTAAACCCTTTTCTTCCCCTCCTTTTGGAAAAAAGGGGGAAATGCCTCACATTTTAATCTAATCTTATCTGGCTAATTTCAGACATTCTGCTAAATTTATTTCTCTCTCTGCTTCCTCATCCTCCTACAGGTTTTTACACACACACACGCACACACACACACACACACACACACAGTTTTTTTGCAAAAGTAATTAATCTCTGGAATGTGCTTAGATTAATTTTTTTTTTCTAACTGAATGTAGCCACCAAGTCCTTTTATTGCAGGAAACCAGATTTCTATAATTTAATTTTGTGCTACCACAGTAAAGAGTTTCAAAAGAATCGGATCTTGCTATTCTTTTTCCTTTGGTCAACTTCTGACTCTTGTGGAGATGTCAATTACTACATCATTGGAAATTGCCTTACTTGAAAATCAGTGTTCAGAGAAAGATCTGTGAAATACTACCTTATATAATTCAGACTATTATTGCTAAATATAGAAAATATCCTATTGTAATTATTTTGACCAAATTATTTTAGCAGGCACTAGGTGTCTCTGTTGTCTCATGTTTAAGAAGGAAGTTGGAGAAATCTACTCCATTTTTAAAAATTCTTTTGACAGATTCCCACTTTTAAAAAGATTAACACATTGATTGAATCAGTTTAATAAAGTAGGTGGCTTCTTTGACAGGTTAATACAAAAAGACTTAATTATTACATATTTAAAGTGTGACTAAACATCTTGGCATTCATTTCCAATGTAATTTTTTAGAATCCTTAAGTTATAATTTATGTTGCTAATAACCCATACCTTGGTATAAATATAGAAACATAAGCACTTTTGCATTTTTTTAAGGGAAAAATCAAATCACAGAGGCAGCACTGATCTAGATGTTCAAATTATTTTATTTCTTTTCAGTCCTACCACTTATGTTTGTGATTTGAGCTAATTTTAATTCGCTGTATGATGTATTTCAAGAGCTCCTTGTTAAGCTTTTAAATTTGTTTCTTAAAATATTATTGGTCTCTAAAAAACTACAGCAAATTGAAGTTTTAATGTGTAAGAATTTCGTTCTCGTTATCGTATATTCAGAAATTAGGAATCTGGCCACGCCTCATCTTTCCCATTAGGCCAGAGTGGGGGAGGGGGAGGGGGCACAAAGCATTACAGCAGCATTTACTGAGCCTAGAAATTGAACTGAGCTGTCAACAGATAAACCAGCATAACCCAGTAAATAACACTAATTAGAGGAATCCTTAAAACAAACCGAAAAATTTTAAAAAACTTTGGTCCTTAATCTGAGTTGTTTTTAACGTTCTTCTTAAAACTAGTGAATCAGATTGCATTAGAAGCAAAGGTGTGTGTGTGTGCACGCACGTGCATGTGCACGCACCTGTATGTATGTTTTTTATAGTTTTGTTGAGATATATTTCACATATCATCAAATTTATTTAAAGTGTACAGCTTGGTGTTTCTAGTGTATTCACAGAATTGTGCACCTATCACCACTATCTAAATTTAGAATAGTTTCAACATCCTTCCACCCCCCAAAAAAATCCCTTACCTATCTGCAGTCACTTCCCATTTCCTTTCAAACTCCCCAGCCACTGGCAACCACTAATCTATTTTCTGTCTCTATGGATTTGCCTACTGTGGACCTTTCACATATGTGGCCTTTTGTGTCTGGCTTATTTCATATGGCATATTGTTTTCAAGATTCATTCGTAGTATAGCATGTATCGGTATGGCATTACTTTTTATGCTTAAATAATATTGCGTTGTATGACTATACCACATTTTGTTTATCCAGTCATCCAGTGGGCATTTAGGTTGTTTCCACTTTTTGCCTATTGTGAATAAAGCTGCTGTGAGCATTTGTGCATAAATTTTTTTGGTGTACATATATTTCTCATTTCTCTTGCGTTGTATACCTAAGAGTGTGATTGCTGGGTAATAGACATGTGTTTTTAAAAGCCCAATGCTATATGTATTAAGTTTTTTAAGAAATTCTACTTTGCTTCCAACTTTTTATTTTGAAAAATATTCGGATTTACAGAGAAGGTGGACAGCAGACATCATGATGCTTTACCAAAAGTATTTAAACATATGTCTCCTAAGAACAAGACATGTTTCAACATAAATGTAATATAAATATTACACTCAAATTTGATTTCAATGCAGTAATATTATCTAATTTGTATTTAAATTTTCCCAGTTGTCAGATGTCCTTTATAGTTTTATTTCCTTCTATATTGAGGTTTCAATCAAGGGTCATGTTTGCATTTGTCTGTCATATTTCTTTAGCTTATAATTCCTCTACTTTTCTTTGGTGTCAGTCACCGGATCAGTTATTTTGTAGACTGTCTTCCAGTTTGGATTTGTCTGGCAGTTTCCTCAACATTAGATTCTGGTTGCTTTTCATCAAGAGTATTTACTGCACAGTGGTGATGTATTCTCAGTGCCTCACCTCAGGAGCACAGAATGTCATCTGTCCTTTTATTGGTGATGTTAAGTTTGGTTACTTGGTAAAGGTAGTGTCCTCCAGATTTCTTCATTGTAAAGGTTCTTTGATCATTTTTTTAAGAATCAGTTCCAAATACTATGGCTTGATCTTTGTATTTGACCATTCATAGTGTTCAGAAAATGGTATATTTGTACTATGAAGAAACATAGTGTAAGAAATAATTTTAAAACGGGTACAAATACCAAAGAGCTACAAGGTAAATGTTAATGAATGAAAACTACATTACTGAGGAACAAGTCTAAAGCACATGTCTCACATAGATACCTATAGTACACCCAACGGTGCCAAATTTTCCTGTTTTTTTAAAAAGAAACCAGAAAAAGAATCCATATTTTTTGTGAAATGTCCTGATTTATAAAACAACTAATGAGAAGACCCCAAGACATTTTGAAATACTAGTTTGTGCTGTCATAAAGGGATGCTGAAATGTTTGATATAGCATGAGGTCAGCCATAAAAATGGGATTCGTTTTAAGCAGAATTTTGAAAGATTAGGGATTATGTTGCGGAAGGAACTTGTGGAAGATTTGGGAGGAGAGTGAGCAAATCGTCTCTGGGGAATGGTGAATAGATTTTTCTCAGCTCAGAGACTCCAAGTGGATGTGAACTTATCAACAGGGAGACAGTTTGAGAAAGATGTTAGAGGCATATGTCTGATAATGAGGGGATAGTGAAAACTTCTGCTAGTTTATGAGAAGCAGGAGCAGTGCCTTCAAATGACACAACTGGAAAGTAAAACTGTGGCATATATTTTATAGGACTCTTCCATGTCATTCTCAGTGTTCAAATGAATTCATTTTTGTATTGTGTTCTTGTACAGTCTGTTACACGTTAGTTTGTTCATATCTACTGATTTTCTTCGTTTAATTGGGTTTCCTAACAAAAATTGTTTACTCTCCACCAGCTTCGAGCTCTGTATTCAATGTACCTTCGAAAAACAAAAAGCTTGAATAAATTGCTCTATCACCTGTTCAGGCTTATGCCAGAAAATCCGACCTTTGCAGAGACAGCTGTTGAGCTCTCCAATAAGGACCCTAAAACATTCTTTACAGAAGAACTCCAGTTGGGTATTAGAGGTCAGTATGATGTGTGTTTGTGTTCTTTCTTAGAGACTAGGTTCAGATCAGGTTATCCTGAGGGCATGGAGAATAATCCCAGATGTGTGTCCTGGCTATGAGAGTGTTGAAGTGCCAGATTTTCCGTATTTCTCTAAATAGGACATATAATTAGATTTTGTGCATAAGGTTGTTAAGAATTTAATTAATTTTTGAAGTTTACTTTGTTGAGACTATTATCTTTTACTAAGTAAACAAGTATTTGTTACGCAGTATGTTTTGTAGGCCTGTAAATAAATAGTCTTCAGTTGGGGAAACAAAGATAAGTAAAATTTATTTTTCACTCCGGGAGCTCACATTTTAGCTGAAGGAATAGACATGCATGCATCTAGCTGGGCCGCAGTGTTCTAAGTGATTTCCTGAGAATAGGAATTTTTTAAATGCCTTGGAGATCTGAGGATGGGACTTTGTCTTGTGAGTACTGAGGTGGGATTCTAGAACTTTTGCATAACACATCAGTGAGCTCTGGGAAAAGTAAAGGAGGCCAGACTCTTTTTCATAATTTATAAGAAAAAGAATCTTTATAATTCTTCCTCCTCTTTGAAGTGTTTGTGATCTTTCATGTGAAATAAAGAGTGCTATTTCTAAGCAGATTTTTCAGTGTCATTCAGGATTTTCATTATTTTTACAATTCTGATTGTTCATTTTGAATGTGTGAGAAAAAGCTAATACTCGAGTTCTGGTTTCTTTGGTATGTTTGTTTTATGAGCACTAGTGTTAAGGAATTGAAAATGATTTTCTAAGAAAATACTAATATTAGTCTCTTATTCTATGTAAGAAATATATGTTACTAACTAAGAATTTGTTTTTTCCTCAGATACCTCAACTCTTCCATACCATATTCCACATTTGGCTTGTTCAGTCTATCACATGACATTAAAAGACTTGCCCGCCATGGTTAGGCTGTGGTGGAATAGTAGTGAGAAGCGTGTTTTCAATATTGTAGATAGATTTACAAGCAAGTATGTTAGCAGTGTTCTTTCTTTTCAAGAAATATCTTCTGTGCAAACAAGTACACAGCTATTTAATGGCATGACGGTTAGTATTGTCTTGGATTTTTTCTAGAAAAGTTGTTTCAGTATTGGTTATGTCTATCAGTTGTAGTGAGTATCATCACAATTGTAACTCTTGGTTCAGAATTTACAGAAATTGTCCACTTTATTTTCGGATTATTGGATATCAGATCTCAAATTAATGCATAGGTTAAAATGATGTTATAATTTTATTTACCCCCACCAAATAGTTTTTGGACATTCATTAGTTAATTCAAAATATATATTGGAATGCTTACATATGCCAGGCACTGTGTGCCAGTCACCTGCAAAATGAACAGTTTAGAAGGGTCAGATTCCTGTCCTGTAATAACATACAGTCTAATAAAGGGAAAAGAGCGATACTGATAATGGTTTTTTTGCATTGGAAACTGGAAAGTGGCACATTAAGAGGAATAATGCTCTGCGGTCAGAGTGGGAAAAGTTCATCTGGCTGAGGGGATTAGGTGAGACTTTATGGAGGAATTTTATTTTGAGATAGGCAGGATTTTCTTATGAGGAAAAGCATTTAATATAGAGAAAACAGTATGGTAAAAGCAAAAAGCTTGAAGATGGGAATGTAATTTCTGTGATGGCCTAAGAAATGATGAATAGCCCAGTATTCATATGGAGTAGGATTCATGAAGGTAAATAGAGAACAAACTGCTTCTATGATAAATTGGGGACATACTGGGAAAGGCCTCAAGTAACAGTCTAAAATATTTGGGCCTATGTAGCCACTGAAATTTTTCTTTTCTTTTTTTTTTTTTTTTCCTTTGGCTGTGTCGCGTGACTTATGGACCTTAGTTCCCTAACCAGGGATTGAACCCGTGCCCTCAACAGTGAAAGTGTGGAGCCCTAACCACTGGACCACCAGGGAATTCTCTGAAATTTTTCTTTTGGGGCAGTGACACTGTCAGAGTTATAATCTGTGAAATTTCTGTGACTGAAGTCTTATAACATGGGCTGTTGGCATGGAGCTTGGGTTCAGGTGAATAGTTAGGGAGACTTGTAATGTGTAGACATTATGAGGAGGGCCCGGGGAAGGCAGTATCAGTGAGAATAGTCCTTAAAGGGGGAGGGATGTGAGAAATTTTGTGGTGATTTATCCAAACTTGCGACTAGTTAATATCTGGAATGTGGTAGAAGGAGAATTTTAAGAAGATGCTACGGTTTTTAGCGTGGAAATAGGAAAGCCAGAGGAATAAATCTTTAAAGGATGATAATTTGTGTTTTATGTTGAGTTTGCAATGCTAGTAAGAAAATCAAGATCAGGTATAAATATTCTGGCAGTTGCTGGTTGGCTCTAAAGCTCAGGAGAATTCTGTGGTAGAGAAAGACTTGAAAAACATCTAAATAGAAGTGATATTTGATACGTTAGCTTTGGAAAAGAAAGAATAATTAATAATAACCCATTCTGTTATTGGTCTATGCAAAAACTATTGATGTGACAAGCCTAATATACTAAAACATACTTTTTAATGAGTAGTGCATTTCTTTTTGAAACATCTTTGAATGTCATAACATCACTATAAAACATTTCAGGTATTTGAACCTATTTATTAAACATCTCATGTCAGATAAGTGAACACTGTTTACCTGTGTTTTGTTTGAATGAGGACTGGCTGCTAGCAGTCAACCTGTCAAGATGGTTTTTGAATGAAAGGGAAGAAAAGAAATTTGGCAAAAAAAATATTACCTTCCATGTGTTGCAGGTTAAAGCTCGAGCTACTACTCGAGAAGTCATGGCCACTTATACTATTGAAGATATAGTTATTGAACTTATAATACAGCTGCCTTCAAATTATCCATTGGGTTCAATAACAGTAGAAAGTGGGAAAAGAGTTGGAGTAGCTGTTCAGCAGTGGCGAAACTGGATGCTGCAGCTAAGCACTTACCTTACCCATCAAGTAAGTGTCTGTGTACACATTTGGCTTTCTAAACTAGAGAAAGATTGCTGATTTACTATTTGAAAGGGCAATAAAACAAGAATATATCTCTTCTGCTTAAGTAGAAATAGATACTGTATTTTGTTAGATAAACAGGTACATGCCTAAATGATTTGAATCTGCCAAGCTGGTGGGGGTTTTTTTGTTTTTTTCCCGCTGCTTTGGGTCTTCCTTGCTGCGCACGAGCTTTCTCTAGTTGCAGTGAGTGGGCGCTATTCTTTGTTGTGGTGCGCGGGCTTCTCATTGTGGTGGCTTCTCTTGTTTCGGAGCACGGGCTCTAGGTGCGTGGGCTTCAGTAGTTGCAGCACGTGGGCCCTAGAGCATGCAGGCTTCCATAGTTTGTGGCACATGGGCTCAGTATTTGTGGCACATGGGCTCAGTAGTTGTGGCACACGGGCTTAGCTGCTCTGCGGCATGTGGGATCTTCCCAGACCAGGGATCAAACCCATGTCCCCTGCATTGGCAGGTGGATTCTTAACCACTGTGCCACCAGGGAGGTCCCCTGCCAAGCTGTTTTAATTTTTCAGGCTCTACAGCTTTTTCTCTTCTGGTGTTTGAGAAGAATTGACTTCACTTCATTGACATTGTAGATGATACAGAACAATACATGGTATTAAAGTTTGAGAGGGAATCATTTTGTGAGACATGGGACAGATGAATGTCTTCTGAGCTACTTTACTTTAACATTTCAACTTTCCTTCTGTGGTTAGAGAAATCCCAGTACTTTCAAAGACCTTTGCCTTTTAAACAAATTGTAAGTGTCTAGTTTTGTTTGCACATTGTCATGTATCTCAGACATTCTACAGTAAAGAAAAATTATTTTAAAACAAGTATATTCACCAATATTGTAGAGCTGGAACAAATCAGCATTTGAGTAGGTGAGATAGTTAATTTCATCATTTTTAGTTAAAAGTTAGGAGAGCTGATCCAAATGATTTAATTATTTAAAAAGTTTCATCAAACAATAAGCTAAGACTATAAAACTTGAAAATTGGGGCAGGAGCCTTTCTTTCAAGTCTGCCTTTAATGTAGAAAAATTACATCTGGTTCCTAAAACCTGGGAGGTCATTTTAAAAATGAGTATTCTTAAAACTTAGAATCGTGAATATAGCCAAGCAGATTCTCTTCTCTCCAAATTATAATACAACTTTAAAATTTGTGAAACTGAATAAAAATAATACTGGTGGTCTTCAGTGTGTATTGACTTTATTTATCTATTTTTCTTGTTAACAGAATGGCAGTATTATGGAAGGCTTAGCATTATGGAAAAATAATGTAGACAAACGTTTTGAGGGTGTTGAAGATTGTATGATTTGTTTCTCAGTCATTCATGGTTTCAACTATTCTCTTCCCAAAAAAGCCTGTAGAACATGCAAGAAAAAGTTCCATTCAGCCTGCTTGGTAAGCTAAAGAGAAATTAACTTATTTATATCTTATATATAATATATATATATGATATCTAACCTTGGAAAACAGTAGATGTTAAACTCTTAATTGTGGTTAATGGGAGACATATTAAAAATGATTTTTCAAAATTTGTGAAAGATAGTTAGTAATTTACTGAGACTGGTGGCATCAAAGCCCTTTAATAAGTGGATGTTTCTAAAATAGCTCTCAGCACTCAAAAAATAGATGGTCTTGTAAGATCTACACCGTAAAGGAGACTGAAAATATTGGAACTGAGAGCCATCTGGCATCAGAGCTTTTTGCTCTTTTTAAACAGCGTATTGGAAAGAAAGCCACCCTATGTTCAGTTCCTTCACAGGAGGTCTTCCTCACACATCTTCGTGGTTGTGTGCATGAGCCTAGGTGGAAAGCGTCACAGTGTGGCCTTTGGAAGGAATACTGAGTTGTGTTGATTTTGGGGATGAGCGGAGGGGAGCAAACATTTCAGTATTCTCCCTTGTCTGTCTTTATCATTTGAAGGTAACTTTAGATGTGTATGTAAAATGGCAATTTTAAAAGTTTTTAACATTTAAATACACTTTTCTTTTTCAGTACAAATGGTTTACGTCTAGCAACAAATCCACTTGTCCTCTCTGTCGTGAGACCTTTTTCTGAGATTTTTTTCTTTTCCCCATTGGAATTGATCCCTGAAGTAAATCAAGCAAAGGCAGTGGATTTGGATTCATCTTGAAGTGTTGATGTGAGAAGGCCAGTGAGCATTCTTTCAAATAGGACCTTCTCTGGAAAATTATTTTGGTTAATGTAATGATCCTAAAATCAGGTTTACTTACCTTTAGATTGCTTTGTAAATGTTCGGAAACCTTTTCTTTTACATAAGAATATTACATACTGGAGAGAAAATATTTATATTAATAGTTTAATCTCTTTGTACATTTAAAAATAAACAGGGAAAACCCCTAAATTACAGAACTGGAATTTGTGAAAGCGTTCTACAACTGTATTATACTGATAAACCCATTCAGTTTGTTGATCTATGTTCTAGAACAGTCTGAGTGAGGTAAATGAATTGAGAGGGTTGATTTACATTTACAGATATTTTAAGACTTATTTATTAGTTATGACAACAAAATTAATTAGTATTCTGATATTTATAGATTATTTTAATGATAAAATGACATTAAGCTATTAATATAGCTTATCTTAAGCTATTTAAAGCATGCTCTGAAATCCTATATAAAAGAGTATAAACTGAACTTTAAGGTGCCTCCATTTGTAAAGGGTTATGAAATTCAGAAAATTAAATTCACAACACGGACCTTTTACTGTAGAAGAAGAATTTCCTTGTACTAGTGAAATTTGAATTGCAGACTTGTCAGTGAATTTATTACTCAGTTGGAATGAGTCTCCAGAGGGTGAGAATTTGAGAGAAACAGGAGTTAGATTATTTTATTCGTGAAGCAGAGTGGTAGTTATTCCTCTATCAAGAGCAAAGAAATAAATGAGTTATTTCTGAAACTTAAGTGGTGGAAAAAACAAAAAATATAAAAATGTAGTAGGAGCCTTTCAATTTTGTAAGCAAATTTTGCTATTCTTACGGGTCAAAGTTACACTAAATTAGAGAGTTGCGGGGAGGTGATTTTTTCTAGCCTTCCGAAGTACAAGTTAAGAATTTTAATACCAAGTAAAATTCAGTTTAACAGGCTGAAATGGGGTAGGTGAAAACCTGCCTTTTGCCACAGCACTATTGCCCTTAAAAATCGTGCCCAAAATATAAAAGTGTGGAAGTTTGGAACTTGGAATAATTTTATTGCAGTCTTCCATCATATGGGAAATATTAGCATCTTTACTAGCAAGGTTACTTGAAGAATCAGCTAATCATCTCTGTTGCAAATGTTTAATTGGCAAAAAGCAACTCATGTTAAATAAAATTACTGCTTACCATCAACTGGGTAAAATGGTTATTATTGAAATAGTATGAATGTGGTCAGAGTATCGTAGTGGAGAGTGAAGTATTACGTGTGAGTTAAAGATCTCGAGTTGTATTTGTAGATGCAGTGTCCGGCCCAGTTTTGTCTGTCTCCTAAATTTTTCTCTGTAGTATTTATTATCTTATAGTCTTGAGGCTCAAGGAGTCAGTAAGTGAAGTACAGATAGCAAAATGCTACTACCTCTTCTTAACCCCTTTCTTAAAATATTCTCTCTTTTTCTGTGTCTCTCTCTGACATGGTAAACCCAAAGGATTGTGTTACTCCTCTGTGAAAATTACACACTTTTCCTTTAAAAATTGTTTTATAGTAAGACTTTGTTTATAACTTTTCCAGGATTGGTGCATCTTGATTTCTGACCCAAACCCCAAGTAGAAAAGAAAAGGGAATAATGGAGCATTGTTTTTCCACATTATTATTTAGGGCATCAGGTTCTTGGTGAAACAGTATAATTAAGTGGGATACCTACTCTTCATACTTAGGACTCTTAGTACATTTCTTTGAGACTTGTAAATATAAATGTAAAGCTTGTTATTGTTTATATGCTAAAGAAAAAGCTTTCCAAAATAAGACTGAAATTCAGAATATCACATTAATTAAAGTTTATTTATATATCTTTAACTCGAGAGCATCCCTTAAAATTCTAGCATAAGGACATTTTAAAATTGCATGAGATTCAAAGCTCATTAGGAAAATTATTAATTTAAAACCCTAATGTAAATTGCAAATTTTAGAATTTATTTTTAACTCATATTTATCACATGCTGTAATGTATGTACATAAGTTCTGTGGCTTAAAATAATTAATATTATTACTTGACAAGTTTTTGTGGTGTGAATACTTAATGTTATTATTTGACTGTTATACCATATGTGCCCATTAAAATTCTTTTTAATTGCAAAATACTTCAAATATACATAATAATAATAATATAAATGCCCTTGTACTCTTCATAAACTATTTTGCCATATATGCTTCTGATTTTTAAAGAAATAAAATGTTACTCTTTTGTACTCTTCCCTGAGGCCATCTCCTCCTTCCCTCCATAGAGCTAACCCACTATTCTGAAGTTGGTGTGACTCCTTTCTACTTAAGATTTTATACTTTACAATGTGTTTACATCCATAAATAATATATAGCAGCTTTTTAAAAGTTTATGATAGCCTATCACAAGTGCTCTTTTGTAATTTGCTTTCTCATTCAACATAACTGCTGTTTAGTATCATTATATCAGTTTGCTTACCATTTCCCTCACTAATGGTCATGTCAATTGTTACTGTTTGCCATTTTGAACCGTGCTGCAAGTGTACATTCTTGATAATATTTTCTCATGCAAATGAAATGTGCTAGATATTCTGGACATATGCACCCACATGGAATTTAAGGTGGTAGATACTCTATGATTTTAGATGTATGCTCTGTGACTTTAGATGTTGTCAAGTTGCTCTCCAAAGTGGTGTGCAAGTTTGCACTCCCAGTGGTAGTGTAAGAGAATTCTGGTTTTCCTAAGTCATCACTAAAACACTTAGTCTCACCACTTTTTTTTTTTTTTTTTTTTGTGGTATGCGGGCCTCTCACTGTTGCGGCCTCTCCCGCCGCGGAGCACAGGCTCCGGACGCGCAGGCCCATCGGTCATGGCTCACGGGCCCAGCCGGGCCCAGCCAGGGCCAGCCGCTCCGCGGCACGTGGGATCCTCCCGGACCGGGGCACGAACCCGCGTCCCCTGCATTGGCAGGCGGACTCCCAACCACTGCGCCACCAGGGAAGCCCTCACCACTTTTGAAGTTTTCCAGTCAGAGATGTGAGATAGTAGCTGTTTGTTTTAGTTTATATTTCCCTGGCTACCATGAATCTTAGCTTTATTCCATATATTTATTGGTCATTATTTTGTGAATATATTATCTATGTGCCTATTTTTCTCATGGATTTTATATATTATTATTTTGATCCTAATGCTGTATCTCTTACAGGGATTCTTCAAGTAGGTGCCTTGACTTTAACATGGTCTGTAGCTGTCTTTAATTATACAGAATTTTTCAGTTAAATTGATCATTCTTTTCCTTTACGCTTGAGCTTTTTCTGTGTTAGGTTTAAAAAATTGGTTCCTTCCCTGAGGCTTAAAAAAATTCTTTTATACATATTTTGTTCTAAAAGTTATGAATTTCGAAATATACCGAATTCACCTGAAACTAAATTTTGTGACTGTTGTAAGGTAGAAGTCCTGCCCCATATTGATAGCCAGTTTTCATAATATTATTTGTTAAATAGTCCACCCATTGCCCATTGACTCTGTAGTGCCTCCTCTCTTATATTACCGAATCTTGTATGTGTATTGGTTTCTGGCCTCTGTATTCTATTCCATTGGTCTATTTATCTGTGTTAATTCTACACAAATTTTTTTTAATTTAAAAAACTGCTTTATAATTAATCTTGAAGAGTAGGCGAGTAGTCTTTTACTCTTCCTCTCCTTTAAGACTTTTCTTGGATAGTCATATCCTCTGCATCCAAGAACTCCCTTTCCTTCTGCTTGTTTCCTATCATGGCCAATTTGTCCTTACTACAATGAGTTGTCTTATGGAAGATTTTGGCAGGTGTCCATCCTAGGTTTTATCTGGTGGAACTTAGGAGGCTCTTTGGGCTTCACCAGATTTTATACTTTAGGTTTTAAAGTCCAGTTATTCTGTTTGCTTGTTTGGTTTTCAAAAGTAGAGGCCAAAATTTTGTGTATTTATGGTGGAATCCTTGAACCTCTCCATGAATTTTTCTTTCTGTTTTGTAAAAGTTCCTTGCAAAAAGGACTTTGGACTGAGCAGAGTGTTTGGCATGTGGGTCAGCTATTTCCAATTAAAGTCTTTTTTTTTTTAATCTGTGGTTTTCTTTTTAAGGACAGCAAGTTCTTTGTGTAGCACCAAGGCATCAAATAATTTGTATATTTGTTGTCCAGATTTTATAGGGGTACCTGAGGAGGTTAAGAAACTTCAGTTTCCATGGCATTCCAAATTGATGTGCTATTTCAAAAAAGTAGCTACAGTATATCGATTTACTCTTTTATTTTTAGTAATGTGATGTACCCTATAGAAGACCATAAGTTGGACCACTTGAGCCTATCTGGTTAAGTCCTGGATACTATTATATAGCCAGATAACATTCATTCTTTAAGATAAGACCCATTAACGATCGACATCTGTAGGAACTTAGTAGTGGAGTATTCAAAATTTCTGTTCTGGGCACGGACTTCTTGAACTGCAGAATCATAATCGTGGGAATCTCTTTTATCAGCTAAAGTTAAGAGAGTTTCTGGATTTGAGAAGGCATACAGTTCTGGTGTACAGTTGATAAAATGAGGAGAGGGCTTCCCTGGCGGCGCAGTGGTTGAGAGTCCGCCTGCCGATGCGGGAGACACGAGTTCGTGCCCCCGGTCCGGGAAGATCCCACATGCCGCGGAGCGGCTGGGCCCGTGAGCCATGGCCGCGCTGAGCCAGCGCGTCCAGAGCCTGTGCTCCGCAACGGGAGAGGCCACAACAGTGAGAGGCCAGCGTACCGCAAAAAAAAAAAAAAAGAGAGAGAAAGTGAAAATATACATTATATAGTATCATCAGATTTACTTTTGCATATTGATCTTTTACCCTGCAACCTTGCTGAATTTGTTTACTAGTTCTAATAGTGTGTGTGTATTCCTTAGAATTTTCTATATATAAGATCTTGTCATTGGCCGTAGAGACAGTTTTATTTCTTTTCCATTCTGGATGCCTTATTAGGCATCTGGCTAGAAACTCCAGTGTTGAATAGAAGTAGTGAGAGCAGATATCTTTTTTTTGTTCCTGATCTTAGGGGGTAAGCTTTCAGTCTTTCAGCATTGTGATGTTAGCTGTTATTGATAAAGTCAGATTTAAAGGTGAACTAAGTACAAATTCTGAAGATACTTCAACTAATTACTCTAGGCTGCAGTTTCTCAGTGCAAGAGAAAGTAAGCTATTGTATCAAAGGATAGGCTGTAAGAGGCAACAAATTTTTGATGTATGTGATGCTGTTGAAAAACCATTAAAGCAGAGTTTCTCAACCTCACTACTGTTGGCATTTTGAGCTGCAAAATTCTTTGTTCTGGGGACTGTCCTGTGCATTGTAGGATGTTTAGCAGCATCCCTGGCCTCTGTTTACTAGATGCCAGTGCAGTATCCCAGTTATGAGAACCAAAGATGTCCAAACATTGCTAAATGTCACCTAGGTGATAAAATTGTCCCCAGTTGGCAACACTTACCTTAGAGCATGGACTAATCAGGCACCATTCAATAGAAATATAGTGTGAGCCACATATGGTATTTTAAGTTTTGCTAGTAGCCAAAAATGTAAGAATAGGTGAAATTTTAATAACACAATTTGTTTAACTTGGTATCCAAAATACTATTTCAACATATAATCAACTAAAAAGTTTAGATATTTTACATTCTTTTTTCATATTAAGTTTTTGAAATCCAGTGTACTTTAAATTTATAGCATTTCAATTTAGATAGGAAATTTTCATCAGAAATACTTTATCTGTATTTAGATGTCAGGAAATTTACTGTTAAAAAAGTAAATTCATATACCCAAGTTTTCTCCAAACACACTTAACAGTTTTCCAATAACTGGATCTATTTTGAAATTTTAATTAATAAAAATTAAATAAAAATCTGAAATTTAGTTCCTTAGTCACACTTACCACATTTCAAGTGATCATTAGCCACATGTGGCTAGTGGCTATTGTATTGGACAGTGCAGGCCTAAACTTACATGTACATAAAAAAAGAAAGGTTCTTGATAATCTAAGAAGAATCACTCTGGACTCAAACTCAGCTACAAATACTTTTACTTATGTCTTGAGAGCCTTTTGCCCGTAAAATTCTGGGATCATAGCTTATCCTTTGGTTAATTTTTGAATCACACATAGTGTAGTCATATGTCAAAATCAGCTATACTTTGGTCACATGTAGCATTTTCCAGAATTTTAAAAAATAATTCTGCAGTAAATTTTAACTGGCAGTTCCGTTTATTAAATGGTTGTACCATGAGGAAAGTACTATATTCTGATAATGGTCCTGAAATAATAGTTATAGATTATTGGACATTTCCATTATTTGAGTGGTTTTAGTACTCTGATGGGTCTGATGTATTATGGTAATAGAATTATTAGTAGGTAAAGTTAGTAGTAGGTAAGTTACCCATATCAGTATATTGTTGTCCATCTGTATTTATAGATCTTCCTCCTTAGGGGTCTAGAAGAAGGTCGGGGAATTGTTAAGTGCTAGTAATGTTACTGGAGTAACATTACTAGAGAGGTTTTGGATAGTTGTCCTGTTTCTTAGCCATGACTGTACATTAATTCTTTTCCTAGCCTTTCTGCTTATGGTATTCCTAACCACAGCTGCCCATTTCTCATAGAACAGAGAACGTTTTGGCCTTATTTTTGTTTTGATTATCAGTTGCTTTATCTTGAAGGTCAGAAGTTTGTTTTGATTTCTAGATTTTTGAAATGTTTAACGACAGTGTTGGAGATCATCTAAATTGGCATTTCTGAGCAAACCCATGCCTTCGGCAGTGAAAGCCCTGCGTCCTAACCACTGGACTGCCAGGGAATTTCTTTTTCAGACAGAAAAATTCAAGAAATGACCTTGAAAGGGTAAGCAAACAGGAAATGCACTACTAAGGCCATTTCAGATGCCTTTCCCTTAGGAAAAGTCTTAACAACTCAACGGCAACAACAAAAATTCAAAACTATGAACAAATAGACTTGTCCTTTTTTTTTTTTTTTTTTTGAAAATGAAAAAAAAGAAAAAAAAAGGACAAGCCTGTCTGTCTTTACATTAGCTTTTTAGGATACTCCAGAATATTGTTTGAAATTTTTTCTGGGTTTGTTTTGGAGTCTGCTACTTATTCATCTTTTTTGTTTGTTCATAGTTTTGAAATTTTGTTGTTGCTGTTGAGTTGTTAAGACTTTTCCTAAGGGAAAGGCATCTGAAATGGCCTTGGTAGTGCATTTCCTGTTTGCTTACCCTTTCAAGGTCATTTCTTGAATTATGAAGAGCTGAGTTATTTAAACCATCACCTAATTTTTTGTGTTTTTTTGTTGTCATTGTTTTTGCTGCTTTTAAGCTTTTTACCCTCATCTGAGGGGCTGACAATTAAGTGAACTGGTTGGTACAAACCTGGTAGTCCAGGACAATAAATATCAAACAAAATTCTGGGGCTTCCCTGGTGGCGCAGTGGTTGAGAATCTGCCTGCCAATGCAGGGGACACGGGTTTGAGCCCTGGTCTGGGAAGATCCCACATGCCGCGGAGCAACTAGGCCCGTGAGCCACAACTACTGAGCCTGCGTGTCTGGAGCCTGTGCTCCGCAAGAAGAGAGGCCGCGATAGTGAGAGGCCCGCGCACCGCAATGAAGAGTGGCCCCTGCTTGCCGCAACTAGAGAAAGCCCTCGCACAGAAACGAAGACCCAACACAGCCAAAAATAAATTAATTAAAAAAAAAATACGGGAGTCCATGTATTTAAAAAAAAAATTCTGAATTCTGCATAAATTTGTCTTCCTAAGGGTAAGAAAATTCTTGATTAAAGCTGTCAACTTGACTCTAGATCAAGGTTCAAATATCAGTTTGTTTAGATCTGCATTCTGGTCTAATAGTTTTGAAGGAATATATATAATGTAAATGATCTGTGTTAAGAAAACCTTTGAGGAAAGGATTACTTGTTTGGGAGGTAAAAGAAGGTGCAGAAGGATAGAAGGGGTTTTAGTGGATGGTAAAGCTACAGCTGGGTAGAGAGAAAGGTGCAAGCAGGATGGGTTTAGAAGGTTTGAATGGGAACAAACTGGTATTTCTTTCACAGAGGCTTTCTAAGAGTCATTGTTTCATTTTGAGGCCACAGCATACCAATCAAAAGTTGACTGTTGAATGCTTTAGGCTTTTTTCCCCCTAATTTCTCTAGAGCTCCTTTGAAATGTATTAATTTTGATATATCAGAAGTTCCCTATAATGGCTATTGTAATTCTAAGACATTTTTAGCAAAAAAATTTGCTTTTATCAAGTTAAGCACAAGAGTTAGGATTATAGTGAAAATTGTGCCAGGAGGAGGTTGTGTCTTTGACACAGACAAATCAGTGACAAACAAGAAAAAGGAACTATGTTCGTCGAGTGTGTTTGTTAATGATAGATGAGGTTCTTCAAGGAAGCAGAGGATAGGAAGGAGCCAAGTGATCAGTGACCCCAACAACTGATCCTGAAATATGGACTAAACAAAGTGAACTTCTTTCACAAATTGCCAGGTCTTGGGAGAACTCTTAAGAGGATCTCACAGGGGACCCAAAGCAAAGTTTGACCCATCATTTTAACAGCCAGTTTTCATCAGTCTAATGAATCATTAGTCTTTAGGGCCAACTTGTGTTGATTTGGAGACTTAGTTTATGCCTCCATCTGTTCCCTATGAAGTCCTTCCTTATATGTTCAACAGACACAAGACAGTAAGGGACAAAATAAGAAAACATACGACAAGAATTTGTATAAATAGATGAACAGGAAAGTGAAAGCAAACCAAGTAGTGGGTTTGATTATCATAAAGACGGAACTAAGTGTACTAAGTAACTTTATATGAAGATCTATTTGTTTAGAATTCTTAGATAAAATAAATTCAGCAATTAGAGCTCAGTGAACCCTAGTCAAAGTTCAGATTGTTTTTGAGAAACTCACCTGGCAACAGATGTGAGGACTATTGGAGTTTGGGACTCAAGAGGCCGCTGATCTTTCCTGTTGGTCCAGGGGTCCACTGGGATACTGCCAAGTGAGGTATTATAAATAATCTTGATGTGAGAATTGTCCAAGGAAGAGATCAAGATTACTACTTGATATCTGAAACAAAGCCTATATTAAGAAAGGGAGAGTTATGCTGGTTTGGCCCGTCATTTTGAGTAAATCCAATTGCTAATTTTACATAAGGTTTTTGACTCGGGTATTGTTCTGGTGTTGTGTTGGTTACAGAGGTGGAGTGGGTTGACGTCACTCTTACAGTCATGGTTATTCTGGCCAGCTGGCTTTCAGAAGATTTAGTGATAAGTTTATTGTTGACTGGTTGACCTTCAAAAGTGTGAGACTGTCACTGAATGATTGGCTTGCAGAGGCAAGGTTGCTGAATCGAGTTATTGTTGATTACATAGATTTTGAATTGGTTCTAATTTACTTGTTACTGGCTGTAGAACAGTCTGTTATCAAGACTGGAGAGAGAGGCTTTTTTATTCTTAACAGGTTTGTTGGTTGTATAGTTACTTTTTAAATTAAGTGAAATCCACATAACATAAAATTAACCACTTTATTTTAGTGTTTTAAAGTTTAGTTTTCATTTTTGGCTGCGCCATGCGGCTTGTGGGATCTTAGCGTCCCAACCAGGGTTTGAACCCAGCCCCTCAGCAGTGAGAGCGTGGAGTTCTAACTACTGGACTGCCAGGGAATTCCCAAAATTAACCATTTTTAAGTGGACAGTGGGAATTCCCTGGCAGTCCAGTGGTTCGGATGCAGCGCTTTCAGTGCTGTGGGCCTGGGTTTGATCCCTGGTCAGGGAACTAAGATCCTGCAGGCCTTGGGGCATAGCCAAAAAATAAAAAAATAAAATAAAGTGGACAGTTCAGCAGCACTTAGTACATTAAACAGTTACTTCCCAACCTCCCACCCTATCCCTAGTAACCACCAACCTGCTTTCTGTCTCTATGGATTTACCTTTTCTGGACATTTCATACAAATGGAATTGTATAACATGTGACCTGTTATGCCTGTCTTCTTTCACTTAGCATGTTTTTGAGGTTCCTCCACATTGTAGCATGTATCAGTACTTCATTCCTTTTTTATGGCTGAAAAACATTCCATAGCATGTATATACCACAATTGGCTTGTTATTCTTTTGTTGATAGACGTTTGGGTTGTTTTCACTTTTTCACTATTGTGAATAGTACTTCTTTGGACGTTCGTGTACAATTATTTTTATGAGTACTTGTCTTCAATTATTTTGGGTGTATACATAGAAGTAGAATTGCCGGTGATTCTGTGTTTAACTTTCTAAGGAAACACCAAACTTTTCCACAGCAGCTGCCACGTTTTACATTCCCACTCAGCCAGGTATGAGGGTTCCAGTTTCTTTACAGTCTCTCCCACACTTGTTATTTTGCATTTTTAAAAATTATATATAGCCATCCTAGTGGATATGTAATATTATTTCATTGTATTTTTTTTTTTGCAGTATGCGGGACTCTCACTGTTGTGGCCTCTCCCGTTGCGGAGCACAGGCTCCGGACGCGGAGGCTCAGTGGCCATGGCTCATGGGCCCAGCCATTCCGCGGCATGTGGGATCTTCCCGGCCCGGGGCATGAACCCGTGTCCCCTGCATTGGCAGGCGGACTCTCAACCACTGTGCCACCAGGGAATCCCTCATTGTGGTTTTGATTTGAATTTCCCTAATGACTAATGATGTTGAGCATCTGTCTATTCATATACTTGTTGATTGTATATCTTCTTTGGAGAAATATCTATTCAAATCCTTTCCTCATTTTTAAATCAGGGTAAAGTTTTGTTTTTGTTGGTACTGAGTTGTTAAGACTTTTTAATATATTCTGGATACGAGACCAAGATCTAGCTTAGAAGGATGTTAATATTCTTTAATTTTGGGAGAAGTCCTTGAGAATTCAGTATTGATCAGGTTTGGCTCTGAGTGACAAAAAATTCAAAGTAAATATGGTTTACACAAGAAAGAAATTGATCTCTTTTGTAAATGCAGTCTAGACATAAGCAGTTCGGGGACCTAGGTTTCTTATGTATGTATATGGACCTTGGCTTCTTATGTCTATATATGGACCTAGGTTTCTTATGTATGAATATAGACCTAGGATTCTTATGTTGTTGCTCCACTATTCTCAATATGTGACTCCACTTCATGGTCCAAGGTGACTGCTCAAGCACCAGCCATTTTGGGTACTTTACACTCAGCACAAAGGAAGAAAGATGAAGAGGAGCATGCTCCCTTGCCTTAGGGACTGTCCTCATAAGTCGCACACAACACTTCTATTTATTTCTCATTGGAAAGAATTTGTTCTTATGTTCACCACTAGCTGCAAGAGAAGCTGGAAAATATAATCTTTATTCCAAGCAGCCACATATCCAGCTAAAAATCAAGAGTTCTATTGTTGAGGAAGATGGGGAGAACAGATATGGGAGGACAACTAACAGTGTCTCTTGCAGCTCCTCTGGTATTTGTGTAAGCACTGTTGTTGCATATGCCATTAAAATGTACAATCTTGGGCTTCCCTGGTGACACAGTGGTTGAGAGTCTGCCTGCCGATGCAGGGGACACGGGTTCATGACCTGGTCCGCGAAGGTCCCACATGCCGCGGAGCGGCTGGGCCTGTGAGCCGTGGCCGCTGAGCCTGCGCGTCCGGAGCCTGTGCTCCGCAACGGGTGAGGCCACAATGGTGAGGGGCCCGTGTACCACACACACACAAAAAAAAAGTACAATCTTTTCTATCCAATTTAAGTCTTTGTTTTTTAATTGTAATATTTAGCTCATTTACATAATACAGTTGTGGATATATTTTATAATTAGTTTTCTGGTTGTCTCGTCTCTTGTTCCTTTGTCTCTCTTTTTCTGCCTTTTGGTTTAATGAATACTTATTTTCATTGCCTCCTATTGTCCTATTTTACATTATAAATAAAATCCATATTAGCTTATTATTTAAGGTCATCCTAGAGATTATAATGTTCATACTTGACTTAACAACATCTCATATATTAATACCTTTACCGCTTCCTGGACAATTCAAGGACCTTTATATAACTTCAGTACTATTGTTTTCTGTACTGCTATTTTCAAGTATTTTATTTTTCTTTATGTATTAAAACTAATAACGAGAATTCCCTGGTGGTCCAGTGGTTAGGACTTGGCGCTTTCACTGCCATGGCCCAGGTTTGATCCCTGGTTGGGAAACTAAGATCCTGCAAACTGCATGGCACAGCCAAAAAACAAAACATAAGATGTTATTGTTTTTTAAGTCTGTATATTAATTTATATGTGTCATCATTACTATTTGTATTGCTTTTCACTCTTTTCTGCATCTTTGGCAGTTCTTTTCTTTCATCACCTTGACAGTATCATTCATTTGTCTTTTGGAGTTCCATTGTTCTGTTGCAAAAAATCTGTAAGTGCTATTATTCGTTTTAAAGAAATGTCACCCTTGCCCCACCCTACCCCCAGCTGCTTTTAAGATTTTTCTCTTTGTTTTGTTTATGGTGTCAGATCTTTTCTGCTAGGAGTTGCAAATGTACTTGAATCTGCAATTTGATTTTTTTAGTCATTTTGGGACAATTCTTAGGCATGAATTCTTCAAATATCATGTTTGCTCTATTCTTCTTTCCACTCCTACTTAATTAGGACTTTCACAATGAACCATATGTGTCTTAGATTCTCTTCTGTTTTGTTGTTGTTTTATTCTTTTTCTTTTCATGTTCAGCCTGGATTTTTTTCTATTGACCTATCTTCTAATTCACCAGTCTTCTCTTCAGCTGTGTCTAATCTGCTGTTTAACTCATCTACTGAGTTCTTAATTTCAGTTGCATTATTTTTCAATTTTATAATATCTATTTAATTCTTTTATTGATTTGAACACTGCTAAAATTCTTCATCCTGTGTCTTTTCTTGAACATATTACAGTTACTTAGAAGTTATTTGGAAGCCCATGTTTGATAATTCTTAATGCCAGTTTCTCTTTTTCTCTTGATTTTCAATCATTTGTTGTTGCCTCCTGGTATGGTAGGTAATTCTTGCCTGAATGCCTGACATTGTACATGAAAAATTATTGAGATGGTGATATTAACTCTTGATGATGTTATCTTCTTTCACAAAGGATTTACTTTTTTGCTTCTAGCAGGCAGTTCGTATAAGAACAGATCAGTGTAAGAATTAGCTGGTTCAAAGCTGATCTTTGGCCCCCCTTTTTTTTTTAATTTTATTTTTTCTTTGGCTGCATTGGGTCTTCATTGCTGCATGTGGGCTTTCTCTAGTTGCGGCGAGTGGGGCTACTCTTCCTTGCAGTGCGCGGGCTTCTCATTGCGGTAGCTTCTCGTTGCAGAGCATGGGCTCTAGGCACGTGGGCTTCAGTAGTTGCAGCATGCAGGCTCAGTAGTTGCGGTGCATGGGCTTCAGTAGTTGTGTGAGGGCTCAGTAGTTGTGGCTCGTGGGCTCTAGAGTACAGGCTTAGTAGTTGTGATGCATGGGCTTAGTTGCTCTGTGGCATGTGGGATCTTCCTGGGCCAGGGATCGAACCTGTGTCCCCTGTATTGGCAGGTGGATTCTCAACCACTGTGCCACCAGGGAAGTCCGATCTTCAGTCCTTTTGAGGGTTGGTATATTTACATTTCATCTAGCGCTCTTTTACCTTGGCTGATCCTGAACTCCAATTTTTATATCCCCACACCTCTAAGAATGCCTTAAACTCTACTTACCTTTTCAACCTCTGGGCTGCCACTTTCTGCTCAGCTTTTCCCACCTTTAGCTTTTCAGCCTTGGGCCCCTGCTTATGAATAGGCCGTTGCCTTAAGGGGAAAACAAATGCTAAATATCAGTCTCACTTCCATGCTTCCCTTCTGCACATGATCTGGATTCTTCAGGTCCTTACTGCCTTGGTGGCCCTGGTCTTTTTAAGCAGACCACAGAGATCTCCATCTTTATATCTGTATCTATAATTATATCTAATTTTTGTCTAGGGTAGTTGGCCTGATAAAAGTTAGTCTACTGTAGCCAAAAGCAGAAGTCCCCATAATCTGTTCCATGACAAAAACTCCTACTAGAGGAAAGCAGGTACCTAGATTATTCCTAGAATATCAATTCCATTCATTTTCTCCTCTCTCTTCTTTTAAAAACTTTATCGCCTTCATAGCAATACTCTATACATATGCAATATTTGGGTATCTCTGCTTGAGCACGCTCTGGAACCCTTTACCCCTCTATGTCATGTCTCAGTCTATGTAGAGCTTTTATATACTTTCACCAACTCATGCTTGGATGGAGAGAGGCTGTGATGCAGAAGCACTGGCAAAGCCAGCTGCAGATTACACTTTCCGTTTTCATTTGATCTCAAACTAGAATCCGATCTGTCTTGGTTCAGGAACTTTCACTGTGTGTTTTACTTTGCATTTAGCTTAGTCTTTTCGCCTGGTGTAGACTCTATATCGATTTTAGTTCACAAAAGTGACTCACCCTGAGAGGCTGTATATATTCAGTTTGTTGCCGGGAAGAACATAGATATGCCAAGTCAATCCTTGAGTTAAACCTTTTTTTTTCTTTTTTTCCTCCCAAATGCTCACCAGTGTGAAAAGGCTTCCTGAATGATGGGTGCCTTTCACTGTCCACCTCCTCCATCTCTCCTTCAGATAAATTTATCAGTATAACTTGGGACAATATGCAGAAGTGGCTGCATTTTAATTCATAAGCAGAGACCCTCATTGATACTACATTTACTCCTAAATCCGAGATGCAGCAATTACCCTAATTTTACCTAAAACAGAATTTAACAAATAGAACACACCAAGACTTTTCAAGAGGTACTTGTACATGGAGAATTTTAAATGAATCTATTTTCATTTTCTCAACTCCCATGTACTCTCCAAAAATCGATCTTCCTGTTAATATACCTGTCTCAGACTGATTCTCTTTCCTGCCATCTCTTGGCATATTTGTCCTTCTGTTTACAGAATTAAGAAATAATTCTCACCCATCTATCTCTAATTTTACAGTGGCCAAGGTAGGGAAAACAGAAAACCCCCGGGAGCCTAGAGAGGTAATTTTAAATATGTTGAGAAAGATGTTTGTAAGGGCTAACAAATCCTTTCTTGCAACTCAGTGGTTTTCAGTTGCTTACTTTTGATAAAATAAAAGCCTAATAGAGGGACTTCCCTGGCGGTCCAGTGGTTAGGACTCCGCACTTCCACAGCTGGGAGCATGGGTTTGACCCCTGGTCGGGGAACTAAGATCCTGCGTGCCGCCTAATAGAGCTGTCAGTCAATACATCATTAGAAATTATTTCATGTTTAGCATATTACTCAGAAAAATTTAATGAATGCAATGACATTGAGTAACAAAGACTGAGTTACTATAAAACTCCATTTTCATCTACTTATTGACATGAAGAGTTTTCTCAGTGATTTTATTTATAAATAGGAAAAATAGGGATAGAATTTATGTCAACTGCTATCTTAGTTATATATTTATAAGTAATTATAGTAATATATAGTTATAAGTAATATATATATATATATATATATATATATATCTGTGGAACTATGAACTAAAAAATATAAAACTACAAACCAGTCTCAACTCTCTAATAAGAGATGAATTTCCAGTAAGATTTAAAATATTTTATGCTTAATTACCTATAAAATTTTTAATGTTTATGTTTTTATTATTTGTGTTCTAATAGTTATTTAATAACAATCTAGAAAAATATTTTTAATACCTATAGCTTAGTCACAGGAAATCAATATTTAAATTTTTAAATTTATATTCATATTTTTACTATACAGCAGTATTATAGGGGGATAAAGAAAATATTTTAAGCATTCCAAATATACTATAATTCTATAAGGGAAATGGAGTAAAAATACAGATCCAGTGAATGATGTTAAATGTCTGTTGAAGAGTTTTCTTGTATTATTTTATTGATGATGGGAATCAAATTGCTATAGCATTTAGATTCTATTAGGTATATTTAAGAGAATGATATAACGGTTTCTATTTTTAAAAATGCAAGTGTTTATAGTATGCCCCTGGAAATTATCTTATTTATACCTATTTAAACTTACGATGATAAACTTTAGTTATCAATTTTAAAATATGTGAAGTGGTACATACTTTCCCAAAATTTGTTTGGGAAATTCTGTTCTGGCAGATGGAAACAGAAAGGTTGGCAGCAGGTTCCCATACAAGTTAAACAGACCTACACAGACAGCTCTTTATTGATAGTTTTAGAGACATTTTAAAATGTTTCTTAATTTTAGATTTGGTGCTAGAGAGTTTGTCAGGAATAGCATGTCACACTATCTTCCAGGTGAGCCAGTCAAGTCATGGTGCTAGAAATGTTGAAGAAACTTCTGTACTGCTTGGGTCAGATCTTTCAAAGGCTACATTGCTAAGATTCTAGCCGTTGCCTGAAAAAAGAGAGAAATCAAACAGAACTCTATGTAGTCAAAGCCTAATTCTTCCATAATAACAGAACAGACAGCTCTTACAAAGTGAAAAGTTTACATTTTCTTTTTTTAAAAAAATACATATTTATTAATTTATGTTAAATAACAATAGCAAATCCATCACCTGTTAATATAGAACTGGCATGTTTTTATGACAAATAATTATATTTTCCGAAATAAAATGTTTAGTGAGAGAGCAACATAGTTTTACAATTTTTGCAAATTTCTTTAATGTCTGACTTGTTAGAAGGCAGCTGGATTCTCATGTCTGCTTCTGCTTTCAATTGGCTGCCATCTGTTGTTTTGGTTGAAGTATATTTTAAAAAAAACAAAACAAAACTAGCCCCACACAGGTATGTAAAGGTTACATTTTCTACAAGCAAAAGAGTATACATTTTGACATGTCTTACTAGAAGTGAGTTTTTAGTTGTCACAAGATTACAATTAAGTAGTTACATTTTTTGGAAAGCACTTTCCTTAATTTAATACCCTTTCATGCCTGTGTAACTCAAGGTTTGTCATAATCTGCTTGACAGTAGTTCTGAGAACAGTCCTATAGAATTTCACATCTTGTTTCCTCATCTTAAGTCCTGAATGGATGGTGAGTTTAAGCAAATACTTTTCTACATCTAATTAAATGACAAGGTTTTCTTTTTTCATTCTCTTTATCCTTGTGGTGATTACCTAAATAGATTTTCTAATCTTGAACCATCCTTGCATTCTTAGTATAAACTCTACTTGGTCATGATCAATACTATTATTACTAATAATATATTTGTGGATTTTAAAGATATTTTTTCAAAGTCTGCTTCTTTGTTCACAAACCACCCTAAGATAATCTTTATTGTACTGTATTTATATTCATAAGTGAGATTAACCTATAATTTTCTTTCTTATATTGTTTCTGTTTGGTTTTGGTATCAATGATATACTAGTATATCAATGATATAATAGCTCATATTAAAAAAATGAGTTAGGGTTCTTGAGTGTTTGATAAAACTCACTTGTAAAGTCACCTGGGCCTGGTGCTTTTGTTTTGTGGAGTGGAGTGGGCAGATACTCAACTAACTTTCTTTAATGGTCATAGACTCTTTAAAATGTTCTATTTTTTCACAAGTTAGTAAGTTTTATTTTCTTAGGAAATTATTCATCTGTTTTTAAATGGATTGGTATAAAGTTATTCATGGTATTTTCTTATGATTTTTAGTATTTATACACTATTTGTATGATTTTTCATCCCTAATATTATTGATTTGTGCCTTATTTCTCTTTTTTCTTTTTTTTTTTTGTGGTATGCGGGCCTCTCACTGTTGTGGCCTCTCCCGTTGCAGAGCACAGGCTCCGGACGCGCAGGCTCCGGACACGCAGGCTCAGCGGCCATGGCTCACGGGCCCAAGCTGCTCCGTGGCATGTGGGAGCCTCCCAGACCAGGGCACGAACCCGCGTCCCCTGCATTGGCAGGTGGACTCTCAACCACTGCGCCACCAGGGAAGCCCTCTCTTTTTTCTTGATCAACCTAACTAAAGATATATCTAGGTAATCTTTTCAGAGAACAGGTCTTTGTTTTGTTTAACCACTCAGATTCTTTTATGTTTCATTAATTTTTTTCTGTTATTTTGTTATACTTGTAATAGTTTATTCTTTTTGTAACTTCTTGAGTTATTCATTGATCTTCTATAGTTTTTGTTTTCTAATAGATGTATTTGAGAGATATATTTCTCTCTTTATATTACTTGAACCCTTTTCCACAAGTATTGATATGTGGTACTTTTTCATTTCATAATTTTCAATATGACTGTTAATTTGACTCAGTTATCTAAAAGTGAGAGTTTAAATTTTTGTTGTTGTTGTTTAAAAAATATACAAAGCATTTTGGCCTTCATTTTTATTTTCACTTTTTGAAATAAATTTCTTTGTATACTTCATTGTGTTTATTATTTCTACTTTGTTGTGGTTACTGTTTTTCCCTTTGCATACTCTAATCCTTAGAAGTGAATCACTAAGACCAGCTCACACTCGAGGGGTTAAAAAGTAGACTCCACGTTTTGAAAGGAGGAGTGTCAAAGAATTTGTGGACATACTTTAAAATCCCCACAGTGGAGATAATGCACATACAGATTTTGGTGGAGCACAATGTTGTGCTAAAAACAGTGTTCTTTCTAATTTATCAAAGCTATGAAGCAGAAGTGAATTTGAAATTGGTTGCAGTGACTGTATTATTTATTATAACAACTAAAGTGTGATATACTGCCAAATAGCCCTGTAGTTAATTTACACACACATACACTTTACACTAACTGAACTATTAAACATTTAAGCTAATATTAAAACAAAAAATAAAAATTAATTTTAAAAATATGATATTTACAATACACTGTGGGAGCCATCCACCTACTTCAAAAATGTATAATTATTTTAAAGTGACTGCTCATAGACAATTGTTTTATTACATGCTACTGCAAAAAGTGCATTTATAAATCACTCAGTCTGTGAAGCATGACTTTCCATTTAAATTAAGTGATTATTCTCAAGTAATTTCATTATTTTCTGTTCTCATTTTTATTTCACACATGAAAAGCAAAGCTATCATTGTTGATGTGTTGCAGTTAAATAATGTCAATATCATCAGCTATGTCAAAAGAAATCAGTTAAGTCAATGCCAAAATTGGTCCAAAAATTTTAAAATTCAATTCAAGGAACTGAATAAACCTCTTGGATATTCATTCCGTTGAAGATACAACCAACATCTGACAACATTGTGCATGTTACAAATTAAGTTAAAAAGCTCCACATTGAATAGAAAGCTGTTTGACGGTTTTATTAGTTATTACTGTGTAACAAATCACCCCAAACCTTAATTTAAAACAAACATTTATTTTCTAACACAATTTCTATGGGTCAGGAATTTGAGGCTGGCATAACTGGGTGGCTCTATTTTGGGGTCTGTCATGAAGCTGAGGTCAAGATGTTGGCTGTGGCTGCAGTTATCATCTGAAGGCTTGATCGGGGTCTGAGGATACTCTTCCAAATGATTCACTCACATGGCTGTGGGCAGGAGACTGTGGCCTCTCACCACTTAGGTGTCTTCAAGGGGTTGAGTTTTCTTACAAACATGGCATCTGAATTCCTCCAGAGAGAGTGACCCAAGACAGTAAGACAGAAGCTGTAATACCTTTTATGGCCAAGTCTGAAAAGTCTACCTCATCACTTTTGGGCTCTCTAATACTTACACTCCTAGCTGTGGCATGTTTAGCCCCACTCTGCACTAGTGCCATGTTACACATGCCAGTCACTGTATCTTGTGCCCTCCATTTGAGCATACTTCACTAATGATTACTTGTACCTTAGATAGAATAGGTCTACCAGGTCATCAAGGACTGACTTAGCCCATCAACGTAGGTTATGCCTTCCTTCTGAAAGCAGAGGTTGGCACCATCAGCCAGTTCTCTGACTCTTGTGTAAACTGCTCTAGTGAGATGCTCAGCTAGCACTGAAGCAAGGGATGTAATGGCCACTGGTTCATGTTCTCTTCTTAGGTCCAGTGTCTGTATTCCTAGGGCCAGTTCAGGGTAAGCCCAGCCCTTGCCAGTGTAGGGGCCCCCTTTTCCTCTGCTGAGACAGGGGAGTTGCTCAGACTTCTACAACCATTACTGCACCTATGAAGGGGGATGGGCATCCCTTACCAAAGCCTCTATTCCTGTGGTTATCAATCCTGGCTCCATATTAGAGTCATATGGGGAGTTTTAAAAATATACTGATATCCAGCTCTCATCCCTCAAGATTCTGATTTGATGGTGTATGGTGGGGCTCCTGGCATCATTATATTTTGAACTACATTCAGGCAATTATAGTCTGCAGTGAGGGTTAAGAAGCATTGCTCGATTTTCTCCCTGGTTAACTCGAACAGGGGTTGTCAAACTTTCTGTAAAGGGCCAAGTAGTAAATATTTTAGGCTTTATGGGCAACTATTTAACTCTGCCAGTGTATCGCAAAAGCGAATGAATGAAAAGCTGTGGTCCAATAAAACTTTATTTACAAAAGCAGGTAGTGGGCTAGATTTCACCTGTGGGCTGTAGTTTGCCAGCCCTTGAACTAGATCAACACAACATGAATAGCACCCCAAAGCTGTTAACAGAAGCCTCTGTCAGTGCCACCAAACTTCAGGAGACTCACTAATGTATTCTGAATTCTGGCAATGGTGAATGGTTAAATTTCACTGGTTGTCACCTGTTTGAAACCAGCTGGTTATCATAGCCCTAGCTGTAGTGTCTTGAATAGGATTGGACCCGTAGGACCTAACCTTTAACCAAAATCTCAACTATCACCCTATTGTGGCAGTTATGCTCAGGGGCTCTGAGCCAGAAGACCCAGTCTGTGGGACTCTTTTGTCACACGAGCTATGATATTCACTGCAGTGTCTCAGCAGAAGGCCCTGTGGACATGCAATCACTGTTCTTAGTCCCTGGTATCTCTCCCACTTGGCTGAAGATGCATGTTGGAAGATAAATCTTCATGGATCTCTTGTGTTTCTTCATGTCTTGAAATTAAGGCACTAACTTCCCTTTGTTCTGGATTATCTCTTCAAGAATATTTGTATAGGGCTTCCCTGGTGGCGCAGTGGTTAAGGATCTGCCTGCCAATGCAGGGGACATGGGTTCGAGCCCTGGTCCAGGAAGATCCCATATGCCATGGAACAATTAAGCCCGTGTGCCACAACTACTGAGCCTGCGCTCTAGAGCCCACAGCCACAACTACTGAGCCTGCGTGCCACAACTACTGAAGCCCATATGCCTGGAGTCCATGTTCTGCAACAAGAGAAGCCACTGCAATGAGAAGCCCATGCACTGCAATGAAGAGTAGCCCCTGCTCACCGCAACTAGAGAAAGCCCGCGCGCAGCAACGAAGACCCAACGGAGCCAAAAATAAATAAATAAAATAAATAATTTTTTAAAATACATTTGTAGAGCGACAATCCTTTAGAAAATAGTGATAGTGTCTCTCTCCAAAGCAGAGAGAAGACATTTCTCAAAGAGCAGTTACTCTTACCGTCCAGTCTAATAAACACAGTGTCTTCACAGCAAAGGGAAGGCATGCTTAATGCCCACACGGAAAAATTGGGGTTCCCTTAAGTTCAGGGTTTCTCTTCTATAATGCAACCCACTGTGTATACTAGTTATCCTTCTGGGTCCATCCATGTTACTCCCATAGGACTCCAGGGCAAGGAGAAGCTGATGAAAATATGCTGATGCTCATATTAATTGATAAGCTGAGTAGTAAAGTTCTCTGTCTCTGATCGAGAAGCATTCTTTCTTCTGCCAACAGTGAGAGTGTGTCAGGTTAACCTGTTAGCTTACAAGTAGGGTAAAATCTCAGATCCTTTACATTTCTTGACAGTGCCATGTCCTGCAGTGTTTTCTGTGGAACCGCCATTAGTGCTGGCTTACTGGAGCCAATGGGCCTTCATACGGTAATCCACTCCCCAAAATGTTGTTATGGCACGTTTGCAAAATTACTGTCATAGGACCCACAGCCAAGGGCTATAGGTTGGAAACAAGTCTCCCTGGTGACCTGTACTTCACACTCCTTTCCCACTCTTCACTTAAATCATGAGGTTTTTCTTACCAATTCTACTGCCTATGCCAATGAGCTAAGCCAATCTAGTTGGAGTTTATAGATCTGTGAGAATGACAGTGAAACTCAGCCTAAGTTGTTTTCACTTTGCCATTTGGAGCAAAAATCAAATTCATGGCCTAAAGATGAAATTAAAGGTATGACTATAAAATCCTTCACTAAGGCCTCGGAAAGATCAAAGGTGGTGTCTTAGAGCATTTTCAGTCAGAATAAAGGCTCTTTAAATATTTTAAGGATGAGCCTCACAGATTCTCTTAAATAATAGGGCCTCTAGGAAGCTTAAGGGCATTAACCCTAAGATATCTCAACAGAAGCCCAAGGTAGAGCAGAGCTTATCTTGAAAAGATTTATGTGTGTGGCATATATCTAATCGAGTTAACCCCAAAATGATTTTCAGGAGAACTTAAAGTTTTAAAGAGAACTACGTCAGTGGAAATACAACTTGGACTGAGACCATCCAAAATGAAAAGAGATTTTGGACCTCTAAACATCTATAAGCAGGGACCAGCCTGAGAAAACGACTCAGATGCAAACATGTGCTACCTTTATCTTGTGGTTTAACAACCCATGCAGGATATTGTAGTGAATACTGAAGCTTGAGAAAGTTCTAGGAAGTGGTCCATTTCATCTCTATGTAAAAATTAGTGGCATCCAAGTGTTCATATTTTTCATTTGTGACTTCTCTTTTTCATTATCAATATAATCAGAATTTCTCATTTTTCAGATATTTGTCCTTTGATATATTATTGTATCTTTCTTTTAAAATCAATTTTTGGGAATTCCCTGGCAGTCCAGTTGTTAGGACTCAGCGCTTTCACTGCCGAGGGCCTGGGTTCAATCCCTGGTCAGGGAACTAAGATCCCACAGGCTGCACAGTGCGGCCAAAATAAATTAATAAATAAAAATGAAGTCAATTTTTGCTCTCATCTATATCATATTGCCAATTTTCCTACTTTTTTAGAGAATTTATTCTAGCTTCTCAAATTGGATACCTAGTATATTAATTCTAAGCCTTTCTTCTTTTCTTTTATAAGCATTTAAGGCTGTAAATTTCCTTCTAAGTTTTACTTCCACTGAATTCCCTAAGTTCTGATGTTGAAATTTTCATATAATTCAGTCATTTAAAAAATGCCCATTATCACTTAATTTTGACCTATAAATTATTTAGAAGCATGTTTTAAATTTTGCAAATGTATGAAGAGTTTTAAAATTTATCTTTTTCTTAGTGATTTATAACCTAATTACTTTATAATCAGAGAATATGAGCTATATGATACTGATTCTTTGATTATTACAGGGACTTGCTTTTGGCCTAATAGGTAATTATGTTTGTAAACATCCCATGTATGCTTATGTATTCTCTAATTGTTGGCTCCAGAGCTCTATTGTACGTTAGTCTATAAATCAAACATTTCTATTGTTCAAATCTACCTTTATGTTTTTTGTAAATCTTGATGTTGTGGTAATTGAGAGGGGATTTGAAATCTTCCTGTATGACTGATTAGTCAGCTTAAACTTGCATTTCTCTTTTTATTTTATATAGTATGAGGCTCTTTTACAGTTACATTCAAGTTTATAACTGTGAATATCTGCCTGTACACCTTTTATCATTCTTTAGTGTTCATTTCTATCCCTAGTAACGCTTGTAACTTATTGTCAGTGTATTAGCTTCCCAAAGCTGCTGTAACAAAATACCACACAGCTGGGTGGCTTAAAACGATAGAAATTTATTCTCTCAGAGTTCTGGAGGCTAGAAGTCTGAAGTCAAGGTGTCAGCAGGACCATGCTCCCCATGAGGGCTTTGGGGAAGAATCCTTTCTTGCCTCTTCCAGCTTCTGGTAGTTGGTGGCAATCCTTGACACTCCTTGGCTTGTAGACTCATCACTCCAATCTCTGCCTCATCTTCATGTGGTATTTTCCCTGTGCCTGTGTCTCTACATCCAAATATCCTTCTTCTTACAAAGACAACCATCACATTGGATTTAGGGCCCACCCTAGTCCAGTATGATGTCACCTTAATTACATCTGCAAAGACCCTATTTCCCAATAAGGTCACATTCACAGGTTCTGGATGGACGTGAATTTTGGGGGGAACACTATTCAACCCAGTATAGTCAACTATTAATGTAGCTATCTCAGCTTGTTGATTTGTCTAATATATCTTTTCCCATCCTTTTATTTCCAATCTTAAAATGTACTATACTTCAGGTAAGTCTCTTAGAATCACTGTATAATTGAAATTAAAAAATTATAACATTTTCTTTTAGCTAGTGAGTTTAATTCAATTACTTGGATAACTGAGATATTCTAAATTATATCTCATTACCTTGATTTACCCCCTTTTTTTATTTGTCTTTTTTTTAGCTTAAAAAAATTTTTTTTAAAATTAATTTATTTTATTTTTGGCTGTGTTGGGTCTTCGTTTCTGTGCGAGGGCTTTCTCTAGTTGCAGTGAGCGGGGGCCACTCTTCATCGCAGTGCACGGGCCTCTCACTGTCGCGGCCTCTCTTGTTGCGGAGCACAAGCTCCAGATGCGCAGGCTCAGTAGTTGTGGCTCACGGGCTTAGTTGTTCCGCGGCATGTGGGATCCTCCCAGACCAGGGCCCGAACCCGTGTCCCTGCATTGGCAGGCAGATTCTCAACCACTGCACCACCAGGGAAGCCCTATTTGTCTTTTTTTTTTAATTGAGTCTTTTTGTTTTATAATTTTCTGTTTTTGTCTCCTGTTTCTAGTATTTTGGTGGTTACCCTTGAACTTTGACCATACTGTATTAGCTTCCTATGGCTGCTGGAACAAATTACCGTAACCTTAGTGGCTTAGAACAACAGGAACTTATTCTCTTGCAGTTCTGGTGGCCAGAAGTCTGAAATGGGGTTCTCTGGGCCAAAATCAAGGTGTCAGCAGGGTCTCACTCCCTTGGAAGGCTTTAGGAGAGAATCATTTCCTTGCCTTTTCTAGCTTCCAGGGCTGATTCCTTGCGATCCTTTAGTTCGTGGTCCCCTGTTCCACCTTCAAAGCCAGCAGCATCGTCATAATAAACTTCTCCTCTTTTGTATTAAAATATCCCTCTGCCTCTCTCTTTTGTTTTTCTTGTGGTACGCGGGCCTCTCACTGTTGTGGCCTCTCCCATTGTGGAGCACAGTCTCCGGACGCGCAGGCTCAGCGGCCATGGCTCAAGGGCCTAGCCGCTCTGCAGCATATAGGATGTTCCCAGACTGGGGCACGAACCCGTGTCCCCTGCATCAGCAGGCGGACTCTCAACCACTGTGCCACCAGGGAAGCCCCTGCCTCTCTCTTATAATACACTTGTGATTACACTTAGGGCCTACCTAGATAATGCGGGATAATCTTCCCATCTCAAAATCCTTAATCACTTCTGCCAAGTTCCTTTTGTTGTATAAAGTAACATTCAAAGGGTTCTAGGGGTTAGAATATAGATATCTTTGGGGACCATTATTCAGCCTACCACACATACATATTAAGTACTACTTTTACCTCCTGAACATTGCAAAGAATTTAGAACACTTTCACCCTAATCAAAATGCCCTACCTAATTTAACACAGCTGTTCAATATTTATTATTTCTATTTTCAAACCAATTAAATCACACTGTAATTACTAGTAGTATTTTATATAATGTTTGTTTGCATTTATGTACATCTTTCACATTTTATTTGCTATCAGTTATTTTTTCCATTTGAGACCCCTGGGATGTTTTTCCTTTTTTTCTGAAATACGTTTTTAGAAGTTCCTTTACTGTAGATCTCTTATTGGTAAACGCCTTCATTTTTACCTGTAAATGTTACTTTTTAAAACCTCACTTGTAAGAGTTTTGCTGGAAACACAATAGGTGGACCACTACTCTCAACATTTTGAAGATCTTACTCCACTGGCTTCTGGCTTCCACTGTAGCTGTTTAAGAATTCTGTTGTTGTTTCAATTATAGTTCTTTTATAGCAGGGGTTGGCAAACATATTAAAGGAACAAAGAGTAAATATTTTGTGGTTTGTGGGCCATATGGTTTCAATGGTAACTGTTGCAGTTACTCAATTCTGCCACTGAAGTCCAAAGCAGCCACAGGCAATGCAGAAATGAACCGGAGTGGCTGTGTCCTAACATTTTATTTACAAACACAGTTTGTCAACATCTGCTTTATAGTGATGTGTACCTTCCTTCTCTTTGATTGCTTTCTAAAATCTCTTTGCCTTTGGTGTTTTGCAATATCACTACTATATGTCTAGGTGTGGATTCTCCTTTATCCATTTTTTGCTTCCAGGATTCATCTTCTTTTTAATTAATTAATTAATTTATTCTTGGCTGTGTTGGGTCTTTGTTGCTGCGCACGGGCTTTCTCTAGTTTCGGCAAGCAGGGGCTACTCTTCGTTGCAATGCGTGGGCTTCTCATTGCGGTGGCTTCTCTTGTTGCGGAGCACGGGCTCTAGAATGCGGGCTTCAGTAGTTGTGCCGCATGGGCTGAGTAGTTGAGGCTCACAGGCTCTAGAGTGCAGGCTCAGTTGTTGTGGCACATGGGCTTAGTTGCTTCACAGCATGTGGGATCTTCCCGGACCAGGTCCTGAATCTGGGCCCAAACCCATGTTCCCTGTATTGGCAGGGGGATTCTTAACCACTGTGCCACCAGGTAAGACCTATAATTTCTATCATTTTGAAAAATTTTGGCTATCAGCTCTTTAAACACTTTTTTTTCAGTTCTCCTACTCTTTCTCTTCTCTTTCTGGGAATTTGACTGCATATATACTGTCCTGCTTTATATTGTCCCACAGATCACTGAGGTTTTGTTCCTATATTTTCAGTGTTTTTTGTTTGGTTTTAAATCTCCCTTTTTGTATTTGGATCGTGCTGTCACTGTTTTCTCATTCACTGATCTTTTCCTCTGCTAATCCCTTGTAGTGATAATTTTACTTCAGATATCATATTTTTGATCTTTAGAAGTTCCGCTTAGTTCTTTTAAAATGTTTACTTCTCATTATATTCAAGTTTTTCTTTATATCTTTGTACTTATTCATAATATTTATAATAACTATCTTAAAGTCCTTGTTTAGTAGTTTATAATCTATCATTGTTGGGTCTGTTTCTACTGATTGATTTTCCCCTGGTTATGGTCTATATTTTCCTGATTTCTTCACATTGTTGCAGGAAAGAATCCAAGAGTGAGCCATAGTAAAGTGAAAGGTTTATTCAGGGAGATACACACTCCAAAGACAGAGTGTGGTCCATCTCAGAAGGTGAGAGAGGCCTCATCTTCTTTTTAAAACATCAGTTCAGGAAAAACATTAGCCATTACCTTTCCAAACAGTCTCTTTCTTACATTCTTTTTGGGATTCTTGTTTTGCTAGACCTTTGCATTCTATCCTCCATAATCATTATTTTTCTTCATGTTTTCTCTTTTTGTCTCTCAGAGCTACATTCTGTGAGTTTCTTTCAGTTCATTAACTCTCTTGTTAGCTATCTTTTTTACCCTCTCCATAGTGGCTTTTTTTAAAAAATAAATTTATTTATTTATTTTTGGCTGTATTGTGTCTTTGTTGCTGTGTGCAGGCTTTCTCTAGTTGCAGCGAGCAGGGGTTAAACTTCATTGCAGTGTATGGGCTTCTCATTGCGGTGGCTTCTCTTGTTGCGGAGTACAGGCTCTAGGCGCGCAGGCTTCAGTAGTTGCAGCACGTGGGCTTAGTTGCTCCATGGCATGTGGGATCTTCCCAGACCAGGGCTTGAACCCATGTCCCCTGCATTGGCAGGCAGATTCTTAACCATTGCACCACCAGGGAAGTCCCCATACTGGCTTTTGATTTCAGGAATTCTATTTCTCATTTCTAAAAGTTGCCTTGAATTTCTTCTTTCCAAACAGTATCTTCTTGTGTGTCTCCTTCGTGACTATGTTAGCTCTAAATATTTCAAATATTCTATATAACAATTCCAGTATCTGCATTCCTTGGGTGACCAATTCTGAGTTAATTTTTTTCCCTCCGCTCTAATTGACTGTTTGCAGAATATGGGTATTTCCCTGGCTTTGGCTATTAGCTTGCTAGGGTTGCCATGACAAAATAACACAGGATGAATGGCTTAAACAGCAGACATTTATTTCCTCACTGTTCTGGAGTCTAGGAGTCCAAGATCAAGGTAGAAGCAGGTTGTTTTCTCCTCAGACCTCTTTCCTTGGCCTGAAGGTGGCCACCTTCTGTGTCCTCACATGGTCTTTCCTCTGTGTGCAAGCATTCCTGATGTTTTTTAATCTCCTTTCCTTAAAAGGACACCAGTCACACATGCATCCCAATGTTCACTGCAGCACTATTTACAATAGCCAGGTCATGGAAGCAAATGTCCTTCATCGACAGACGAATGGATGTCCATCGACAGACGAATGGATAAAGACGATGTGGTGCACACATACAATGGAATATTACTCAGCCATAAAAAGGAGCAAAATTGGGTCATTTGTAGAGACGTGGATGGACCTAGAGACTGTCATATGAGTGAAGTAAGTCAGAAAAAGAAAAACAAATATCATATATTAACACATATATGTGGAATCTAGAAAAATGGTACAGATGAACCAGTTTGCAAGGCAGAAATAGAGACACAGATGTAGAGAACAAATGCATGGACACCAAAGGGGAAAGGGGGGGTGGGATGAATTGGGAAATTTGGATTGACATACATACACTAATATGTATAAAACAGATAACTAATGAGAACCTGCTGTATAGCACAGGGAACTCCACTTCACTGTACAGTAGAAACTAACAACATTGTAAAATAACTATACCCCAGTAAGAAAAAAAAGAACACCAGATTGGATTAAGGCCCACCCTAATGGCCTTTTTATTTAACTACCTCTCTTAAGGCCCTATCTCTAAATACAGTCATATTCTGAGGTAAGAGGGGATTAGGGCTTCAACACATGCATTTGGTGGTGGTGACAGGGGTGGGGTAGCGGGGGAGACACAATTCAGTCTGCAACAGCTATGTATGTGAAGTCCTTGGTGTTTTATATAGCATTTCTATGTTTAGTTTCCTATGTTGATAGAAGTCCTCTATACTCATTTAAAAGTATTTCAAACATTATTTGAAAAAGTATTCAGGACCTCATTCCCCAAAACTATGACTAAGAGCCCACAATAAAATTCTAAGGTTAATTTTTTTTTCTCCTGGGATACAAGAGGTTATTTACTATAAGACTTCATTCAGACGGCACTGTTTCTGGGAATGGAAATTTATTTATAGATATCAGATTTAAGATAATACTAATTTTGACATTTTTGCTGCTGAAAGCAGCATAAGCAAAGAAAAAGACAGCTTTTGGAGTCAGATCTGTGTTTGAAATGTTGCCATACTGTTTTCACTCTTTACTACTGTGCTTCTTTGAACAAATTATTTAACCTTTCTGAACATCAAAGGTGGATAATTCTATTCTTTCTGTGGATTATCCAAAGGATTAAATGAGCATGCCATCTAAAGCAATAGTTCTAAAATTTGACAGGGTGACTAAAGAATGTTGAGAAGTACATTTTAAAAAATACAGTTTTTAGGTCTGGTCAGCAGAATATTCCATGGGTTTATGGTGGGGCTTAGGAATGCATAATCTTTAACTTCCTCAGGTGATTCTGAATGTAGCCAAATTAAAAAATTATAGATTGCTCTCACTCTGGTCCTACACAGTCCTGCTAATTGATTTTGATAAATACAGCTGACCCTTGAACAACACCGGGGTTAGGGCACTGACCCCCCCTCACAGTCAAAAATCCACATATAACTCTACAGTCAGCCCTCCGTGGCATCCATGGCTTTAACCAACCACTGATAGTGAAATACTGCAGTGTGTCTTTATTGAAAAAGATCTGTGTATAAGTGGACCCGTACAGTTCAAACCCATGTTGTTCAAGGGTCAACTGTATATTTTAAATGGTGGGGAAGTTACAGAAGAGGTTCCTAAATTTAGTAAAGGTAATTTGACATTTCTTGAAAGATACATGTGGGCTCTTAAAAATGTGATTAATTTGAGTGCTGGGTTTATTTACATACAACTCTCCGGGACCTAAGAAAAAAATGAAAGCAGTCTGCAATATATATGCAAGAAGAAAACAGAAATATATGATAGAGGATAAAAAGTAGGAAAAACGTGACCAAGGAGAAGAATGGAGGAAGAAGCCATTCTAAATAATAGAAAGAGAATGGAGACAATAAGTAAAGGTAAACTTAAAACATTTTAAATAAACGATTGTGTTTAATTACAGAATACACTATGATTGTACAAATGCCAACACAAAAGAATGAAAGTTCCTCTATTCCCACCTGTTATTTACCTTTTGAGAATTTCTTATACACACATACACACAAACTTTCTTTGTTAGTTTTTCAAAAATATACATATAGGTTAGTACTATTTTGCAACTTGATTTTTTTCATTACTCAGTAGTACATCATGAACCTCTTCTGGTTCAGTATATACAGAACTTACTTGTGTTTAATGGCTGGATATGTCACTCATGTTCAGTAACATGAACATACTGTAATTTATTTTACCAATCCCTTTGCTGATGGACATTTAGGTTAACTTCATTGTTTTGCCATTACAGGTAATGCTGAAATGAACATCCTCTTCATATACAAATATACATATATATATATATATTTTTTGCGATACGCGGGCCTCTCACTGTTGTAGCCTCGTCCGTTGCGGAGCACAGGCTCCGGACGCGCAGGCTCAGAGGCCATGGCTCATGGGCCTAGCCGCTCCGCCAGCATGTGGGATCTTCCCGGACCGGGGCACGAACCCGTGTCCCGTGCATTGGCAGGCGGACTCTCAACCACTGCACCACCAGGGAAGCCCTACAAATATAATTTATTATATATTCTCCACATATATGTAATATATAAAATTCAAATTATATATACATATTATATATATTTACTTGCATTTGTGCAAATATTTCTGTAGGCCTGATTCCTGGGCAAAAGGAAATGCCTTACTCTTCTGCCTTTTTCTATATGACAAATTTCTGACTTTATTTGTTAACTAAGAAATGACTTCTGTTTCAAAATATGCCAAATGCATGCAGCTTTCAGTAGCACACACTGTAGATTAGGACTTGGTGAACTTGAGGACTGAAAGGATTTCTTGGCCTGCTTGCCTGGAAAGTGCAGTGGTCCCTTGTAAACCTTTTGTCTTCATTATTTTCAAAATTTCTTCTAAAACGAAAATTAAAACAAAAGGTAAAATCCAATTAAATCATATGGTGAAGTACATATTATCACTAAACAGTTTAATAAGATGATAAACACAGACTATTTACAAATTCTATTTATCTAAGAAAATAGCGTATACCATGTAATTTCCATTGAAGTGAACTTGGACTTCAGACAGATGAGAGCACCTTGGATTTTCAGGGTGTTGCTGAGAATTCTAATCAGACTGAATAACTGCTTTGCAGTGGTAGCCTACTCTGGACTCAACAGAAACGTTAGTTATACTTGCTATTACAGTAAATGATTCATTTTTTAGTTGCTTGGCTCTAATCTCTGCCCTATATCCTCCCTTTTGGATGAAAAATGCCAACGAGGGTGTGTGCAAATCATATACTGACACTGAAAAGTGGTAGTAAATGAAGTAGCTTATTTCTTTAAAGAGTACTGAAAAAAGCAAGACCTTCTCTTTCCAAATAACTAACACTAAAAAGATGAAACCAAGAAACTGGGGTCACAAAAAAAAAACAAATCCTCAAAACCAAACAAACCGAAAACCCTAGTTAATTATGATGTGATTTGAGGGGCTGAGAATGTAACATATAAGATAATAATCAAACCTGAGATGTACAGAAAAGAGAAGAGAGATTATGGTCGATTTAGTTAACCAAGTAATCTGAAAACCAAGATATAAAAATCCTATCAGGAGATACCTTTCATGATAAAACTTCAGATGAACTAAAGAGTATGCAGCAGAACTGCCAAGACATGAAGACTAGAATATAGAGAGAAAATTCACAGGGTGAACTGAGGGTGAGGTGTTTTAAGAAGATTATAGATTCTGTATTTGAATATTAGTTGATAAATTAGGGAAAAAAATCTCCCTCACTCCAAAAAAGACAATACTTTTTAAAATCAGAAAAATCTACCTCTAAAAAATCTCTCTCCTCTTTCAACATGAATGTTATGTCTGTATTATCTGTTGTCAGTGATTACATTCATTAAGTCTTTGACATAATTAGCCTTGATTTCAGCAAAGTAAATGGTTAAAAGATAAACTGGTCTGTATTACCTGGATTGTTTTCTTTAATGGTGACTAAATAGAACAATCCTCTTGGTGAAAGGAGCTCTGGAGCCAGTGGAAACAATCTGTCCATGACTTCACGACCATTTCTGCCACCAGCCCAAGCTGCCTCTATCCCGTGACTCCTTACCTGTGACCAATTAGAAAGATTGTTCTGTTTTGACTTAAGTTACATTAAAAAAAACTGAATCTTTTTGACAAGTAACGTTCACCAAACAGTTATGTACTTTTTATTTTACTGCTGATGAGGAGGCAGCAGTAAAGCTGAATCTGAGCCCCATCATTTCCTAGCATGTGTGACCTTGCATAAGCCTGTAATCTTTTTTTTTTTTTTGCCCTTGCGATAAATCTTTGTGTGATTAGCAACATAAAGCTAAAGGTCCTAAATATCTGTCACCATTTCACATTTAATTATGGCAGCTGGCACTACAGGAGAAAACTCCCTCACAGAACCCTTCATGTCTCCAAATCTTATACAGATAAGTCTGCAATCTTGATGAATTAGTTTCCTCTCTTACCCGTAAAATTAGAAAAACAACAGTTTTATCTGTAAAATTAGGAAAATGATAAAAAATTATTTTTGTCCTTTAGGAATAAATGAGGAAGTATATTTAAAGTTTGAGAACAGTGCTCTGTGCATAATAATGTGATTTAATAATAGTTGATACTATTAATACAATGTTTAAATTCTTATACTTAATATAGAACAATTAGGAAGAAACTGAAAGGGAGAACTTGTATTATAAGAGATCTACTTTGCAGAAACAAAGTTTCAAAATGTCCCACTGTATCTGGCTGTCTTCTAGATTACTGAGAGTACTACAGCCCTTTTTCAGGAACCCATTTATTACATAAAAGTACATTGAAGCATTTTTTCCTACAATGATCTAATTACAGTATAGAAACAAAACCCATGAGTTTATATAGTATTAAAAATCTTTAGATGCTTAACATTGTATATTGTTTCTAAAACTTAAGAATACATTGAGAGATGAATGGATAAAGAAGATGTGGCACATATATACAATGGAATATTACTCAGCCATAAAAAGAAATGAAATTGAGTTATTTGTAGTGAGGTGGATGGACCTAGAGTCTGTCATACAGAGTGAAGTAAGTCAGAAAGAGAAAAATAAATACCGTATACTAACACATATATATGGAATCTAAAAAAAAAAAAAGTGGTCATGAAGAACCTAGGGTCAGGACAGGAATAAAGATGCAGACCTACTTGAGAATGGACTTGAGGACACGGGGAGGGGGACAAAGTGAGAGAGTGGTAGTGTATATATGGACATATATACACTACCAAATGTAAAACAGATAGCTAGTGGGAAGCAGTCACACAGCACAGGGAGATCAGCTAGGTGGTTTGTGACCACCTAGAGGGGTGGGATAGGGAGGGTGGGAGGGAGGGCGACGCAAGAGGGAAGAGATATGGGGATATATGTATATGTATAACTGATTCACTTTGTTATAAAGCAGAAACTAACACACCATTGTAAAGCAATTATACTCCAATAAAAATGTTTAAAAAAAAGAATATCTTGATGAAATCACTCAAAAACTACTTAAACCCTAATACAATTATTTTCTTCCTAATCCCTTTAATGGTTTTTGTCCACATTTTAGTTTAAATTATTTACATACAATTATACATTCTGCTTTTATTCATTTATCATGGCATATATTTCCCCATTAAAAATAATTTCTTGGGAATTGCCTGGTGGTCCAGTGGTTAGGGCTCCACACTTCCGCTGCAGGGGGCATAGGTTTGATCCCTGGTTGGGGAACTAAGATCCCGCAAGCCCGTAAAAAAGAATTTCTTTATACCTATAACCATATACATGTAAAATTAAGAGAAATATGTTTGTATACCTCCTTTAAAAAAAAAAAACTGTACTTTTCCCTTTTCCTGTTTTGCTTGTCTGCTACCCTCCCATCTTACATACACACACACACGTTTTTCTTTTTTGTCCGTGTTTTACAAAAAAAGGATTATATCTACATTCTTGCCTGTATCTTGCTTTTCTCAACAGTACCATATGGAAATCTCTTCATGTGATCAGGTATAGTTCAATTTCCTTTTTAATGGCTGCATAATATTTTATTGTGTTAGAGTATCTTTTCTTATTTAGCTATTGATGGGCATTCAGCATGTCCATTTGCATAATTTTTTTGTATCTAATTTAAATTATTCTCATATTTATCATAAGCTCCTCAATATAATTTCCCACATAGTTAATAATACTAGGGAATTTATCAGTTCCTCTGCTTTTTTTGTCACACCTTTCATCCTGGAGACTTCCCTTTTCTAACATTCCAAGAATTCCCTTTTTCTGGGGCCCATATCTTCCCGTTTCTTGGCTTACTCCCTTATTTTGGTGGAGCCCATTCTCTGGATGTTTCACAGGGTAAAGTTACCCGTGGAAAGAGTGCATGGTGATGACAGCTTTTGCCAAGCCTGTCCCTTGTCACTTCTGTTTCAGTGTGGACTAGGAGCCCTCTGTGCTGGACCCTGTTTACACGCCCCCCAGGGATGCTCAGCCAGGTTTGTCTGCTTGCACTAGAGACCACCCGCCAGGAGGATCTCCTGGCGACAAGCACATTCTCACAGGCCATGGAGGGGAAGTTTTCATCTCTGGAAGGAGTCACGTTCGGTGGTCTGCTGACTGCCTGCTACCTGGGCTTTGCTGTGCCTTCCCCTGATCCTTTATAAGTCACAGGTACAAACCAACAGTACCTAACCTCATGTTGAGTGATGTAATAGTAAGTATAGCCACAACTTTTTATATGTACAAACTCCTATTATTTGTATGTCTCCTGGATCTAACCTCTAAGTCTCTTAACTTTTACCTTCATTGTTTCCTTTTTTTTACCTTCATGCTCAATGCACTGAAATATTTTCATTTAGTTTCCATACCACTGATTCAGGTCTTGACAGAGACTACATTATCTTTAAATTCATTTCCTAATGTTTTACATAGTAAAACATATTTTCAGGCTCCAGAAAATCTGTGTTGTGCTGTATTTAACCCTGCTCTCCAGCTAATTGCTCAGCTAATGGAAATTATGACACTAGCTCTCTCTGTTGCAACTGTGACAAAGCCCAAGTCACTGCCCACACTCAATTACGTACATAATTACACACACAGCTTAGGAGTAGGAATGTGGGAGAAAGGAAGCCCATTCATCCCATCATGTTCCCAGAATCTCCTCCTCATTCACTAGTCTTCCCAGTAGTCTGTAGACCTGATAAACCATGATTTACTTAACTGTCTCTCTTCTGTTACATATATAGGTTCATATTACTTGTTATCATAAATAAAGGTGTACTAAACATATTTTTGTAAATTACAATTTATATTCTATTGTTAATCATTTTCCTAAATTAGATCTCAAAGACTGAGGTTACTGGACTAAAACATTTTTGTCACGCTTGATATTTATTTCCATAGTGCTTTTCTAAAGAGTTTTATTAAGCTGCAGGGACTTCCCTGGTGGTGCAGTGATTAAGAATCCTCCTGCCAGTGCAGGGGAGACGGGTTCAATCCCTGGTCCGGGAAGTTCCCACATGCAGAGGAGCAATAAGCCCGTGCGCCTCAACTACTGAGCCTGCGCTCTACAGCCTGCAAGCCACAACTACTGAGCCCACATGCCACAACTACCGAAGCCCACGTGCCTTGAGCCCTTGCTCTGCAACGAGAAGCCACCACAATGAGAAGCCCGCGCACCACGACAAAGAGTAGCCCCCGCTCGCCGCAACTAGAGAAAGCCCGCGTGCAGCAACGAAGACCCAACGCAGCCAAAAATAAATAAATTTATATATTAAAAAAAGTTTTATTAAGCTGCATTTCCCTCAACTGCTGTTCACCTTATGACAATGACTTTCCTTCTCACATGAGTTCATATGTCAGGGGAGCAACAACTTCTCAGTAGTAACAGCAGCAATATAGACCCTTCCCATCCTGGTAAAGGTGAATGTAATATTTATCAGCCTTGCCAGAGAGTGATCATCAAAGAATAAAATAGGTACAATAATTCAGAGGAAAGCTAGCTAGTCCATCACTAAACTTTTGTCTGCTTTGACCATTCTTTCTTTAAACTGGGAAATGGTTACTGCGGTTTTCCTCTTCATCACTGGAAATGCTACAGCAATGCATGTCAGGGTTATAGCTTTTTCCTACCTGAGATGAGGACTGCTTTCCCCCACCCCCACTTCCTGACACCTGTGAAAGGAAGAAAGCTAAGGCTTTCAGAAATAATTCCTATGTGAATTTAAGGTGATTAAAAATATTTTTTTTTGCAAATTTGTTATTCATGATAAAGGTACACACAGATACATGAATTTAAACACCATGGCTTGATTTGGATGGGATTTTAAAGAATAGATATGGACCACAGTTTGTATTTCCATTAGTTTTAGGTTCCTTTCCTATGTCTACCAATAGTATCCAATAATTGACAATTACGAGTAAAATGAGAGCAGTCTGTGTTATTAGCGGCTGACTGATGTCATATGATGAAGTATGTTTGACTTTTAGATAGAAAAAAGCTGAAAATATTAGTAATTAAATTTTGTTGTATGTCTTACCTCTTCAGGTGGAGTCACTACATAGGGAGGATTAAACACCAGAAGATCAACTTTTTCCTTCAATCTTGGTAGCAAGCCTTTGACCTAAAAAATGTTCAAAATAGTCAGAATTTTAAGCTGGACCCAGAAATAATAAATAAGTAGATGGATAGATAGGTATCCATCTAATCAATCTTTAAATATACTCCCTCATGTTTTTAGAAAAAATGTGTTAGAGAGCCAAATTTAAGACAGAAATGGAGATAAATATCTTTACACTTTCATTCAGATAAAGATTATATGCATTTACCTAAAAATAGGGAAAATAAACTATTTATCAGAATGAACACTCTGCTCTTTAACAGCTCACATGTTTACATTCTGGGCTCACTTTTAGAAGATGGAGGCAAGCTCTCACATATTCTGCATAGATTTGTGCACAACTTTAAAGTTATAGCTGCTAACTTAAACATTTATTTTCTATAACCAAGGGAAATATTTTACAAGATGACAGAAAACATACATGAATGACAAAAATATCAGAAGACAGAATTTTGTTTTTCTTTCTACGTCTTTAATTACTTGTATATGTATTGGCTAAAACAATTAGATATCAAAGAAACAAAGGACTAAAAATAGTGGGAAGAGACCTGAAAACATCAGTTGTTTGGCATTTTATAAATATTTGAACTGATACAACTTTCTATAGAATAAGAAAAATGTCTTTTTAAAGAAAGTATATTTAGGGCAAAATGTCATTTAAAGCATCCCTCTGATTGAATTAAATAACTAAGTATTTAAAAAATTATGTCTGATGATGTCATCCTATACCTTCGCAGGCACAGTAAAGTAAAAATGCTGTATCCGGATGAGTTCTCACCCCTAAAGCCATTTCCTTCAAATATTACTTCACACTGACTCTCACTCACGAATTCCAACCCTGTTATTCTTCAAAGGTAATTTCTTTCTCTACTCATTTAAAAAGAGAACAGATAACTATTTTATGGAACATAATTCAGGTGTATCTTCTACAAGTTGAAAGGCGACTAGTTAATCTGCTGTTCTTTCTAGTAATAACATTGGTGAGGAAGTACATTTGAAATAACCAAAAGCTTTATTTTCAATTCCATAAAGAAATTAAGTTTCCCAATTGTAAAAAGAGTTCAAAAATGTAATTTTCAGGAAATGCTGAGTAAGGAAATTAGAAAAGAGTTTGCTGTGTAATTACTTATGATGGCCCTGAGGTACTATATACTAATAATCATTTCAGTACTGGACTTCAAATAAAGGAACAAATTGATACTAAAAAAATAGAAAATTACGGAGTTAAAAAGAAAATGGATTTAAATGAGAAGTCACTGTGGACTGGATATAAAATCTAATTACAGTCAACCCTCACTCATCCATATCTACCTTTTGAATAGTCTCACAGCACTAGAATAAACCCAAGAATTAAGAAGTAAGCAAAAAAGGCCTCTGACAGCAAGTTTTAAATCCATACAGCAAAAGGTACTCTGTGTGAGAAGCACTTATTCAGAATCCCTTAACTCTTAGTTTAAATACAAGTCTAACTAAATTAATTGTTTGGTATTCTAGCACAAAGCACATGAAAAGAGCCAGGAAAGTGCTATCAATGGGTAGCAGTGAAACATGACAACATAAAGCAAGTGAAAAGACAGACAAAGAGGAGAGAAAATAAAAACTCAAAATCACTGCAGGCTATAGCTACTTAATGTAAAGGCAGAAACACCTGAATAAACCTTAGTCATTATCACGTATAGTACAGAATAATAACTGATATTCATATTAATGACCCTGAATCACTAAAAGGTAAAATTATGTTCATTTTGTTTTAAGAATGTAAGGAAATGCATAAGACATATTTGAAAAAGGTTTTTTTCTAAAACTACAAAAGAAATACAATGAAAGTACTACTTTGTGAACAAACTCAGTTAACCAAAACAATGATTTTCTTTTATATGATAGCTGTGACACCCTATGTCCAGTGTTCTGAATACAAGCAAATGTAAAGAGTTTTGTAATCTGATCACAATACCCATGCTCATACCTATCTCTTCCTACCTTCTTTGCCACAAGTCAACACTCCGCATCATGGTCAGCTTTCGTTACTGAAAGAATGGATTCTGACAGCTTTAGAACTGACTACCACCAGTCATGTTATAAAACAGCTGTGAGACCTCTCAACTTTGATTCAGAAGATGTGGGCTTAAATTCTGGATTTATCACTTTATTAGTTATGTGACTTTCAAAAGTGTCCCTTACCTCTGTTAACAAAAATAGATATTCTGAATTTCTTGTATCTCTAAAGTTTTATTGTTCTATCAAAAAAAATATAATACTAATTATGGACACATTAAAGAAACAACTTTAAAAATTTAGGGACTTCCCTGGTGGCACAGTGGTTAAGAATCCGCCTGCCAATGCAGGGGAAATGGGTTTGATCCCTGGGTCCAGGAGGATCCCACATGCTGCGGAGCAACTAAGCTCGCAAGCCACAACTACTGAAACCCGCGTGCTCTAGGGCCCATGTGCTGCAACTACTGAAGCCCGCATGCCTAGAGCCCATGTACTGCAACAAGGGAAGCCACTGCAATGAGAAGCCTGTGCACCGCAACGAAGAGTAGCCCCCGCTCGCTGCAACTAGAGAAAGCCCGCGCACAGCAACAAAGACCCAACGCAGCCAAAAATTAGTAAATTAATTAAAAAATAAATAAAATAAAAATTTAAAGAGTAAAATCACCACACTGATTGAGTATCTTTCTTGATAGTCTAATTTTTAATGGCAGTAACAACTTCTAGTGGTATGTATAGAACTTCTTAGATCTTTGGCTTAATTCCTTCTAAGTTGCAAAATCATTTGTGAGTTTAAAAAAGAGAAAAGCTCAATACCCTTACCAGTACAAGAATAATACATGTCAAGAAGCATGGAAAGCATTTTATATTTCTTATGCCCACCTGTACATACTATTATGATTTTTGCTTATAAAAAGGCATTCACATTTATAACTGAAAAAAAGTTCAGAATCATCCAAATCTTACTAATATAATGTAAAATGTTTTAAAAACTGGAACTGAAAAACGTACGATGTGTAACTTAAAATGATGGTAGTCGTCATTTGTTGTTTTTACCTGCCCAGGACCCATTCTGCCTTTCATCTGATTACATGTCCTTGACTTTCATTGGGGAAACTCTACCTCCTCTCATTCTCAATCCAAGTGGCTTGGATTATCCCAACCGAGCTGCTGGAGTGGGACTATGACTCAGGCTCAAGCCAATCATGTGCATATTCCAATCCCCCTTGAGAGATAGGTGTATGACTAAAGCTGATATAAATGGCACTCATTCTGGGGCTTCTGCTAGAGTAACTGAATAGAAAGTGTTTCTTTCCCTGTGAAGTTGCTGAGAAACAAGATACATACATGCAAGCATCTTGTTACCATGAAGGGAACGACTGCTGAGGAATACAGCCACTAGAGAGAAGTTTACAGTTAAGAAAAAGATGCCTGTAACATCATTTGAGTTCCTGAAACTGTTCACTCTTTTTATTAAAGCCAGTTTGAGCATTCTTCTGACTGAAAGATACCTGATCTATACAGGCCAAGAGAAAGTTCCCTTGAATTGTGGAAAAGATGGATTATCTCAGTCAAGAATTTACTTTGTTCAGCGGGTTAAAAGTTAATTAATGACTCAAGTTTCTTTGACCTAAATCACCTTGACCTTAACTTACTTGAAAAGAAAATTAATTATTACAGTACTGGACAAGGACTAACAGCTTACCAAATCGGTAATTATTGGTTGAATGTGGACTTTGTTACAGCGTGCTGTCTCCAGGGTACATGCTGCTGCCTCAGGGTTGACATCAGTGCACCTATAAACAGAAAAAAACCAACTACATCCTGTGTCTACGGACAAAAATTCAAGGAATGCTCTACTCCTTTTACATAAAGTAGATCTATAAAAAAAATTGGAATGCTTTAATAATGGTGAATTAAAAAAAAGAACTCAGGGGCTTCCCTGGTGGCGCAGTGGTTGGGAGTCCGCCTGCTGATGCAGGGGACATGGGTTTGTGCCCCGGTCCGGGAAGATCCCACATGCCGCGGAGCGGCTGGGCCCGTGAACCATGGCCACTGAGCCTGTGCGTCCAGAGCCTGTGCTCCGCAACGGGAGAGGCCACAACAGTGAGAGGCTCACGTACCACAAAAAAAAAAATTGTTATATTGATATAATGTCCAAGAGTAGAAGAATACACTTACATGCACACATATCTGAAGGAATTTATTAAATTATGAATCCAGCAGGAGAATACTATGTAGCTACCAAAACTGAAATTTAAAAGGAAAATGCTCATCATACAATATTAAATGAAAAACATGGGAAATGAAAAAACAATAGAGGAAACACAGTTGGACCATGTGTGGTAAAATTTATAGGTGATTAAAAAAAATTATTTGGTTGCACCTGGTCTTAGTTGTGGCACGTGGGCTCCTTAGTTGCGGCAGGTGGGTTCCTTAGGTGTGGCATGCAAACTCTTAGTTGCAGCATGCAGGTGGGATCTAGTTCCCTGACCAGGGATCGAACACAGGTTCCCTGCATTGGGAGTGTGGAGTTTTAAACACTGAACCACCAAGGTGATTTTTATTTTCTTCTTTATATTTTCTATATTCTCAAATATTCTAAAGAGAAATTTTATTAACTTCCAATTTTTTCTGATAATCAACTTATTTATCTGAAATAAGATTCATTTTTTTATTCCAATAATTTAATAGAAAATTAAAATAATATATAATATGAAAAAAATTGAGAAGATGCTGAGCTGGTGCAGGCCCAGGCCGGCCTAGTACAAAGTTAAGGAGGTAGGGAGGAAGGTGGGGAAGCAGGAGGGAGGCAAACTGCCCTGCACAATGGTGAGGAGGCAGCTCAGAATGTGGTGGGTGTTATCAACGGCTGGCTTGACACTTTGGTGCGTACAATGTACTAAAAAAAACCAAAGGGAATTCTAAATCCTTCTAAACCAGCTGGTGAGGGAAGAGGGCAGGACAAGGATGGGGATGAGGGAACCAGTGTAGGCCTTCTGAAGGCCTCTGAGGGGAGGGGCTGGAATGTACTGTGTGGTTAGCAATGAGGTGGGAATGGATGGAAAAGGGCCAAAGTGAACTGTAACATGCAATGAAGGGATGGAAGAAAGACCCACGACTTGGCCAGCAAAGCTGGGGCAAAGGTCTCGGAAGGGGAGGAAGAGAGCGAGGGACTGGGTCCCAGTAGCTTGGGTGCAGTGGTTAAGAATCCACCTGCCAATGCAGGGGACACGGGTTTGACCCCTGGCCCAGGAAGATCCCACATGCCGTGTAGCAACTAAGCCCATGCACCACAACTACTGAGCCTGCTCTCTAGAGCCTGCAAGCCACAACTACTGAGGCTGCATGCCACAAATACTGAAGCCCACACTCCTAGAGCCTGTGCTCTGCAACGAGAAGCCACTGCAATGAGAAGCCCGCGTACCGCAAGAGTAGCCCCCACTCGCCACAACTAGAGAAAGCCCATGCGCAGCAACGAAGACCCAATGCAGCCAAAAATAAATAAATAAATTTTTAAAAAAAGATTCAAATTTAGAGATGACCTAAAATTATTATGCTTCTTATATAATTATGCAGTATGATGGAATGGTTTTGAACACGCAATTATAACTTTTAGGGAAGCATAACTTGCATCTGAATACTTACTACGCTTAAATAGACACTATCAGATACATATTATTTACTTACAAAAATGATTTAATTCAAGCAGTTATATCCATAGTGAATCTCTTAGACCAAGATGTGGATGAATTTGTATACTTACATGTACAATGCTTGAGGACCTATCATAGAGGCTAGGAATGCAGATACCACTCCAGACCCTGACCCTACTTCAAGGCATATTTCCACTCTAAAAAAACAAAATAAAACAAGTATTAGTAGTGGTATTAAAATACACATCTCGGGGGGCTTCCCTGGTGGTGCAGTGGTTGAGAGTCCACCTGCCAATGCAGGGGACACGGGTTCGTGCCCCAGTCCGGGAAGATCCCACATGCCGCGGAGCGGCTAGGCCCATGAGCCATAGCCGCTGAGCCTGTGCGTCTGGAGCCTGTGCTGTGCAACGGGAGAGGCCACGACAGTGAGAGGCCCGCGTACCGGGAAAAAAAAAAAAAAAATACACATCTCGGAAAATAACTCATGCTACTTTTATGTCTGTTTCTCCAGCATCATCCCTCACCTACAAATATATGGAAATATAAAAGAAATTTATAAATAAGCTAATTTCCGACAACCACTTTGTGCTTAATACTGCATAGTTCAAAACTGTTTGGGGGTATGTAATTTATTTTAAGTCTGTAAGATAGTAATATAACAGGTAGCTTTCAATTAATTTCTATAAAACATTACATAAACCATGGAATGTTAATTTAGGGTTGGAAATATTAATATGGAAGACATCAGCCCTTCCCACAAGGAGCTTCTAGTTTGGTATTTCCTAAAATGATAGGATATTATTACAATATTTATTTATGAAAAACATTTTCTCTGTCACTTTGAAGTAATTCATAAGTCCATCAGCATATCCCAGGGAAAGAAAAGTTCCCCCATTCTACTGATAATAGATTTAGAGCAGCAAAGAAATTCCGTATTTGTACAGCTTTACACTGAATTGGGAAAATATCTGAGTATCTGATCTTAGAATATTAATAATACTCCTAAGAATGCTATTGAATATAATAAATTCTTGATTCTACTGTATTTGTCCTTCCCTATAATCATATATATACATCAAAGGCACGAATTATCCCCATTACAGAAATAGGTTTGATGGGATATAGGGGCCTCTCTAGCACCTAACTTTCCAAACAACTATTCAAAAACAACAAACTCCAGGGGTTTCTCACTTTTGGAACCATTTCTACACATCTGACAAGCCTTTACTGTGCTGTAGGAAGGTCTGTTGAATCTTACCAGGCGGCTTCTACTTGAAAATAACTATTGTGGCCTCATAAATAATTAAAACTCCAAGACCAGAAATACCGAAGACTTTAAAACAAAATCAGTTCCTTTTACAGCACACTTTGCAAGGCACTTTGTGCTTGTAAATCTTTCTGTGATATCTTGATAGTAAAAGACAAGTTATAAAACAGTACTGTTCCATTCTATATTCCAGTAAATCCAAAAGTTCCATCGTTCACAATGAAAAACTAGTTTAATAATAGTTGGGGCATTTTACACGTGGAAAAATCTGACCAAGAGGGATAAATAAACACAATATGGATCTTTGAAGCCTGACAACTCTTTGTTTCATCCTGAGAAAACCCATTTCAACTCTTGATCTTTACATAAATCTAATTATCCAAATTTCCTTCATTTAAAAAATGACAATGTAAAGTATTTACTCTTTTTATATTATTAATTTAAAACTTATATGAGCACGTCAACAAATCAATTTTAATACTTATTAGGAGCTAGGGTATATTCTATAGGCAGCTAGCTGCATGTAACTTTAAATTTTTTACAGTTAAATGAAAAAATCAGTACTAGTCACATCTCAAGTGCTCAGTAGTCACATGGGGCTAATGGCTGTTGCTAGATAGCTGAGTATGCTATTCAGTGGGTTTAAATACACTCCCCTACTCCAATATTTTACAACCTCATTTCCTTTTTGTGCCCTTCCATTGCTAGAGGATGCTTTTATGCACTGAGTAAATTAATGCCATGCGACACTGTTATCTACTAAAAGTTGTAATATTAAGACGCAGCGTTTTCAGAATGTTTTGCTTTTGAACGTGTTATAATATCGCTACTCTCAGGGGCTTAGGGTCCTCAGTTAACAGCTGATAGGAAAAGATACATCCCGGCGTGGTGAGGAAGCATGGAGCCCCTGAAACCAAAACACCACCTTGGCAACTGCGGACAGATCCCCGCTAAACTGACTACGTGTATCCACGGAAAAAATCCTCAGTTACGGTGTTCTGGTGTCAACTGTCGCCAAGTGGACCGACACCGCCTCCTCTCGGGGACGGCGGCGACAGTCCTTGCCTTGATCGCCCGCGGCCGCCTCTCCAGGACTCCCGAGCCCTCTCCCGCGGGGACCCTCGCCCTCCTCGCACCCCGTGAGTTCGGCTGCCGCCGCCTCGAGCGCGTCCAGCAGCAGAAATGTGTCCTCCGCGGGCTCGTACACGTCGCTGAAGGAGCCACGGCCCACATGCCTGTACAATGGCGTAGGGAAACAAGGCGCCGCCATCTTTCGCTCCTCCGGCCCACGCTTATGCGCAATGCGCATGCGTACGTGCAAGGGCGCAGGCCCAGCAGTGGGGGCGGGGCACCGGGGGGCGGAGGGTCACCTCGCTTACAGGTTGTCAGCAGATGCACCTGGAATGTCTAATTAGACGGTTATATAATCTGCAGCTACTAACATTTACTTTCTTCTTTAGAGTATTAAAATTTGTTTTATTTTGTGGACTAGCACCGGATAGAGGCAGCGTCTATTGTTTTTGATTAAGGGGAATGTTTTCTCTCTCTATTCTACACTTAGAAGTTTCCTTCTATTCCTAGTTGGCAAAGATTTGAAAAAATACATAATGTAATGGTTACTAAATTTAACCTTTTTTTTTCTTTTACATCCATTGAACTTTCAACGTTGAGCCTTAAGATTAAGATTTGTTTTCCTTATTTCATTTTTTAGTAGTGCAATATAGTACAGAAATTGCCTTTCTTATGTTGAATCATGAATGCTCTCTTTTTATAAACCTCACTCGAGCAAAACGATGCATTTTTCTTTTATTTAATACACTGTTAAATTTGAAATGCTAATGATGTAGCTCTGTTTTGTATCAGGGTTATGCTTCCTTAGGACATCGTTTCTGGAGCATTTGATAGAACTACCCATAAAACTGATTGGGCTTGGTGCTTTTAGTGGGTGGTTCTCTGGTGTTTGGGGGAATCTTCTATAGGTTATTAGACTATTCAGGTATTTGCATTCTTTTCGAGTCAGTTTTTGAAATTTCTTTCTCACTAAAATATTTAAATTTGAGAAATAAAAATACAAAGTACTTGGATAACATTTTTTAAAAACCTTGAATATCCAACACCCAGAATTGACAATTGGTAGTATTTTCTCATGTTTCCTTAAAATAGTTCTAAAATATAAGAACTAAAATATTACAAGTGACGTGGGTGTTCTTTCTGTACTCACCTTCAGTTCCATTTTGTAATCCTCAATCCAAAATAACTTATTTCATGGATTTAGGATCCGTCTAACCCATGTTTTCATGCTTTTATTCATACATTCATAGACAACATCTGGTTTATGTGTTTTCATATTTGTGTAACTGGTGATAGGTTGGATGTATTGTTCTTCAAATTTCCTTTTCACTCAACATTATCTGAGATTTGTGTTTTGGTATGTAAAGTTAGTTTACTGCTCTTAATTGCCACATAGTTTTTTGGAAATTATAAAACAATTGCTACCTGGCATGGATAAATATCAATTGGTAAACATTTAGTTTTTTCCAGGTTTTCACTGTTATGAATGACACTGTAATCAACTTTCTTAAACATGGCTTTTTCTGGTCTTTTACAGAAATTTCCTGGGATTCAACCCAGAGTGGATCAGCAGGGTTGTAATGTGTACACATTTTAAAATTTACTTGACATTTTCAAATTTCAAAATTTCTCCCCAAGCTAATTGTACTTATTTATATTTCTGCCACCTCTTTGTGGCAGATTTTAATATTGTTAGATTTATTTTTTGTTTATTTTAAATTAAATTGTTCTAATTGGTAACTGAGGTTAGGCATGTGTTCATATTTTCATCATTTGAGTTTCTTCTTTTGTGAATTGTCTGTTCATTTTTGCATATTTTTCCTTTTTGGTTTTGTTTTTATTTTTACCGAGGTTGATAACATACATAGGCCAAATAATTCTACATGATTTATTATGAAAAAACAATCCACTCTAGCACCCCAGCACCCAACTTCTCATGTCTCATTTCCCAGGGGAGGCCATTTTCAACTTTTAGCTGTTTCTTTGGCCATCTATTCCCATCTTTCTATATACCAAGCTTATAATGATATTACTTGATTTCTCAACTTTAGCATTATCTGTTGAGTTCCCATAGTAGGAGGTAAAGTTCTCATGATAGAAGGCAAGAATTTAATTCTTCTGCCTCAAATAAACAAATGTAATTGCCACTCCCTCTCTCCCCATGTTCTCAATATGATTATATCGTAATTTTTTTACATTATTTTTTTATATAAATGCTACTCAAAACAGATGTGTAATATACTAGTTACATTTGCTTTCTTGTACAACTTTTTGCTTTTCCTTAAAGTTAATAATTATCCAGTGTATTAGTTTCTTAGGCCTGTCATAACAAATTACTACAAACTAAGGGGTTTAAAAGAACAGAAATTTATTCTCCCGTAGTTCTGGAAGTGAGAAACTCAAAATCAAGTTGTTCGACAGGCCATGCTCTCCATGAAGCCTCTAGGTAAGAATCCTTCCTTGCCTCTCCTAACTTCTGGGGGTTACCAGCAATCCTTGACCTTCCTTGACTTGTGGCAGTGTAGCGCCCATCTCTCCCTTAGTCTTCACATGACCTTCTTTCCTGTATGTCTTTGTATCTCCCAATCTTTCCTTGTTAGGACACCAGTCATTAGATTTAGGGCCCTACCTATTCTAGTATGACCTCATTTTAACTTGATTATATTTGGAAAGATTCTATTTGCAAATAAGGGCATATACACAGAGGTGGGGGTGAGTGGATGGCTTAGGACCTCAGCATGTCTTTTGAGGGAATATGATTCAACCCACAACACCTAGTGATAAGTACTTTTTCACTTGCATAGTTTTCTGCATATCAAAGTTCAGCCTCAAAGTCTCTTCTAATTGTTTATCCTCTGCCTGCCCACCACCCCGCCCCACATATATTTAAAGACATTGAGAATACTGATTATTTCTATCTAATCTGTTTAGGGACCAGTATATGGCTCTGGGGTTCATTCCTTAGTTTTGCCTCTTCAGCTTCATTCTCAGGCTAATCCTCCTTTTGGTACCAGGATGGCTGCATCTTTACAGCTTCATGCCACCAAATTCAGTGGAAGAGTCTTTTTTTCCAGTTGCTTGCACAGAAGTCCTTGTCATTCGCTCTTTCTTACTGGCTCCGAATAGGTCATGTGCTAATGATTGACTTGATCCTGTGACCAGGTAGATGACATGAGCTCCCCCGCCTCTCTTGGGACGCAGAGGCGGGGGGGCCCAACACAACCAGAGAGCCAGAATGATCCACCAAGCAAAATTGTGGTACTGATATAGATGCTGGGCAAAAAACATGACCTGTCTACTACATGAAAGTTTTTCATATGTTTGGTAATTATTTGCCTTCAGTTTGTTATTGCATTTTGATTTTCAGTATTTTTTGCTATGCAGATATTTTAAAATATTTATTGAATCTACTTTTAAAGTTTCTGATTCTTGCATTGTGCTTAGTAATGTCTTTCCCACTCTCTGCACTTTGTTTTCTGGTTTTAAAGTATAGACTTCACTATATTAATTGGATCTACCTTATTAGTTAGGTCGTTAGATCTTCTAGAATCTTATTTTATATGTACTTGATTTTCTATGGCCTGAATGAAGTGATTTAATTGTTTATAATTGACGCAATCAAAAGTCTTTCATTATTAGCATGCTTCTGTCTACTTATATATTTTTTGGTAGTTTTTCATGATATACCAGTTGGGTCATTGATATTTATGATCAATATATCTTATCTGAGGATTATGTTTACTATAAAATGTCTTTGTCTTGCTTACTGCTTTTTGTTGTGAATTCAACCTTGCTTAAGATTAAGAACACAGCACTGCTTTGTTTTTGTTTCCATTTGCTTACTATGCCTTTGTCCTTTTTTCACTGTAATTTTTTCACCCTTAAACTTTGAAACACACACATGCGCACAAAGGCATTATGTTCTCACGGTGTTCCCACTGATCAGCATCATATCCTCTCTTAATAAAGATAAAAAGTTTAGCATGTTTTCACTGGTTTCTCCTAATGTCTCCCAACCCCACTTCCCATGTTAGGATCACCTGAGAATTTAGATGATACTTTTGTTTTTTTAAAAACAGCTGACAGTGATTTTAATTTAATGACTCTACTGGCTCTCTGACCCACATATTTATAGTATCCCATGTTTTTTCCTAGGACTCATATTTAGCTGGAATACATCCTTTATTAATGATTACTGATGGTAATATCCCAAATATCTTTATTTTACTCTTCAACCTAAGAAGTAGTTTGTGTGTATAAGGAATTCTAGGTTGAGAATCACTTTCCCTTAGGATTTTGAAAATATTTCTCCGGTGTCTTCCTAACATCCAGTGCTGCTGATGAGATGTAGTGCCAATCTGAGTCTTATTCCTTTATGGAAAATTTAATTTTGGCCCTGGAAATGTATATTTTTGGTTTTCTGAAAGACTCAAGGTAGGAGATGCATATCCGTAAGTATATCTATCTGTGTGATGGTTAATTTTATGTGTCAGCTTGGTTGAGACATGGTGCCCAGAAACTTGGTCAAACTTTATTCTGGATGTTTCTGTGAGGGTGTTTTCAGATGAGATTAATATTTAAATCAGTTCACTTGTATTAAAGCAGATTGCTCTCCCCAATGTGGGTGGGCTGACACCCAATCAGTTGAAGGTCTGAATAGAGTAAAAGACTGACCTCCCCAGAGCAAAAGGGAATTCTGCACCAGATAACCTTTGAATGTACACTACCACATCAGCTCTTCTGGGGTCTCCAGCTTGCTGGACCACCTTGCATATCTTGGGACTTGTCAGCCTCTGTAATTCTGCAAGACAATGCCTTGAAATAGAACTCTTCCTATATATACACATCCTGGTTCTGTTTCTCTGGAGAACACCAACTAATACTATATGTGTATATATACTTTTCATTTTGTTAAATACTTGGTGGACTCTTTCAATGTTATCAGTCTTTCTTCCATCAGTTTTGGGAAGTGTATTTCTATGTTTTCTTTGATTTTCCCTCTCCTTCATTCTCTGTTCTTGTCTCCTGGAAATCCAGTCATATAGATAGAGATACACCTAGGTGTCTTCAGGTCTTTTTATTTTTCTTCTTTCAATCTGTCTTAGATTGGGCTACCTGAAATGGACTCTGTGGTGTGTGTACAGGAAGTTTACTGCCAAAGTTCTCTAAGAAACAATATCTGTGAGGGGGAGAGAGGCAAGGTAGGGAAAAGGGAGAAGTTGAGCCATGATGCAGTTGCAACCAAGGCCTCAGCTGACCTTACATGGAGCTCTGGAGCTGGGATGACCCTTCAGATTGTCCCAAATTCTAGCAAGGGGACTTGTGTGCCTTTGGGGAAAGGACATATAACCTTGGGCAGGCAGTTCTCTTTCCTAAGGACAATTCCTGCAGAGAGACTTGGCTGTGAGCTGTCAGCAGCCAAAGGTGGTGGAGTGCCTTGGTCCCTAAGGGGGAATCTGGGTGACATACTACAGCACTCTCTACACCATCTCTGTCATTTTGAGGGAAATTTAGCTTCCAGCTAATGTGTCCTCTCTTTAGTTGAACGTATTTTGCTTTTTGCCTTCTCTAGTGAGATTTTTATTTGGTAAGCCTTTTTCTTCCTAGTATAGGGTTTTAAAAAATTATAATCTTTTGTTTCATGGAGACAATATCTATTCTCATCCCTTTGAGATTTACTTTTTTTTGAAGTTTCCATTTGTTTGCTGTATAAATTCGAATTTGGTGAAGTTTCCTCTTTTCATTATGTTGTATGTTTCTCTTTCATGGTGTTTGTTTACCTCAGTTGTTTAATTTTCAGTTGCATGCTCATCTTTGTAGTTGACGTTCTGTTAGCCCACGTATGAAAGCAGTATGCATACCACAGTTAGCCTCCAGGGATTTTGAGAAGATGAGGTGTTGTGCTGCCAGGCAGGGCATACCAGTAACTTCTCTTAAGGAAGTGGAGCTCCCTGTTTCTCTTAAGCATGGCCTCTGGCCCAACACTCATACCCAATACTCCAGTCTGTGTCTGTTATCTACTCAACAGAGGGAGTTAGAGGGGAGTTAGAAATCGCCTGCCTACTGCTCTGATATTGATGGAATCAGCCACCCTGGTGGTTGCTCCAGGATTCCCTCCAACTCCTAGTGTCCACAACCTGTACACTTGGCATTCTCTAGTCACTCCTGACTTTCCTCTGACAGTCACATCCTTTCTGCTCCCTTTTTAGGATGAGTGGGACACTGTGTCACCTCACTCCCTGTATCCTTTCCATCTTCCGTATAGTAAGTCTTCCTGGATTACTGAGGCTGCAACCCTCAAAAACTACATTTTTTAGATTCCCCTGAAGCTCCAGTTTTAGATGTGATTTAAATCCCACCAATCATTTACAACCACGTAAGTTTTGGAAGGAAGAGTGGAACACTCTGATGTAGAGGCTGACTTCTTGCCTGTGTTATTTCTGCTGGCAAGCTGAGTTGTAGAGGAGTTTGATTTTTTTGCAACAACTGTGACAGGATTCTCAGTGTTAGGCCTCTAGCTTCATGGGTATCGAGAGGCAGAGCACAGTTCCTTCATTTGGCAGCTGTAGATGGGGGTATATGTGAGTTGAGTCTGCAGTTAGCAGCTGCAGCAGCTGATTCCTGATTCCATGGTTTCCTGACTGTGGCAGGGCCAGTAGCTCAGTTCTGTAATGTGCCTTTAGGAGGTGTTCCTGGAAGTTCAGCTCAGAGCTGATCTTTAAGCCTTTCAATGATTATAATACCCATTGGATATCATATTAAAAAAAATTCCTTTTAGCTTGAACTAACTGGAGTGGATCCTATGGTATGCAACAAAACCCTCACTGATACATGGGGATTCCCTGCATTTTCTGGTATGTTGTGATAATACCTTCTTATTTCAGAGATGTTTTACATTTGTTATTTTAAGGATATTTGGTCCCATCATTACTGGTGGTTTTGGTGGTATGGTAGTAAAATCAAATGCTTAGGCATTTTGATTTCATCTTCTTAGTGAGAATTCTTTTTTCTCAGTGGCAATGGAGTCTAATAGCATATTGCAACAAGGTATATTTCTACTCTTAAAAAGGCTTTGGTATAAGCCTCTTACATAAGAGAGAATATCTCCTCGTTTTTTCTGGCAAGATATATTTAGCTGGTTCTTGTCTCATCTTAGCCTGGCTTGCATTTTAATAGAAACCACAAGTTGCAGCTGGCTCTCTTCATGATATCCAAGAGTGGAACCAACCTTGATTAGTTTACAAGTCTCCTCTTGGTGTAAGGGGGTTATGTAGATTATTTAAGTTAATTCCACTATAGTTTAGTAGTTAGTGAAATGACACACGAGTCGAAAATAGAACATTTTTAGTGCATCTTCAAGAATGACTCTAAATCTTTCCAACAAAAGATTTCTTTTCAAAAATTTTTGTTTGTTTGTTTTCATAAAGCATCAACATTTCAGGGTTGTTCACTACACTTAAAACACTATGACACAGACTGGGAGAAAATATTTGCAAAAGACACGTAAAGTACTGTTATCCAAGATATACAAAGAACTCTCAAAACTCAACGATAAGAAAACAAACAACTTAATTAAAAGCTGAGCAAAAATCTGAACAGACACCTCACCAAAGAAGACATACAGATTGTAAGTAAGTATAGTTAGGAAATCTCAAATTAAAATGATGAGGTATGAGTATACACCTATTAGAATGGCCAAAATCCAAAACACTGATAACACCAAATGCTGGTAAAGATGTGGAGCAATAAGAACCTTCATATGTTGCTGGTGGGAACGCAAAATGGTACAGCTACTTTGGAAGACAGTTTTGTGGTTTCTTACAAAACTAAACATACTCTTACCATATGATCCAGCAATCATTGATATTTATCCAAAGGAATGGAGAACTTATATCCAAACAAAAGCAGCTTTATTCATAATCGCCCACATTTGGAAGCAACCAAGATGTCCTTCAGTAGGTGAGTGGATATATAAACTGTGATACGTTGCAGACAATGGAATATTATTCAGCTCTCGAAAGAAATGAACTATCAAGCCATGAAAAGACATGGAGGAAAATTAAATGTATATTTTGAAGGGAAAGAAGCCAAACTGAAAAGGTGATATATGGCATGATTCTAACTATATGACATTCTGGAAAAGGCAAAACTATAGAAACAGTAAAATATCAGTGGTTGCCAGGGTTTAGTGGGGAAGGAGGGTGAACAGACAGAGGCTAGAGGATTTTTAGGGCAGTGAAACTATTCTGTATGATACAAAATGGTGGATACATGGCATTATACATTCATCAAAGCCCATAGCATGTGCAACACTAAGACTGAAGCCGAATTGTAAACTATGGACTTTGGGTGATAATGTGTCAGTGAAGGTTCATCGATTGTAGCAAATATCTCGCTTTGGTGGGGGATGTTGATTGTGGGCAAGCAGTATGTGTGTAGGGGAAGGGGGTATATTTAAACTCTGTACTTTCCACTCAATTTTGCTGTGAATCTAAAACAGTTTTAAAAACATACTATGACACACTAAAATACATATATATATATATATTTGTTATTGGTTAGATTTAGAAGTATAATTTTAAATATTTTAATGAAAATTACAGTTAAATGTGGAGTCAAAGATAAGCATGTTTTAATTAATGAAATGTCTTCTATTATTATTACTATTATCATAATTATTATTGACTTAAAAATCCTCAGTAGACCTTATAAATTTAGTGATCAATGATGTTCATATTGAAAAATACATATATATATACTTGACAGAATTGGTTTTTGTTCTTCTGACATTGCTGTTGTTAATATTCTTATGCTATAAAAATCTCAGTTAAAAATGTTAAAAAGAATCTCTCCAATACTGCACAGCCAGCACAGTAAGCGGTATGGTTACCTGCCAATACAGCTCTTTTTGCATCAGCCAGTTGAACTGTTAAGATGGTTACTCATCCACTGGATAATTTCACAACCCTCTTCTTAAATTTGGTTGCTTTGGACACATTCTACCCTGGAAACAAAATCTAGGCTCCATAATACATTCAGAAATAGTAGACTCACGTCTCTTTTCCAGCTGGTCAGTACCAGGGCTGACACATTTACTTCTGCACCATAGGAACGGCTGCTAGAAAAGCTCAAGTATGCATTCAATTCCATTACTTTGGCACAATGCAAAGTCACGTAGAAGAGGGAGACTCTCTCAGCCTCTCTATGTTGGAAAATTAATTCTTTTAACTGCTTTAAAAAATCTCTACATGTGCTCAGATCTTATGAACTTAGGATCAGCAATGACCTCATCACCTTCAGCTGGTCTAAAAATTATCTTTGGCTGCTGTGTACTTTATGAAATCTTGTTAATTATGACTGTTTTTCCTAGTTATAAGTCCTTCTGGGTAAATTTTTATAAAACATTCATTTTTATCACTTACATAACCACATAAAATATTTTCATTGGTGTCAAAATGTCATGTTATTGCCAAACAGATTCCATTTCAATTTCTAGAAATTATTGGAAAGTTAATATTCACATTTTAATGGCACCCTTGCTGTAGTCTTAAGTCATGTTTTATTGAAGTTCCCAACAGAAGTCATAATTACATTGTGTTTATACAGGATAAAGCACAGAAATAGACAACATTTCCAGTTAATCTCTGTGGTTAATGATTACCCTTTCCTTTTTTTGTAAAAAAAGACAAATCATGAATAAAATTCAGGGTCTTTTTGAAACTAAGTTTTCATGAAAATGATCATCATGGATACTCATCATTCACTTCTCTTTTCTGCACAGTGATATTTTAGTTTAGGAATCATAAACTGAATCTTTCCCCTGGCTTATGAAACTTTACCCCATCCATTTCTATTTAAAGTGAGGTTAGGTAAGAAAGTCATATTCCTACCTAGGCTTTTGGTTTCTCCGTAGAGATGTCAATTCAAGAAAACTCAATCTCGACATTGTTACTGAGTCCCAAGCTCATACAGTTCACTGCATGACAAGCCAATAAATCTAGAGAAGAGTTCAGGAATAGCAGCTTTATTCAGAAAGCCATCAGTCTGAGAAGATGGTGGACTAGTGTCCCAAAGAACCATCTTACTTGAGTTAGAATTCAGGCTTCTTTTATAGTAAAAGGGAGGGGGTGTGACTGATTGTTGCAAACTTCTTGGTGCTGTAATTCTTTGTTCTTGCGGCTGTCCATGGTAGGTCTGGTCACAATGTTCCTAAATCAAGACAAATTATTCTTTGTTCTGCAACATTTTTTCTCTATATGAATGAAAAAGTGTTATACATTGTCCCCTACATATGAACCTTCAAGTTGTGAACTTTCAAAGATGCGAACCTGTGCTCCCATGTCCAATCACGTAAATTAGTTCACGTGTCTGGTGTACATTGTCACGTGTGTGCATCCTCTCCAAGTGGTTGTGCTTTTGTGTTCTTTACAGTACTGTGTAGAGTACAGTATCTTTATTTCAAGCCCAGGATGTGAGTGAGTGAAATTGCAGCTTGCCTTCCATCTCCTATTGCTGACAATCCTTCAGCTCTACCATCTCCCACCTCCTCTCCCTCCTCCAGTCAGTAACTCTTCTTGCCTGTTCACTCGATGCCAGCCCCTATATGCCAGCTGTTGTACTGTACTGCTGTACTTTTCAAGGTACTGTACTGTAAGATTAAAAATGTTTTCTTTATTTTTTTTGTTTGTTTTTTATGTATTATTTGTGTGTGAAGTATTATAAACCTATTACAGTACAGTACTATATAGCCGATTGTGTCAGTTGGGTACCTAGGCTAACTTTGTTGGACTTACAAACAAATTGGTCTTAATGAATGTGCTATCAGAATGGAACTCGTTCATATGTAGGGGACTTACTGTACCTTTAAAGATTAGAGCCTTGAGAATGAGCTATCCTGTATGTTTCAGGCTATAGGCAACTTTCTTTTACAAAAGGTGCAGAGACAGCATGACTAAGCACAGGCAACAGAGCACAAAGATTAGAGCTAAAGGAATACATCCAATATGGAGTCAGGTTTGTTCTTCTCTGTTACAACCTCATTTCAAGAATGTAATTGTTTAACTGCAAAGCTACACATTTTTTTCCTTTTTTTTGCAGTACGCGCGGCCTCTCACTGTTGTGGCCTCTCCCGTTGCGGAGCACAGGCTCTGGACGCGCAGGCTCAATGGCCATGGCTCACGGGCCTAGACGCTCTGCGGCATGTGGGATCTTCCCAGACCGGGGCACGAACCCGTGTCCTTTGCATCGGCAGGCGGACTCTCAACCACTGCGCTACCAGGGAAGCCCAAAGCTCCACTTTTGGGTAGAAAACACCCTTTGGAGGTTGTACATTGAAGCCATGTTTAGAGATCTGGAGAAATGAGTTTTTAGCAGTAATCACATTTACTTTGTCCCCAGTCTGGAAGAAGTCCCCACGAGAGCTGGAGGATGACTAAAGGGCTGACTTTGATCATGGTTGCCAGAACATGTACCATCACTCGAGACTTTTCTCTGCCTGGATCTTGCACATCCCCTCCTATGGACCAAATTGTGGTGCCCCCTCCCCACAATTCTTAGGTAGAAGCCATAACCCCCAATGTGATGGTATTTGGAGGTGAGGCCTTTGGGAGATAATTGGGCTTAAATGAGGTCAGGAGAGGGCAGGCCTTCATGATGGGCTTAATGTCCTTGTAAGGAGAGACATCGGAGAGTTTGCTGTCTCTCTCTCTCCCTGCCATGTGAGTACCTCGTGAGAAGTCAGCCATCACAAGCCAGGAAAACGGCTCTCACCAGAACTCAACCATGCTGGCACCCTGATCTCAGACATTCAGCCTCCAAAACTGTGAGAAATATGTTGTTTAAGACTCTCGGTCAGTGATATTTTGTTATGGTAGCCCTAGCTTACTAATATGTCCTCCAAGGATAAGATACTTGGAGCCAGAGCACACACAAAGGGTCTGGTGGGGAATTCAGGTGGTGTTCCAGGCAGTTCAGGAACACATGTTTTACAATTTCAATTACTGCCTCTTTTAGTGTATAAATAGAACCTCAGAAGATGGTTAAGCTGAAGAGAGAGCCTTAAGAGGACAGCATTCCAGCAGGATCAATTAACAGTTTGTAAGTAAAATTATCATCTTTGCCTATACTGATTGCTAATGAAATTCTTAAAGTAGTTGTTATTCTTAAGAAAGTTGAATTGATAGTTTAAGTTATGGAATGTTCTGAGCTGGGCCCTATGCCTTCCTCATATTATTCTCATTAAATATTTGTTGATTTTATTAAACATGTTTTCTACTTCATGGCATAAATTTAGCAAAGAATAGGAGGCCTATTCAGAAACTTTATTACATTCTTGTGAGAGAGTATACCTTTATGGCTCACTTATACTAGAAGTGGCACCAATTACTTGGGAATGTGAGTGAAAATTTTCCCTGGCAAATTTGGAAAAGCAGGTTAAAATAGCTCATATAGGGACTTCCCTGGTGGTGCTGTGGTTAAGAATCTGCCTGCCAATGCAGGGGACATGGGTTCGAGCCCTAGTCCGGGAAGATCCCACATGACACAGAGCAACTAAGCCTGTGCGCCACAACTACTGTGCCTGCATGCCACAACTATTGAAGGTCACGCGCCTAGAGCCCATGCTCCACAACAAGGGACACCACCGCGGTGAGAAGCCTGCACACTGCACTGAAGAGTAACCCCCGCTCACTGCAACTGGAGAAAGCCTGCGCATAGCAACGAAGACCCAGTGCAGCCAAAAAAAAGAAAAAAAAAAAAAGCTCATATACACATGGAGAGTTTTTCTCTCCAGTCTTGACTCAGGCACTTATTATCTTGACTTTCTGTAAGTCATCAGAGCATAAATGTAAATTACTTCTGTTTTCCCCCAGTTTTACTGAGATGTAATTGCCATATAACATTGTATAATTTTAATGTGTACAACATCATAATCTGATATATGTGTATATTGGGAAATGATCACCACAATAAATGTAGTTAACATCCATCACCTCACATAGTCACACATTTTTTTTCTTGTGCTGAGAACTTTTAAAATCGACTCTCTTGGCAACTTCCAAATATACACTACAGCATTATTATCTATAGTCATCATGTTGTACATTACATCCCAGAACTTAAATGCCTGGCATTTGTCTTTAATAAGTAGGATTTGGCAGTTTTTAGAAGTAATTTAAGGTGGAAGTTTGCAGCATTTGACCTTTTGTACCTTTTAAATTGGGTGAAGGTGATCAAAAAGTACAAGCTTCCAGCTTAAGTTACTTCTAGAAATTGCCAAATCCTACTAATTAAAAACAAATGTCGAGCACATGTCTAATATTTATTGTACTACATATTTATGCTTTTGAAATATTGCTTGAAACAGCTATCTAGGACATAGCTAGTTTTTGTCACATGTAGATCTATGTCACAACTAAATGTGTTGTGACAGAATTTTCCCTGTAGGCCTGAGTTGCCTACATTCAATTGTGGTGGACAGAATAATGGTCCCCCAAAGATGTCAACATCCTAATCCCCAGAGCCTGTGACAATTTTAACTTACCTGGCAAAAGGGGACTTTACATATGTGATTAAATTAATGATCTTGCAATAGGGAGATTATCCAAGTGGACTTAATGTAATCATAAAGCTCCTTCTAAGAGGGAGGGAGCAGAGTCAGAGTACAGGTAGGAAATGTGGTGATGGATGTAGCAGTCAGATTGAGAGAGATTTGAAGATGCTGGTTTTGAAGATGGAAGAAGAGAACAAGCCAAGGAACATATGTGGCCTCTAGAAGCTGGGAATGGCCAAGAGATGGATTCTCCCCCGGAGCCTCCAGAAGGAAGGCTGCCAACCCACTTTAGACTTCTGATCTCCTGAATTATAAGATAATAGATTTGTGTTGTTTTAAGCCACTAAGTTTGTGGTAATTTGTTATAGCCGCAATAGGGAAATAATACATCAATTACCATTGATTTTATTTTCTTAGTGTGGTACAACTAATAATTAAAAGCAGTTTAAACTTTAGACCCTATTTCGAACCTCTAAAGACACAAGCATGGCGGATGTAAAAGACAGGCTAATTTAAAGTTCTAACATATACTGGCCCCCAGTTGAAAGCTGGGGGAGATGGTAGTGGGTATAGTGTGCAGCCCTTTAATATCCAGCACCCTTAGACCTGCACCGTCTACCCACCTGGGGCTACTGAGCCCTGAAAATTCAGCCAGTGTGAAATGAAACGTGCTGCAAGTGTAAAATACACCATGAATTTTAAAGAAGACTGTAACATATTTCATTAATAATTTAAAAATATTATCACATGTTGAAACATTACTGTTTTGAATATATTGGGTAAAATATAGTATTAAATTAAACTTCAATTTCTTTTTACTTCTTGATTGGGAAATGAAAACATTTTCATTACAAATATATGGGTGAGTCATATTTTTTTTTTTTTTTTTTGGCGGTACGCGGGCCTCTCACTGTCGTGGCCTCTCCCGTTGCGGAGCACAGGCTCCGGATGCGCAGGCTCAGCGGCCATGGCTCACGGGCCCAGCCGCTCCGCAGCATGTGGGATCTTCCCGGACCGGGGCACGAACCTGCGTCCCCTGCATCGGCAGGCGGACTGTCAACCACTGCGCCACCAGGGAAGCCCGAGTCATATGTTTTTATTGGATAGTGCTGCTCTAAACAGATAATGCTATTAATGATGTAATTAACAAGATATAGATTATTTACATGCCAATTAATGTATTATTGAGTAATGAATATGCAAATGCAGTCGAGAGTTAATAGGTTTATTTATATACATTTAATGCATTTTACAATTAATATCTCCATTTTTTATAGTCACATCCTCCTAGAGTCTGATCTCCATAATCAGATTCGACATTTGGGATACATGCGCCTTTTTACCTGCAGGCAGTAAGGATAGTTTTGAATCGCTTAGATTTTTTTTTGTCTTCTCCCAAAGACCCCATGGACATCGCATCTTTCTTTTTCTGAAGAAATAGAATTTCTTTTGAAATCCAGTCAATGTTTCATAAAGGCATCTAGCCAGTGTAATTTCCTGGACCAGATTAATGTTTGTAGGATCAAGAAATCTTAGGAAACTAAACAGAATCTGTAAGCAATTATATTTTGGGTGATGATTACCTTAGAGTTCAGTGAAGAAAAAACTATATATGTGTGTGTTAAGAATATATATGTAATGTATATAAATACATATATTATGTATATATACATAATTATGCATAAAGAATACATGTGTTATGTGTTATGTATATGTGTTATGTATATATATATATCAGTATATGTGTTATGTGTTATGTAACACATGTGTTATATGTGTTATGTATATATATATCAGTACCTATATATTATGTAATATACATATATTATGTGTATATATACATTATATATACACACACATATTCCTAATACACATACATATATAGTTATATAAATGCAAAACCAAAGTGATGAATATTTGATAAAAGGCAAAGACTTTGCCTTCTGGGCACTCCATGACATTTTGGGGTGCCAAATATCACCTAGGACAAGATGTTCATGGTTTGACCCTCAACCTGAGCAAATCTATGTATTAAGGAAATTTATACAAACATTACAATTTCAATAAGTGAGTAAATGTTGTAAATGATTCTTAGTGGGTTGATTTATCCTTAAATTACTTGGATCATCCTTCCCTACCTCCAGTTCTCCCCTGTATTTTGTAGGGGCTACCACACCCAGTATCTCCTGCTTGGTGTGAGTATTGACCATCTAAAGCGGTCTGTAATGAAATGGTAACCTTTGAAGGGGTTTCCCCACTTTCTGATAATATTCCTGTGTACGCTTATCATTGTGGTATATGTTCAGGAAGTAGGGAAAGCTTTTCAAGGAATACTTGTATTGGATGGAAGTCAACTACCAGAAGCTAACATCCAACTGAAATTCTATTGGCAAAAGGTCTTGTTTCTTTCCCAGTGAAAAGTGGAATGTATATTTCTTGGCTCGCCAAGAGTACAAAAACATCTCATTCATTAAAAGAACTTAGCTTTCATGTTTTAAATAAATAATTCTCCTGATTTCTTAGATAACACACCAATTAAATATAAATGCACTTATGAAGAACCTGGTGCAAGGAGTTATCCCAAATAGCACTTCAAGTCTAAGTGCCCTTGGTTAACGTTGTCAAGGCATGAGGCTGAGTGAGGACACGGCAAGTTTACCTGCCTTGGGGCATTACTGAGACCAGCTGGCTCTCCTAGAGCCATAAAACTTTTTACTATTTTTTCTGCATATATTATGCCACGGAACTGTGTGACCTTCTGGGACTTCTGCTCCTTGTAAAAAGGCCGAACATTTTTGTTGGCTGAAGTGCAGGGTGAGAATTGCTCATCATCCTTGCAGAGCAACTGGAGACCTCTTTCGGGGTTCATTGGTTAACCTGCACTGGAGGGCAGTTAATGAGCCAATGAGGGAAATGTTAACATTAAATTAAAATATGTGAAGAAGGTTCCTATGAGCATCAGAAGAGCTAGATGCATTAGGGGCATTGAGAGTCAGAATTCAGGGAAAGAACAAAGTGTTTTGTTCTTTTCTAAGTCATGCAGAGCTCATTATTCTTGATGGAAATGAAATTTACAGGGCTGAGTGCCTTGAATAAGTCAGAGGCTGGAAACCCTTTGACTCAACTTTATTGGCCAAAAAATTTCTCTAAAGAGAAGCTTGCTTGACCTACTGTGAGAATATTTATTACTTTCATAAATAATCAATACACATATTTCTACATATAGTTTCATCACATTTGAAAAAACTTCTTATTGGTATAGAAGGTATAGATGAATTAAAACCAAATGCCCAAAATTTGCTCCCAGAGATTATGGAATTGGCCTTAGAAGAATGTGATCTTTGGGCTGATAGATAAAGCATGGTTTTAGATGTCTCTTCCTGGTATATCCTACTGAATTCTTAAGAATCTCAATGGTTATCATTGAGCCAGTCCGATCAGCCCAAAGAATGACAAGGCAGTATAATGCAGCAAATTAATTAGGCCTTGAAATCAGCAAACCGGTTACCAAATCCCTGTTAATTTCTGTCTTATTTGACATAGCAGAATTTAGTAGTATAGAGTATAACAAAATAGTTTACTATTCTACCCAATAGACTTTATTCTACTAAATAGAATTCTATTCTACTAAATAGAATTTAGTAGTATATAGTATACTAAAATAATTGTGCAGAGTTTTATTCAGCTCTTTTGGTTGTAAAGACTAGAGAGTCATCTATTCCAATAATATAAAAAGTTTTAATGTAGCAGTATACATATATTGTTTAGAAAAATAGCCTCTCAGAAACCCAAGCACAGGGTTCACAGTAGAAGAATCTCTATAGAAAATGGAAGAGGAACTGGGAAATGATTTGGAACCTAACACAAGTCTGGGATTCTCAGAACAGATCCTGGGTCTGTTCATTTCGATCTGGGTGCCTAAGTTTTTTTTTGTCTCTGGCTCCCTCTGCCCAGATGGAGCACCCATGACTTTCATTTGCATTGTGAACGCATCTCCTTTCACAGGCTATGGAACTGGTGTGGTAATCTGCTGGGGGCTGCAATTCTGGTGTGGGTAAGTGGGGGCTGGGACCACAGTTGGTACCAGTGACCCAGGATGCACAGGACAGTTATGTGGGTATTGCCATGGCCATCGTCTGCCAAGGCCCAGGAACTGTCTAGGGAGCACAGCCATGGGGAAGAGGCTGTGGACCTTCAGCAGGCCCCACCTGCTTGGCCAGAACCGGCACCCCAGCTCCTGATGTATTTTGTTGGGTGTCCAACTTTAATATGAAGGCACCATGTGTCCATATGAAGACACTCTATATCCAGTACCTTCTCTATGGCTACCAAATGACCTACTTTTTCTGTATTTCACTACTCAGATTCCTAGAACAGGCATTCTGTTCTGGATAAGCATTTACTGGCCAGGCCATATTGTAGTCCAATGACAAGACTATGGATTGGCCAGCCATAGGACAGGTCTTTGCCCCAAACTTGGGTGGTAATTAAGGGACTATCCCTTTAGCAGGGAGAATGGGTGGATATCTTACTTTTGCTGGGGTTGTTGGTATAACTGGCACAATGACTGATATGTCTGATGGTTCCTGGGAGATTGTTATGGTTGGATTTGATCTACATGCCATCCTGTTTTCTGATTACATTTCTCCACCATCACTGGGGCACAGGTGGAAATAAGGCAAAGGCCTTTATTTGAGAACACATCTTCTGAATGTCCATTCAGTGAAACTCAGAGACCGTCTCTAGGTAAGACTCAACTTTTTAAACTATTCACTTCACAAATGTAAAGCATAGAGGTTTTCCTACAGGGAAGTGACAGAGCAGAGCTAATCCTGGGCAAAAGGGTCAAGTGGGCAATGAAGTTTTGTTATCAGGAACCTTCTTTCTTCTCCAACCCAGAGCCATTTTATACCCCATTACATTAAAGGCAGCTGTAGTTTGGTAAGAAGAGGATGTGACTTAGAATCAGAAGATATGCTTAAATCGCACCTTTGACCCATATCCTGTGCCTTGGGTAAATAAACGAGCTTCTCTGAGCCTTAAATTCCTCATTGTAAAATGCAACTCTCATACAAGGTTGTTTTTTCTACCGTGTGAAAGTGATGGGCATACGGTACATGATTGTTTAATAAATACTTTAAAAAATCAGAGGTCGAAGGGGCACCTAAGGGCTCTTATTTTATAGATGTGGGAACTGGGGTCCAGAGATGTTATTTCACTTGTTTAAGTTCAACCAGCTACTTAATTGCAATCAAAACTAGACCCCAGGTCTCCTGATTTCCCAGGCCAATGTGTTTGCAAATCCCCTCTAAGTTTCTCCACAATTCTCAAAACTTGCTCTTTAGAAAGACTGTGTAGGTGTGCAAAGTTATATCTTCTAGTTTCTTAAATGAACAAAACATATTTTTATAATTAGAGTAAAAATTCCCAAGGTTATTTTTTTTTAAAAAAAAGAAAATATCTGATTCTTATTTACTGTGAAGAATGAATTAAAGTTAAATAAATTACTGTCCTAGGTGAACATGTGTTTAGTAACTCAAGTCTTAGAGAAGTGAAACTCCTTAACTAGGCATTCCTGGGCCTCCCTGGCCTCTTACAGTCACTCTGGCCACATGATTTCCTCCTGTGGCTCTAAGGCTGAGAGCAATGCCAAGCCTTCTAATTGACAGTCAGATGCTTCAGACTGAACGACCACAAAACCCAAGGTGATCTGGGCTCACCTGGCCGAAGTGTGCTCTGTGCCATGCATTCCTTTGTCTTGTGAGCAAAATGTGGCATGGTTCAGTGGAAACTTCGTGTAATCCTCTATATTTTCAATTACCAAGGAATTCTTTTAAGAAATGTTAAAGGACTAGATTCCAGAGTTTCTTAGCAGAATACAATTGGTTTGTCTATACATAATTGTTATTTTCTTTGTCCAGGAGTGCAAGATTTTCAAAGCATGTCTTTTTTCTTCCACTGATTATAATTTCCTCACAAACACCTATTGTCTATTTTGTGCAAAGCACCATGGGATATACAAAATGATATTTGATACTCTCTTTTCTAAAGGAACCCATTTCCTTGTTGAGATGAGAGCAGAAGCTCCATGGGACCTTATCTGTCTTATTCACTGTTGGAGTTCAGTGTGTAGACCATTATCTGGCACAGAATAGACACTCAGGAAATATTTGTGGAATGCATGAACAAATATACCTATATCAAACGTTAATTATAGCTAATGCTTATGTAGCTAATATTTACGCCCACTAGTTTTCCAAGTACAATTGCTACTTCATTTGATCTTCACAACTCTATGAGGTAGGAACTATTAATACACCCATTTTGAGGATGGGGAAACTGAGGCTTAGAGAGATTAAGTAACTATGCCAAAGTTTCACACTGGTGATGCTGAGATTTATATCAAAATCATCTGGCTCTGAAGTCTGTGTTCTTAACCACTATGCTCTGTTGCCCCTGCGTGTTATGCTTCCTTAGGGCTAAAGACACTCCTTCCATGATTTTTAGAACTAAAATCAAGGAGTGTTGTATGGGTGAGGGATAAATCAGGAGCTTGGGATTAACATGCACACACATATCTATCTATGTAAGATAGATAACCAACAAGGACCTGCTGTATGGCACAGGGAACTCTACTCAGTATTCTGTGGTAACCTACATGAGAAAAGAATTGAAAAAGAATGACTATATATATATGTATGACTGAATCACTTTGCTGTACATCTGAAACTAATACAACATTGTAAATCAACTATACTCCAAAAAAATTTTAAAAAATCAAAGGGTATTTATAATGGAATCACATATGCAGCATTAACAACAAGAAAGCTGGAAAGTTTTGTAGAGTAAGAAACAGATGTAGGACCAAAGCCTAAGGGGTAAGAAGGATTTAAACAGATGAGAAGTAGAATTCATCTCTCTTTGACTTCTAGGAGAAGATGACCTTGGAAATTCTCTTTATAATATGGTTATGTTATAATCTTATACAATATTATAGTATTATTTAAAAATTTTAACCAGTTTCATCATCTTAACTAGTTAGCGTGGGTGAGAATCCAGTCTTGTTCATCTTTCTATGCCCCCTTAGTGCTAGGTTGGGTCCCTTCCCATTGACTTGAAAGAAATTGAATTATCACTAGGTGGTAACTTGATGGGCTGGAGAAAGCTAGCTACACCAAAATACCCTTGCCAAATTTGAATTCTGATAAGCTTGCCTCTTTCATGCTTTTCTCCAACTCTTCTTTTTAAGAAATCCTCAGAAAAGAACACAAACACAATTACTCATATGAAATCATTTTTGACATCTTCAGAGATTTCTCTAGGTTCTGGCCCAAGTCTGACTGTTGTTCTCTTCTACCTACATTCTTCCTACACTTGAGGGATTTCAAAAAATGTGCTTAATGATTGGACCTTGTTTTAATTTTCTCTAACTTATTTATTTTCTCTTGAGGTTAAGAACATTTTGTAAATTTGCAAATACCAAAAGTATTTTGCACACATGTAATAAGTTTAAGAAAACAATCAGATCAGATTCAGAATATCTCCCCAAGGAAAGGAAGTGCACAAAATAGTCAAATGAGTAATTGAAAAACAAAGCAAGGGGACTAAAATATCTCCCCGAACTAGTTCCTAAGATATGCCTTTTTTCCATTATGAAACACTGACTAGTCTGCACTGTTTTTTTTAAAAAATATATATATATATTTATTTTTGGCTGCATTGTGTCTTCGTTGCTGTGCGTGGTCTTTCTCTAGTTGCAGCGAGCAGGGGCTACTCTGTTTCAGCGTGCAGGCTTCTCATTGCGGTGGCTTCTCTTGTTGCGTAGCATGGGCTCTAGGCACATGGGCTTCAGTAGTTGTGGCACGCAGCCTCAGTAGTTGTGGTGCACGGGCTTAGTTGATCCGCGGCATGTGGGAATGTTCCCGCACCAGGGCTTGAACCCGTGTCCCCTGCATTGGCAGGTGGATTCTTAACCACTGCGCCACCAGGGAAGTCCCTGCACTGTTTGTTTTTTGAAGTGAAACTTTGACGGGAAAATTCATAACTGAATCCATTGTGTATTTCACACTACCATTAATATTCTTTTTCTTGCCAGATATTTTGCTATGAACTTAGGCATTTGTCCTCGATATGTTTTCCAGCTTCTTCAGGTGTTCATTTTTCTTGTTGCCAATAAATATTCCACTAAATTTTCAAGGCACACTTCCTGAAAGGTAGGACTGGTTCACCATATCTCTGTAGAGACTAATAATAAAAGCATATTTTCTTTTGTTAATCCATAATGAATAACACAAGCTCCTGGTTTGAATTTTACTCCACTGAGTATGATCTCCTTAGTCTGAAGGTTTGATGTTGATAAACAAGTCAGTTTTGGAAATGCCTGGGATCTGAAGAAGAGTGGCAGGCTATGTATGATGTAACTGACAGGTTGATAAAATGACTGAAATTGCTAAATTGACAGAAGGACCAAAGTTGATAAATTGATAAATAAACATTTCTTGAGCACCGACTATATGCAAAGCCAACTTCAACTTGAGATTTGCTATCCATTAAACAGAGGTGAGGATGTAGGGGCTTGATGTACAGACCTCCTTAGTGATGTGTTTCCTGATTCCCTACCAGCAAATCACGGACAAGAATGAACTCTTCTCAGCTTGCTGTTCTAACTTACTTCAACTGGGCAAGAATTTGACTTCCACATGCAAATCAGTGGGTCTTTGTAACTGACACTTTAATGCATTCTGCACCACAACGGTGCCACCATGTACTACTTCTGGCTTACTTTGGAGTTCACACAAACTTTTTTCTTGGTCTGGATCTCATCTTGCAAAGAGCCACTCCCCATGTCTGCAAGATCTAATTATACCTATTTGCGTAAGTCAGGCTAAAACAAATACTGATAGGCTTATCATGAGTTCGTTCATTATGTCTGGGATTCAGGAGACTATAAAGAAACATGAATAATGGGAGTAGAAACAGTAGTAAAAATAATAGTAAAAATTGGTAGGAATGGTAAAAGATGTAGTTAATGTTTACTGAATGCCTAACCCTGACATTATGCTAGTTTCTTTATGTGCAATAACTTCCTTTTACAGAAGAAGAAATTAAAACTCAGAGAGGCAAAATAACCTCTCCCAAAGCTCACACAGTCCCAGTGGTGGAGCTGGGAAATGCATTTTTATTTAAAGTTTAGCAGAACTCACCATCTGGGTGTGTTTTTTTAAGAGGGGAAGTTTGTGAATATCATTTCAATTTCCCACTTTCCATTGGATACATTGAGTTTTCTTCTCTGTGCTTAAAAGCTGTACATTCATAGGGAGGGTGGGAGGGAGGGCGACGCAAGAGGGAAGAGATATGGGGATATATGTATATGTATAACTGATTCACTTTGTTACAAAGCAGAAACTAAAACACCACTGTAAAGCAATTATACTCCAATAAAGATTTTTTTTATTTTTTCGGTACACGGTCCTCTCACTGCTGTGGCCTCTCCCGTTGCAGAGCACAGGCTCTGGACACGCAGGCTCAGCGGCCATGGCTCACGGGCCCAGCTGCTCCGCGGCATGTGGGATCTTCCTGGACCGGGGCACGAGCCTGTGTCCCCTGCATCGGCAGGTGGATTCTCAACCACTGCGCCACCAGGGAAGCCCCAAATAAAGATGTTTTAAAAAAAAAAAAAAGCTGTACATTCTATTTTCATTCTTATGGTGGTTACTCCTTTGCCTAAGCTTATTGTCATATTTATTTATCCTTTTATGGACATGTGGCTTGCTCGGATCTCCCCAACCAGGGATTGAACCCAGGCCATGGCAGTGAAAGCCTGGAATCCTAACCACTAGGCCACCAGGGAACTTCCTGTCATATTTATTTTTTTCTATTGAGTGCTGAAAATTTTCAGTGTCTGTATTTCCCCTGAACCAGACAAGTAATGCTCTCATGTCACTTTGTTCTCTTCCCCCATCACTACCCCACATCTTATGCTGATATTCTCTAGAATAATTCTAGGTCACTAAGGGCAAATATTATCTTTTTTTTCTTTGGTTCTAGCCTTTTTTTTTTTTTTTCTTTTGGCCACACCACGCAGCATGTGGGATCTTAGCTCCCTGACTAGGGATCAAACCTGGGCCCTGGCAGTGAAAGCACTGAGTCCTAACCACTGGACCACCAGGGAATTCCTGGTCCTAGCCTTTTAAAGACAACTTTCATGTTGTTTAAGTCTTCTCTGCCCTGATTGTTTTTGTCTGCTTGTTCTATCAGTTATGAAAGAGGTATGTTAAAATCTCTCATTACGATTGTGAATATTCTATTTTTGTTTTAGATTTTTCAATTTTTGCATTATAGATTTTCAACCTATGTTAATAGACAACCAAGTTCAGAATAATTATGTATTCTTGGGGAATTGAATCTTTATCATTGTGAAATGTTCCTTTTCATCTTTGGTAAAGCTTCTTACCTGAAAGTCTGTTTTGTGTGATAGTAGTATAGCTACACTAGGCTTTGTTTGGTGTTTATCATGTTTTAGCTTTGTCCATCATTTTACTTTTACTCTTTCTGTTTTTTTTTTTTTTCTTTTTGGTTAAGGTGTATGTCATGGACAGAATGTTTCTTCCTCCCACCCAAAGACACATGCTGAAGTCCTAACCCCCAGTGTGGCTGTACTTGGAGATGGAGCCTCTAAGTGATGTTGAAAACTCTGTGACCGGTGCTGAATCGAATCTCACAGACAGATTTTTGGGTGAAGTAAAAAAGAATAGCTTTATTGCTTTGCCAGGCAAAGGGAGACACAGCAGGCTCGAGCCCTTGAAAACCTGTGTGTCCCAACCTGGGAGGTTTTGGTGAGGAGTTTTATAGCAATGGTTCAAGGGAGGGGTTGCTGATAAGACTAGGGTGTGTGCAGGGCCTGCAGTCCTCTAATCTGGTCTCAGGTAATCTTTTGATGAGCTTCTCTGATTCCTTTAATCTGGCCTCAGGTGGTCTTCTCTGGAATGAAGAATGCTACATCTTCCATTTGTTGGGAGTTTTAGTTCTATAAAGAGCTCAAAGGTATTGATATGTGTATCCCTTGAGGCTGAACCAGGACCCTGCCCCAAGGCTGCACTATTGTTTCTTGGCTGTTCTTCCCTTGTCTCTGCATTCACTCCCTTCCCTGATTAGCAACTGTTCAAATCTGCCCTTTGGAACTCAGGGAAGGTCATGGAGGCTGGAGTCTGCTCCCTACAAACAAGCAATGTGGGACACAGAAAGGCTTGCATGCCCAGGAGCCCCACAAGGTCCTGCTCATTTTCATAAGGAAGTAATTAAGGTTAAATGAGGTTTTAAAGGTGGGGCCCTGATCTGATAGGATTAGTGTCCTTATAAGAAGAGACCTCAGAGAGCTTGCTCTCTTTTTCTCTGCTTGTACCCAGAGAAAAAGCCATGTGAGGACATAGCAAGAAGATGAAAATCTATGAGCTAGGAAGAGAGCTATAACCAGGAACCTTAATCTTGGACTTCCCAGCCTCCAGAACTGTGGGAAAATAAGTTTTTCTTATTTAAGCCACCCAGTTGATGATATTTTGTTATGGCAGCTGAAGCTGACTGATACAGATTTTGGCACTGTGAGGTAAGGGTGCTGCTGTAACAAAAACCTGAACATGTGGAAGTGGCTTTGGGCCTGGGTAGTAGTCAGAGGATGGGAGAGTTTTGAGGTGCATGCTAGAAAAAGCCTAGATTGTGTGAATGGAGGGCTGGTATAAGTACAGACGCTACAGGCAATTTCAGTGAGGTCTCAAACGCAAAGGAGGAACAGATTATTAGAAACTGGAGGCAAGGCAAACCTTGTTATAAAGTGGCAAATAATTGGCTGAATTATGTTTCAGTGTGAGCAATGAAATTGGATATTTAGCTGAGGAGGTTTCTAAGTAAAGGATTGGGAGAGCAGCTTGCTTTCTCTTTACCACGTATAGTAAAATCGGAGAGGACAGAGATAAACTTAAGGAATTGTTAAGCAAAAAGCAACCAGAACTTGAAGATTTGGAAAATCTCAGCTTATTCATGTTGCAAAAAATGAGGAACTGCATTCTGAAAAGAACAATAAGTGTGTGGCTGAACAACCATTTGATAAAGAGATAATGGGTGCCTCCGGATTTGATCAACTATCTCAGCAGAAGACAGGAATAGCGATGAGATTATACTAACAGAGACACTACCAGTTTGAACTAAAGGGGACAGAGAAAGTAAAACAGAACGAAGGCTGTTATACTTCTAGGATTCTACAGGACTGGATGATTCAGCGGCAAACGTGGTTTACTCTTCAAGAAAAGGGAAGTACAGTTGACCTTGAACAACATGGGGAGTTAGGGGCACTGACCCTCCCTGTAGTCAAAAATCAAGTATAACTTTTACAGTGGATCCTCTGTATCCACAGTCCTGCATCCTCGAGTTCAACCAACTTCTGATCATATTCAGTGAAAAAAATCTGCGTGTAAATGGATCCACGCTGTTGAAACCTGTGTTGTTCAAGGACCAACTGTATAACCCTGAAGGTGATTCAGAGACCATCAGGGCTGCCACTCCCACCACAGGACCAGGGGGGCAAGGCTGCTTCCTCCTTGGTTTCAGAGGGTTGGGCCCCCTCCTTGTTTTCAGCAGGCCAAAATGTGGACCTTAAATCCCGTAACAAGTGTCCTTATAAGAGTGAGACAGCAGGAGATTACACACAGACACACAGAGGAGAAGGCAAAGTGGGCATAGCAGCAGAGATTGCAGTGATTGATGCAGCCATGAGCCAAGGAATGTCTGGAGCCACCAGAAGATGAAAGAGGTAAGGAACAAATTCACCCCTAGAGGCCTCAGAGTGAGTATGGCCCTACTGGCACCTTGATTCCAGGCTTCTGGCCTCTAGAATTGTAAGCAAATAAATTTCTGATTTTGGCAATTTGTTGTTAGAGGAAACTAATACAACAGGAAACTAATATAACCCACTACCTTTTCTAAAGTGATTCTCCCCTTCTCTCCCAGCCATTTGAAATCCCATTATCTTGTTTATTTCACCTTGAGTTTAACCTCACTTCTCTGAGCCTTAGCTTTCTTATGTATAAAATAAGGGGGTTGACCTGGATATAGTACAATAATAACTTGTGTATCAGACAGAAGGCATGAGCTAAAATAAATGACCCCTTCAAACTCTATCTTTATTTTGTCAGAATATTCTAACCCCCCAATTCAAATAAGTTTACAAATAACCCATTCATTTTTTTAAAATTTATTTTATTATTTATTTTTGGCTGTGTAGGGTCTTAGTTGCAGCACGTGGGATCTTCGTTGAGGCATGTGGGATCTCTCCTTCTGGTGCGCATGGGCTTCTCTCTAGTTGTGGCATGTGTGTTCCAGAGAAAATGAGCTCTGTAGTTTGCGGCACATAGGCTCTCTAGTTGCAGTGTGGGCTTAGTTGCCGCGTGGCATGTGGGATCTTAGTTCCCCGACCAGGGATGAAACCCGCATCCCCTGCATTGTAAGGTGGATTCTTTACCATTGGACCATGAGGGAATTCCCATAGCCCATTCATTTTATATTAGGCAGTTTTTTGTTTTAAGTTACACCCAGATAAATGGAAGCAGTGAGAGAAAGAAAGAAAATGCAGGGAAAGCAGTTCTGTTTTCCCAGCTTCTGTTTATTGATTCCAATTTCTGGCTCAAGGATCATCAGCCTCTGAAGCCCCAAGGATCCCCTTTCAGGAATTGTTCAGTATTTCTGGGTGCTCCTGGCAAGCTTATTGCACAGACAAGGATAATTGGAGAAAAGTTGGGAAAATGGAAATTGATAAAGGGAAGGAATAATCAATAAAAGAGATAAAGGAGAGAGAAATAAAGGAAGGCAGTATGCTGAGCAGAAAGAGATTGGAAAGTAGTATTTTGCGGAAAGTAGCATGTGATGACCCCACCTCAGAAATGCAGATTACTTCATTAAAAACAGCACTGTCATATTAAATTATATTATGAAAAAAGGGCATTTCAGGTTGTTGAATTATGAGAAGTACAAATGGTTTAACTCTTAAAGGCATGGCTTGGATGAGAATCCACCCTCTTCCTAGCTCTGGTACCTTAACTTCTTTAAACTGTCATTTCCTCATTTGTGAAATGAGTGTCATAATAGTAGCTACATCCGTTGGTGTTCTGGGGATTAAATAAAATATTCATAGTTAAAATCCTGGGGACTTCCCTGGTTGTCCAGTGGTTAAGAATTCACCTTCCAATGCAGGGAACTCGGGTTCGATCCCTAGTCTGGGAGCTAAGATCCCACATGCCATGAGGCAACTAAGCCATGTGCCGCAACTACTGAGCCCACGCTACACTGGAACCCACACGCTACAACTAGAGAGAAGCCCGCATGCCACAACAAAAGATCCCACGTGCTGCAACTAAGACCCGACACAGCCAAAAAAAAATCCTGGCACATCGTAAGTACTCAGTAAGTGTTACGTACTTTATTATTATTATTGTTATAGTGATTATTATTGGCATACTAGGTCAGTAATAGAGAATTATAAGCCTCAAATTTTAATTCAGTCCTAACTAGAAATTATAACTCAATCTAGCAGCTATGTGTCAGTTAGTTTAATGAATCAATTAGTTTAATGTATGAAATCTAAATTATATCTATCTGTATCTAGTTTCTTTTTATAATAACATTGAATTTTCTTTTTCAAGTCTGTTTGCTAAGAATGGAAAAGAGCTTCCCTATAATAGAAAGAAGTTTTGTTTAATAGTTTTAAAGACCAATAATTTCTAAGTTTGTGAACTTCAGACTTTAAATGTGGTTGTAGAATGTAACCTGTGTGTTTATCATCATGGTTTGTTATGTGGCGTTGCATATGTTGGTTAAAGTAAATTATATTTATTAGAATGTGTTTGTTATAGGAGTTACATTTATCCACCAAACCTTATAATATACATGCCAGCACTATAATCCTTAGCTCACTATCCATCATTTCTCATTTGAATCTGTGACTTCATTAGAACGTCAGTGACCTTTGTCTCTACAGGCATATTTGTGATAAACTTAATTATTCTAACAGATTTAATTGACAAAGTAAATGCAAGACTTTCTCTGTCATTAGAAACACAGAATTCTAGAAAGAACATTATGTCTTTAGGAGATGTCTTCCAGGAAAGACAAATCTGTAAAAATTCTTCATGTCATCAGAGTTCTTACTATTATTCTGGAGTGGGAGGTTATTATTCCTATTTTGCCAAAGAGTACAAGGGGATCAGTAGCTTCATGAAGGCCAATAGCTACTCTCTGGTGTGACCAAGACCATAATCGGAATCATCTGTTACAAATTCTCCTTCTAGTCCATAACATTACTGTACAAATTGAAATACTTAAGTGACACCAAAAAAACAAATAAATCTTAAATCAGATGTAAACTCTTTAAATAGTCTCTGGATACGAGAGCTACTTAGAAACTAACAAAAATTATTTTCTTTATTGGATGGAATGCTAATAAGTCATTTTGGTTGTGAAAATTCATTAAAGTCTCTATGTGAACAGCATTAAAAGTGTACTACCTATTAAAAGTTACCTATTTGCTTATTTTGCCCACCATTTTCAGAAATGAGCTTTGGCATTTCAACAAAATTAATGACCAACTCATTTTAGGTCACCAATTCCTTGCAGTTGACTATTATTCCCCAGAAATTTCCCTGAGCCAAGTCTTATAGCCAAAGTAATTCTTCAACAAAAAAGTCATAATTGTGAGTAGGCATAATAACTCCAAAAATTTACATGAAATAGATGGAGCTGCCAATGTTCAACAAATAAACAGGATAAATGAATGGTTTATATGTAAAAGAGTAAATGAATAAGAAATAGTACACTCACATTTTCATCTGCCAAAAATAATCGACTTTGGTTGTTTTGGGTAATGTCAATTATTGAAATAATTAAGGGAATATGGAGAAATCCAGAGACTAAAATATTGAATGACCAATCATTGTGTAAATGCCTATTCTGTATATGACATTTCCATAGATTCTGTGGCAGATAAAAACAAGTGTAAGGCACAGCTGCTGTTTCCAAAGACTTCACAATTTGATTTGCAAAACAATATTTGATACAGAAATAACAGAACTTTAGAGCATGAATCAAATACAGCAAGTTTTATAACTGAAAGACATCTTAGAGATCACCTACCTAATCTTCATTGTTAAAAAAGCAATTTAGTGAAAACTTAAAATGATTCAGCTCCTTATATTTGTAACTGACATGACAGGCTCACTCCTTTTATATGTTTTATTTTCTCCCTTCATACTGAATACTATGGTGTCAGTTGACCATATGAATTAAAACACAAATTCAATGAATAATTCATTGACTTATGAATAAAAATTGAGTTTTCAATTCATGTATTGAAATTCTGACTCACAAGGCAAAGGTGTCAGGAGGTGGGGCTTTTGGGAGGTGATTAACTCATGAGGGTGGAGTCCTCATGAAGGGGATGAGTGCCCTAATAAAAGATCTCAACCTTAGAGATCTCTTAACCTGAAGTTCATGTACTTCTAGAGATCTGGTGACCATCTGAATGTCCAAGAGGGCATTTTCTTCTAGAGAAAGAGTGTCTAGCTTTGTTCAGTTTCTCCCTGATGCCTGTTAACCTCCAGAAGTTAAGGACCCTTTATTTCCCTAAAGCCTGGTGATAGAGGCTTATTGCAACCCAGTGTTGCAACCCAATAGAATAAAGTGGAACCTCAGTATACCTTTTTTCAAAAGCTAAAGTTCAAAGAGTTCATTTATTAATACATTAAAAACAAACAAACATTGAGGAAAAGGATAGATAGCAGTAGGGCTTTTGGGGACATGGTGACATGAATTTGGTTCCTTTTCTCTCTACAAGGAGACACTGTGGGGGATAAGAGGCTGAGGTTTCCACACTCAGGCCTAGGGGGCCAGAGGATGCTTCTCCTTCCAATACTCATGAGAGTCCAGCCATTCAGAATTCTCCACACCATGACTGGGGTCCCAGTGAACTGTCAAAGATAAAGAACAACAAATCTAAGGTTCTCATAAGTGAGAGAGAAAAAAATATCAGGAGGAAAACCTAGAGCACAAATTCAGCAGAAGCGAATTGTTGGAAGAGCAGAAGAATAATTAAATTAAAAAAGGAAATGTGCTTAAGAGCAGCAGATAAAAGGTTTCTTTGAACTTGACAACATGATTTCTGAAATAAACAACTCAGTAGATGAGTTGAAGATAAGGATGGTTGTTGTGGATGTTTGAATTGGTCAGCTGATGATCAGCTGAAAGGACTCTCTCAAAGCACAAATGAAAGCCCTAATTGAAAATGTAGGCAACCTGGATATATAATTTGAGGATCACTATCATGGAAACAATCAACATTCCTAAAGGGAAAAAAGAGCAGATGGAAGAAAAGCATAATTAAACAAATACTAGTAAAATATTTATCTGAAATAAATAAAGTCTTGAGACTGTCAGTTGTAAGGACTGCCCAAATTACAGGCTTTACTGATGAGAAAAGACACAATTACTGATAAAGAGAGAGATACATATACTGATAAAGTCCTCCCAACTTTAATAATGAAGAGAATATTATAATGTTCTAGGCAGGAGGAACAAACAATCAGCCAAAGCAAATATCCAGGAAGCACTGGACAAATGACATCCTTTATTTATATTTCAAATTAATTTACTGAATGCTGATAGGTAGTGGAGTAGCACCAATCAAAGAGTTGCAACCCAAAGTATTCTCAAATAAGATATCATTGGCCTGTCAGAGTGAAAGAAATATATGTGAGCATCAACAAGAATTCAGAGAGTATATCAACCATACACCTCTTTAAGAAAAGTACTTGTGGAAATCCTCTAACTGAACAACAAATGAACCACAACAGAAGTCTTAAGATGGAGAAAATATAGCGGCAAGGTAACAGTGGTGAGCAGCAGTAAATGTCTTTTTCCTTCCTTCCTCCCTTCCTTCCTTCCTCTCTCCCTCCCTCCCTCCCTCCCTTCCTTCCTTCCTTCCTCCTTCCCTCCCTCCCTCCCTCCCTTGTTTCCCTCTATACATCTACCTGAATAAGAATATGATAGCTCAAAATGTGATCCATATGTACCATGCAAGGTCTTTGAAACAGGAAGAATAAGCTTTAAGTAAATTTCCTTTCTTTTTTTTAAACCACTTTATTGTGTATACACATTTAATGTATAAAACTTGATGAGTTTGGAGATACATACTTGTGAAACCATCACCGTAAAGAATACCATAAATACATCCATCACTTCCAAAAGTTTCCTCCTGCCCCCTTTATTTATTTTTATTTTTTATTTTTGTGATAAGGACACTTAGCCTCTTAGTAAGGTTTCAAGTAGAGAATACAGTATTGTTAACTACAGACACAATGATGTACAGAAGATCTCTAGGATTTATTCATCTTGCATAAGTGAAACTTTGTATGCTTTGACCAGTACCTTCTTGTTTTCCCCTCCCCCCAGCACCTAGTGCCACCCTCTGCACTCAGCTTTTATGAGTTTGACTATTTGAAATTCCTCCTGTAAGTGGGATCATGTAGTATTTTTTCTTCTGTGTCTGGCTTATTTCACTTAGCATAACGTCCTCCAAGTTCACCACGGTGTTATGTGTGATAGGATTTCCTTCTTCTTTTTTTATTTTTTATAAATTTATTTATTTTATTTTATTTATTTTATTTTTGGGTGTGTTGGGTCTTCGTGGCTGCGTGCGGGCTTTCTCTAGTTTCGGCAAATGGGGCTACATTGCGGTGCACATGCTTCTCATTGCAGTGGCTTCTTTTATTGCAGAGCACGGGCTCTAGGTGTGTGGGCTTCAGTAGTTGTGGCACTCGGGCTCTAGAGTGCAGTCTCAGTAGCTGTGGTGCACAGGCTTAGTTGCTCCATGGCATGTGGTATCTTCCTGGACCAGGGATCGAACCCGTGTGCCCTGCATTGGCAGGTGGATTCTTAATCACTGCGCCACCAGGGAAGTCCCAGATTTCCTTCTTTTTTTTTTTTTTTTTAGATTTCCTTCTTTTTAAGGTGGAATAACATCCCATTGTGTGTATATACATTTCTTTGTCTATTCATCTGTTGATGACATGCAGGTTGTTTCCATGTCTTGGCGATTGTGAATAATGCTGCAATGAACATGGAAATGCAGATATCTCTTTGAGATCCTGATTTCAATTCTTTTGGATATATGCCCAGACATGAGATTGCTGAAGCAAATTTATTTCTATTTTTAACTTTTTGAGGAACTGCCATACTGTTTTTCCATAGTGGCTATATCAATTTAAATTCCCACCAACAACATAAAAAAATTTCCTTTTCTCCATATCCTCACGAATACTTGTTATCATTTCTTTTATTGATAATAGCCATCCTAACATGTGTGAGGTGATATCTCATAGTGGTTGTGATTTGTATTTCTCTGATGATCAGTGACGTCGAGAACATTTTCATATACACATTGACCATTTGTATGTCTTCTTTGGAGAAATGACTATTCAGGTCATTTGTCCATTTTTAAATTGGATTTTTTGAGGGGTTTTTGTTTCTTTTGTTTTTTGCTATTTTGTGCTTTGAGTTCCTTATACATTATGGATATTAACCCTTTATCTATAAGATTTGCAAATATTTCCTTCCATCCTATAGATTGCCTTTTCACTTTGTGGATTGTTTCCTTTGCTGTGTAGAAGTTTTTAAATTTGAAATTTCTAATATGTATGACACTAACTCAGAAAGACCTAGGAGTTTGGGACTGTGGAGAACAGTGGGAAGTAGAAGCACTCCAAGGTTCTCACTGGAGGCAGAGGGTGCAGGAGGAGAGGAGTGAGGGGAATGAAGATATTCTATGGGCCTCATCTTATCAGGGTTGAGAAGGAAGTAGAGATGAGCTAGAGCATCCTGGTGGGGGAAAAGAGCAGTTAGGGACATCATTGACAGAGAGCATAGACTGGGGTAAAAATAACACCTAGTTATATGCTATTTACAAGAAAATAAAACCTCATTTAGGCAGTGTTAATGGCTAAAATTGAAGACTGAACAAAGAGATATGAGACAAATTCAAATAAAAGGAAAGGAGTGTGTGGTGGAAATTTGCAGCTGTTTTGTGGTCCAGTTGCAAGAAGATAAGAACAGAGATAGAGGGTCTTAATAGTGGGATTACAGGCTGAGTTGTGTCAGCGTGACCTGTAAAACAAGAGTCTGTTACTGTCTAAAAGTCAAAACCAACCACAATACCTGACACAATCTGAAAAGTTTTTAATGAGCATCTGACCATTCAAGAACACTGTTTCTAGAACATATATAGCTTTGTGACATGAATGCAGGCTAAACAGTATAAAAACTTAACATCGACAGTATCTCATAGAATCCTTTTTCCAAAAGGAGAGCGTTCTTTGGCCATTCTTTACAAAACCCAGAACATCTATTTTCTGACACAAGTACAATTTATTTTATGCAACAAATGGCAATATTAATGACAGACAAGGTCAAATTTAAAATTAAATGCATGGAAGAAGTACATTATGTAATAATGTTTATGAAGAGTATATTACACCAAATAACATAGCAGCTAACTATACAAAGTAAAATATTTTAGGAATAAAGGCAAAATTTGAAAAAAATAAAATTATTTGGAAGACAAAATATTCATCTTACATACTGGGACAACTCTAGTTAAAAACAGAAAAAGGACATAGAAAGAATGATACAATCAATAAACTTTATTTAATAGATGTGTATTAAACCTTACATACTTCTAAGGGAGAATAAATATTTTTCACATATTTACAGAACATTTACAAAGTAGATCTTGCTCTTGTACTGTACTTGGTCTCAGAAAACTTCAATAACTTTATTTTTTAAAATTTTTAATTATTTATTTTGTAGTGAAACAAGAAAAGTGTTTATTAGGAGGAAAAAGAGTATGTGTGAATAGGCACACACTGGCAGACTCAGAGAGAGAGTCGCACAGTTGTGGTAGTTTAAATCACTTATATGGGGCATTTCTTCTGGGTTTCCTTTGGCCAATCCTGAGTTCGTATTTGGTTTATCTCAGGGTCCTCCCCTGTGTGCATGGGAGCATCTCCTAGCCAAGATGGATTCTAGTGAAGAGGCCTATGGGTAGGTTGACATCACTTACTATGGGGTGGTGCCTCTTCCCTTTTGACCTCTGAGGAGCCTTTCTGTGCATGTGTAGTTGGGAAGGTCTTCTTGACCTTGAGAATGAGGACTATGTGGTCTCTTTATCTCTTATCTGGGCAGGGCTCAACTTCTCCTCCCTCCTGCTATTGTCTTTGTCTTGGAGTATCTGTCCCCAGGGGACAACTCCAGCTGCTCAGCCTGGGGCCCATCCATCTCCTGCCTCAAATCCCCCTGACAGATGTAGACAGACGCAAGAAATATTTATTGGGAAGATGAAGGCTGAAGGTCTGTCTTCTGTAGCTTCTTTAGGCTGGCATGGGCCTCATAGACCCTACCTAGCTGGGGTCATGGAGCTATCACCCTATCTCATTAAGGGGCCCCAGGGTGACTTCCATTGTTAGCTCATCAGTATCTGCTGTGGGGAGTGGCTGGAAGTTTTTAAAGTTCAATACTTTTATTTTATTTATTTATATTTTTGGCCACACTGTGTGGCATGTGGGATCTTAGTTCCCTGACCAGGGATTGAACCCGTGCCCCCCGAAGTGGAAGTTTGGAGTCTTAATCACTGGACAGCCAGGGAAGTCCCTAAACTTCAATAATTTTAAAGTAGAAATTTTGTAGTTCAAAATCCCTGATCAAATTCAATAAAATTGAAAAACAATTATAAAAAGTTGGCTTAAAATTTCAATTTCTTTGGAAATTGAAAAGTATACTTCTAGATAATCTTTGGATCAAATAAAATATTAAAAGTGAAATTACAGACTGTGTTGAAAACAGTGTAAAGGAGAACATTTCATATCTAAACCTTTGAAAGCTATCAAAATCTGTAATCAGGAAGATTTTTACTTTCTTTCTTTCTTTCTTTTTTTTAAAGGGCTTCAAATACTTGGCTTTTTATTTATTTATTTATTTTTGGCTGTGTTTGGTCTTCATTTCTGTGCGAGGGCTTTCTCTAGTTGTGGCAAGCGGGGGCCACTCTTCATCGCGGTGCACAGGCCTCTCACTATTGCGGCCTCTCTTGTTGGGAGCACAGGCTCCAGATGCGCAGGCTCAGTAGTTGTGGCTCACAGGCCTAGTTGCTCCGCGGCATGTGGGATCTTCCCAGACCAGGGCTCGAACCTGTGTCCCCTGCATTAGCAGGCAGATTCTCAACCACTATGCCACCAGGGAAGCCCAGATTTTTACTTTTAATGCCATCATTATTAAAGGAGAAAACGAAACAGATGAAAATAATAACTCCACTTAAGAAATTAGAAAGATAAGTCCAAAGTAAACCAAAAGATATGTTATAAGAAATGAAATCTAAAATTAATGAATAACAAATAAAAAATTAGAAAAAAGAAAAACAAATCCAAAAGAAAATTTAAAAATACCCATAAAATAGATGAGCACCTTATAGCACTGATTAAGGAAGTTAGAAAAGGAGTAAATATTAAGAACAAGAAAAGAAACATAAACACATATAGAGAGAAATTTAAAATAATTATAATATAAAAATGTAGAGAAAAACAAATACCATATGCTAACACATATACATGGAGTCTAAAAAAAAAAAAGGTTCTGATGAACGTAGGGGCAGGACAGGAATAAAGACGCAGACATAGAGAATGGACTTGAGGACATGGGGAGGGGGATGGGTAAGCTGAGACGAAGTGAGAGAATAGCACTGACATATATACACTACCAAATGTAAAATAGATAGCTAGTGGGAAGCAGCCATAGCACAGGGAGATCAGCTCAGTGCTTTGTGACCACCTAGAGGGGTGGGATAGGGAGGGTGGGAAGGAGACACAAGAGGGAGGGGACATGGGGCTATATGTATATGTAGCTGATTCACTTTGTTATACAGCAGAAACTAACACAACATTGTAAAGTAATTATACTCCAATAAAGATGTTAAATAAAAAACAAAACAAACAAATAAATGTATGCACTCTAGAGTAATAAATTCGAAAAACCTAGAAAAAAATAAAGGATTTCCTAACAAAATAAAAGTTAACAAAACTGACCTAAGATTGGATTAAATTTTAAAGGTAATATAGGAAAGATGATTATAACTTTAACATTGAGAAAGGCACCATGATCAGACGTTTTCATAACAGATTTAGCTAATCTTTAAAAAGTAGATAACTGCAGTATTATTTGAACAGTTGAAGGAAATCTTTCAAATCCACTTTTTCAAGCCAAAATTACTTTAAAATTAACTTGCTAAAGATGGCCAACCAAAAAACCCATAGATCACTAAGTAGTGTAGAGGGTAATTCTTTTTTTTTTTTTTTTTTAATTTTTTGCCACACTGCGAGGCATGTGGGATCTCAGTTCCCCAACCAGGGATTGAACCCTTGCCCCCTGCATTGGAAGGCAGAATCTTAACCACTGGACCACCAGGGAAGTCTGAGGGTAATTCTTAATAAATTTTACCAAACAGTATCTGCAATGCATTTTACAGAGCAGATTCCCCATCCCAGATTTTCAGGAGTTCTTCAGTATCAGGAAATCTATCAACATAATCTATTATATCAACACATTGAAGAAAAAAATGAAATTTTATCAATAGATGCTTAAAAGGCATTTGATAGAAATCATTAGTTACTTCTAATAAAATTATTAAGGAAGATAGATGATGAAATAAGAAAATATAAACCACTCAGCAAATGCTTTAAATTTTAAAACACAAAAACTATTTTAATTAAATTAGTTACTAGATAGGGATATCCACTACCACCATCATACTTAACATTATCTTGGAGGTGCTAGTGGATATAGAAGGTAAGAAACTAAAATAAATGATATATTGAGAGTTCCCTGGTGGTCCAGTGGTGAGGACTCAGCACTTTCACTGGCATGGGCCTGGGTTCAATCCTTGTTCGGAGAAATAAGATCCTGCAAGCCATGCAGCGCAGCCAAAATGAAAAAAAAAAATGATATGAACTTTGAAAAAAGTAATAAAATGATTTTTTTTTTTTCGGTACGCCTCTCACTGCTGTGGCCTCTCCCGCTCCCGCGGAGCACAGGCTCCGGACGCGTAGGCTCAGCGGCCATGGCTCACGGGCCCAGCCACTCCGCGGCATGTGGGATCTTCCCAGACCGGGGCACGAACCCGTGTCGCCTGCACCAGCAGGCGGGCTCTCAACCACTGCGCCACCAGGGAAGTCCAAGTGATCTCTTTTTGATGATGATATTGTATACCTAGAAAATTCAAGATGCCCTAGTAAATATCACCAGATTTAAAAGGAAGAACTTGGTGAGGGCATGGATACAAGATAAATTTTTTTAAAGCAATAATTTTCAAAATGTACTTTAACAAAATACTTAGAAACAGAAATGGGAAAGATTTCCTATTTACAGTTATTGAAAAATGTAAAATACTTAAGAATTAACTGAATAAGAGACAAATTTTTTCTGTAAGGGAAATGATAAAATCTTACTGAAACAAATTAAGTAAGATTTGAACAATGGAAAGCATACCTGTGGAACAGGAGTACTTAATAACACAAACATCAAATACATACACCTAATAAATGTGTAAGCATAATGCACTAAAATAAGAATTGGTGTTTTTTGGGAGGATCATTGGTCAAAGAAGGTTAAAGTCCATATTGAAGAACAGATGCACCAGAATAGCTAAGAAAATATGCAAGGGAGATTTGTGAGAGCTCTTATCTTACTGGTATTAACATGTATAATAAAGCTACTGCATCTCAGTCATGTGGTATTGGTAAAAGAATAGAAGAAACAATGAAGAAGTAGAGTCCGTGTAGATGATAGTTGAATATATTTCTAAAGTGGTTGATCATTTTAGTGAGAAATCAGTCAATTATTTAACAAATGATGTTTAGACAACAGACTACCCATCTGGAAGAAAAGTATGTCCCTATCTTATTCTACATTTAAATTTAAATTCCAATGGCTGAAAAGCTTACCTGGTCAAAGTAAAATTGCAAAAGTCATGTAAGGTGACCTAAAAACTGAATGTATAAAATCTATGCACTGAGGAGCTATAGAAATCCAGAAGCTATAAAAAGAGAGACATGTTTAAATTTATAAAAGCTAAGAACCTTGATATGACAAAAGATACCATAAAAAATAACAGATGAACATTCAATTTAGAATAAAATATTTGTAACTGATTTGTCCAAACAGCTAAATATTTGACAAAAAGAGAAACAACCCAACTGAAAAATGGACAAAGAGTAGTGAATCCAAATGGCCAATACATTTATAAAAAGATTCTCAAATTCATTATTAGCAAGCAAAATTCAAATAAAAGTAAAAATAAAATGTCATTTTACACCAGACTGACAGGAATGGAGGAGAACTTTGATAACTATTACTGGTGGTGATTTAGGGAAAGGATTACTCTCATGGTCATGGCTGGTAGAAATATGAGGTGTTATAGGTTTGGAGAAATCCATCTGCCAACATCTATTAAATTAAAAAAAATATGTATGCTTTTTTTGCCCAGTCCATGGACTCTGTTCCACAGAAAGAAATGCATCAATGTGTAAGGCTTTATGTTGTAGTGGCAAAAACCTCATTAGAAATAATGCATTAGTGTTATATCTCTTGACCTATAGTATTTTCCACAAGGTATTTAAATTTTTTAAAAATTTATATTGAAGTATAGTTGATTAACAATGTTGTGTTACTTTCAGGTGTACAGCAGATTGATTCAGTTATACATATACATGTATCTATTCTTTTTCAAATTCTTTTCCCACTTAGGTTATTACAGAGTACTGAGCAGAGTTCCCTGTGCTATACAGTAGGTCCTTTTTTGTTTTCTATTTTAAATATAGCAGTGTGTACATGTCATTCCCCAATTCCCAATGTATCTCTCCCCCTCCACCCTTCTCTCCCTGGTAACCATGAGTTTGTTCTCTAAATCTGTGAATCTATTTCTGTATTGTAAATAAGTTCGTTTGTATCATTTTTTTTTTTAGATTCCACATCTAAGTGATATCACATGATATTTTTCTTTCTCTGTCTGACTTACTTCACTTAGTATGATAATCTCCAGGTCCATCCATGTTGCTGCAAATGGCATTATTTCATTCTTTTTAATGGCTGAGTAATATTCCATTTTATATATGTACCACATCTTTATCCATTCATCTGTCCATGGACATTTAGGTTGCTTCCATGTGTTGGCTATTGTAAACAGCGCTGCAATGAACATTGGGATGCATGTATCTTTTTGAGCCATGTTTTTCTCTAGATATATATATATATTTTTTTTTAAAAATATTTATTTATTTGGCTGTGCTGGGTCTTTAATTGAGGCATGTGGGATCTTCAGTTGCGGCATGTGGGATCTAGGTCCCTGACTAGGTATTGAACCCAGGCCCCCTGCATTGGAAGCATTGAGTCTTAACCACTGGACCACCAGGGAAGTCCCTGAATATATTTCTGAGTGAGGAGAGCAAGGTATAGAAGTTATACGATCCCCTTTTGTAAAATAACAATGCTCATATATGTAGACATATTTACATGTACATTTCTGTATAGGATTATATGGTCAGGGATTATATGGAAGGTTAAGCTAATGTGAGGAGTGAAGAGAAAGGCAATAGGTAGCTAGAGAAAACTATCCCGTTTTCAAAGAATGAATACCAGCCATGGTTAAGGTTATTTAAAATTGTATAATATTGACTATGAATAAAATTCCCAATGAGGAACTTAAAAAATGAAAGCCTGTCAAATCAACTGTTTTGGAAGATATAGACTTTGTGATATTTGTGAATGAATATGTACCATGTATATGTATGTATATATATATAATTTTTCGTCATGTTTATTTATAGTCTCACATTTTTGTAAGTAGGTGTTATACCATACCATATTATGTTAAACCATAAATAAGCAATAGATTTTTAAAACCTTTTTTTCAAAAACAGTCATGCCTAAAACACCCTAAATAGTGCATATGAATGTACATTTTATGTTTTATTTTTAATAGCTGATAGAAAAATAAAAATAAGAAATTTACAATTTTTTTTTTTTTTGGCCGTGCCACATGGCTCGTGGGATCTTAGTTCGCTGACCAGGGATTGAACCTGGGCCATGACAGTGAAAGCTCCAAGTCCTAACCACTGGACCATCAAGGATTAATCTCCAAAATTTACAAGCAGCTCATGCAGCTCAATAACAAAGAAACAAACAACCCAATCCAAAAATGGGCAGAAGACCTAAATAGACATTTCTCCAAAGAAGATATACAGATTGCCAACAAACACATGAAAGAATGCTCAACATCATTAATCATTAGAGAAATGCAAGTCAGAACTACAATGAGATATCATCTCACACCAGTCAGACTGGCCATCATCAAAAAATCTAGAAACAATAAATGCTGGAGAGGGTGTGGAGAAAAGGGAACCCTCTTGCACTGCTGGTGGGAATATGGATTGGTACAGCCACTATGGAGAACAGAATGGAGGTTCCTTAAAAAACTACAAATAGAACTACCATACGACCCAGCAATCCCAAGGAATTTACTCTTGATATTAGAAGACACTCTGTTTCAGACAAATAAAATAAATTTGTTTGCTTCATGTTCTTTTACTTCCGATGTTTGGAAAATTCTCTATTGGAAGTTAAAATGGGACAATAGAATGCTTTTCAAGGAATATGAAGAATGAAAGCAAGGAATTTCCTAGGGCACAAGTATCCTGCCAGCATCAACTTTGGAAGATCTTCTATGGAAGAAAAATTAAGGATGTTCTTTTGCTGTCTGTCCACTAATTATTTAAGGTATGTAAGAACTCAGCAGAGTTTCATCTCAGAGAGGTTTCACCACTTAGATCTGGCAATTCTCAAATTCATATTCCAATTTCAGAAGTACTTTTAACTCAAGTTTTGGACCAAGGTGTGGGATGGAGAATTTCTCTTTATATTCATATAGCATCAAGTCAAAATCTTGGGTCGGGGAGGGAAGGACTGGGAATGTGGGATTAGCAGATGTAAACTATTATATATAGGATGGATAAACAACAAGGTCCTACTGTATAGCACAGGGAACTATATTCAATATCCTGTGATAAACCATAATGGAAAATAATATTAAAAAAGAATGTCAAAAGAATACATCTTAGAGTATATTGGCAGAAAGGTGGCAGGGGATTTATAATAAATATATCCATGTGAGTTTGTAACATCAACTAGTAGTTTCTTTTTTCTTTTATAAATTTATTTATTTATTTATTTTTGGCTGCATTGGGTCTTCGTTGCTGCACGCTGGCTTTCTCTAGTTGTGGCGAGCGGGGGCTACTCTTTGTTGAGGTGCACGGGCTTCTCATTGAGGTTGTTTCTCTTGTTGTGGAGCACAGGATCTAGGCACGCGGGCTTCAGTAGTTGTGGCACGTGGGCTCAGTAGTTATGGCTTGCAGGCTCTAGAGGGCAGGCTCAGTAGTTGTGGTGCACGGGCTTAGTTGCTCTGCAGCATGTGGGATCTTCCCGGACCCGGGCTCGAACCCGTGTCCCCTGCATTGGCAGGAGGATTCTTAACCACTGGCGCCACCAGGGGAATCCTAGCGACTAGTACTTTTCAACGCTAGCAGTGCATTAGAATCACCTTCAAGTACTTATTAAAAATGGGAATCCTTGTTAAAAATACACACACACAAAAAAAATCAAAATCTTGTCAAGCCTCTTTTGAGGTAGTGTGACATAGGTATAGATGTCTTCCTCCTCACCTGTAACTCCTCATGATAGGAATGAAAAATGTAGGTACTGATACATTTTTCTTTAATAAATACCATGAATTTATGCTCAGCACCACTGAATTTCAAAGAAGCATGTATTGCCAATTTCAACTACTGAAGAATAATCTACAGGAGAACCAGCATATGTCTTCTACAAAATTCAAGTATCAATAACCATTTTTGGAGCAGGTGACCTAAAACCAATTTTGAAAAGGAAATTAAAATATGTAAACATTCGAAATATACCCAATTCACTCATAGGTTAAATGCAAATTCAGATTATAATAAAATGTCATTAGTATTCTCCTACTAATTTGGCATTGAAAAGTGCATCTTGACAAAGGTATTGAAAAACAAAGACTCTCATGTTTTGCTGGTGGTTAAACTCGCTCAAATTTTTAAGAAAGTAGTTGGCAATATCCATAGTAATTGAAAATACACAGAATATTCAACCCAAAATTCACTCTTCTGAGAGTTTTCTACAGATAAGCTCTCACATGTATGCACAAGGATGCTCATTATAATATTGTTTTTTAGGTAGCAAAATATTGGAAACACCTTGAATATCTGTCAGTAGGAACCTAGTTAAATAAATTATGGTATATCCATAAAATAGAATATTATGCATCACTTGTAGAAGAATGTGGCAGATATAAATGTGTCAATATAGAAATATCTTCAAAAATATTTTAAAGGAGAAAATCAACATGTGTATGGTGTACTTATATTTGTGAAAAAGTAGAACATGCACGCAAGTCATATGCACATTATATATAAATATGTATACATAAGTATATGTATTTGTGTCTGTCTGTGACTGTATAAAAGCATACTTCAGAGATATTGTGGGTTTGGTTCCAGACCCCTGCAATAAAGAAAATATAGCAATAAAGAGAGTGACAAATTTTTTTGTTTCCCAGTGCATATAAAAGTTACGTTTGCACTGTAGTCCATTAAGTGTGCAATAGCATTATGTCTAAGAAAACAATGTGTATACATTAACTAAAAATACTTTGCTAAAAAATGCTAACCATCATCTGAGGCTTCAGTGAGTTGTAGTTGTAACATCAAAATCACTGATCACAGATCACTATAACACATATAATAATATAATATAATAATAATGAAAAAGTTTGAAACATTGTGAGAATGACTAAAATGTGACACAGACACAAAGTGAGCAAATGTTGGAAAAAAGGTGCTGATAGACTTGCATGAAGCAGGGTTGCGTTCAATTTGTAAAAAACGCAGTATCGGGCTTCCCTGGTGGCACAGTGGTTGAGAGTCCCCCTGCCGATGCAGGGGACACGGGTTCATGACCCGGTCCGGGAAGATCCCACATGCCGCGGAGTGGCTGGGCCCGTGAGCCATGGCCGCTGAGCCTGCGCGTCCGGAGCCTGTGCTTCGCAACGGGAGAGGCCACAACAGTGAGAGGCCCGCGTACCGCAAAAAAAAACCCAACCAACCCACCAAAAAACCCTCTCAGTATCTGTAAAGCACAGTAAATCGAAGCACGATAAAACGAGGTATGCCTGTATACGTAGAATAACTACGTATACATAGATTCTCTCTTTATCTGTCTCTATCTATACCCATCTCTATATCTATCTATCTATCTATCTATCCATCTATCTATCATTTATCTACCTAAACTGATACTAGAGTTTATCCCAGGGAAGGAGAACTGAGAAACTGGAGGACATGGACGGGTTTAATTGTATATTCCTTTATACTAGTAGAATTAAAAAAAAAAAGGAAGCATTTATTTAGTATATTCCAGATTTTGTTCTAAGCACTTTATACCCATTTTATGAATGAGGAAGCTGAATCCCAGTAAAGCAATACGCTTTTTTCCATAACCACTAGGTAATAGAGCCAGGGTTTGAATCCAGGCAGTCTAATTTCAGAACCTATGCTCTTACCTAAACGTGTGTATATGGCCTCTTTCCACAAATTAAAAAGAAAAAAATAAAGTTAAAAACAACCTCACCGAGTTAGAAATTTCAAAATAATGGAGCCAAGAAAGAGGTATAATTAAATTTGTACTTGTTTAATTGGGAAATGATTTCTTTTTGATTATCCTGTTGGGATGCACCTGGTAAATCATCCTCAGTCTTGGACAAGTTGTAAGAGTCAGTTAGAAAAATCTAGAAATTATGTAACTGCCATTTCTGGAATATGTCACATCCATCTGTTTATATGTCTCTGCTGCAGTTATAAGTAGCAGCCTTTGGGCACCATGCTCCCAAGAACTGAAAAGATTTGATGTGTGCCATGTCTCTGGGGTTTGTGTTTGCTTGAGGTGGTGTGAACTAATCCATCAGCTCATGGGCAAAGCTGATTCCAACAGTTAGTGGTTTCATTTCTTCCTGATCAAAGTATAAGTGGCTTTCTTTCTTCCTGATCAGACACCCTTTTACATAGAGCAAGGATGTTAAGGCAGGATCATGAGACAGAAAATATTACCAATTGGAAAGAGCCAGAGGACTTAGGGCTAAAAGACCAATTTTAAAGCTTGGATGATTATATGACTTTGGACAAGTCACTTAACTTTTCTGAGTCTCAGTTTGCTATCTGTAAAAGAAAAATGCTAGTGCCTACTGCAGAGGTTGTTATGAACAGATGAGATAACTCCTTAAAGTAACTAGCTCAATACCTAGCATGTGATCAGTGCCTACATAAAGTGTTCAGCTCGATACCTATTAAATGGTGGATACTCAAAATATATGAGCTGAATCTGAATTTCAGTTCCTTGTGAGCAGGCACACAATTCAGTCGTTGCTTGAATGTATGAATCAATGAATGAATGATTATGATTAACATAATCTTCTGCATGTAGTGTAACACCTGTATGTTGAATCTTCTAATGATGGAAAAGTGAGTCAGATCAAAGATCCAGAGTGTGAATACCTGTCACCCAGGTGTGAAAACCGGAGAGTTAATGGTTCTTAGGTGGAGCAGGATGTTTTGAGAGAGTTTTAACTCTGAGTATAGTATATAGTTTAGAACAATCTTCTTAATTAATATCATAGTACAGGTTCTTTGGTGTAATAGAATCTGCCCTCAATTCAGTGATTCTTTTGTGAGTTTATTACTATTATTACATTGTGTTCAAAAGAGCTCAAGTGTCCCAAAGCTTTTGCTTCCGGCTCTTATTACTAATTATTCCCATCAGTGGTAAGTGAGACTTGCAGAGTTAGAAAGGAAAAAGAGCAGGGAGACTCCAGGTATTGGGAACACACTCAAGACAACTGATTGTCATTTCCTCTCTTAACCTAGCCTTGTGATCGTATCACCTTTGGCTGAAACCACATCCTGCAACATGACTGTGCCTCTTTGTACTGGTTCCAGAATGTTTGTCCTATAATGTGAGATTTTGTGCCCCTTCCAGGGAAGGATACTTAAGTCCAGCCCTGATAATAAGGCAAAGTGACTCCAGGGAGAAATGCCCAGTGTCTGTGCCTTGCTATGTGAGGTTTATGCTGAAGAACTGAAAATCAAAGGCCTTAAGCACAGTAATTTGTGCTTTTAGAGTCTGGAAGAGCTGCATAATATATGAACCTTTTAAAAAAGAAATCGTGTAGTTAATAAATTCCCCCTAGCAATTTGCTAATAAATTAAGCCCTATTCCCCCTGCAAAAAAATTTTTTTAAAGTAAACATTTATACAATGCCGATTGCATTAAAAAAGAAGAATCTGAACTAAACAGTGTTTTTTTGTTTTCCATTAACTTGTGCCCAAATACTGAAAATGACATAGAATACCTACAGCCATGGACATGAGTCTGACAATACTTGGCATGTAGATGTCAGGGACCAATTACTATTTGAAAGGCGATACTGTTCTTTTCTGTAACTTTAAGTTATCAACCTGCTGCTGTTTGTGTAGCCATGACATCATGTTGTATCCCTTCTGTCCCCACAACTTGATGTCTATTAATATACTGAATACCAGTGGTTATTGGCTCGTGGACCCATAAGTTGCATCCAAAAGAAATCAGAGTAGAAGACAATACACATTTTCAAAGGTTTTTTTTTTTTTTCCATTGATGGATGGAATATTTGTTTTTCCCCTTCCTTCTGCCTTCTTCTCTCACCCCTTTCTATCTTCTACCCACCCATTAAAAAATATTTTGAAGATATTTTCTCCTATAATTGTGTGGATGTACCATACCCAGGATTCTTGGTTTCAAATACAGAAGTTGACTCTGGTTAACTTAGGTTTTAAAAGAAGAATTTAATAGACCTACATGGAGGACCACCCTCTGGCAAGAATTCAGGGAGGCAAAGCCTGGCTTAGACCTTGGCGGAGGAAAGGCCTACTCTCTGGCTGGGAGCAGGCAGATCTTCTGCTCGTAGGCTTTTCCATACTGGGAGGTGGGACCTCTGCCAGCCACCTGTCTAGGGATTTCCTCCAAATGAGCAGAACATTTCATTTTCAATGTCCAGTAACTTCTCAATTTGGAAGAAAAACAAAACAAAACCCTTAAGCTTCCATTTTTTTCCCCCAAATGTATTGTTTAGAACTAGCATGGCTATTGTGAGTGTTCACCTAGTAGGTCGCAGAGTCTAGTAGGTGTTAGAGCCACCTACATCCTTTACTTCTTAGTGGTACATTAAATGTGAAAGCAGCAGATTCAATGTCTGGTGAGGGCCTGTTTCCTGGTTTGCAGATGGCCACCTTCTCACTGTATCCTTACATGGAAGAGAGAGAGAGAGCAAGTTTGCATGTGTTTCTTCTTATAAAGGCACTATACCCATCATGTAGGCTCTACCTTCATGACCTAATCACCTCCTAAAGGCTTCACCTCCTAATACCATCACATTGGGCATTAGGGCTTCAACATATGAATTTGGGGGAGACACAAGCATGAATATCCATAGCACCTCGGATCTGGCATATAGATGCCACTTAATAACTATTTGTTGAATGAGTGATTGCATAAGTGAGTAATCTCATATTTATCTGGCGTTCTTTCCAAGATTATCTGGGAGATTTTCAATCTTCTTGTCTGCTCTGAACTCTCACTAGGGCTCTGTGAGGGCGTCTTCCTTGGGTCCCTCTGTTGCAATTTATCAGATGAATGGCTCGTCCAGGAGGAACATACTTGCATTTTTTTAAAGAGATTGTTTTTTTTCCTTGATGTGGACCATTTTTAGTCTTTATTGAATTTGTTACAATATTGCTTCTCTTTTATGTTTTGGTTTTTTGGCCCCGAGGCATGTGGGATCTTAGCTCCCTGACCAGGGATCTAACTGGCACCCTCTGCATTGGAAGGTGAAGCCTTAACCACTGGACCACCAGGGAAGTCCCCATACTTGCATTTTGAAGACCTTGGTTATATCAATTTCTTCTCAATCCATGAAAAATCAGCATACTGGGGCACTCTTCTTCCTCATCCATTTAGGCTGAAGTTCATCACCATAGTGACTATTTTAAGTATGACTGAGGAGATTATTTCCATGTATGCCGCATTTAGCAAGGTTTACTTGGTCACTGGAAAGATGGGTTAGTTCAGCATTGGCTTGTGGATTCTTTATGCTGGTTTTGGTACTTTCCTTAGTGATGATCCTTGTTACAGTTGGAAAATTTTCTGTTGTCAATTTATTTTTATACAGTTTGTGGATGACCTTCACGAAGAACAACTTAAAAATCTATTGTTACTCGTAGGATGTGCTGTTGTCCATAGTGGCCTCGTGCTCGCCATTCTGATGGAATGTTAATTAATATTCAGTCCTGGAGAGATTTGAATGGCTCTGGCATGCTAGCTGATTGCACTAAGGATCTTAGGTAAAATCACTTTTCAACCAGAGAGACTCTTTTCCTAGATTTAAATATTCTTTCATGTTTCAGTCATCTTGAACTGTATTTACTTAGCTAAATTTTTTTTTTTTTTATGGTGGGGACCCAAAATAACACGGGATACCTGCCAATATTTACAAAAATTTTTCCCTATTGGAGTGTGTGTGCACATATCAGGGCCCTTTAAGGTTATACTTACAGTGGGATCTTAAGTGTGTGTGATGATTGTCAAAAGGCAGTGAGAGTGACTTCCATCTATGGGGTGTCTGGATTATTCTGTTTGTGCTGAACTTTTCCCCTTTCATGAGTTTAGAAAAACTGAAGGCCTGTGGAGTCATTTAATGTTTTTTGACCATTTAAAGCAAATGCATTTCAACATTTATAGACTACTTTCCTGGGTGCCCTTTTTCCCTCTCTTGAAGGCCATGGGCTGAAATGACCATCCTTGTTCTGTGCCTCTATCTCCAGCTGGACTCTTCTCTTCCTACCTGTGCCTTCCTTTCCTATGGCTGCAGCCATCTGACCAAGAGATGGAGGTGGACCTGGGCTCCAGTCTCCTGAGATCAACTGTCCTAGGACCGAGGAATTACCCAGGCCTTGGCCTTTCAGTGCTAAAATCAGGAAAGTCCTGGGCAACAAGGATGGTTGGTCCCCATACTTTTATTCTTGTTAGGGGATCTTTAAGAATTCCTAATCAATAGCTTCACTGACTGGACATTAAGTCTGTGACCTTGCATTGTTGCCCCGGAACTGAATTTTGCCTTGATCTAAGGTTGAGGAGCCACCTTGCACCTACATCTAGTAGAAAGGTCTTGGTCATACTCCTTTATAATGGAGGTCCTCTTGTCATTATCTGTCTAGTACTCCAGGTCCTTATAGCCTGGGTCCTGCCATGTTAGCCTTGGCCCCCAGGCTACATCTCTACCTAATGTGGTCTGCTTCTAGCTCTTTGGTGCCAAGACACCATCTATACCGCCTGTTACCTATGCTCAACTTGAAGTCTACCTAGCACCTCTAGTACTCGTTCTCAAAGTATGATCTTGCATCCCATCTATACATTAGCATCACATAGGAACTTTTAGAAATGCAAATTCTCAGGCTCCATGATCCTTGAAGCATGGCTACTTCCACTTTTGATAGAGACTGTCCAGGTTTGTCCAGGACTGAGTGGTTTACTGGGTATGGGACTTTCAGTACTAAAACTGGGAAAGCTCTGGGAAAACTGGACAGGTGAAAACCTTAACTGAGTAAGCCCATTAGTTCACTCAATGCTATTGACTTATGGGGACAGTAAAACAGGGAAATAAAAAGATTATCAAACCTTCAGGATATCCCCTCATTTACAAACAAAAGAAAGAATGCCAAAAGAAAGACAGTCTATTATGGGATATGCATGTGCAAAATGTATATTTGAATAATTTTCAGAATTGAATAGGTTCATTTCAACCAGCATTGTTTAAAGACTATTTTTTTTTAAAAAAAACTTTTCTTGGAAGCAAACTCAGTGGAGTCAGGTTTTTAGAATGAACTTGCTGTGTAATCTCGGGCAAAGTACTGATCTTCTGCTTTATTTGTATTGGGGACAGTAATAAATTCTTCTTCTAATTACATTACAAGGGATGAATTGAGGATAAATGAGATTAAGTAGTGTCTATAAAAATACTCTATTTCTTAGATGGATGCTGTATAAGTATTTCATTTTATTAACGGTAATAAACCCATACACAGACACTTTCCAAAGAGAACATAATGTCTCTTACAAGATATGAGAAGAAACTAAAGGTAGCACCCGCCTTCCCCAGATGGGAGTCATTTCTCTCTCTTGTGAATTCCTGTAAGGCTTACTGTCCAGGCTTCTTCTCAGCCTTGACTACGTACGGGAATCACTCCAAGAGCTCTTAAAAAACAAAAACAAAAACAAACACAAACTGATTCCAGGAACCCTCTTCCCTCCAGAGGGCCTGATTTAATCCATCTGCTGTGGTACTACGTCTTTGGGTGGTTTTGTTTGTTTGTTTTAAATTTTAGAGTTTTATTTATTTTTTTATAGAGCAGATTCTTATTAGTTATCCATTTTATACATATTAGTGTATATATGTCAAACCCAATCTCCCGATTTCCCAGTTCACCACACCACCCCTTGGGTGGTTTTAAATTCACCAGGTGATTCAAATATTTAGCCAGATTTGAGAGTCATGGGCCTAGAATAGTTTTCAAACATTAGTCATAAGAATCACTGGGGAACATGTTAGAAATACAAAATTAGCCTCCCCCTCAGTCTGGTTAAGTAGATCTAGGGTAGGATTCAGCAATCTGCTTAGTATATAAACTTGCCTGAGGGTTCTGATGGAGCTGGTTGGAGATCTAGTCATTTTTAGAAACTTTTAACTGGATGTTTATTTATTTATTTTTTTGCACAATATGGGACACATGGTTAGTAGAGTGTCTAATACATTACAGGTATTTAATAAATGTGTGCTGAATGAGGCTTGCTGATTTGTATCCATCGAGTGACATTGATTTTCAGCTCTTAGATTTTCAGCACTGGGCCTCAGGACTTGGGGCTACTTTTTAAATGATCTGTGCCTCAGTTAAGCTTGACACAGATGGGGTAATGTAAGCACTTAATACACATCTCCACAATGCCGAGAACCTTGCCAAGCTGGAGAATGCCCCGGCAGTAGAAAGATAACCCCACACTGCTCTTCACCTTGAAACTCAGCCTTGTATTCTGGTTTCTGAAACGGTTCAGTGGAAACAGAGATCCGATGTCCAACTCAAACTTTAAAAAAGTACCAGCCAACAGAAATTAGCAAAGCCCACTGTCGTATCCAAATCAATGATTTTATTCGATTATGTTTTCCTCTTAGAACCCCATTTCTAAGCCTGCATTCAGCAAACAACAATCACCTAGTCTGCTAAGTGTTATCACGGCCTCAGAAACAAAAGTCCCAGAGCACTTTGAACTTTGCTGTTGAAAAATCACAACAGAGAAGCAAAGCCTGATATAAAATGGTCAAAAGCCTTTGGATATAAAATTGTGGAACTGGCAGTTTAACAAGGCCCACCCTGCATGCAGCAAAAGGCTGAAAGTCCAAGACAAGCAAAGGCCTGTAGCGGTCGCTTAACAGAATTAGCCCTGCTGCCCTGTTCACATTACACTGCATTTGTCAAGCTGGATAGCCATCTCTGTCTTCCTGGAAGAACCAACTTTTTTTTTTTTAAGTTGACTTTTGTTTTCTGAGCCATGCCAACATTCCAGCCACATGAGAAAGCCTGAAGCGATCTAAACCCCAAATTCAAAGTACTGTTTGTACTACAAACATGTTACAGTTGTGATTGAACAGTACACAAACACATTAGGGGGAGGGAATGGAAACTGAATGGACATTAATTTCTGGGGTTAGCTGCCCAGATGGAATGCTATATTTCAGAGGGCCCATCCAGATGGCAACAGCCTTCCCTAAAGTCTAATTCAAGTCACCATAGGACAAAGTTTGTGGATACTAATTACAGCAGCTCAGCTAGATAATTAAATCAAACATTCAGTAACAATTGAGGACAGAATCCAGCTGGAGTTCTTCAGTCTTTCATAGCAAAACTAGTCTACCAACAATTAAGAGGGCCCAGGGATATATTTACATATATAAAAGTGTGTTGTAACCACTTTTATGGTGTGGCTCATTTGAAGGAAATAAACTAGAGAAATTCTTCACATATTTCATTCCACAAATGTTCTATAAAATTCCTGCTGTAATCGGTCCCTTATAATATTCTTTTTTTTACAACATAGGCCAAGAAACCCAGCATTTTTAAAGAAAATGGCTATTTCACATGATTTGTGATTTAAATTATGTGTTTCTTAATATTGTCAGTAGGACTTAAAACACAAATTGCCAAATGTTTAAAATAACTTTACCTTATTCTCTGCTTAATTTGGATTGATACCATTAGGTAAATTTGTAACTGCTAAGGAAAATAAGGAAGACCTTATTTCCTTTCCTTCTCTCTTTTTTTTGCGGTACGCGGGCCTCTCACTGTTGTGGCCTCTCCCGTTGCGGAGCACAGGCTCCGGACGCGCAGGCTCAGCGGCCATGGCTCATGGGCCCAGCCGCTCCGCGGCATGTGGGATCTTCCCAGACTGGGGCACGAACCCGTGTCCCCTGCATCAGCAGGTGGACTCTCAACCACTGCGCCACAAGGGAAGCCCGACCAGGTTTTTTTAAAGCTAATAAACTGTACAGTTTTTATTCGGTTCAGATGGCACGTTTTGACTCCACAACATAAAAGACTATGTGTATCCTTACATCATGCGTACCCAATAATACCCATCTAGTTTTACTTGAGGCTTTTCTGTACCCTGTTATTTGTTGACTCTCTCTCAAGCAACTACCAGAGCTTCAAGAATTCCCAGTTTTGGTGGGAAGCAGCAGCATAGCACAGGGAGATCTGCTTGGTGTTTTGCTATGACCTAAAAGGGTGGGATAGGGAGGATGGGAGGGAGACTCAAGAGGGAGGGGATATGGGGATATATATATGCATACGGCTGATTCGCCTTGTTGTGCAACAGAAACTAACACGGTATTGTGAAGCAATTATACTTCAATAAAGGTCTATTAAAAAAAAAAGAATTCCCAGTTTCTTCCAATATTCACCAACTGAGGGTAATGAAAACATTAAAGGCTGATTATAGATAACCCACAGTTCTTAGGTTTGGAAATGGTAAAGAAAAGACAGATAAGGAGGAACATTTAAAACAAAACTACAGGGCTTCCCTGGTGTCGCAGTGGTTGAGAGTCTGCCTGCCGATGCAGCGGACGTAGATTCGTGCCCCGGTCTGGGAAGATCCCACATGCCGCGGAGCGGCTAGGCCTGTGATCCATGGCCGCTGAGCCTGCACGTCCGGAACCTGTGCTCTGCAACGGGAGAGGCCACAACAGTGAGAGGCCCGCGTACCGCAAAAAAAAGAAAAAAAGAAAATACAATAACAAATATAGGTGAGAATTTGACATATCGAAAAGCAACTTTTAAATCAGCAAGAACATGCCTCTGTAGTTCTATTACTTTTGGCATTAAGAAATGAATCCTAGAGCTCTTCTCTGAGGTCCTACCCACTGAGGAGGTTGTGAAAACAATAGTTCTTTGCCTCAAGATTGTGGTGACCAGTGGCAAAGCTAAACTGAAGCTACCAGACCTTTACACTAAGTCCCCCGGGCTGTGATGAAGCTCCTGAGGGATTCTGGGGAAGACAAAGTGAGGTCCGGCTGCAGCTAGCCCACCATGAAAATTTCTCTGCACAACTGTCCCAAAGTTTGGATCGCTGAGAATTCCTAAGGAGAGTGAGGAAAAAGAAGAGGAAGAAGGGAAAACCAGAAGGTTGTTTGGAGTGGGGAGGGTCTCAGGCTCTGTCTAGACATCATTCTATATTCCTGTCCAGAAGTGCACGTGGTTGGTCCCCAAGAGAGGCTTATATTATTTTATTTATGCAGCAATTTTACATGGTGGCATCAATTTCACTTTAACAATGGACAAACCATAGTTCTGGGAAGGTAAGTATGGTGACTAAGCTCACACAGCTAATAAATGGGAAGCTGGAACTTAAACACTATACTTTTGTCCAATGCACTGTCCATCTCCCAAAACATAGAGCCAAGGAATGGAAGGGGCAATTAAGGAAGGTCATTGCTCTCTGCTCCTCTCATAGGCCCATTTTCTTCACTCCATCAGACATGTATTAGTAGCTACTTGGTGCGATTAGTAATCTTAATGAGGCCCCTTATTTCTCTTCTTTAATTACTCCCTCAAGGTATATATTTCTCAAAAATGAATACTTATGAAATGAACCATTTCAAACTTACGTTTTTCAAGTGAAGTCTAGAGTTAATAAGTATCTAAACATTACTCCCAAACAAGAGATGTGCACTTTTTCTTTCTCCCTCTTTGATTAACCCCATACGTACCTAACATGTTGAGGTTTCTTGTAATTTTGGTTATAAATGGTTATTAAATTTTAAAAAATCAATGATTTTTGAAATAGCTACTGTTTTCTTTGTTGTCTACAATGTATTGTATTCCAAAGCTTCCTCTTTTTATATTTACTTTAAAAAATTTTTGGAGTAAATCTTGAAAAATTATTTCAGAAAGGATGAACAATTAAGTTTTCTGAGTTCTTCTGTATCTAAAAATATCTTTCTATTGTGTTTGCACTTGAAATTTGGCTGACATAGAATTCTAGGTTCAACTGTTAATTTTTCTTAGAATTTTGAGCATAGTATTCCAGCATTTTCTCACACCCAGTGTTGCTGGGTCTGAGAAATGACAGATAGGTAGTAATCTAATTCTCATTCCTTAGTTGATAACCTTTTCCACTTCTCTGGAAGTGCTTAGGATTTTCATTTTATCACTGGAGTTTTGAAGTTTCATGTGGATGTGATTTACTGTTGTTCATTCATTCATTCTCATAGGCACTTGATGGACCCTGTGAATGAAAAGATGCATATGTTTCTTCATCTCTGGGGAAGTTTCTTCAATAACTTCTATGTCATCTCCTTTTTTCTGTGATCTCTGTTTTTGCTCTGGGATACCTATCAGACAGCCGCTGAAACTTCTGGATCTGTCCTCCAAGTCTTCTTCTCTTCCTTCTTGCCTTCTGTCTCATTTTTCTTTTACACAGCATTTTGGGAGACTTGCTCAGCTTGAGCTTCCAGCTCGCCAATTCATTCTTCAGCTATGTCCATTCTACTTAGATAACTTAAAAAAATTCAACAATAACATTTTAAATTTCTAAACCCTTTAGTTTGTTTTTCTTTTTGGCTATATCCTCTGATTTCTGAGACTATCACTATTGTATTAATTTGCTAGGGCTGCCACGACAAAGCCATAGACATGGTGGCTTAAACAATAGAAATTTATTTTCTCATAGTTCTGGAGACTGGAAGTCCAAGATCAAGGTGCTGAGCAAGGTTAGTTTCCTCTGAGGCTTCTCTCCTTCACTTGCAGATGTCCATCCTCTTACTGCCTCTTCAAATGGTCTTTCCTCTGTGTATGCACATATCTGCTTTCCCTTATGTGTCCTAATCTCTACTTATATAAGGACTCTAGTCTTGGATTAGGGACCACCCAATAACCTCATTTTAACTTAATTACTTTTTTAAAGGCTCTATCTCCAAGTATTCTATACAATCACATTCTGAGTTACTAGGGGGTTAGGGTTTCAAGATATAAATTTTGGGGGAATTCAGCCCTTAATGACTATATAAAATTTTTACTTAAAGACATTTCCCTCACCTTGTTCTATTAATTCTCTTTTCTCAGATGTTAGTTAATCAGTTAGTTGGATTTGGTGCCATTCTTTAGTGGTATTGCTTTAACTCAAATGTTCAGTAATTTTTAGTTGTTTTCTTATCTTTGTCCTTGTTACTTGTGTGAAGATGCTGATTGTAGTAACTGTAGATCACCTTTAATGATAGCATGGGAAGGGTGGAATGCTCTGCTGGATGAGAGGTAAGGAGGTTCCCTGCTCCTCCTTGGGTCAGTTTCTTTTATTTTTTTATTAGAGTATAGTTGATTTACAATGTTGTGTTAGGTTCAGGTGTACAGCAAAGTGAATCAGCTATACATATACATATATCCATTCAGAATATTGAGTAGAGTTCCCTGTGCTATACAGTAGGTTCTTATTAGTTATCCATTTTATATATAGTATTGTATATGTTAATCCTAATCTCCCAATTTATCCCTCTCCCCGCCTTTTGCCCTGGTAACCAGAAGTTTGTTTTCTACATCTGTGACTCTATTTCTGCTTTGTAAATAAGTTCATTTGTACCATTTTAAAAAATTCCACATATAAGCGATATCATATGCTATTTGTCTTTCTCTGACTTACTTCACTCAGTATGACAATTACTAGGTCCATCCATTTTGCTGCAAATGGCATTGTTTCATTCTTTTATATGGCTAATATTCCACTGTATATATGTATCACATCTTCTTTATCTGTTCCTCTGTCAATGGATACTGCCTGGGTCTTGGACCCTGGAGTGGACATCAGTGCTTTACCTCAGTTTCCAATGTTTCTCCTGGCAGCTGTTTAGCAGGATGTGGGAGGGACTAACCAGTTTAGCATCTTCAAAGCTGCCTTCAGACTCTTCCCTATTATTTTATCTGTTGACTGTGGAACTCCCAGAACTGCATGCCACCTTCTTCTGCATGTGTTTCACACTGAGGCTTTTTTCAGTTTTGTGACTCTGCAGATATGATTCTGTCTGTTTACCACCTTTTAGAGATTCCTCAGAAATGTCTTTAGATGGCACACTTTCTTTTCTTCTAACATGTGGTGAATTTATTGTCTTCTATTTTTAATTGATTTGCTTTTCATGAAATTTGGGGTAAGAGTGATAATATGTATAATTGCTTCTAAATTTTTACATTATTATCAAGTAAATCTGGAAATGCCATTATATTATCATTCAGTATCAGTAGATATTCAAATATGTTAAAAGTGCCCTCAATCCCTCTGGCTAGATCACAAATAGTTGTTGTCTAATGCCCAACAGTCTCCATTTCTATCTTCCTAGAACATTTTTACTCCTTCCATTTTTCTCACGTCTTTTCTAAAACGTCTTCAACAGCCATGTAAAACCATAAAACATCTTGACCTTAGGATTTACCTACCTTTTTGATGAACTATATCATTAAAAAAAATCACTATTGACCTGTTGAGAGGAAAAAGATTTAAGGAACAGATGGATTTTGTTTTGGATATGTTGTGTTTGAAATGACTAAGTGATATATACATAGGAACATTGAGCAGCCATTTGGAGATACAGTAGAAAACTTTTCAAGCTCCAGCTTACTGCTCCATTTATTCAAGGAAATCCTACTATATAAGTATTATTATATTATGTACCAGAGATACAAAGATTAGCAAAGCATGATACTTACATTCAAGTAGCTGAAAATCTAGTGAGAATTTCTATAAAAGAAGTGTGTACAGTGGATACAGAGAGTGAGTGGAATAGTGAGGACAAGCCAATCCCAAATCTCTACCCACTCTGTAGATTCTCTTTGGGTTGGAATATGCCAAAGTTAAGTACTGTACACACTTTTTTTTTGTATGTGCTTGGCTGGCTAACTGGGGCACTGTTCAGTATGTATTGTACAACCTATCCTTTTCATGTTAGGGGCTTAATCTTGGGTTTAGTGAAAGTCTCTCCACACCATTCCTCCTCCACCTCTTCACCCACAAAAATGCACAAACTGTTATTCAAACTCTGGAAAAGTGGCTCTTTGGAAGATGAGGTGTGGTTTTCAAGGGGGAGCAGAAGGCCCAGCAGAACATAGACTAGGGAAGAAGGAACACCCAGTTGAGTCTCTGGAGGGAAATCATCACAATGAGAATACGGTGGGGGAATGAGTCTTGATTTCTTGGGAATGGTTTTAGTTATGGGTTGTCAAGAGAAGAAAGGTGTGCTGGATGTTGTTTATTGGCTTTCAACAACATCCTTGCCCTTCTAAGCTCCATCCTGCCTTATAGGGCTGAAATGTTAAAAATTATATACAATGGACTATTAATCAGCCATAAAAAGAAACGAAATTGAGCTATTTGTAATGAGGTGGATGGACCTAGAGTCTGTCATACAGAGTGAAGTAAGTCAGAAAGAGAAAGACAAATACCGTATGCTCACACATATATATGGAATTTAAGGAAAAAAATGTCATGAAGAACCTAGGGGTAAGACAGGAATAAAGACACAGACCTACTAGAGAATGGACTTGAGGACACGGGGAGGGGGAAGGGTAAGCTGTGACAAAGTGAGAGAGTGGCATGGACATATATACACTACCAAATGTAAAATATATAGCTAGTGGGAAGCAGCCACATAGCACAGGGAGATCAGCTCGGTGCTTTGTGACCGCCTGGAGGGGTGGGATAGGGAGGGTGGGAGGGAGGGAGATGCAAGAGGGAAGAGATATGGGGACATATGTATATGTATAACTGATTCACTTTGTTATAAAGCAGAAACTAACACATCATTGTAAAGCAATTATACTCCAATAAAGATGTAAAAAAAAAATTATATTTCCCAGTTTACCTTGTCAGCAGGTTGCAGTCTAGAGTTCTCCAATGTGAGGCTCATGTGTGAATTTGGAGAAGTAGGAAAGAAGGAGGAGCTGTTGATCTTTAGTTGTCGTGACAGGCAGGTGACTGAGCGTCAGCAGAGGATGGAGGTAAGATTTTGCAAAAGACTACTGGGTGTCCTGAGAATTACTCACTCTGATGCTTGTGGAAATTTCTTGGGATTCCTGCCCTTTAAGATATAAATTATTTCTTGAAATACCCAGAATGGCTTCTGTTTTCCTGACTGAACCCTGACTGACTAAAGGGAAATGATTGCTGCCTGAACTGGCATGAAAGTTGCGTATACCATTTGGGGAGCCTAAGTAATTGTCACTTACACAGATGGTTTCCCCAAGAACCAGAGGCATGGATGCTACTGAATAGATAGGACTGAATTTCTGGCAGGGCAGGGCCTGGCACTGGCACTGGGCTAAAGGGACTCTCAGTTTGTCCCATGGCCACAGTGGATCCAGACATTCAGACATTTTGGGCTTTGTCATATCCATGTGCCTTGTAGACCATGAAACTATGTGGGAGATCAAGGTAATGAAAGAATGCAAGGAAATTTATACCCAGATATTGATAATCCTCCAAGGTTTGTATCAATGGTTACTTATTCCTTGAGGCATTTCCCTGAGTTATTTCAGACTTATTTTTATATTTCAAAAATGAAACTCCTTTTAGATGCACTCATGATAGGTCCTGAGTGCATGATAGGTCCTGAGATGCACTCATGAATTCTGTCTGTAATTAGCAGCCTTACAATGAGTTTTCAGCATAAAATATTGGAGTATTTTAAGAAAAGTGTTATGAGTTGGGAATTTGGGATTGACATATCCCAATATCCCAGCCACAACCTCAGTGATGCTTCTGTAATTGATTATTTTTGGTACACGAGTGGTCTGCATAAATGGTTATAATGATCTTGAGACACTTAGAATATATTGTTCAGCTACAGGGACACTGGTATGCACCAAAGTAAAGCAAAATAACCTCATTATTAACCCAACAGTGGAGTTGGCTCTTGATTCCAAACAGGCAGTAGTATAATGGCTCTTGCTGTCACTAACCATTTTGGGAAACCATCATATGAGCAGAGACTGTCGTTCCCTACAAGGATTCAGATCTGGAATTATCACCATGGAAGAAGCCCACATGGTGCCAACAGTAACATGATGGTATTGTGTGTGGGAATGGTGAGCTCAAGTGTTGAGAAATGTGAGCTGGGTAGAAATACAACTACTAAGAGGTAATTTCAATTTCATAATTTTTTTAAGTTGAGATACATTTTTTCATAATGTTTTAATATCTAGTGAAATAATACACATACAGCAAAGAAAAACAGGAAGGTACATGAATGCACAGGGAGAGGCACAGTCCCTGCACACCTCAATTCCCTCCCCAACTCTTTAACTTTCTGTTTTTAGTTCATGTTGTTACCACCAAAATGCTCATTCAAAGCCTATTCTGCTATTTCTTTCATCTTAAAATAATTTTCACACAGTTTCTAGTAATCCTCTGATTTGAAATTTTAAAATTTAGGTCACCTGAACCAACTCCCTCTCTTCTGTCAGGCCTCTTCCCAATTTTAGACAGCCCTTCTGTCAGTTACAGTGTAAATATGTCATATAATTAAGTGCACATTTTTAAAAATCAGATTTATATTTCTTGTCATCTCTATTTCTACACTCACTCTCCAAGAGCTGTTAACTGGGCCTTTGTTAGGGGAGATAATGTTTATTTTATATTCTGTACCATAATTATGTTTTGTCTACTTTGATTGTAGGTTGATTTAAGAGTTCAAAACCAGTACAGTTCCTTAACAAAACTATGATAAAGTAAATGTTATTTATCCAAAGCCAAAAAAAAAAAAATGACAGTTTTAATCTGTTGTCCTTGAGTGCTTTAAAAATAACATCTTGGCAAACATTAAAAATAACATTTTCATAATTAAAACTATTAAATTCAAATCAGTTAAAATACATTTAGGTAAAAGACTAAGATCAGAAGGAAGAAGTAGAACTATCTCTGAAGATAACAGGATTGTTCACATAGATAATCTTAAGGAACCTATAAACTAGCCATTAGAATACATAAGTAAATTTATCAAGTTCACAGGATACAGTGCTAATGTTAGCAAATCAATTTTATTCATATATAATAATAGCAGTAAATAATCAGAAAGTGAAATAAAAACAATTTACAATAACACCAAAAAGCATAACATATTGAACAACTAACTGTTGTTCAATTTGTTTGCCAACAAATCAGATAACCTAGATGAAATGGACAAACCCCTAGAAACACAAAACCTACCAGGAATGAATCATGAGGAAATAGAAAATGTGAATAAATCTATAACCAATAAGGAGATTAAAAATGTAATAAAAACCTCCCAACAAAGAAAAACCTTGGATCTTATGGCTTCACTGGTGAATTTTACCCAATATTTAAAAAATAGTTAACATCAATTCTCCTCAAACTCTTCCAAAAAATTGAAGAGGAGGGAACACTTCTTAACCCATTCTGTGAGGTCAGCATTACTCTGATATCAAAGCCAGAAAAAGACGCTACAAGAAAACTACAGAGCAGTATCCCTTATGAACATTGATTCAAAAATCCTCAACAAAATACTAGCAAACCAAGTTTAACACCACATTAGAAAGATCACACACCATGACCAATGGAATTTATTCCTTGAATGCAAAGATGGCTTAACATATGAAAATCAAGCAGTCTCTTACACCACATTAACAGAATTAAGCAAAGAAATACATTATCTTCTTAATTGAGGTAGAAAAAGCATTTGACAACATTCAACACCGTTTCATGAGAAAAACATTTAACAAAATAGAAATAGAGGATAACTACTTCAATATGATAAAAGCCATATATGAAAAATGCATAGTAAATATACTGTAAATACCAATGTTTTATAAGATCAATGTTGTAAGACTGAAAGCTTTTCTTTCAAGCTCAGGAACAAGGTAAGGATGACTGCTTTCATCATTTCTATTCAACGTGGTACTGGAAGTCATAGCCAGAGCAATTAGGCAAGAAAAAGAAATAAAAGTCAAGCAACTCAGAGAGAAGAAATAAAATGATCTGTTTGTAGATGATATGATCTTATATGTAGAAAACCCTAAAGAGTCACCAAAAAAATGTAATAACTAATAAAATAATTCAATAAATTTATTGGATACAAAATAAACATACAAAAATCAGTTGTGTTTTTATACAATAACAATGAACAATCCCCAGAGGAAATTAGGAAAACAATGCCATTTACAAAAGGATCACAATAATAAAATATGTAGAAATAAACATAACTAAGGAGGGGTGCAAACCTCTAAGATAGTCCCATCCACCAGAGGGCAGAGAGCAGAAGCAAGAAGAACTACAATCCTGCAGCCTGTGGAACAAAAACTACATTCACAGAGAGATAGACAAGATGAAAAGGCAGAGGGCTATGTACCAGATGAAGGAACAAGATAAAACTCCAGAAAAACAACAAAATGAAGTGGACATAGGCAACCTTCTAGAAAAAGAATTTAGAATAATGATAGTGAAGATGATCCAGTACCTCATAAAAAGAATGGAGGAAAAGATCAAGAAGATGAAAGAAATGTTTAACAAAGACCTAGAAGAATTAAAGAACAAAAACCTAGAAGAGTTAAAGAACAAACAAACAGAGATGAACAATACAATAACTGAAATGAAAAATACACTAGAAGAAATTAATAGCAGAATAACTGAGGCAGAAGAATGGATAAGTGACCTGGAAGACAGAATGCTGAAATTCACAGCCACGGAACAGAATAAGGCAAAAAAAGAAAAAAAATAAATAAAAAAGAAAACAAATGAAGACCTCTGGGAAAATTAAATGTAACAACATTTGCATTATAGGCATCCCAGAAGGAGAAGAGAGAGAGAAAGGACCTAAGAAAATATTTGAAGAGATTGTAGTGGAAAACTTCCCTAACATAGGAAAGGAAATAGTCACCGAAGTGCAGGAAACACAAAGAGTCCCAGGCAGGATAAACCCAATGAGAAACATGCCGAGACACACAGTAATCAAATGGACAAAAATTAAAGACAAAGAAAAATTATTGAAAGCAACAAGGGAAAAATGACAAATAACATACAAGGGAGCTCCCATAAGGTTAACAGCTGATTTCTCAGCAGAAACTCTACAAGCCAGAAGGGAGGGCCATGATATATTTAAAGTGATGAAAGGGAAGAACCTACAACCAAGATTACTCTATCTGGTAAGGATCTCATGCAGATTTGACAGAAAAATCAAAACTTTACAGACAAGCAACAGCTAAGAGAATTTAGCACCACCAAACCAGCTCTACAACAAATGCTAAAGGAACTTCTCTAAGTGGGAAACACAAGAGAAGAAAAGGACCTACAAAAACAAATGAATAACAATTAAGAAAATGGTAATAGAAATATACATATCAATAATTACCTTAAACGTGAATGGATTAAATGCTCCAACCAAAAGACAGAGGCTCACTGAATGGATACAAAAACAAGACCCATATATATGCTGTCTACAAGAGGCCCACTTCAGACCTAGGGACACATACAGACTGAAAGTGAGGGGTTGGAAAAAGATATTCCATGCAAATGGAAATCAAAAGAAAGCTGGAGTACCAATACTCATATCAGATAAAGTAGACTTTAAAATAAAGAATGTTACAAGAGACAAGGAAGGACACTACATAATGATCAAGAGATCAATCCAAGAAGAAGATATAACAATTATAAATATATTTGCACCCAACATAGGAGCACCACAACACATAAGGCAACTGCTAACAGTTATAAAAAAGGAAATCAACAGTAACACAGTAATAGTGGGGGACTTTAACACCTCACTTACACCAATGGACAGATCATCCAAACAGAAAATTAATAAGGAAACATAAGGTTTTAATGACATGACAGACCAGCTAGATTTAATTGATATTTATAGGACATTCCATCCAAAAACAGATTAAACTTTCTTCTCAAGTGCAAATGGAACATTCTCCAGGATAGATCACATCTTGTATCACAAATCAAGCCTTGGTATATTTAAGAAAATTGAAATCATATCAAGCTTCTTTTCTGACACAATGCTATGAGATTAGAAATTAGTTACAGGGAAAAAAAGTAAAAAACACAAACACATGGAGGCTAAACAATACAGAACTAAATAACCAAGAGATCACTGAAGAAATCAAAGAGAAAATCAAAAAAATACCTAGAGACAAATGATAATGAAAACACGATGATCCAAAACCTATGGGATGCAGCAAAATCAGTTCTAAGAGGGAAGTTTATAGCAATACAAGCCTATCTCAGGAAAGAAGAAAAATCTCAAGTAAACAAATTAACCATAGAGCTAAAGGAACTAGAGAAAGAAGAAAAAACCCCCCCCAAAGTTAGCAGAAGGAAATAAATCATAAAAATCAGATCAGAAATAAATGAAAAAGAAATGAAGAAAATGATAGCAAAGATCAATAAAACTAAAAGCTGGTTCTTTGAGAAGATAAAAAAAATTGATAAACCATTAGCCAGACTCATCAGGAAAAAAAGGGAGAAGACTCAAATCAATAGAATTAGAAATGAAAAAGGAGAAGTAACAACTGACACTGCAGAAATACAAAAGATCATGAGAGATTACTACAAGCAACTTTATGCCAGTAAAATGGACAACCTGTAAGAAATGGACCAATTATTAAAAAGGTATAACCTTCTAAGACTGAACCAGAAAGAAATAGAAAATATGAATAGACCAATCACAAGTAATGAAATTGAAACTGTGATAAAAATTCTTCCAACAAACAAAAGCCCAGGACCACAGGGTTTCACAGGTGAATTCTATCAAATATTTAGAGAAGAGCTAACACCTATCCTTCTCAAACTCTTCCAAAAAAATGCAGAGGGAGGAACACTCCCAAACTCATTCTATGGGGTCATCTTCACTGTGATAAAAAAACCGGACAAAGATACTACAAAAAAAGAAAATTACAGACCAATAAAACTGATGACTATAGATGCAAAAATCCTCAACAACATACTAGCAAACCAAATCCAATAACACATAAAAAGGATCATACACCATGATCAAGTGGGATTTATCCCAGGGATGCAAGGATTCTTCAGTATAAGCAAATCAATCAAGGTGATACACCATATTAACAAACTGAAGAGTAAAAAACATATGATCACCTCAATAGATGCAGAAAAATCTTTTGTCAAAATTCAACACTGATTTATGATAAAAACTCTCCGGAGAGTGGGAATAGAGGGAATCCACCTCAACATAATTAAGGCCATATATGACAAATCCACTGCACACATCATTCTCAATGGTGAAAAACTGAAAGCACTTCCTCTAAGATCAGGAACAAGACAAGGATGTCCACTATTGCCACTGTTATTCAACATAGTTTTGGAAGTCGTAGCTATAGCAATCAGAGAAGAAAAAGAAATAACAGGAATACAAATTGGAAAAGAAAAAGTAAAATTGTCACTGTTTTCAGATGACATAATCCTATACACAGAGAATCCTAAAGATACCACCAAAAAACTACTAGAGCTCATCAATGAATTTGGTAAAGTTGCAGGATACAAGATTAATGCACAGAAATCTCTTGCATTCCTATACACTAATGATGAAAAATCTTAAGAGAAATTAAGGAAACACTCCCATTTACCATTGCAACAAAAAGAATACAATACCTAGGAATAAACCTAGCTAGGGAGACAAAAGACCTGTATGCAGAGAACTATAAGACACTGATGAAAGAAGTTAAAGATGATACCAACAGATGGAGAGATATACCATGTTCTTGGATTGGAAGAATCAATATTGTGAAAATGACTATACTACCGAAAGCAATTTACAGATTCAATGCAATCCCTATCAAATTACCAATGGCACTTTTTGCAGAACTAGAACAAAAAATCTTAACAGTTGTATAGAGACATAAAAGACCCTGAATAGCCAAAGCAGTCTTGAGGGAAAAAAGCAGAGTTGGAGGAATCAGACGCCCTGACTCAGACTATACTACAAAGCTATAGTAATCAAGACAATATGGCACTGGCACGAAAACAGAAATATAGATCAATGTAACAGGATAGAAAGCCCAGAGATAAACCCAAGCACCTATGGTCAACTAAACTATGACAAAGGAGGCAAGGATATTCAATGGAGGAAAGACAGTCTCTTCAATAAGTAATGCTGGGCAAACTGGACAGCTACACCTAAAAGAATGAAATTAAAACCCTCCCTAACACCATACACAAAAATAAACTCAAAATGGACTAGAGACCTAAATGTAAGACTGGACACTATAAAACTCTTAAAGAACACTCTGTGACATAAGTCACAGCAAGATCTGTTTTGATCCACCTCCTAGAGGAATGGAAATAAAAACAAAAATAAACAAATGGGACCTAATGAACCTTAAAAGCTTTTGCAAAACAAAGGAAACTACAAACAAGACAAAAAGACAACCCTCAGAATGGGAGAAAATATTTGCAAGCGAATCAGTGGACAAAGGATTAATCTCAAAAATATATAAACAGCTCATGCAGATCAATATTAAAAAAATAAACAATCAAAAAATAGGCAGAAGATCTAAATAGACATTTCTCAAAAGAAGATATACAGATGGCCAAAAAGCACATGAAAATCTGCTCAACATCACTAATTATTAGAGAAATGCAAATCAAAACTACAATGAGGTATCACCTCACATCAGTTAGAATGGGCATCATCAGAAAATCTACAGACAACAAATGCTGGAGAGGGTGTGGAGAAAAAGGAACACTCTTGCACTGTTAGTGGGAATGTAGATTGATACAACCAGTATGGAGGTCCCTCAAAAAACTAAAAATAGAACTACCTTATGACCCAGCAATCCCACCACTGAGCATATACCCAGAGAAAACCATAATTCAAAAAGACACATGCACCCCAATGTTCATTGCAGCACGATTTACAATAGCCAGGTCATGGAAGCAACCTAAATGCCCATCGACAGACGAATGGATAAAGAAGATATTGTACATATATACAATGGAATATTACTCAGTCATAAAAAGGAACAAAATTGGGTCATTTGTAGAGACGTGGATGGATCTAGAGACTGTCATACAGAGTGGTGTAAGTCAGAAAGAGAAAAACAAATATTGTATATTAATGCATATATGTGGAACCTAGAAAAATGGTACAGATGAACCGGTTTGCAGGGCAGAAATAGAGACACAGATGTAGAGAACAAACGTATGGACATCAAAGGGGGAAAGTGGCAGGGAGCAGGGGGGCTTGGTGTTGTGATGAATTGGGTAATTGGGTTTGACATGTATACACTAATATGTATAAAATGGATAACTAATAAGAATCTGCTGTATAAAAAAATAAATAAAATAAAATTCAAAAATTCAAAAAAAAATAATATAGAACATTTCAGGAGTATTCGCCATTTCCATATCGAACTATCAATCATTTACAAGCATCCCAATCATGTTCATTTGTAAAATACATTAAAAGAAGCCCAATGTTCAGTAAATACCAACTGAATTTGAGACCTACTTTTGGGAACTTAGAGGCTGATCAAGAAGGAAGTTTCATTTAGGATTTTGTAATGTTTAAGTATTTGACCAAAATAAGTTACCCTCAAGTGGTATTGAAGGTTTACTTGAAATGTGATAAAAATATACATACATATATATATATATATATATATATATATATATATATATATATATATATATATGTAAAATAAACCTGATTTAGGAAGTGATGAACAGTTTGTTTAAAGGTTGGTGGTTACCTTGGATGGGAAAGATAATATTAAAGGCTCTTCCATATAAACTTTAGACAAAGTTTTGGGGTTTTTTAGTTTTTAAATTTTTTATTGAAGTATATTTAATTTACAGAGTTGTGTTAGTTTCAGGTATACAGCAAAGTGATTCAGTTATACATACACACACACACACACACACACACACACACACACATTCTTTTTCAGGTTCTTTTCCATTATAGGTTATTAGGTAAAGTGTTATTTTTTGGGAGCATAATTAGTACTTTATTTCACTTTTTCCTTTACATTGATGATTTTTAAATTGGGATTTTCTTTTTGAAGATTAAAAATTATAGTGTTACAGTTTACACAGTTCCACAAGAGAGCTCTAATTACTCGTCACTGCCCTGAAAGAATTCCTGCATCTCTTTTTTTTTTTTTTGGTCTTTTCTTTTCTTCTTTTTGACCATGCTGTGCAGCATGTGGGAACTTAGTTCCCCGACCAGGGATAGAATCCAGGCCCTCAGCAGTGAGAACTCGGAGTTAGACAAAGTTTTCTTTTAAGTGATTTAAATTTTTTTCTATTTTATTTATTTATATTTTTGGTTTACCCTGAGTTTTGTTGTGGCCCCTAAATATTCCCTAGGCCATTGTTTGGTCCTTCTGAAATTTCCAGGTTGAAAAATGTATCTTTTTCCCAGTAAAGCTGTGGAGTTGGTAAACTGCCTTGGAAGTCAAGATAGTGTTGTTTTATGCACTCCTTGCAGAAATCACCAACAACAATCTGTGGACACTAACTCTTCATCAAGGCCAATGCCATCCTCACTGTCGAATGCACATGGTGCCCCTGTCCTGAAGGGGCACAGGAAGGACAGGAGGTGAGCGATGGTGTCAAGCAAGGGAGTCAGCTAGGAAGAGGCTTGCATGATAAGTTTTAAAAAGAAAAAGAGGAACTTAGAGACTTAAAAATCCAATTCTGAATATTAAAGAGTTTGGGAAAAATGACTTGAGTGAGAGCTAAAAGCTTGACAGAGACACAAGAAAATAAAAGCCAACTTCATAAGACTGAAGAAAAATGGCTAGTGTAATGCAGGAAGTGATGGGTGGCAGATAAAAAGGCACTGCCTGATAGTCAAGGTAAAATAAGGGATTCTGTGATGTGTGGGTGCAGAAGGAACTACTGAAAGCCTTCAACGAGCATTTGGACCTGATATAGACAACCAAGAGTTCTGTTGACTTCTATCTGTTTTTTTTTTGTTTTTCTTTGGTTTTTTTTTTTTTTGCGGTACGCGGGCCTCTCACTGTTGTGGCCTCTCCCGTTGCAGAGCACAGGCTCTGGACGCGCAGGCTCAGCGGCCATGGCTCACGGGCCCAGCCGCTCCACGGCATGTGGGATCTTCCCAGACCAGGGCACGAACCCGTGTCCCCTGCATCGGCAGGCGGACTCTCAACCACTGCGCCACCAGGTAAGCCCTTCTATCTGTGTTTTTAACCAGATTGATGCCCAGCAAACATCTCCCAGCCCCCATTCTTCATGGCTTTCTGGCTGGAGCACCATGAACTCTGCCTTCTCTTAGGCTTAGTTTCTGCCAACAGCCAGTCCAGAGGATCACTCACCAAGGAAAGCGAGCCTGTTTTTCTGGAAACCATCTGGAGCATTCTAAAACCATTCTTCTGCTCTCCCAGCTTGCGTTGCCTCCTCTTTGCTCATCAAGCCGCAGCTTCCCAATGCCAGAGCTTCTCTGCACACTTGGGATAGAGAGGTTCTTGAGTGTGTAAACCTCAGGGCACGGTTTTGGGTGAGGTGTTTAAAACCACCATCTCAATCCCTCTTGACCCTTCCTGGATGAAATCCCAAAACAATCACAGTATGAACAGAATGCTTAGTCCTACTTTTTTCACTTGGTAGCTCTGTGACTGTGGGCAATTTAATTGACCTCTGGGACTTGGTTTCCTCATCCTTAAAATGGGGATAATAAAAGTACCTACCTCGTAGAGTTGCTGTGAGAATAAAGTGAGATACTGTATGTTCAGCAGTTACTTTACAGGTAGACAGAATGTTAATAACTGGACAGATGGGACCAATTATTCTTATTCATTTATTTTTATTGCTGTATCAGCAATAAATTTTGGAACTTTGGAATGTAGATGGGAACTAAAATAAGGGGACTGGTGTCATTTTTCCTTTTGATCTCACTCTTTGCTTTTGGGGGGCCTGGACAGGAAAACAATGGCAGTGGCAGAGTGATGGCAGTCATAGCAGGAATAGTAATAGCTGATTTTTGTGGATGGCTTTGTGCCAGGGACTGTGCTGAGGACACAAATCTCCATCACATCTCTCATTGCCACTGCTCTTATAGCTAGAGGTGCAGCTGGTCCTGGAGCCATCGTATCTCTTCCAGCAAAAGGCTGCCTAGTCTCTCACCCAGTGAGTTGAGATGCTTGAGCTTTTCCGTAGAGAATCTTTTAAGATGCTCTGCCTAACTGCTGGACCCCTAACTTAAGTGCTGTCCTAAGATTGTAAACACTGAACTGGAAGTTCCAAATTCCATGGCATCTCCCGAAAAATGGAAGAGCAAGGTGGCATGACCAAGAACCTGGGTTCCAAGACCCAGATCCCTTCATTCAGAGTAATTCATTTTGGTCTATTTTCTGCATTGATACCCCCCACCCCCTGACCTCATTTGTAAAGCTTTTTAGACAAAAGCCTCATAGTTTTCAAAAAAAACTGTGAAAACCACTGCACTAAACTTGGTCTCCTTATGTAAAATGACATACTCTGCAGTATTGTGATAACCAACTCAGTGTTGAATTCTTGAAGGTTTGAAAAGCCCTATGAGGTTTTCAAAGGTGATGAAAAATGATGAAAACATCATTTTTAGGTATCATCTCATTTCTATGTTGGTAGCTTTATTTATACAAAACTGGACAGCTTGATTTTGATCAAGTATAAAGTTGGGCATGCCCAGATTTGGAATATTCTCTTGTGAGTCTCCTTCCTTTGTGGTTCAGTGATGAGAAAGCCCAGTTTCAATCAAATAACCTGACACTCATTTTTCTTGATTCTTCAAGTGATAGTATTTTCCAAGAACACTTGAGTTTAGCAGTGTACCCTCTGAGATTCACATCATAGCTTTGTCCATTGCGTTTTATGCATAGCATGCTGTGGTTATGTACAATAGTATTTTCCAAGACAGGGAAGCTCCTCATGATTGTATTCACTGGTCCAGGCCTACAATTGGTTGGGAAATCACAACACTATCGCCATGTATGAGTTATCTGCCTCTTGCTTTCAAGCAGGCCCCTCTGTTTTAAAGCAGTGGCACTTACATAAATGCCAGACTTACGCATCTTATGCTTACTTACATGTGAAATTCTCAAACTACACAATCTTGGATTGCTCAGTGTTGTGACAGACAAACCAATGCAAGCACTAAAAAAGTCTAGATAAAACAAAGCTATAATAGAATCTTTTTTGAAATTTGGTAGAGGCAGGGAGAGGACCTGGAAGGTCTGTGTTCGGGACCCAGAACTTACTCTATGTGTCTCTTCATTTAGGTGGTCCTGATCTGTACCGTTGATAGTAAAACTGTAATCACATAGTAAAACTGACGAAAGTGTTCTGAGCACATGGGGTACATTCTAAACATTCATTAATCAACTGAACAGATGGGGGCATGGTACTAGCAGGAAATATTAGGTTTCTTTAAAGAAGTCTGATCACAGCTTTCACTTAGTTCCCTCAGTGTTTCAGTCAGGACTCTCCAGAGAAGCAGAATAAATAGGATATATATAGACAGAGAGATTTATTTTCAGGAACTGACTCATGCAATTATGAGAGCTGGAAAGTCCAAAAGATATAGGGCAAGCCAGCAGGCTGGAAATTCAGGTAAGAGTTGACATTGTAGTCTTGAGTCCAAAATAGGGCAGGCTAGACAGGCTAGAAACTTAAGTAGGCTTTCTATGTTGCAATTGTGAGTTAAAATTCCTTCTTCTTGGGACTTCCCTGGCGGCACAGTGGTTAGGACTCCTCGCTTCCACTGCTGGGGGCACAGGTTCGATCCCTGGCTGGGGCACGAAGATCCTGCATGCCGCATGGTGTGGCCAAAGTAAAATAAAATTCCTTCTTCTCCAGGGAACTTCAGTCTTTTTCTTAAGGCCTTCAACTGATTGGATAAGGCCCGCACACACTATGGAGGGTAATATGCTTTTCTCAAAGTCCACTGACTGTAAATGTTAATCACATCTAAAAACTACTTTCACAGCAATGTCTAGACTGATGTTTGACCAGACAACTGGGGGCCATAGAGTAGCCAAGTTGACACACAGGATAAACAATTACACTCATTATTCTCTTTCTACTTTCTACTGCTATGAGTCAGCTTCTACCAGAAAAAAAATCTTTACACAAATCTGCTCACACTGTACTTTTATGTCCTTAACTGAAGCTATCAGGACATTAAGACAAAAAGATTGTCCTTATTGGCATGGATTTTTCTTTCTTGCTAGATGTTGTTATGGGTCATGGGGTTGATCTTAATAATTAAAGCAGTAAGATATGAGCACAAGAAGAAACAAACCCATAGCAGTGACTAGAAAGTCTCAAAATAAACTCAAATTAACCTCCAAAAATATATTAATTTGCTGAAGAGGTCATGGCACTTGATTGACTGGTAGATCATAAACCAGTAACCCTATCCAAACATTTTATCGCTAAGAACACTTGATAATTAGGAGTTAGAGAGATACTGATAGAATGATTCCACTACCTTGCTCAGCTGTGACCACATTACGTGGCACATTTCCTTCATCTTTACATACTTGATAAGGGAAGAGGTGGAAAGATAACCAACATTCACTGAGTGCCTGTTATGCCACATGCCCTATTCTAGGTACTTTACATACTGTATGTAATTCATGTTTCTCAAACTACTCTGTATATTTAGTGACAACCAGGGTTGGGGCCGAGGAATCTGTGTTTTTAATGAAATTTATTCTTGGTTCCAATGATGTAAAAAGATTGTCATTGTTCTCATCTTGCAAAAGCAAGAAAATTGAAGCACCAAGAAATTAAACAATTTGTTAGGACACCCAACTGACACAAGGTAGAGCTATGTGTTCAGTCTCAAGGAAGTTGGCTTCAAAGCCAACTTCATCCCTAGGTGATGCCACGGGCCAGTGAAACTCTATTTGCACTCTGTGCTTGCAACAGTGGTTTCACTGCCATGTCCATAGCAGCTCTAGCTCCCCGATGCCTTTTTTTTCTTCCCATCACCTGCCTCTAGGACCCAGCATCATAGAGTCTCTTGAATTATACTATTGATTATTATATGATAAGATTTTGCTCAGTAGCTTGAGCAAAAAGATGAACTAATGAGTTCCATATCATATTTCTTAATAATCTCTAGCTATACCTCTATAAGGGAAAAAAAGTTTGGGAATTACAACTAGCCATTTCTAATCAACAAAGCTTGTCAAGAATTTGGAGGCTTCCATCAGCTGAGGTGTTTCTCAAACAAAACACGGTCCCAAGTCCTAGAATCTTTCAGCTCGTTAATGTCTCCATGGACGCTTCTACATGACTTTACATTGTTTTATTTAAAATTTCTGCTTCCTTACCTCTGAAAATAGTGTATTTAGAGGTGCTACATGCTTTAAAAGTGTACAACTGTGAAAAATGACATGACGCTGAAACAAGCAGAACCTCTGGCAGAAAGTTGAAATTGAGGCGACCCAAGATCTCAGCCAGTACATAGTGTTTCTGCCTACTCCAAATCTTCAGCAGTTTTGTGAGTTCTTTTCCCTCATTTTTTTTTTGAGTACATACATCAATATGTACTGTGGCATAGTGTCTGGATTTCCAAAAATCCAGAAACATGAGTCAGCTCTTTGACTATTTTCTACAAATTTGGTAAAGTACTGTATTCATGGAATCCAAGTGTGTTTTTCAGGAATTACATCCCTGTGCCTCCACACTGAGAGTCCTGATCAGTGTGTGATGTTCTGAAGTGTTCTGCATTTACTTTCTAAGGGCAATGTTGTCAGGATAGATAATTATTCAGAACAGGTGAATAATGCAATGGTTTAATACATTTAATATTCCTGTTAATGTAAAATGTCATATACAATCATATATAATATAGTTCCAACTTAAGAATATCCTTTTAACTCTGTAAGACTGGTAGAAATCCTTGTAGGAGCATGTTATGAGTTGAATTGTGTATCCTCAAGAAAGATATGTTGACATCCTAACTCCAGGTAACTCAGAATAAATACGACTTTATTTAGAAATAGGGTCATTGAAGACATAGTTAGTTAGGTTAAGATGAGATCACACTGGAGTAGGGTGGAACTGTAGTCCAATATGACTAGTGTCCTTATAAAAAGGAGAAACTCGGACATAGACACAGACATGCACAAACAGAAGATTATGTGAAGAGACATATGGGGAGAAGACGGCCATGTGAAGATGGAAGCAAAGATTCAAATTATATGGCCACCAGACAAATAACGCCTGAGACCATGGGAAACTAGGAAGAGACAAGGAGGGATCTTCCCCCAGATGGTGCAGAAGGAGCATGGCCCTGTCATCTCCTGGATTTGAGACTTCTAACCTCCAGAACCATGACACAATAAATTTCTGTTGTTCTAGGCCACCCAGTTTGTGGTACTTCATTATGGCAGCCTCAGGAAGCTAATACAAAGCCTTTGCTGGTATTTGCAGCTGTGACTGCCAGAAAATGTGTGAGGAAGCCAGAACTAAACTGAGGTTGCTGATTAAGTAAACTTATCCAGCTCAGGGCTCTAAACGTCATTTGCATCTAAGATTTCCAAAGGTAGTGTCTATATTCATGACCTCTCCCCGAGCTATAGGATCAAATCTCCAACTGCTCACTGGATAGATTTCTAAATGACATCTCAAAACTAGCATGACCAAAGCAGGTCATTGAATTCGATGCCCACCCAAACTTCCCCTAGTCTACCCTATCTAAGTGAATGACACCACCATCTAAGTTATTCAAGCTCAAATCAAGAATCTTCTTCCTTCTTCCCTGCCACCATAAACAATCCATCTGTGTGTCATCTAAGTTCTATCTCCAAAATAAATTCCAAGTCAGTAGATTTTACTACAAATCTACTTCTCAGACTTCCTCTAAGATGTAGATTTGTAATAAAAGAATGAAAATATTTTTTAAAAAAGAATTAATTAAAAATGCCATTGGGAATTTGATACGGATTGCATTGAAAGTGTAGATTGCTTTGAGACATCTGGACATCTTAACAATACTAGGTCTTACAATCAATGAACACAGGATGTCTTTCCATTTATTTGTGTCTTCTTTAATTTCTTTCAGCAACATTTTATAGCTTTCAGTGTACAAGTTTTTACCTCCTTTGTTATGTTTTTTGTTGAATTTTATTTTATTTTTTATACAGCAGTTTCTTATTAGTTATCCATTTTATACATATTAGTGTATATATGTCAATCTCAATCTCCCAATTCATCACACCACCAAACCCCCTGCCACTTTCCCCCCTTGGTGTCCATATGTTTGTTCTCTACATCTGTGTCTCTATTTCTGCCCTGTAAACTGGTTCATCTGTACCATTTTTCTAGGTTCCACATATATGCATTAATATACGATATTTGTTTTTCTCCTTCTGACTTACTTCACTCTGTATGACAGTCTCTAGATCCATCCATGTCTCTACAAATGATCCAATTTTGTTCCTTTTTATGACTGAGTAATATTCCATTGTATATATGTACAATATCTTCTTTATCCATTCGTCTGTCGATGGGCATTTAGGTTGCTTCCATGACCTGGCTATTGTAAATCATGCTGCAGTGAACATTGGGGTGCATGTGTCTTTTTGAATTATGGTTTTATCTGGGTATATGCCCAGTGGTGGGATTGCTGGGTCATATGGTAATTCTATTTTTGGTTTTTTAAGGAACCTCCATACTGTTCTCCATAGTGGTTGTATCAATTTACATTCCCACCAACAATGCAAGAGGGTTCCCTTTTCTCCACACCCTCTCCAGCATTTGTTGTTTGTAGATTTTCTGATGATGCCCATTCTAACTGATGTGAGGTGATACCTCACTGTAGTTTTGATTTGCATTTATCTAATAATTAGTGATGTTGAGTAGCTTTTCATGTGCTTCTTGACCATCTGTATATCTTCTTTGGAGAAATGTCTATTTAGGTATTCTGCCCATTTTTTGATTGGGTTGTTTGTTTTTTAAATATTGAGCTCCATGAACTGTTTATATATTTTGGAGATTGATCCTTTGTCGGTTGATTCACTTTCAAACATTATCTCCCATTCTGAGGGTTGTCTTTTTGTCTTGTTTGTAGTTTCCTTTGCTTTGCAAAAGCTTTTAAGTTTCATTAGGTCCCATTTGTTTATTTTTGTTTTTATTTCCATTTCTCTAGGAAGTGGATCATAAAAGATCTTGCTGTGATTTATGTCAAAGAATGTTCTTCCTATGTTTTCCTCTAAGAGTTTTATAGTGTCCAGTCTTACATTTAGGTCTCTAATACATTTTGAGTTTATTTTTGTGTATGGTGTTAGGGAGGGTTTTAATTTCATTCTTTTACATGTAGCTGTCCAGTTTTCCTGGCACCACGTATTGAAGAGACTGTCTTTTCTCCACTGTATATACTTGCCTCCTTTGTCATAGCTTAGTTGACCATAGGTGCATGGGCTTATCTCTGGGCTTTCTATCCTGTTCCATTAATCTATATTTCTGTTTTTGTGCCAGTACCATATTGTCTTGATTACTGTAGTTTTGTAGTATAGTCTGAAGTCAGGGAGTCTGATTCCTCCAGTTCCATTTTTTCCCTCAAGACTGCTTTGGCTATTCAGTATAATTTGTGTCTTCATACAAATTTTAAGACTTTTTGTTCCAGTTCTGTAAAAAATGCCATTGGTAATTTGATAGGGATTGCATTGAATCTGTAAATTGCTTTGGGTAGTATAGTCATTTTCACAATGTTGATTCTTTCAATCCAAGAACATGGTATATCTCTCCATCTGTTTGTATCATCTTTAATTTCTTTCATCAGTGTCTTATAGTTCTCTGCATACAGGTCTTTTGTCTCCTTGGTAGGTTTATTCCTAGGTATTTTATTCTTTTTGTTGCAATGGTAAATGGAAGTGTTTCCTTAATTTCTATTTCAGATTTTTCATCATTAGTGTATAGGAATGCAAGAGATTTCTGTGCATTAATTTTGTATCCTGCAACTCTAACAAATTCATTGATGAGCACTAGTAGTATTCTGGTGGCATCTTTAGGTTAATCTATACCATATTTCTAGGATCCATGTATATGCGTTAATCCTGAATCTTTAGGATTCTCTATGTATAAGATCATGTCATCTGCAAACAGTGACAGTGTTACTTTTTCTTTTCCAATTTGTATTCCTTTTATTACTTTTCCTTCTCTGATTGCCGTGGCTAGGACTTCCAAAACTTTGTTGAATAACAGTGGTGATAGTGGACATCCCTGTCTTGTTCCTGATCATAGAGGAAATGCTTTCAGTTTTCTACCATTGAGAATGATGTGTGCTGTGGGTTTGTCATATATGGCTATTATTATGTTGAGGTAGGTTTCCTCTATGCCCACTTTCTGGAGAGTTTTTATCATATATGGGTGTTGAATTTTGTCAAAAGGTTTTTATGAATCTATTGAGATGATCATATGCTTTTTACTCTTCAATTTGTTAATATGGTGTATCACATTGATTGATTTGCATATACCAAAGAATCCTTACAAAACTGGGATAAATCCCACTTCATCATGGTGTATGATCCTTTTAATGTGTGGTTGGATTCTGTTTGCTAGTATTTTTGCATCTATAGTCATCAGTGATATTGGTCTGTAATTTTTTTTTTGTATTATCTTTGTCTGGTTTTGGTATCAGGGTGATGGTGGCCGCATAGAATGAGTTTGGGAGTATTCCTTCCTCTGCAATTTTTTGGAATAGTTTGAGATGGATGGGTGTTAGCTCTTCTCTAAAAGTTTGATAGAATTCACCAGTGAAGCCATCTGGTCCTGGACTTTTTTTTTGCTGGAAGATTTTAAATCACAGTTTCAATTTCATTACCTGTGATTGGTCTGTTGATATTTTCTATTTCTTCCTGGTTCAGTCTTGGAAGGTTATACCTTTGTAAGAATTTGTCCATTTCTTCCATGTTGTCCATTTTATTGACATAGAGTTGCCTGTAGTAGTGTCTTAGGATGCTTTGTATTTCTGCGGTGTCTGTTGTAACTTCTCCTTTTTCATTTCTAATTTTATTGATTTGAATCCTCTCCCTCTTTTTCTTGATGAGTCTGGCTAATGGTTTATCAATTTTGTTTATCTTCTTAAAGAACCAGCTTTTAGTTTTATTTATCTTTGCTATTTTTTTCTTTGTTTCTATTTCATTTATTTCTGCTCTGATCTTTATAATTTCTTTCCTTCTACCTACTTTGGGTATTGTTTGTTCTTCTTCTCTAGTTCCTCAGGTATAAGGTTGATTGTTTATTTGAGATTTTTCTTGTTTTTTAAGGTAGGCCTGTATTGCTATAAACTTCCCTCTTAGAACTGCTCTTGCTGCATCCCATAGGTTTTGAATCATTGTGTTTTCATTGTAATTTGTCTCTGGGTATTTTTTGATTTCCTCTTTGATTTCTTCAGTGATCTCTTGGTTATTTAGTAACGTACTGTTTAGCCTCCATGTGTTTGTGTTTTTTATGTTTTTTTCCCCTTTAATTGATTTCTAATCTCATAGCGCTGTGGTCAGAAAAGTTGGTTGATATGATTTTAATTTTCTTAAATTTACTGAGGTTTGGTTTGTGACCCTAGATGTGATCTATCCTGGAGAATGTTCCATGGGCACTTGAGAAGAAAGTTTAATCTGCTGTTTTTGGATGGAATGTCCTATAAATATCAAATAAATCTAGCTGTCTATTGTGTCATTAAAAGCCTTTGATTCCTTATTAATTTTCTGTTTGGATGATCTGTCCATTGGTGTAAGTGAGGTGTTAAAGTCCCCCACTATTATTGTGTTGCTGTTGATTTCCTTTTTTATAACTGTTAGCAGTTGCCTTGTGTGTTGTGGTGCTCTTATGTTGGGTGCAAATATATTTATAATTGTTGTATCTTCTTCTTGGATTGATCCCTTGATCATTATGTAGTGTCCTTCCTTGTCTCTTGTAACATTCTTTATTTTAAAGTCTACTTTATGTGATATGAGTATTGCTGCTCCAGCTTTCTTTTGATTTCCATTTGCATGGATTATCTTTTTCCATCCCCTAACTTTCAGTCTGTATGTGTCCCTAGGTCTGAAGTGGGCCTCTTGTAGACAGCATATATATGGGTCTTGTTTTTGTATCCATTCAGTGAGCCTGTGTCTTTTGGTTGGAGCATTTAATCCATTCATGTTTAAGGTAATTATCGATATGTATGTTTCTATTACCATTTTCTTAATTGTTATTCATTTGTTTTTGCAGGTCCTTTTCAACTCTTGTGTTTCCCACTTAGAGAAGTTCCTTTAGCATTTGTTGTAGAGCTGGTTTGGTGGTGCTAAATTCTCTTAACTTTTACTTGTCTGTAAAGCTTTTGATTTCTCCATCAAATCTGAATTAGATCCTTGCCAGGTAGAGTAATCTTGGTTGTACGTTCTTCCATTTCATCACTTTAAATATATCATGGCACTCCCTTCTGGCTTATAGAGTTTCTGCTGAGAAATCAGCTGTTAACCTTATGGAAGCTCCCTGTATGTTATTTGTCGTTTTTCCCTTGTTGCTTTCAATAATTTTTCTTTGTCTTTAATTTTTGTCCATTTGATTACTGTGTGTCTCGGCATGTTTCTCATTGGGTTTATCCTGCCTGGGACTCTCTGCACTTCCTGGACTTTGGTGGCTATTTCCTTTCCTATGTTAGGGAAGTTTTCCACTCCAATCTCTTCAAATATTTTCTCACGTCCTTTCTCTCTCTGTTCTCCTTCTGGGACCCAAATAATGCAAATGTTGTTGCGTTTAATGTTGTCCCAGAGGTCTCTTAGGTTGTCTTCATTTCTTTTCATTCTTTTTTCTTAATTCTGTTCCACAGCAGTGAATTCCACCATTCTGTCTTCCAGGTCACTTATCCATTCTTCTGCCTCAGTTATTCTGCTATTGATGCCTTCTAGCTTATTTTTCAGTTCAGTTATTGTATTGTTCATCTCTTTTTATTTGTTCTTTAATTCTTCCACTTTTTTTTTTCTTTAATTCTTCTAGGTCTTTGTTAAACATCTCTTGCATCTTCTTGATCTTTGCCTCCATTCTTTTTTTGAGGTCCTGGATCATCTTCACTATCATTATTCTAAGTTCTTTTTCTAGAAGGTTGCCTACCTCCACTTCATTTAGTTGTTTTTCTGAGGTTTTATCTTGTCCCTTCATCTGGTACATAGCCCTCTGACCTTTCATCTGTCTATCTCTCTGTAAATGTGGTTTTTGTTCCACAGGTTGCAGGATTGTAGTTCTTCTTGCTTCTGCTGTCTGCCCGCTAGTGGATGAGGCTATCTAAGAGGCTTGTGCAATTTTCCTGATGGGAGGTACTGGTGGTGGGTAGAGCTGGCTGTTGCTCTGGTGGGCAGAGCTCAGTAAAGCTTTAATCCACTTGTCTGCTGATGGGTGGGGCTTGGTTCCCTCCCTGTTGGTTGTTTGACCTGAGGTGACCCAACACTGGAGCCTACCCACTAATGGCGGACTCTGGTAGGGCTCACGCCAAGGAGTACTTCCCAGATCTTCTGCTGCCAGTGTCCTTGTCCTCATGGTGAGCCACAGCTACCCCCCGCCTCTCCAGTAGACCCTCCAACACTAGCAAGTAGGTGTGGTTCAGTCTCCTATGGGGTCACTGCTCCTTCCCCTGGGTCCCGATGTGCATACTACTTTGTGTGAGCACTCCAAGAGTGGATTATCTGTTTCCCCCAGTCCTGTTGAAGTCCTGCTGTTGATCCGATTTTGAATCCTAAGGTAGAAGTCGAGTGGTGGCCCTAGACATGATCATGGCATGTTCATGGAGAGAGGAAGGAGTCTCCACTTCCCAAACCTATTAGCAATTGCTGCATGTTCTTCACTCACTGCGCCAAGGAGGAACCTTCCACTGCAAGGGATGATGGGACATCCATGTTAGTCGGTGAGCATCTGGGAGAAATCCAGCATGCACACCCACAATGTCCGGCCAAGCGAGCCTCTCCTCCAGTCAGACCCACAGGTTGCTGAACTGCTGGATCCGCTGCTTCTGCTGCAGCTGCCTCTGCTTCTTCCAGAACTTTCATCGTGCCTTGCCTGGCAGGTCAGCACTTCTGGGTAGAGACACGTGGAGTGGTGATAGTTAGGGTCCTGCAGACCTAGCTTCTGGTACCAGAGTTGTTCTATATTGTTTTTCCCCAAATCCTTCTCTTTTTTTCTGTGCCTTTTATGTGTTCATTCAGTAAACACTTACTGAGTGCTTTATTAGAGGATGATCCCCATGCTAGGTGTTGCAGATGTAAAGATGAAGAGACACAGTCCCTGGCTTTAATAAACCTCTAGAAGAGTCAGTTGGAACTGGAGAGGGGAGGCTCTTAGCCAATAGTCAGTAGATGAGAAAACCTTTTATTTGAGGTTTATATTAGGCAGTGTTTTGCCATCAGCCAGGCTCTGGAAGAGAAGGACCTTTCTTATGATTACTTATATAATGGGGGTGGGGGAAGTTCCTCAACCATTCTGAGCTTTAGATTTCTCATCTATTACATCAATAATTATCGTGGATTTATAAATTAGAGCCACCGTTATCTGAATAAACCTCTTGCTCTCTTCCATCTTTCTCAGTGTATCTAAAAATTTTGAAAACAACATAGATGAAGAATAATGGAATGAATTCAAGGACAGAACTCTTATCTCCTAGGGGCAGTGTTCATTCTTTGCCAAAATGCTCCAAGGACACTATAGGATAGTTCAATATTTTATGTAGTGTTATGTTTGGATATGCTTATGCAGAAAAATGGCAGAACCTAACTCTTTGACACATCAAAGTGCTACAGAACCAGGTGTGTCCCTCAATGACACCTATTATTAGACACTTGGGCTCCAGAATTCTATCAGCACATTTAATGGAACCATTTTGTGAGCAGACCACAGAATCTGCACTTCTTACTTGAATCATATTACATGGAACCTCTCATGCCCTAGAGGAAAAATAGCCTTCATTGAATCAAACATCAAACAGAGGCACTTAGTGGCTAATCCCATGGTTCTTCAGTGGTTACTTATCAACTCCGTAGTCAGTGAATAATTTAAAACAGACTTCTTCATGCATTATTCAGTAAAACCAAACCTGTAATACAATGTGTGGATACCACATTTCCTGAAGGGAATTTGATGCCTTTGATTATTTGTACATTTCCTTCCCCCAGATTCCCAAATATTCAGTTACAAGATTATCCACTGATCTGAACGACAGCTTTATTAATGTGCCAGTTCAATTGTATTGACATTGTTGTTTTCTGTGTTCACATACCTTCCAAATACCTCACATCATGGGCAGTTCATGAACATTCCTGTCGAATTTACAATGTTGTCCCAACTGGACCTGACACATGAGTTATTCTGATTATACATCTCTATATTTAGGCAAAAGTCTTGTTGCTTCACTTTCCCTCTTAGGAAAGAGAATTTTAGTTGACAAATCTTACAGCTTCAGTATTTTTAGTGGAGTACTTCTGAAATGGAAATTTTGATATCCAAAATACTTTTGGAAATAATGGCTAGGCAGTGAAGTATTCATGCTACTGATTGGATAGCATTCTATAATATTGTAGGCTGATGAATTTACATGTATTGTGTTTAAAGGTGGCTGTTTCTGGAAGCCAGTCCCAGGTTTGGGTGAGGGCTCCCCAATCCAATTGGGCAAATGTTCATGAAAGTTTATTCTCTGCTTTACTCTTTTTGCCTTGACTTCTGTTGGAGCAAATCATTAAGTCATTTCTAATTCTATCTGTCGTTGGCCAAAAGGTAATACTTCACCTGGAGGGGCATCTCCAAGTCAAGCTCACACTCTCTCCTGTGTAAACAACAAACAAACAAAAAAACAAACAAAAAGAGCTTTAGGTACCTAGGTCATTTCCAAACATGTTAATTTTGTTTCCTGGAAAAGTATACTGAAGAGGAAGGAAGAGTAGCTATATTAGTTTCTGGCTGCTAGAACAAATGACCACAAACTGGGTGTCTTAAAAGAGCAGAGATTTTTTTCTCTCACAGTTCTGGAGGCTAGAAGTTTGAAGTCAAGGTGTCAGCAGGGCCACATTCCCTCTAAAGGTTCTAGTGGGGAATTCCCTGGTGGTTCAGTGGTTAAGACTCCGTGCTTCCACTTCAGGGGTCATGGGTTCGATCCCTGGTCAGGGTAAAAAGATCCCACATGCTGTGCGGCATGGCCGAAAACCCAAAGGAAAAAAACAAAACAAAACAAAACAACCAAAAAAGGCTGTAGTGAAGATTCCTTCCTTGCCTGTTCCAGCTTCTGGTGGCTTCAGGCGTTCCTTGGCTTGTGGCTGCATCATTACCTCCAATCTCTGCCTCTGTCTTCACATGACCAGTTCCTCCTTCTTCCTGTATCTTCTCTTCTTTTTTGTGTGTATCTTACAAGGTCATTGAATTTTGGGCCCACTTGGATAATTCAGGATGATCTCATCTGAGGATCCTAACTTAATTACATCTGCAGAGACCTTTTTTCTTTTTTAACATCTTTATTGGAGTATCATTGCTTTACAATGTTGTGTTAGTTTCTGCTTTATAACAAAGTGAATCAGCTATACATATACATACATCCCCATATCTCCTCCCTCTTGTGTCTCCCTCCCACCCTCCCTATCCCACCCCTCTAGATGGTCACAAAGCAATGAGCTGATCTCCCTGTGCTATGCGGCTGCTTCCCACTGGCTAGCTCTTTTACAGTTGGTAGTACATATAAATCCATGCCACTCTCTCACTTCGTACCAGCTTACCCTTCCCTCTTCCCATGTCCTCAAATCCATTCTGTACGTCTGCGTCTTTATTCCTGTCCTGCCCCTAGGTTCTTCAGAACCACTTTTTTTTTTAGATTCCATATATATGTGTTAGCATACGGTATTTATTTTTCTCTTTCTGACTTACTTCACTCTGTATGACAGACTGTAGGTACATCCACCTCACTACAAATAACTCAGTTTTGTTTCTTTTTATGGCTGAGTAATATTCCATGGTATATATGTGCCCCATCTTCTTTATACATTCATCCATTCATCTGTTGATGGACACTTTTGTTGCTTCCATGTCCTGGCTATTGTAAATACAGCTGCAATGAACATTGTGGTGCATGACTCTTTTTGAATTATGGTTTTCTCAGGGTATATGCCCAAGAGTGGGATTGCTGGGTCATATGGTAGTTCTATTTTTAGTTTTTTAAGGAACCTCCATACTGTTCTCCATAGTAGCTGTATCAATTTACATTCCCAACAACAGAGCAAGTGGGTTCCCTTTTCAGCACACCCTCTCCAGCATTTATTGTTTGTAGATTTTTTGATGATGGCCATTCTGACTTGTGTGAGGTGATACCTCATTGTAGTTTTGACATGCATTTCTCATGTGATGTTGAGCATCCTTTCATGTGTTTGTTGACAATCTGTGTATCTTCTTGGGAGAAATGTCTATTTAGGTCTTCTGCCCTTTTTTGGATTGAGTTTGTTTTATTGATATTGAGCTGCATGAGCTGCTTATAAATTTTGGAGATTAATCCTTTGTCAGTTGCTTCATTTGCATATATTTTCTCCCATTCTGAGGGTTGTCTTTTGGTCTTGTTTATGGTTTCCTTTATTGTGCAAAAGCTTTGAAGTTTCACTAGGTCACATTTGTTTATTTTTGTTTTTATTTCCCTCTCTCCAGGAGGTGGGTTAAAAAAGATCTTGCTGTGATTTATGTCATAGAGCCTTCTGCCCATGTTTTCCTCTAAGAGTTTTATAGTGTCTGGCCTTACATTTAGGTCTTTAATCCATTTTGAGTTTATTTTGGTGTATGGTGTTAGGGAGTGCTCTAATTTCATTCTTTTACATGTAGCTGTCCAGTTTTCCCAAAACCACTTATTGAAGAGGCTATCTTTTCTCCATTGTATATTCTTGCCTCCTTTATCAAAGATAAGGTGGCCATATGTGTGTAGGTTTATCTCTGGGCTTTCTATCCTGTTCCATTGAGCTATATGTCTGTTTTTGTGCCAGTACCATACTGTCTTGATTACTGTAGCTTTGTAGTGTAGTCTGAAGTCAGGGAGCCTGATTCCTCCATCTCTGTTTTTCTTTCTCAAGATTCCTTTGGCTATTCGGGGTCTTTTGTGTTTCCTTACAAATTGTGAAATATTTTGTTCTAATTATGTGAAAAATGCCCTTGGTAGATTGATAGGGATTGCATTGAATCTGTAGATTGCTTTGGTAGTATAGTCATTTTCACAATGTTGATTCTTCCAATCCAAGAAACTGGTATATCTCTCCATCTGTTTGTATCATCTTCAATAGAGACATTTTTTCTAAATAAGATCACATTCACAGATTCTGGGAATTTGGATGTGAACATGTCTTTCCAGGGTCTGCTGTTCTAACTGCACTATAAGTCAAGGTTTTATTGCTAGCCATTTCACTTGGGATGTATATAAACCATTTAATAACCACCATTTGTTTCATCTTATCAGTCACATAACCTCTCAATTCAGTGAAAAACCCTCTTATTTGACAGAGTGAAGAAGTTGGTTTTCCTTTACAAGTACAGTTCAATATCAGTAATTTATCCTGGAGATATTTACACACACAGCTTGAAAATAGCAAAGCTACTTTTACCAACAGGTGCATATTGTTTTAGGCAGATGAGTTATTGAAATTGACCAGCCACTCCCCCAGGAGCTTTGTTAAAAGTTGAGAAGCCTCGTATTTGCAGTTCACTGGAAGTCACCACTAGATGGCAGTCTTGGCTCATTAGAGAGCATCAAGCTTGCCTAATAGTTTCTCCAGGAAGTTATTGCACTGAGACCACCACTTCCTAAGGCAGCTTTTGCTTCCCTTTAAATACAACACAGTTAAAATACTAACATACATGTGAATAAATTTATTTTTTAAAATTTATTTATTTATTTATTTATGTTTTATTTTTGGCTTCATTGGGTCTTCATTGCAGCGAACGGGAGCTACTCCTCGTTGTGGTGCACGGCCTTCTCGCTGTGGTGGCTTCTCTTGTTGCGGAGCACGGGCTCTAGGTGTACAGGCTCAGTAGTGGTGGTGCATGGGCTTAGTTGCTCCGAAGCATGTGGGAATCTTCCCGGACCAGGGCTTGAACCCGTGTCCCCTGCATTGGCAGGCAAATTCTTAACCACTGCGCCAATCAGGGAAGTCTATGAATAAATTTATACTCCATAGAAAGAGAAATGAGACACTGAATTAAAAGAAAAATACGAGGAGAACAGCAATCTCAGACATTTGGAGAAAACATCTTCAAGTTTTCTTTATTTTGGGCTAAAGCTGTAATCATAAATCCAGTTTGCTTTACACATACTCCCTGTTTTTTGGTGCCATGGTTCTCCACTTTGGCTTCACACTGGAATCCTCTGGGGAGTTTGAAAAGTTACTGATGCCTGGGTGCTACATGAGAGATTCTGATTTGCCTGAGCTTTGGGAGCAAAGGCTGAAAAGATCCAGAGAGAGATAAAAAGCAGCAAGGTTCATGGAGAGGCATAGGGAAATGTGTTCTGGAGTAAACATACATAGTGAGGTAGAGAAAAGATGCAGTACTGAAGGGAAGAAGGCTGAGAAGGTAGAAGCCGACACAGGAGGAATAGCCATGTTACCCTAGTGACAGAGGTTTGATATCAGCTGTTGTTGAGTGGGACCATCTTGTGATTTGGAATTGACATTTCTCTTACTGCCCCAGGTGTCCATCTAGTGAGCCCTCATGACTTGAGACAACCGGTGAGACTCTGTTTCTTGCGACCACAAGAGCAGAGGCACAGAAGATCTTCCACTGGGTAGGATGTGAACTCCCTGAGCTTTTCCCTATTTTGTCTCGTCCCTCATATGTGGGTGCTCAGGGGACTTGAACACAGTGGATCTGGCTCATCTTCCTCCTGTTGATTAATGCTACCAGGTGACTGACTCATGGTCAACTCAGGCACCAATAGATCCAGAACCACTAGAGCAGTGGTTCCAAGCTCTGCCCCTGCCTGCCCCAAATTGAGATTTCCTAAAAGTACTTTTGTGTTTCTTTTAAACATTAACTTTTATAAGTTTATGTCAAATAGAGCATCATAAGAGGAATCTCGTCGGAAGAGGAAACATAGATTGCTCAACTTCTCCTTCTGCCCCTCACCCTTTCTGGGGAATTATATCATTTGTGTGACCACCAGTTGGGAACACAGTGCAAGAGATGAATAGTTTTCAGCCAAGGAAGGACAGTGCTCCAGAGTCTCAGAAATGAAGGCTGGGTTTTTATTCATTCTCTGTCTAGAGCAAAGTAATATGCACGCTCTTCTTGGGCAAAGAGGAGAATCAGAGTATATGCCAGTCGTTCTCAACCTTGAATACACGATGAGATTCCTTAAAAAAAAAAAAAAAAACGATGTCTGATTCTAGTTACACAGATTTTGATTTAATGGGTGTGCGATGTGGCCTGGAAATCAGAATTTTAAAAGAGCCTCTGAGGTTATACTAATGTGCAGACAAGACTGAGAACATTTGGTGTGCACACTCTTCCTAACCCACACAATGACAGCTATCATTCTCTTTTCTTCTTTTTTAAAAAGTTTTAATTGAAACATAGTTGATTTACAATGCTGTGTTGGTTTCTGGTGTATAGCAAAGTGATTCATATATATCTATATCTATATATCTATATCTATATATATATTCTTTTTCATATTCTTTTCCGTTATGGTTTGTTACAAGATATTGAATATAGTTCCCTGAGCTATATAATAGGACCTTGTTGTTTATCTATTTTATATGTAGTACTTTGTACCTGCTAATCCCAAACTCCTAATTTATTCCTCCCAGCCCCCTTTCCCCTTTGGTAATGATGTTTGTTTTCTATGACTGTGAGTCTGTTACTGTTTTGTAAATATGTTCATCTGTATCATATTTTAGATTCCACATGTAAGTGATATTATATGATATTTGCCTTTGTCTGATTTACTTCACTTAATACGATAATCTCTAGTTCCATACACGTAGCTGCAAATGACATTATTTCATTCTTTTTCATGGCTGAGCAGTATTCCATTGTATATATGTACCACATCTTCTTTATCCATTCATCTGTCGATGGACATTTAGGTTGCCTCTATGTCTTGGCTATTGTAAATAGTACAGCCATCATTTTCTACATCCAACCAACACTCACAGATAGGAATGCTATTTAGACAGAGGAATTTCTTTTACCTTATTTTCAAAATATTCTTTAGAAAGAACAAAAATGCATTTAGAACGTACACATATACAGTGTCCCTTAGATTATTTCCAGAATACACTTAGAGTTTATTTTTCTTTCATTAATATTTCTTCCTAAAGTTAGAGGGAAGATAGAGAAATATTTATTGATTTAGTGAGTATCTATCTATCACCCACTCTGTGCCCAGCACTGTTCTATCAGCTACTCATGCTGTGATTTTTTGCACCACCGATGGTGTCATCTCATGCTCTGTTTTCCATGGTTAACGATAGATGGAAACTGCTGTACTCAGAACAGTTGCACAATGTCCAAAACAAAGAATCAGTAAAACACCTGAACTTCAGTATCCCCTATGGTGGTCCACAGGGTGCTTGACAAGTGTGGGTTCACTGACTTAAGTTCCCTCTGAATAATACAAAACATTTTAAGCAACAGTAAACACCCTCCCAAACCTAATCGTATAGCATTTTGATGTTCCATGGAACTGGGAGAGTGGTTTGGAAAAATGTTCTTAGTTTATTGCAGGTGTTTATCAGCAAAATGGAATCACATTTCCAAGTTTTTATTTTGAAACCTGGTATTCAAAAAGATTTCAGAGATGCTTTCTGGTGTAGTTCATTGCTTCACATTACCAAAGTTCATTTACACTTCTGTAAACGTATTTTGTTATAAAGTGATTAGCCACAGAGTGTTTGTAAAATGGCCAAGCTTGTTAAGTCATCAAGAAAGCAAATACTAAGTTAAAAACTTAGTTAACTAAGTTAAAGTGAACTCACAAGGTATTGGGTTGGCAGTGCTATGTTGGTGTTTAACCTTTATAGCATTAGGCCAATATTTCTTAATAATAGTAATAAAATCCTTGTAGAGGTACTGTTGTAGTCTTCTGTGGGTAGGGTATCAGTGAAGCCCTTGCCTACGAGTGGTTAGTTAATGATTTTAGTCTGGTCTGGGTCCAAACTCCTTTTTATACATGCTCAGGAGCTATCATCCACTAGCCCTAAGCAGAACCTTCTCTATTTTAGTTCACATTTAGTCACGTCGGGTTTACAGACCTGCCAGTCTAGAGGCTGTTGCAAACATATGCAGACTTGCTGTTGCTTAAAGAGTCTCTCCAATTATTCATTTCATCCGTATGTTGGCTGATTTGTGCCAAACTTTAAGTAGGAATTGACCCTTTAGTGGCAAGAAAGAATGTACTCTAGAAACAAACTCACAGACATAGAGAACAGACTTGTGGTTGCCAAGGGGGAGGGTGGGTGGGGGAGGGATGGAGTGGGAGTTTGGAGTTAGCAGATGTAAACTATTATATATAAGATGGATAGACAACAAAGTCCTACTGTACAACACAGGGAACTATATTCAATATCCTGTGATAAACCATATGGAAAAGAATATGAAAAATGTATATATATATATATATATATATATATATAAAACTGAGTCACTTTGCTGTACAGCAGAATTAACACAACATTGTACATTAACTAGACTTCAATAAAAAAAGAAATAATTCACTCTAGAAGGAACTACTTACCCCTACCCCCATGCACTGTGAACAATGTAGATTTTACTGATGCATTTGTAGAGGAAAAGGAGGAGGATTTTACACTTCAGGAAAATGTCCATAACATTTCATACATGTCCCTTCCTTGTGTCCTTTCTCTCAAGCCCCTCAAACCTCTGCCAAGTGGCTTGTCTTCCTGCCCTCACCTAGCTAGCATTAATCTTCCCAGCTTTACCCTGGACATCCATATCTCTCCCTTTCATGTGAACAGCAATTTAGTCTTAGCACCTCACAGCTAAACCCTCACCCTCAAAACCTTATAGAGCAGGAGAGCAGTAAAAACAAAAGTCTCCTATCACCAGGGTTGCCATATTTAGCAAATAATACTACTGCCAATGTGGCATGGGACATGATTAACTAAAAATGTATTTGATATTTGTCTGAAATTCAAATTTAACTGGATGTTTTGTTTTACCTGGCAACCCTAACTGTAGCCTTCGGAGCTTTTGTGATCTTTCACCACTCAGTATTCTTCTGGAGTTAAAAGCTGACCAAATTAGGAGCTTGGGATTAACATACACACAGTACTATATATATAATAGATAACCAACAAGAACCTACTGCATGGCACAGGGAGTTCTACTCAATATTCTGTAATAATCTATATGGGAAAAGAATCTGAAAAAAATGAATATATGTATATGAATAACTGAATCACTATACTATACACCTGAAACTAACAAAACATTGTAAATCAACTATACTCCAAGAAGATTAAAAAAAAAAAAGCTGTTGCGTGTCATGAAAATTTGCCCTGAGCTACAGTTTTGCTTTTTGATAGTTCCAAGTTTAGTACACAGGAGTTATGGTTTTATATCTTTTTGGCCCCTCGTCAAACTCTGCTGAAAATCATCAATGTCCAGCCTGACCTGGCTCTTTTAAGAAATGGGAACATGCAGCAAAGAATATTCCTCTGTACATGGACTGAGGCCCATCTCTACTAAGCCGCGGACACCAGTGGGACCCATCTTCCTGCTCTGCTTGACCACATCCTTCTGATTTTCGGCATATGTTTGAATAGATCGAATGATAACAAACTGTTAAATGCAAAATTTAGTGAGATAACCCTGGGTGTCTTATCTATAGACATTCAAGATCTGGATGTTAGATATCGATTTTTTTTTTTTTTTTTTTTTTTTGCGGTACGCGGGCCTCTCACTGTTGTGGCCTCTCCCATTGCGGAGCACAGGCTCAGGACGCACAGGCTCAGCGGCCATGGCTCACGGGCCCAGACGCTCCGCGGCATGTGGGATCCTCCCAGACCGGGGCATGAACCCGCGTCCCCTGCATCGGCAGGCGGACTCTCAACCACTGCGCCACCAGGGAAGCCCAGATATCAATTTTGAACTCATTTCTTCAGTGTTTAGAATTGGATATCTGGTAGAACGTAGACAAAAAGTTTAAACATATCTTGTGGGGCTGCATCTGCATCTGGAATTATCTGTGGAATTGGAAACTGTAAGCATTAGACATGGCAACTTATTTCTCAGACTTTTGTTCAGACATTTGGCAGGGCAGCAAGAAAAAGCTTGAGTGTAAGTTTTCATAAAACTTTCTTGCAAAAGAGGGCTTTTGGTTCAGGTCTCATTAACTGATACTCTGTAAAATTCTTATGAGGGCTTGACATAACATATTCACAATCACTAAGTTAAATTATGTTATCAATTACTATTTTTAAGGTGTGGATATAAGAGGCACAGAATTTGGGATCTAGGCATGCTCTGAATTTCTGCAAGGATCCTATTGATTGGGTTTTGGAAGTAACGACATTTAAGTTGATCAATTAGAAAGTCAATTTTAGTTAAAGGCAGTGGATATTTGGCCAATGTGTAAAATCCCAGCAACAAGTAGATAGTTAGATTCTTACCAAAATGAATCAAGAAGTGGTCTTTCACAAATCAACACAAGGAATCCTTTTGTCTATATGCTGATAAGCTGTGATTAATCACAAAAGGAAATCAAAGTGTGCTTTCATAGCCATATGGCAGAACCATAACTTGGTCTTGGGGTAAAGGGCTGGCAGGCTGTTTCCCACAAGGCTGGTAGGATGGCATCATTGCCTTGGTAGATGTCATGTTTGGTCTGGCCTCTGTCTTAGAGGCTCTTAAATTGGATTTTGGCAGAACACTGAGAGCTGATCCATCTCTCATGAGCAGACTTGTTAAATAAGCTCACGAGACAGAGGAATAAAATCCGAATGTCTCTGCCTACAGCTCCAGCTGCATCTCCAGGCCTCTCCCCCATTGTTCCTTCTGTTCCAGTGACAGGAGTTTTCCTTTAGTTCTTAAATGTTCTATGCTCTTTACTTCCTATCAATTTATTTGTATGTGGTTCCCTTTTCCAAGGATGTTGATTTCTGCTATAAACACCCCCCATCTCTCTTTCTCTGTCTCTTTGTCTCTCTGTCTCTCTGTCTCTCTGTCTCTCTCTCTCTCTCTCTCTCTCACACACACACACACACACACACACACACACACACACACACACGAGCTTGGGTAACCTCTTCTCACCCTCTAACTTTTCAGGTTTAATCTTAAACTTACTTCCTTAGGGAAACCTTCATGGATACATTACCCCTGCCCCCTCACCCCTGTCCCAGGTTGTGTTAGGTCTCCCTGCACCATAACTCTTCTCATGCATGGCATTTATTGTCCTTATAATTGTTTATTCAGTGTCTACCTCCCCTGCTAGGTGGTAATGTCCACGCGGGCAAACATGATCTAACCCTGATGACAGCATTGTGACTACGGAATTCCTGTGGTGCCTTTCCTCCAGAGTCCTCTATGCCCCTTGGCAGGTTTGGGAACTCAGATCTCACTTCTGTGAGACGAATATTTTGGCCGTCAGTGGGCATCTATCTCAGTGAGTCTCAAGAAAGATCAACATTTTGTTTCTTGTTCAAATGTGCTCATTGAACAATTTCTGCTCATGCCCAAGCAGAGAGAGGAAGTAGCAGCTGGCATCAGGACTTAAGTTCCTGATTATCTGCCAAATTATAGACTCTGGGGGTGAATGGTATCTAACATAGGTGCCCCCTGTCCTGGGCTGGCTCAGGTCTGAGCAGCATGACACATGCCTGCTAACGCGATTGAGCATTGTTACACCATAAACCAACTGGCCATCTGATTTTTTTTCATTAAAAATTTTATTTTTAATACAAGTTTTAAAGGTTACACTTCATTTACATTTATTACCAAAGATTGGCTGTATTCTCCGTGTTGTACAATATATCCTTGCAGCTTATTATTTTTTTATTTTTATTTATTTATTTATTTTTTTGTGGTACGCGGGCCTCTCACTGTTGTGGCCTTCTCCCGTCGCGGAACACAGGCTCCAGACGCGCAGGCTCAGCGGCCACGGCCCACGGGCCCAGCCGCTCCGTGGCATGTGGGATCTTCCCGGACCGGGGCACGAACCTGTGTCCCCAACATCGGCAGGTGGACTCCTAACCACTGCGCCACCAGGGAAGCCCCCTTGCAGCTTATTTTGTACCTAATAGTTGGTACCTCTTACATCTCTACCCTTATATTGCCCCTCCCCCCTCCCCTCTCTCCACTGGTAACCACTAGTTTGTTCTCTTTATCTGTGGGTCTGCTTCTTTTATTGTTAGAGTCAGTGCTTTGTTGTATATTTTAGATTCCACATATAAGGGATATCATACAGTATCTGTCTTTCTCTGTTTGACTTATTTCACTTAGCATAATGCCCTCCAACTCCATCCATGTTGCAGCAAATGGCAAAATTTCATTCTTTTTTATGGCTGAGTAGTCTATGCATCTATTGATGGACACCTAGGTTGCTTCCATATCTTGGCAATTGAACATTGGGGTGTATGAATCTTCAAATTACTGTTTTTGTTTTTTCAGATATATACCCAGGAGTGGAATTGCTGGGGCATATGGTAGTTCTATTTTTAGTTTTTTGAGAAGCCTCCATACTGTTTTCCAGAGTGGCTGCACCAATTTACATTCCCTCCAGCAGTGTAGCAGTTTCTCCACATCCTCGACAATAGTTGTTATTTGTAGACATTTTTGATGATAGCCATTCTGACAAGTATAAAGTGGTATCTCATTATGGTTTTGATTTGCATTTCCCTGATGATGAGCGATGCTGGCCATCTGATTAGGAAAAGAAAATTCTTAGGGGACCTTTTCAAAGACTTCCCTTTAACACCTTTATTTTTAAGTAACTTCCTTATAGTGCCTCTTCTTTCTAGGATGAGAAACCTTTGTTTTGAAAATCAAGTTAATGTCAAAAGGTTTGTTTTGGTGAGGATGGAATAAGACAAAGCAGATCTCGCAGACTTCATTCTGGCTTTGTGGGGAGCTAGAAGGACCACTAGATGAAAGTAGACAAGTTCTGCCACTGATGGCCTGGTCTTGTCTGGATCAGTTTCCTCTTCAACATGGTTTCTACAGTTCATTCTCATTTGAAGTTTTTCATTTAGTATAGTGGGAAGAGCATGTGCTATGAAGGAGTCCAGGGTTCTTGAAATCCCAGCTCTACTGTTAATGTATATATGGCCATAGACAAGTGACCTCAACATCTGATCCTCAACATCTGAACCTCACTTCTGTAAAATGGGATAATGTTGGCACTCACTTAACAGTTTTTGTGAGGCTTAGATGAGAAAGATAATCCATGAGAAGTCTTAAGCGTAGTTTCTTCATACGAGAAGCACTCATTAAATTGTTACTCATATTTGTAAAATGGGATCAGTGATGTCTTCTACTGGGGTTGTTATTGGGATCAGATAAGAAAGTACATGTAGACGCTAAGCTTCACGTCTGGCCATGTACCTTCCAATAAAAGTAAGTTCTCTTCCCTTCTTGTCCCACTTCCACTTCAGACAATGATATATATTCCTGGAAAGTAGAATGGGCCTCCTTCTTGCTTAAGATAGTTCCAAGAACACAAAACATTTTCTTCTTTTCAAAATTACTTTTCTTCCTTCCATCGAAACTGGTAAGTGATCATTATTGCCCAGATGTTTTAATGACCAGCCTGTAACCCATACCCTATGATTTTACCCCATTTCTTCATCCTTTCCACTCTCGTATATTCCTTGTAGTGATTTTGGTCTTGAGTGATTCTGAGTTATTTTATTTGTGGGTCTCACCTACGTTATTAAGATCTCCCAAATCCCAAAGACAGTGATGGCTATTCTGATTTTTGCCTCTCTCTTCTGTCATCTAGTTAGGTGGGTGCTCCTCAATTTTTAAACACGCTACAGGGACTTCCCTGGTGGCGCAGTGGTTAAGAGTCCACCTGCCAATGCAGGGGACACCCAGTACAGGGTTCGAGCCCTGGTCTGGGAAGATCCCACATGCTGAGGAGCAACTGATCCCGTGTGCCGCAACTACTGAGCCTGCGCTCTAGAGCCCGTGCTCTGCCACAACTACGGAAGCCCGCGTGCCTAGAGCCCGTGCTCTGCAACAAGAGAAGCCACTGCAGAGAGAAGCCTGTGCACTGCAACGAAGAGTAGCCCCTGCTCGCCACAACTAGAGAAAGACCAGGCGCAGCAACGAAGAACCAACGCAACCAAAAAATAAATAAAGAAACTAAAAAAATAAACATGCTACATTTTGAAATTTCTTTGATTGCTTTAATTAAAAAATGACACTGACAATTCATTTGGTTGTTAATTTGATTCCCTTTAAGCAGAATAAATTTGAATTCTGGGCCCCCTAGAGAAGTTCCAGATCAACCTCCTCCTTATGTTTCATTAATTGGAAAATGAAGAGCTTTATAGTACAAAAGCTTCTTTTATTATCATGGGTCTTTTAGTAGAGGACTAGCACTGATATTATTTACATCTGTATCTGTGACAGCAAAGATGTTACTTGCAAGTTTTTTATTTACTCAGGTATATTTGTTTTGATTGAATATTGTTTCTCCTAATAAGTTTCATTACCAAAAGCCACTGCCAGTTTATAGTGTATTTTCCAAGAGAGGTTTTGTTTTCACTTTTTATAGAATTTGAGTTCTTATTTTCTAAAAGGAAGTTATAGGGAATACCCTGGCAGTCCAGTGGTTAGGAGTCTGTGCTTCCACTGCAGGGGGCATGGGTTCGATCCCTGGTTAGGGATCTAAGGTCCCACATGCTGCATGACGCGGCCAAAAAAAAAAAAAAAATTACAGTCATTCCTTCCCTTCTCCCACATTTGTTGTTGTGTTCATTCCTCTCTCTAAAGACTTTTAGGGTCATGACTCTGGCCTCCAGGAATCCCACTAAGATTGACTGTGGTCCCATATGGATTCATTCTTTGATTCTGACACTGTGCTCTCTTCACTCAGAGCAGCTTCCTGTTGCAAATAGAAAGAAATCTTGTCATCTTGGAATAGATTGTAGTCGACGGCTCTCTGAACAGCTTTCCTCTACTTCTTTGCTTATGTAAGTCTGTAGACATACTTGCTCTCCAGTAAAGTTCTGTTCTTCTCAACCGCCTCATGACAATAATTTTTAAAACATTAGATCACTGGCTTTTTCAAATTCCACCTGGGAAAGATTTTTTTCTAATATTATGCTGTTCCCCATCCAAAAATAAATGGATGCAGCATCAAGAGAAGTCTAAACAAAAGAACTATCTACATTTTCATTTTATATGTTTTTCTTTAGGTAATTCAAGCTTCTATCAACAATTGAAAGGCTTATGAGATGTTCTTTTTTTTCAGCTTTTTTGAGTTATATTTGACAAATGAACTCACAAGATATTTAAAGTATACAATGTGATAATTTAATATATGTATACATCATGAAAAGATTGCCCCCACTGAGTTAATTAACACATCTATTACCTTACATATTTCCTTTGTTGTTTTTTTTTTGGCAATAACATTTCAGTTCTATTCTCTTAGCAAATTTCAAACATACAATACAGTGCTATCAACTATAGTCACCATGTTGTATATTAGATCCTCAGAACTTAGCATCTTATAATTGAAAGTTTTGTAACCTTTTACCATTCTCTCCCTATTTCCCCCACCCCTCAGTCCCTGGTAATCAGGTTTTTTTCTTCTTTTTAATTTTTGAATTTTATTTTATTTATTTATTTTATACAGCAGGTTCTTATTAGTCATCCATTTTATACACATCAGTGCATACATGTCAATCCCAATCTCCCAATTCATCACACACACACCCCCAGCCCCCCGCTGCTTTCCCCCCTTGGTGTCCATACGTTTGTTCTCTACATCTGTGTCTCAATTTCTGCCCTGCAAACCGGTTCACCTGTACCATTTTTCTAGGTTCCACATATATGCATAATATACGATATTTGTTTTTCTCTTTCTGAGTTTTCTACTCTTTGTTTCTATGAGTTTGCCTTCTTTTTTTCTGGCTGCACCGCATGACTTTGTGGGATTTTATTTCCCCAACCAGGGATGGAGCCTGGGCCCTCAGCAACTAGAGCATGGAGTCCTAACCTCTGGACTGCCAGGAAAGTCCTGTGCTGCTCTTTTGTTAAAATAACCATTATCTTCACAGAAAGATTTTGAAAATTAATTTTGATAATATCATCAGTTTTTCTTACATCAAAGTAATGTGTATCTGGCAACAGAGAACAACAGTATTTCTGGAAAATTACAGTTATATAAAGGGAGATTAGATTAATTTTATCTTTTTGTATTTTATTTTATTTATTGACATATAGTTGATTTACAATATTATATTAGTTGCAGATGTACAACATAGTGATTCAATATTTTTATAGATTATACTCCATTTAAAATTATTATATTTAAAATTATTATTATTATAATGGTTATATTTCCCTATACTGTACAATATATCCTTGTTGCTTATCTATTTTATGCATAGTAGCTTGTGTGTCTTCATTCCATAACCCTATCTTCCTCTTCTCTCTTTCCCCCTCCTTACTGGTAACCACTAGTTTGTTCTCTGTATCTGTGAGTCTGTTTCTCTTTTGTTATACACATTTGTTTGTTTTATTTTTGATTCCATGTTATAAGTAATAACATGGAGTATTTGCCTTTATCCGTCTGACTTATTTCACTAAGCATAAGGCTCCTTAGGTTCATCCATGTTTTTGCAATCCGCAGAATTTTACAGTTTAAAAAAAAGATACAGTTCCCTGTGCTATACAGTAGGTCCTTGTTGTTTATTTTACATATAGTAGTATATGTTTGTTAATTCCAAACTTCTAATTTATCCTCCTCCCCTCTTTCCCCTTTAGTAACAATAAGTTTGTTTTCTATGTCTGTGAGTCTATTTCTGTTTTGTTAATATGTTCATTTGTATTGTTTTTGCAGAAGGCAGGATTTCGTTCTTTTTTGTGGCTGAGTAGTATTTCATTGTATATATATACCACATCTTATTTATTTATTTATTCATCTGTTGATGGGCACTTAGGTTGCTTCCATATCTTAGTTATTGTAAATAATGCTGCTATGAATATTGGGGTGCATGTATATTTTTGAATTAGTGCTTTTGTTTTCTTAAGATATATACCCAGCAGTGAAATTCTGGATCATGTGGTAATTCCATTTTTAGTTTTTTGAGGAACATCCATACTGTTTTCCATAGTGACTACACCAATTTACATTCCGATCAACAATATACAACAATGTACATATTCCCTTTTCTCCACATCCTTGTCAATGTTTCTTATTTGTAGGCTTTTTGATAATAGCCATTCTGACAGATGTGATGTGATACCTCATTGTGGTTTTGAATTGAGTTCATCTGATTAGTCATGTTGAGCATCTTTTCATGTACCTGTTAGCCATCTGCATGTCTTTTTGGAAAAATGTGTATACAGGTCGTCTGCCTATTTATTCATTGGGTTGTTTCTTTTTATGATATTGAGTTGTATGAGCTATTTATATATTTGGAACCCTTTTATCAGTCATATCATTTGCAAATATTTTCTCCCATTCAGTAGGTTGTCTTATAGAAAAGATAGATATCAATTATATTTCACTAAATTTTTTTTGAAGTTTTCTTGTGAATTTTTTATAAATTAAGGATATTAAACTTTTTTTCTATCACTTGTATGACAATTATTATCTAAGTTTTTTCAAACTATTAATTTCTCCTTTTATGACATGCAAAAATTTAATTTTTCATTTAAGTATCCACATTTTCCTTTTGGATAGGGATAAGTTAATGTGGTTTAGTGAAAGCACAATGTAATGCATTTATTATATTATATATATTAAATATATTAAACTAAATGCATGTATATATATATAAAATAAGGTATTGACTCATGCAATTTTGGAGGCTGAGTAGTCTCATGATCTGCCATCTCAAGCTGGAGACTCAGGAAAGCAGATGGTATAATGCAAAGCCCTGAGAACCAGAGAGCCAATGGTATAGATTCCAGTCTGGGTCTGAAGGCCTGAGAACCAGAACTGCTGAGGGAAGAAAGAGATTCATGTCCTAGTTTAAGTAATCAGGAAGAGAAAGAAAATTCAAACTTCTGCCTTTTTGTTCTATCCAGGCCCTCAATGGATTAGATGATGCCCACCCATATTTTTTTTTCGAACATAAAACAACTTTTAAATTTATTACTTTACACTTAAAGCATAAAGTATAGTATGCCATAAATAACATGAAAGGAAAATATAAAATTACAAAACACCCAAACACAAACAAAGACAGGGAAAGGAAAGTAAATTTCAAGCGGGGGAGCAGGTCGATGGTGTACATCAGGAGTTGACAGCGATGGTAGCTGCAGAGCTGGCTCTGGCCATGGGGCTGGTGGATTTCTGAAAGAGCTCTGGGTCTCCTGCAAGAGCCTGAACAGGCTCTCCCTGTGGGGGAGGAGGGGTGGTCGTTGTGGTGGTGGTGAATTTTGACCTGGCTTTGAAGCTCCTGCAGGACCTGGTGCAGGCTCTCCCTCCTGTGGTAGTAAGTCATCATCTGGATGTGGGTCTCCTGCAGGAGCCAGTGCCAGTTCTCCTTGGAGGGGTGATGCCCATCCATATTGGGGAAGGCCATCTGCTTGGCTCAGCTCACTAATTCAAATATAATCTCTTCTGGAAACATCTTCATAGACACACCCAGAAAAAAATGTTTAATGAGTTATCTAGGTAGCTCTTGGTCTAGTCAAGTTGACACATAAAATTAACCATCACAAGGTCCATTTCTTTGGCCTAAAATGCTTATAAATATTGAGCATCAAACACATGTATCTTGGACCAAGATATTTGGGAAATATTTTGATCATAGATATTTTCCTAATGTTATATATAAATTATGATATGCATATACCTTGATTATTAGATGCAGTTCAGTTCTCTATGTGTCAAGTAAAATAATTGAAATAAAGAAGAAAAATCACCAAAGGAATAAAGTCACTCTCAATTGAGACTACATTGCAAAGATTAAGACTATTCAATTTTGAAAAGTCAGAAGGGAGAATGATTAGGATGTGATAAACACAGATATTGATGTTTGAGCACCCTTTACATTTTGAATAAGGTAGTTTTTGTATTGAGAATCTTAGGTGATCCGAATGGAACTGTACAGTAAAGCAGCAGTCCCCAACATTTTTGGCACCAAGGACTGGTTTCATGGAAGACAATTTTTCCATGGACCAGGATGGGGGATGGTTTTGGGATGATTCAAGCACATTACATTTATTGTGCACTTTATTTCTATTATTATTACATTGTAATATATGATGAAATAATTATACAACTCACCATAATGCAACATCAGTGGGAGCCCTGACCTTGGTTTTCTGCAACTAGATGGTCCCATCTGGGGGTGATGGGAGACAGTGACCCCTGAAGTGTGTTGCTTATGTCTAGTCTACTCCGTAAGATGTAGCTTAATTGTCACTTGCCACTCACTGATATTGTTTTGATATGAGTCTGTAAGCAATTGATTTATTACGGTCTCTGTGCAGTCAAACCTCTCTACTAATGATAATCTGTATTTGCAGCGGCTCCCCAGTGCTAGCATCACAGCCTCAGCTCCACCTCAGATCATCAGGCATCAAATTCTCATAAGGAGTGCGCAACCTAGATTCCTCACATGTGCAGTTCAAAGTAGGGTTCGAGCTCCTATGAGAATCTGATGTTGCCACTGATCTGACAGGAGGCAGAGCTCGGGTGGTAATGTGAGTGATAGGGAGCGGCTGTAAATACAGATGAAGTTTTGTTCGCTTGCCTGCTGTTCACCTCCTGCTGTGCAGCCCTGTTCCTAACAGGACACAGACAGGTACCACTGGGGACCCTTGCAGTAAAGGATTAACTTAGCAGGTTGTCCACACCCTGTACATTCCAAAGAGAGATTGACCTCTGCCTTGTCCTTGGGTGGTAACTTCTAAGCCCTTGGAGTATCTTGCTTGATAAGAGCATCTTTGTTCCTCTGGAATATGTATTAGCTCAACCTCTAGAGGGACTAGAGACTGAAGGTCAGCCCAGTGAGCAGTCAGACTGGACACAAAGGCTCAGGTGAGCTTCCCTGTTTGGTAATACTCTGTGCTTGTTGTCATACATTGCTGCTGGGAGAATTAAGCTGTCCACGTAAATCTACTGCAAGAGGACAACTGGATGCTTATACCTAGTTTCTCCTGGAGTTTACCTTTCTCCAGTGCTGATTTTAATCTGAATCCTCTTGATATATTAGAAAGCATAATTGTAAGCATAACAGTTTTTTTGAGTTGAGTCATTCTAATGAATCACTGAGGATCTCTGAACACAGAAACATACCTTGAAAACTCTAGCATGGCTTCATGAGTGGCCACATGTTCCATTTAAATGATGAAGGTGATCTTAGGGCTGGATAAATAGGTTGCAAGGCCCTAAAGTTAAAATAACTTAGGGCAAGGCCCTAAAGTTAAAATAAATAGGGAATTCATCTTCAGGTAGAGGTCAATCAGTGGAAGGGGGCTTTAAATTATAAATTATGAAATTTTTCTTTAATATCTGCTAAACTGGCCTTCAGTGAACATAACCTATGTTCTTTGAGATAGGGCCTTGGGGAAAAAAACCCTGAAAAGTGAGAATAATAAAAGCTGTATTAGTAGAAGTTATTTAGGAACCAGAGAGTGAAAGGACCATGCTTTCGGGAAACTCTGAAGATCCATAAACATGATAAACTGCCTGCTGTGTCAGTGAAAAGCCTCGACTGCAGGTAAGTGTAGCCTGTCTGGAGGTCCTGCTGATGGATGAGTGATGTCCTCAAGCAGTGATGTCACAGTCACAGCTCAGGAGTAATATTGAGAGTGGATCAAGAGCCAGAGCAGCAGGGGCAGATAAAGGTCACCAAGAGGGGAGGATGCTGTCAAACAGCCACAGAAGAATGGTAATGGTGGCCTAGAGGAATTCCTGAGTCCCCCAGGATCCTTCCAGGGAGTTGGGACTCAAGGGATTTGAACAATTAACTTCTTTGTTGCATAGACATAGAGTACTTGACTCACTACTTACTATTTTAGTGAGTAAAACCTTAGTTCACTAAGTTCTACTGTTATCTTTTTGAACCTCAAGGTTTGAAAGGGCTTTAAAAGTTTTCTAGTCAGTCTTCCAAAGTTACCCAAGCAGAAACCAGTGAGGGTCCCAAGCTTGTCAACTAAAGTTTAGCCATGTAGTGTATTGGCAAGTTTCAGTCAAGCCCATGTGAAGAGAATGAAAAGATAAGCTATAGACTGGGAGAAGACATTTGCAAACCGCATATCCAACAATGGCTTGTATCTTCGAGTTTTGAGAATATTAAAATTCTCAAAACTCAACTAAATTCAAGTTAAAAAAATCCAATTAGAAAATGGCAAAAGACATGAATATTTTAGTGAGGAAGACATACAGATGACAAATGAGCACATGAAAAGATATTCAACATTAGTAACCATCCAGAAACACAAATTAAAACCATAATGAGATACCAGTACCTACTTATCAGAACGACACCACCAAATGCTGGTGAGGATGCAGAGAGACTGAACCATTCATATGTTGCTGGTGGGAGTTGCAAATTGTACTGTGGGAATGTCAAACTTCTGAGAAATTTGGCAGTTTCTTATAAAACAAAACCTGTAATTACCATAGGACTTAGAAATTACACTTTCAGGCACTTATTGCAGAGAAATGAAATCATATTCATATGAAAATGTTTATAGTTTTAATTGTAATAACCTAAAACTGAAATCTGTCCACTTGTCCTTAACAGGTGAATGATTAAACAAAATGTGGTCCATCCATACCAAGAAATACTATTCAGTAACAAAAAGGAACAGACTGTTGCTACGCATGACAACTTGGACAAATCTCCAGGAAATTATGCTGAGTGAAAAAAGCCAATCCCCCAAAGTTGCATACTGTATGATTTCACTTACACAGGCAGATCTCAGAGATATTGTGGGTTTGGTTCCAGACCACAGCAATAAAGTGAATATCACAATACAGTGAGTCACATGAATTTTTAGAAAGTTATGTGTACACTATAATGTAGTCTATTAAGTATGCAATAGCATTATATATAAAAATGTACATACCTTAATTAAAATATTGCTAAAAAATGCTAACCATCATCTGAGTCTTCAACAAGTCATGGCAGTAATGTCAAAGATCACTGATCACAGATCACCATAACAAATATAATAATAACAAAAAAGTTTGAAATATTGTGAGAATTACCAAAATGTGACACAGAGACATGAAGTGAGCGAATGCCGTTGGAAAAATGGTGCCGATAGACTTGCTTGACACAGGGTTGCCACAAAATTTAATTTGTAGAAAACAGTATCAATGAAGCAAAACAAAGTTAGGCACATAAAATGAGGTATGCCTATATAGTATTTTGAAATTAACAACATTTTAGAAATGGAGGACAGACTAGTGTTTGCCAAGGGCTGGGGATGTGAGGCGGAGGGCAGGGTATGGGAGGTGAGTGTGGTTACATAAAGATGATATGAGAGATCCTTGTGGTGTCAAAGCTGTTCAGTATCTTGAGTGTGGTTGTATATATGACTACAGAGGTGATAAAACGATATAGAACTACACATACACATATTCACACACGAGTACAAATAAAACTGGGGAAGTCTGAATAAGACAGGTGGATTGTGTCAGTGTCAATACCTGGTTGTGCTATTTTACTGTAAGTTTGCAAAATGTTTTCATTGAGGAAAAATGGACAAAGTGTACAAAATATCTCTCTGTATTATTTTTTATAACTATATACATTTATAATTATCTCAATAAAAATTTCAGTTAAAAAAAGTTCATCTTTATTCCCACTGATTTGAGATTCTAACTCTGTAATGTATTACATTTCCTATGTATTTGTGCCTATTCCTACACATTCTATTTTATTCTTCTACTAATTAGTCTTATGTCTAGACAACATGAAGATTTTGAACTTGCTGTTTCTGAAAGATGGCTGATCTGTACAGAGAAATTTTGAAGACTCATCACATCACTACCGGAGGAAGATTGTTTCAAAAAATGGCTCCAATCATCTGTTTCATTCTACCTGCCCTTTTCTTCTCTCATCAAGAGGTGGTGTCTCTTTCTCTTCTCTTTGTGTCAGTACCAGCCTTGTGACTTGCATTGGCCAATAGAATGGTGGAAATCATGCTGTGTGATTTCTAGTCCAAGGCCTTAAGAGGTCTTGCAGCCTCCTTTTTGCCTTGTTGAAGACAAGTCACATGTGAAAGGGATCAAGATAGACTACTGAATTATGAGAGGCCAGATGGAGACAAAGTGGTTCCAGCCTTCCATCCATTTTTGCTGAAGCCCAGATGTATGAGTGATGCCATCTTGAACTTTACAGTTCAGCCCAGTCACCAACTGAATGTAGTACCAGCTGAGTCCAGGTAAGGTAAGCAGAAGAACCACTTAGTCAATCTATAAAATTATGACAATAAAGAGTATTCTTTTAAGCCAATAAGTTATACAACAATAGATATTTTATATATGTAAATATAAAAGACATAATTAATAGACAAAGGTGAAAAGTCTTTTTCAATTAAATTAATCTGTATTGAATACCTACTATGTGGCCAGCCAGAACACAGGCAATTTAAGAGACACATTAAATGAGATAATATATGTGAAGAATGTCTTTTAGGTAGTAAAGAACTTTTCACATCTAAGGTCATTTGCACTGGCATCACTTGTAGTAGCAGGACTAGTTAAGGGAAAATAAGGATGGAAGAGGAGTGGAGATGGAATAAAGGAAAAGATAGAGACAGGGAGATGGGAGAAGGTCAGAGCAGAGAGCAAATTGTGCAAAATTATTATGAAAAATGGTGAGGAGTGGGGAAAGAAGAGAAACTAGGAGAAGAAAAGAATGAGAAATGTGAGAAAATATTGAGGAGGAGAGGAGGACAGCTGCAGATAAAAAACAGGGGAAGGTGCTGAGATGAGCTTGGCAAAAGAGATAAACTACATTTCTCACATCTTGCATTTGTTTTGTGGATTTCAGAAAAAGTGTGTTTTGCCTTTTGAAAATTTTATATTCAAGAAAATTATATGAAATCTAGAAATTTAGGACTATTCTTTTGTACTATTGAAATCATTTTCAAACATTACAATTTTTTACTTATTTTTTAATTGAGATATGTTATATTAGTTTCAGGTGTACAACATAAGATTCAATATTTGTGTAAGTTGCAAAATGATCACCATAATAAGTCTAGTTAACATCCATCCCTGCACATTGTTACAAAATTTTTTTTTGTGATTAGAACTTTTAAGATCCACTCTTTTAGCAACTTTCAAATATACAATACGATATTATTAATTATAGTCACCATGCTGTACATTACTTCTTTAGGACTTATTTATTTTATAACTAGAAGTTTGTACCTTCTGACCACCTTCACCCATTTCATCCACCACCACCCCTACCTCTGGCAACCATTGATCTGTTCTCTGTATAAAATTTATTTTTTAAAATAAAGGTTCTCATGGGATTTTGGAAGCCTCGTCCACAAGTAAAAATGTTATTTAGAATTTGGAAATTTGCTTTGGAATTTTAATGGTGTTTTATAAATGCAAAAGTCTCATTAACTTTGGTGAGTAAATAAATGAATTCACTGGCTAGGCTTTGGAAAACCTCTTTGAAATCAAACACTGTTTGGTGACCTTTTCTTTCATCACTGGGAGGTCAAGTTTGGTTTATACTCTAATAGAAAAGTCCTTCGTTTGTAACCAGTCTCCTTCCCCTGCCAAATGTGTTCTTTAATTCTGTTGCGACAGTTATTTGCCTACCTAAGCCATCCCATCTCCTTTCCCTTGAGGCTTGATTTTGTCCTGGTGTCACCTTCTCATGAGTGCAGGATAGGTGACAGTCTCTATGGACCCCAGGGAGTGAATTATGCTTGGTTTAAGGCAATCATAATAAATTCATTCCCTTCACAGGTATTGATTTAGGGATGGGCGTGTGACTAAATCTAACCAATAAGACTTTATTAGACGTCAATTGGGGAGCCTCTGGAAATTTCCTCTCACTAAAAATAATTAAGACACAGGCGGAAACTCCCCTCCTCTTCTCTACATATTGCTGTGTTTAAAGCTGCCATCTGATGCTGCTGCAGCCATATTTTGACTGTAAAGGGTGTCACGTGACATACTGAGGATGACAAAACTAAAATATAGAAAGCACCAGGGGCTTTGATATTATTTATCCACTGAATTAAAGAACGCTGCCTTGCCCTATCACAAGTTTTCTTACTGTTTGAGCTACTTCAAATTGGGTATTCTATGACTTGCGTCAACAACATTCTAACAGATATACCTAATGCTTACAGAAAACCAAAGAAGCACATTTTAGTGAAAAACATTCAATAATAAATAGAATAACCACAGTCCACAGTCCTTTGCCTACTCTTTCTACACTTGTGTGAGTTTCTCCCAGAATAGGGTTATACACAGCAACCTTGGGTATAATGGGCAATTATTCTTTGAACTGCATCTCATTCTGTCCCTACTGTGAGGTGGGCTGAGGCCGCTGAACACTGCTGTGGAAGGTAAGCCCCTGGCTCTAGCCAGAGTTGCAGGGTTAACAATGCAAATGAATAAAGAAATTGTGGTGTATAAACACACACACACACACACACACACACACACACACACACACACACACACTGGAATACTACTCGGCCATAAAAAAGAATGAAATTTTGCCATTTGTAGCAACATGGATGGACTTGGAGGGTATTACGCTAAGTGAAATAAGTAAGAGAAAGACAAATACTGTATGATATTACATATGTAGAATCTAAAAAATATAACAAACTAGTGGATATAACAAAAAAGAAGCAGACTCACAGATATAGAGAAAAAACTAGTGGTTACCAGTGGACAGTGTGGGGAGGGGGAATATAAGGTTAGGGGATTAAGAAGTACAAACTACTATGTATAAAATAAGCTATAAAGATATATGGTACAACATGGGGAATATAGCCAACATTTTAAAATAACTATAAATGGAGTATAAACTTTAAAAATCGTGAATCACTCTGTTGTACACCCGTAACTTATATAATATTGTACCTCAACAATACTTCAATAAAAATAAATAAATAAAATGTCATAAAATTAAAAATGCAAATGATAAGGAACACTTGGGAATTTGCTCTGATTTCTTCTTCTACAAAAATAATCTCATAGCATCTGAAAGATTTGTATGACTCTCGATATTTGTAAGCAGAATCCCAGCCACAAATTGCAGCCTGGGAGTGGTTTTCTTGATCTACAACATCAGGTTTCAGGTCATAGAAAAACAAACATCAAACCAGATTGGTGAGGCCTCGGCTTTGAGGGAGATGCGGTGGAGAGGCTGGTGCAAACTCGGTACAGTATGGCAACTGGGATTTCCCAGAGATGGTCACTGTCTCTGGATACATGCCTGCAATTACTCTTGCCGTGCATGGTTGGTGACCTTAGTCTGAATTATTTACATGATCCCAACAGCACAATGTATATTTTGAAATGCAATTACTGAAGTAGTCCCTGTCTTTGCTGAAAAACAAACTCTTCTTTCTCACCCAGGGTATATTCAGGATGAACATTTCCTGTTAAAACAATCTTTTAGATTTTTGAATATTAAAAGTTTGAATCTTCTGTTAATATGCCCCTCACTTCTTTATATGAGTAGAGTTCTATATCCTTATTGAACTCTGTAATTCTAGTTGCTAAAGATGCCTAGTATGTACTATGGGCTCAAACATCATTTGTTGTTAATAAATGAGGGAGTTACTGAGTGAGGGAACAAGTGGGCGAGTTTGAAACAAAGCATTTATAGAACAGTTTACCTTAATTAATTATTAGCTAGCTTGCCCGCAAGCACCTGAAGTCAGGCCAAATTTCCATTGCATTATTCACCCACTTGGACTTGTATCTGGTGCGATTCCAATCTGAGACAGCATGCATCAGAAAATGTTTTGCTTGTCTCCTGGCACTTACTGGAACTCAAAATTAAGACAAGAGAAGAGAAGGCACTAGAAGTATTTGTCTTAACTGATTGAAGTTTGGGTTTCATAATTATTGAAATGCACAAACTGCTTCAAACACATGAAGAGAACAAGCTGAAAAACAATTTCTATCAGGTCAAACCCGTACAGTTCAATTTCATGTAATCTAACCTTTGTTGGATGCTTACTAATTCCAGGCACCTTATCAGTTTCCTGGGATGCAAAATGTGTAAGATCCTGTCTGTTCCACTGAAGATATTTAAACTCATGAAGACAGATGTAGGCAAGTAACTATAACATAAAGCAAAATGATCGTTATAAAATGCTGAGTGAAGATAGATGCATTGTCTTTGGAGCAAAGAGGAAGGTTTGGTTAATGCTGATGAAGAATTAGGAACAGTTTCATGGATGAAAGTGGTATCTGAATTAGGTCTTGAATGATAAGGAGAATTTGCGGAAGGGGATAAAAGGACATCCCAGGCTCAAAGAATTATATGAGCAAAATTTCCCAAGACATTATAATTTAGAAAGATATTAAATTAGGTCATAATTATAACTCATTCCAGATTTTTTCCTTTGACATGAAGCTGTTAAGAACAGCTTATTCTAAGGTATAAATAACCTCTGCCCAGAATTGGATAAAATCTGGAATGATTTTTTAAAAACTGACATAATGATTAATAATTCTTATGGTGTTAAGACACTCTAACGAGCTATCATAACCAGAGACCAGTCAGGAAACATTTTAAACAAGCTGAATTTGCCCCATAAGAATATTTTAAAGGCCAATTAAAATATTTTCTTCAGTCGATAGAGTGCTTTCAAAGTTTACCTGTAAATCCTGTAATGGAAACAAAGATGTTCTCGACTGCAGTTGCCTTATGGTCTATCCTTTTCTGATGTTTAGGGCTTGCTTAATAAGGCATGGTTGGGACATATGTTTTATTACCGAAGTCCCTTGGATTTATCTTCTGACTAATTGGGCTTTGATTTCAGAACCACAGAGCAATGCATATTCCCCATATTGTCTTTTCTGTTCCTGCAAACCCCAGAGTACATGCTGTTTGAGTGTGATGGAAATTATTTCACTTTCTCTTTTTTTTCTTTAATTAATAGTAATCTTTTATTTATTTTTATATTTATTTTTGGCTGTGTTGGGTCTTCGTTTCTGTGCGAGGGCTTTTTCTTTAGTTGCGGCAAGCGGGGGCCACTCTTCATTACAGTGCGCAGGCCTTTCACTGTCGCGGACTCTCTTGCTGCGGAGCACAGGCCCCAGACGCGCAGACTCAGTAGTTGTGGCTCACGGGCCTAGTTGCTCCGCAGCATGTGGGATCTTCCCAGACCAGGGCTCGAACCCGTGTCCCCTGCATTAGCAGGCAGATTCTCAACCACTGCGCCACCAGGGAAGCCCCACTTTCTCTCGATTTATGGTTGGTGGAGAGTATTTGAGACTGGCATCAGGTTACAGGCTTTTTTTTTTCCTCTTCCAACATTTCCCATTGCAACAGCATGCTCTAGGGTAACAACTCTCCCCACCCCCAAAAGCTTTCCTGGGATTAGATTCCCGGAAGAACCAGTCCTGAAACTGACGGGTGTGGAAGTGACAGACAGTTGGCCTGCTGGGTCACTGTTCCCAAAATAGTGCCCTCAGAACATTCTGTTCCAAGCCTCATTCCCCATCCTCTTCCCTTTGCCTGAAAAGAGCTAAAACTGAACAGGTGAGTGAAACAGAAGAGCCTGAAGGGAAGGGAATAAGGCACTTAAGGAGACTGGGTGGCCATGGGATGTAGGGAAGAGGGAAAGTTCCCTCTTCCCTACATCCCAAAGGGTTTTCTCCTGTCAACTCTGAGCTCAGTGGCCCACTGAGGAGTAGGATATGGAGGAGGGATTGTGGAATGCACAAGAGTGGAAGAGCTGTCCCCAAACTCTGCCTCTCGTAGAATCCCTTGTGAGCTGGACAAGCCTTCTTTAACAACAGAAAACCTTGCTGCAGGCATGGCAAATAAAAATCACTCATTTAGAGCAGGGGTCCCCAACTTCCGGGGGGTTGAGTGGGGGACAAGCGACCGAAGTTTCATCTGTATTTAGAGCTGCTCCCCATCACTCGCATGACCGCCTGAGCTCTGCCTCCTGTCAGATCAGTGGCCACATTAGATTCTCATAGGAGCTCGAACCCTACTGTGAACTGCGCATGTGAGGGATCTAGGCTGCGTGCTCCTTATGAGAATCTAATGCCTGATGATCTGAGATGGAGCTGGGGCGGTGATGCTGGCGCTGGGGAGCGGCTACAAATACAGATTATCATTAGCAGAGAGGTTTGACTGCACAGAGACCGTAATAAACCAATTGCTTGCAGACTCATATCAAAGCCCTATCAGTGAGTGAAAACAAGCTCAGGGCTCCCACTGATTCTACATTATGGTGACTTGTATAATCATTTCATTACATATTACGATGTAATAATAGAAATAAATTGCACAATAAATGTAATGTGCTTGAATCATCCTGAAACCATCCCCTGGCCCCCTGGGTCCGTGGAAAAATTGTCTTCCACGAAACTGGCCCCTGGTGCCAGAAAGGTTGGGGACTACTGATTTAGAGTATACTCTCAAGATAAGTTCAGTGCTCAGACAGTAGTTACTTTTGCCTTAGAAGTACTGCCCCATGGTGCCCAGCATGCTGGATGATAATTTTGATTCATCCAAATTTAATTATTATTCAACCCATTAGCCCAAAGGCAGAGGATATTTAGTCCAAATGTGACCCTTGTATGCAATTCATTTAGTGAAAACCATTGCTCACACAAGAAATCTACTTAGAAATTATTCTGAATCAGAAACCTTTACAGCTCTGAATTTTTGTCCTTGGAACTGGACAGCTGTAACTTGAGCAGAATAATTTTAGTATGTGCAGACTTTTTCCACATAGGACAAGAGAGCCTTAGTTCATGGATTTTGTGGAGAAATCTTCAGTTCACTTGGTCTCTTGTTTGAATCATTAGCGCCAAGTGAGAGAGAATGAGAATTTATTCCAATGGGAAATATTTAAATTAGGAAGGGATTAAAAAATATCTACAATTATTTTGTAGCATCTCCAAAGGAACTCACAATCTCACTTTAATGATATGCTAGGAAATTTCCATCTGGAATAGAAAACACTATGGAGTCCAAATATGGGTGTCCTAGTGCCCACATGTGGTGCTATTTGGAGCCAAACCTCATGCTTTGTTTTACTTTGTTAAATGTCCTAGTAGATCCTGACCTTCATTTTGGGGAAAAAACTAGGAGAACTTGGATATGTTACTGAGCTAAAATGTAACTTCAAATATTATGTTGGCTAACTCACAGCCCAGAATAAAACTTTTGTAACTTTTCAATTTTTCCTAAATATTTTCACATCACCCAGGAGGCAATGCCAGAAACTTCAGGTCAGAGATTGGGTCTTGTTTTGGAACTTGGGGGTCCAAGATGGGCTTTAGATAATTGACCTCTGGAGGCATATCATATCTGTTAGTGGACCAGTCAGGATCCTTGCCAGTGTATAAAATGCAACTGGATCTTACAGCAATGGCGCTCACTCTGTCAAGAAATTAGTGGGGGAAGGAACATGGCCCACCAGCTTTGGTACCTATTAGATGTACCAATGTACATTGGTTGTGCTCTAGAAGAGACTTAAGACTGAGGCTGCATCTTCCCTTCCCCTCTACCCCCATGTAGGAGTGGGTGGTAGGCTGAACATGAGAAGGGTACTTCTCGTATGAAAGATGGAAAAAGAGAGAGCAAGGCCCAAGTACCTCTGAGCTAGGAAGTGGGTGTAGTTGGATGATCTTTTGCTTCCATCAATCTCCAAAGCATCCCACACACCCATCGAAGCTTGGTGCATGGGTAACAGAGTGAAACACAGGGTAAGAGAAGTACCTGCTATTTCAGTAGGGGAATGCCACATGGGAAATGTAATCTAAGGGGAGGTCACCTCTATCTGTGAAAGGACCCTGTCCCTTGGAGATACAATGAGAGACAGATTCTCTTCTTCCCTTTTTCCACACTTTACTGACACCCTGATAGCTTACTCCTCATCCATAAAGGAAGCGTATGGAACAGACAAAAGACAAGCATGTTGGAGGCTGGGTGAATAAAAAGGAGGACACTGGGCAGGGCACATAAATGGAGATGAAGGGACTGAGGGTCCCTGGGAGAGATCATCCCCACCAGCTTGAGACAGGTGGCCATGGGGGGAAGTCTCGTGAGCCAATACCAAAGAATCCGTGTATGTCAAGGAGTAGGGAAGGATAAATTCGAGAAAGGAAAGAAGCCACTTCTGAGCCCTTGAACTATTGCATATGTACCAGCATTTGTACCAGCATTAGAAGATACGATTTGAATATGTAGCAATGCCTATTTTATATGCTTTTCTAGGCTCTCTGTGTGGTTACAACGGATTACAATAACGTCATTTCATGATGAATTTTACAACCCCTTTCTTTCATTGTTGAAAGCATGACAACAATTAGCACTATATCGTGGCTTTTGTCAGTTCTTTGACAACAACCTTTATTTAATCAGATAGGTTTACATGCAGGCTGAAGTCCTGAGTTCTCCTTAGTTCTGGTCACTTCATGCTAATTTCACCGAATTTTCAAGAACATGATGCTTTTTTTTAATCTCATGCCTTTGTTTCAAATCATGGCTCTTTAACTTGTCATTGTTCACACTTCCAGCTTTTTCTAATTTTTCCTGAAGCTCAAGTGTGAGGAAAATAGAACTCAATGCATTGATATTTCCTTTTGTTTGGAGGTTGATTCTTACCCACATCAGGCATAACGGGACTTTTCTACTTCTTCAGATCTGGCCATTGTCAGCGTTCCTTTTATCACCCACCCAAGAAGCTATGGTGGAAATCTTTTTGGTCAGTTTGACAGACCCCACATTCACTATAATGGGTTTTTGAATGGCAACACAACAAATTCAACAATTTGCAAATCTCAAGGTTTATTTATTAGAACTTATTCAAGATAAACAGCACAATTCTTAGGACTAAGAACCTATAAAAGTCAACACAAAATTCTAGTTAGCACGTTAATTATCTATTGCTGGCTAATAATATTACCACAAATTTAACAGCTTAAAACAACATGGACTTATTATTTCACAATTGCTATAGGTCAGGAATCTGGCATGGCTTAGCTGGGTCTTCTAGTCCTCTGTTTACAAGGCTGCCATAAAAGTGTCAGCTGGGGCTGCAGGCTCGTCTGAGGCTTCACTGGGGAAGGATTCACTTCCAAGTTGGTGTGGTTGTTGATAGAACTCAGTTCTTTGTGACATGTTGCTGGCTGTTGGCTGAAGGCTCCCTCCAGCTCCTCGGCACATGGGTCTTCGCAACATAAGTACTTGCTTCCTCAAAGGCAGCCAGCGAAAGAGGTTCCCTGCAAGACAGATGTTATAATCTTATGTAATGTAATCACATATATCCCACCATCTTTGTCATGTTATATTGGCAAGGCCCGGGCCCCACCCACACTCAAGGGGAGGAGATCACACTATGCATTGAATCCCAGAAGGATACTATGATTGTCAGGTGGACCATGAAAACCAGCTTAGAGTCTCTCTGCCAGTTAACAACACTTAACAATGAATAATACTCATGGCCGGAATGAGAAGTAATTGTAGCAGTCATTGCACACTCACGCTTTGCCAAAGCACATGGGGGAAGAACGTGGAATTATCATATTACCTGATCCTCAGCTACTCGGGAATGGCCCACCTGGAATGGTGAGCCTGTCCCCTCTGTTCCTTGATGGTCACAACCTATAAGAGACGGCATCTCTTTGTATCTGCAAGTACTTCTAGGAAGGGCAATTTTGACTAGGGAATCAGCTGCCCTCTGCATTCTCCCCTAGCAGGTAAATGCAGAGCCCAATTGGCAGACTGCCAATGGGACTCATTTCTTTATCTTTTAAAGGACTTGTGTAGGGGACTTCCCTGGTGGGGCAGTGGTTAAGAGTCTGCCTGCCAATACAGGGGACACAGGTTCATGCCCTGGTCCGGGAAGATCCCACATACGGCGGAGCAACTAAGCCAGTGAGCCACAACTACGGAGCCCACGTGCCACAACTTCTGAGGCCCATGCGCCTACAGCCCGTGCCCTGCAACAAGAAAATCCGCCGCAATGAGAATTCCGTGCACTGCAACAAAGAGTAGCCCCTGCTCACCGCAACTAGACAAAGCCCACGTGGAGCAACAAAGACTCAAAACAGCCAAAAATAAAAAATAAATAAATAGAATAAAAATTAAAAAAAAATAAAGGACTTGTGTGTTATTTGTGCATGTCCTGATAGAAGATAAATGTGTTAGAGGTTAAAATAGGTTCCATTGTTGCTTCTCTTTCTGTCCCTTACATTTCTTATTTATTGCAATGGGCTTTCCTGATATGATCTTCTTTTACTGCCTGTTGGGCCTCTGCACAAATATTTCCTGCTCAAGTTCTCTCTTGCTCTTAGAAGTTTCAGCCTTACTTTAGAAGTTTTCTATTTAAAGTTAACTTGCTCTAAACTCTCTTTTCCACACAGTACACATGCATACACAACAACTTGCAAATACGGTGTGTCCTTCTGACATAACTCCCAGGTTTGCATCTTGGGCTATGTGCTGGGTATTTCTGGGTGGCTGTCTTGGGTTAGAGCCTTTCAGTAGCAGATTCTAAAACAAGGATTTGAGTATAAGTAGTTTATTTGGGAGATGATTCAAGGAAATAGCAGCAGGGAGTGGGGAGGTGAGACAGGAAAGAAAAGAAAACTATCAAAGGGTGTGATATCAAACAGGTTACTGCTGTGTGTGGCAGAAGTTCAGTTCTGTCAGGTGACACTCTAGAACTTGCTTCCAGAGTTGTTACCCTTGCTCTCACTCCCAGGGCAAGGGAACAGGGATTCTTCAGTCATTGGTTGAGCACTGCCTTTGAGGTGTATTAACTCCCTCTCATTTTTGGTGTGTTCCATGTGGTCTAAATGGGCTACAATGGCCAGCAATCACCTTAGGGAGAGAGAGGTTGGTGCTTGTAGTTGAAAGCCGTTGGTTTAGAAGCGCCTGTCACATCTGCTTAACTGTTTCTCAGTTTGTCCTCTGAAAAGAACATGGTCATTCTCATCACCTTATTTCTTTCTATGTCAACATAGCTCCCCCTCTTAATGCCTCTGTCTGTCAAGCACCACTACTCCTTGGTTATTGAGGCTTGAGCTTACTGGATTATTTTCACTTTTCCAATGAGGAAGCTGTGGCTCAGAAAGTTCAAGTGACTTGCCTAGAGATGGAAAGGGGCCGATGCACCTTTGCTTGCAGAAGCTCTGACTCTGAGAAAGTCCATGACCTAATCTAAGGCAACAGGGGTCATACTCTTCTGTGGCATTTCTCTCTGGGCTTCCTGTTCGTGAACTTCCTTTTTCCCCCAAGCTGAAATTGGTGCACTAGCTCTCTCTAATTACATAGATGGCTTAATCATTCTTCTAAATCTTTGCTGTGCTACAAATTCCAATTCATACTGGAACCTCAGAACAAGCACATGCCTTCTTTAGATCTTATTTTTCTCACTCAGTGAATTTTGGGAACCCTTTAAACCCTAACAATCTGAGACAGGTGACAGAGGACTTGCTTTTTATAGTGGGCTAGATACAAAGGAAAAAGTCAGCATTACTTATTTTTCAGATAGACTGGTTTGTACAACCTTCATAGGTCAAGCAGAAAATATTGTAGACCTTTCCAAATATTCAAGGGCATGTTCTTTGTCTTCTTGTGCAAAGACTTAAAAGTGTGACAGGAATAGCTACTCATGTGACTAACTAGGGCCATAGTTAGGCTTGTGAAACGTAATGTACTAGAGATAGCATCTCCATGACAGAAGCTGCATTCCTTTCTTCTTGCGTGAGTTCCCAAAGGTTGTCAGCAAGCTGAGGGCAACATCTTCTCTTAGGACAAGCTAAGATATTCAATTTTACCCCAGAGCAGGTATCAAATGATCTGGGAGTGTAAGGAATACACAATGTAGAAATTTTATTTCTAATGAGAAGACACTGGAAACACATTTGGAAGTCTATCATGATGTTTCTTTTCCTACCTCAGTCTAGTGGTGTCATTGGGTTGAATTCTCCGTGGTTTGGTTTCAAACTCTTTTCATTCCCATCTTCGTCTCTTTCCAATTTGCCACCCCATTTTATGATCTACATCTATCCTTCCAAGTTCTTGCTCCTTTTTATCTTCTTGATTCCTCATCTTTGTTTTTTTTTTCTTTTTAATTGAAATGTAGTTGATTTACAATGTTGTGTTAGTTTCAGGTGTACAGCAAAGTGATTCAGTTATATATATTCTTTTTCATATTCTTTTCCATTATAGGTTATTACAAGATATTGAATATTGCTCCCTGTGCTATTCAGTAGGTCCTTGTTGTTTATCTACTTTACATATAGAAGTTTATTTCCTCATTTTTACTGTAATCTTTGATACAATGAGATGACTCTTCCTTCTAAAGGAGGGGTTGTAAACTTCAACCCCTGAGCCAAATCCTGCTCACCACCTGTTTTTGTAATTAAAGTTTATCAGTCTACAGATAGGCCCACTTGTTTACGTGTTACCTACTTCTGCTTTCATGTGTTACCACATGTTACCATGGCAAGCTCAGCTGTTGCAGCAGAGATCCTATGAGCTGTGGAGCCTAAAATATGTACTCTCTGGTCCTTTATAGAAAAGGTTTGCTGACGCCAGAAGGTTATAAAACCTTGCATATCATGGGGTGGATATTTCTCATAATTGGCTCCAGAATATGGTATAAAGCTTAATTAAGGCTTCAGTCTACTTCTCTTGCCTTCAAGAAAGAAAAAGAAAAAAAAAAGGCAGGTCAAGATGGCAGAGTAGAAGGACATGCTCTCACTCCCTTTTGTGAGAACACTGGAATTACAACTAACTGCTGAACAGTCATCAACAGGAAGACACTGGAACTCACCAAAAAATATACCCCAAAGACAAAGGAGAAGCCACAATGAGGTGGTAGGAGGGGCACAATCACAATAAAATCAAATCCCATAACTGCTGGGTGGGTGACTCACAAACTTGAGAACACTTATAGCATGGAAGTCCACCCACTGGAGTGAAGGTTCTGAGCCCCATGTCAGGCTTCCCAACCTGGGGGTCTGGCAACGGGAGAAGGAATTCCTAGAGAATCAGACTTTGAAGCCTAGCGGGATTTGATTGCAGGACTTTGACAGGACTGGGGGAAACAGAAACTCCACTCTTGGAGGGCACACACAAAGTAGTGTAAGCATCGGGACCCAGGGGAAGGAGCAGTGACCCCAAGGAAGACTGAACCAGACCTACCTCCTAGTGTTGGAGGGTCTCCTGCAAAGGTGGGTCTGGCTGTGTCTCATCGTGAGGACAAGGATGCTGGCAGCAGAAGTTCTGGGAGGTACTCCTTGGCGTGAGCCCTACAAGAGTCCACCATTAACCCCAACAATGAGCCCAGGTAGACTCCAGTGTTGGGTTGCCTCAGGTCAAACAACCAACAGGGAAGGACCGCAGCCCCACCCATTGGCAGACAAGCAGATTAAAGTTTTACTGAGCTCTGCCCACCAGAGCAACAGCCAGCTCTACCCACCACCAGTCCCTCCCATCAGGAAACGTGCACAAGCCTCTTAGATAGACTCATCCACTAGAGGGAAGACAGCAGAAGCAAGAAGAACTACAATCCTACAGCCTATGGAACAAAAACCACATTCACAGAAAGATAGACAAGATGAAAAAGCAGAGGGCTATGTACCAGATGAAGGAACAAGATAAAATCCCAGATAAACAACTAAATGAAGTGGAGATAGGCAACCTTCCAAAAAAAATAAATACAAGCTTTAAATGACACAATAGATCAGCTAGATTTAATTGATATTTATAGGACATTCCATCCAAAAACAGTAGATTACACTTTCTTCTCAAGTGTGCACAGAACTTCTTCAGGATAGATCACATCTTGGGTCATAAATCAAGCCTCAGTAAATTTAAGAAAATTGACATCATATCAAGCATCTTTTATGACTACAATGCTATGAGATTAGAAATCAATTACAGGGAAAAAACTTAAAAAACACAAAACATGGAGGCTAAACAATACGTTACTAAATAACCAAGAGATCACTGAAGAAGTCAAAGAGAAAATCAAAAAATACCTAGAGACAAATGATAATGAAAACACGACGATCCAAAACTTATGGGATGCAGCAAAAGCAGTTCTCAGAGGGAAGTTTATAGCAATACAAGCCTACCTCAAGAAACAAGAAACATCTCAAATAAACAATCTAACCTTACACCTAAAGGAACTAGAGAAAGAAGAACAAACAAAACCAAAAGTTAACAGAAGGAAAGAAATCATAAAGATCAGAGCAGAATTAAATGAAATAGAAACAAAGAAAAAATAGCAAAGAGCAATAAAAGTAAAAGCTGGTTCTTTGAGAAGATAAACAAAATTGATAAACCATTAGCCAGACTCATCAAGAAAAAGAGAGAGAGGACTCAATAAAATTAGAAATGAAAAAGGAGAAGTTACAACAGACACCACAGAAATGCAAGCATCCAAGAGACGACTACAACAACTCTATGTCAATAAAATGGACAACCTGGAAGAAATGGACGAATTCTTAGAAAGGTATAACCTTCCAAGACTGAAGCAGGAAGAAATAGAAAATATGAATAGACCAATCACAAGTAATGAAATTGCAACTGTGATTTAAAATCTTCCAACAAACAGAAGTCCAGGACCAGATGACTTCACTGGTGAATTCTATCAAACATTTAGAGAATAGCTAACACCCATCCTTCTCAAACTCTTCCAAAAAATTGCAGAGGAAGTAACCCTCTCAAACTCATTCTATGAGGCCACTATCACCCTGATACCAAAACCAGAAAAAGGTACTACAAAAAAAGAAAATTACAGACCAATATCACTGATGACTATAGATGCAAAAATCCTCAACAAAATAATAGCAAACAGAATCCAAAAACACATCAAAAGGATCATACACCATGATCAAGTGGGATTTATCCCAGGGAGGCAAGGATTCTTCAATATATGCAAATCAATCAATGTGACACACCATATTAACAAATTGAAGAATAAAAACCATATGATCATCTCAATAGATGCAGAAAAAGCCTTTGACAAAATTCAACACCCATTAATGATAAAAACTCTCCAGAAAGTGGGCATAGAGGGGACTTACCTCAACACAATAAAGACCATATATGACAAACCCACAGCAAACATCATTCCCAATGGTGAAAAACTGAAAACATTTCCTCTAAGACCAGGAACAAGACAAAGATGTCCACTCTCACCACTATTATTCAACATAGTTTTGGAAGTCCTAGCCATGGCAATCAGAGAAGAAAAAGAAATAAAAGGAATACAAATTGGAAGAGAAGAAGTAAAACTGTCACTGTTTGCAGATGACATGATACTATACATAGAGAATCCTAAAGATGCCACCAGAAAACTACTAGACCTAACCAATGAATTTGGTAAAGTTGCAGGATACAAAATTAATGCACAGAAATCTCTTGCATTCCTTTATACTAATGATGAAATATATGAAAGAGAAATTAATGAAACACTCCCATTTACCATTGCAACAAAAAGAATACAATACCTAGGAAAAAACCTACCTAGGGAGACAAAAGACTTGTCTGCAGAAAACTATAAGACACTGATGAAAGATGTTAAAGATGATACCAACAGATGGAGAGATATACCATGTTCTTGGTTTGGAAGAATCAATATTGTGAAAATGACCATACTACCCAAAGTAATCTAGAGATTCAATGCAATCCATATCAAATTACCAATGGCATTTTTTGCAGAACTAGAACAAAAAAAATCTTAAAATTTGTATGGAGACACAAAAGATCCCGAATAGCCAAAGCAGTCTTGAGGGAAAAAAGCAGAGTTGGAGGAATCAGACTCCCTGACTTCAGACTATACTACAAAGCTACAGTAATCAAGACAGTATGGTACTGGCACAAAAACATAAATACAGATCAACTCACACACCTGTGGTCAACTGATGTATGACAAAGGAAGCAAGTATATACAATGGAGAAAAGACAGTCTCTTCAATAAATGGTGCTGGGAAAACTGGATGAATGAAATTAGAACATTCCCTAACACCATACACAAAAATAAACTCAAAATGGATTAGAGAACTAAATGTAAGACTGAACACTATAAAATTATTAGAAGAAAATATAGGAAGAACACTCTTTGACACAAATCACAGCAAGATCTTTTTTGATCCACATCCTAGAGAGAGGGAAATAAAAACAAAAATAAACAAATGGGACCTAATGAAACTTAAAAGCTTTTACACAGCAAAGGAAACCATAAACCAGACGAAAAGACAACCCACAGAATGGGAGAAGATATTTGCAGATGAATCAATGGACCAAGGATTAATCTCCAAAATATATAAACAGCTCATGCAGCTCAACATTAAAAAAGAAAAAAAACCCAATACAAAAACAGGCAGAAGGTCTAAAGAGATATTTCTCCAAACAAGACATACAGATGGTCAAGAAGCACATGAAAAGCTGCTCAACATCACTAATTATGAGAGAAATGCTAATCAAAACTACAATGAGGTATCACCTCACACCAGTTAGAATAGGCATCATCAGAAAATCTACAAACAACAAATGCTGGAGAGGGTGTGGAGAAAAGAGAACCCTCTTGCATTGTTGGTGGGAATGTAAATCGATAGAACCACTATGGAGAACAGTATGGAGGTTCTTTAAAAAACTAAAAATAGAACTATCATATGACCCAGCAATCCCACTACTGGGCATATACCCAGCGAAAACCATAATTCAAAAAGGCACATGCACCCCAATGTTCACTGCAGCAGTATTTACAATAGCCAGGTCATAGAATCAATCTAAATGCTGACAGATGAATGGATAAAGAAGATGTGGTACATATATATATATATAATGGAATATTACTCAGCCATAAAAAGGAACAAAATTGGGTCATTTGTAGAGATGTGGATGGATCTAGAGATTGTCCTACAGAGTGAAGTACGTCAGAAAGAGAAAAACAAATATCGTATATTATGCATGTATGTGGAACCTAGAAAAATGGTACAGATTAACCGGTTTGCAGGGAAGAAATTGAGACACAGATGTAGAGAACAAACATATGGACACCAAGGGGGGAAAGCGGCGTGGTGTTGGAGTGGTGGTGTGATGAATTGGGGGACTGGGATTGACATGTAGACACTGATGTGTATAAAATGGATGACTAATACGAACCTGCTGTATAAAAAACAAAAACAAACAAACAAACTAAAACCTCAAAGGCCTCAAGATGGCAGCCGCAGAGTGCAGGACCCATCTGAGCACAGAGTCCCATGCAAATGCACAGGTTGTGTCCAGGAAGCTGGCCTTTATCCTGGGACTTTGGAGCGCAAAACAAAATCACAGGTCACCTATTCATAGATGATGACTGTTGCAGTTTGAAAACTGGCTATGCCACACTTCTCAGTTGAGTACCTGGAGTAAGCATGCAGCCAACTTTGACAGCCATTGAGAGAGGCCCCACCAGGAGTGCATGCTTCTCCGACTTGGCATGACTTGCTGCACTGTGCACTTTCTGGATCTAAAGAGCATGTCTGGATCCACAAGCCATTCGGCTCTAACTTCCTTCCAGCTCTCCCCAGTACATGCGAATTATTTTTAGGTGACCTGTGGTGGAGAGGTTTGGCTTGTAATTTTCATGCCTGAGCTTTGGGTTTCACAGGAAATGCTTGAAAGAATTTAATATTGATACAATGCAACACACATGTATTAACAAGGGCATATTGGTTTTGTTCTTGTTGACTAACCATTAAGAAATTCTATTCTTAGTCTTTTTCTCTTCTCCCTGCTCCTTATCAATTCAATCTTCTCCACCTTCACAATTCTCTCATTTGCCAGTTTCTGAGCCTCTCACTGACACACAAATTTCCTTTTCCTCATCTGCTGTCAACCCCTCTGGTTCTCTATGATGAATGAATTCTTGTTGTTGCCAACTTCCTTTCAGTATTTTCCAAACTCTTTTCTTCTTTGCTCTGATCAGATTCTCCTCTGAATTTTTAGACCTGGAATCTAAGTACTGACTTTCTCCATTTGTCCCTCTGAGCTGATAACACAATGCAACTCATATTTAATCATCTCTCCTGCCTTCCCTGTCCCTGTCATTTCCTTCATTTTCTAGACCTTCTCTTCAATCTTCCATCTTCACTGGATGGCTAAAGTATCAAGAAATAAGTGACCGGCCAGTCTTAATGCCCTAGTTTATTCACCTTTTGTCTTTGTTGTACTTACCCTCCCAACTTCTTAGAAACTTACTTAGTCTATATGTCCAACACTCCCATACTGTTCAGAGCAAAAGCATCCACTAGACTCTCCTGCCTTAAGTTAAAAAAAACTGAGCACATGGTATATGCAAGATTTACCTGCATTGGAAGGTGCAATGAGGAAGAGATTGGAAGTTAAAACACATAGTGGTTTGGGCTTCCCTGGTGGCGCAGTGGTTGAGAGTCTGCCTGCTGATGCAGGGGACATGGTTTCGTGCCCCGGTCCGGGAGGATACCACATGCCATGGAGCGGCTGGGCCCGTGAGCCATGGCCACTGAGCCTGCGCGTCTGGAGCCTGTGCTCCGCAACGGGAGAGGCCACAGCAGTGAGAGGCCCGCGTACCACAAAAAACAGAAAAACAAAGAAAACAAAAAAAACACACATAGTGGTTTAATCACCAGGTGGTTCTAATGGCAAAGGTCAGCTTTGTTATGGTGTTAGGTGGTCCCAGGGTGGGCAGGTGACCAGCTTATAGGAAATGCATGATTGAACAATACATTTGTTGCTCGGAATAATTAGGTAAAACATTATGGGCATTGGTAATGAATCAAATGCCAAATTTGCCTTGTGTCCTCTTGAGTTATGGACAATATTCCTGTAAACTGTGCCAATGATCAGAATTTACTTGATTTCTTTTTCTTTTTTAATATCTTAATTGGAGTATAATTGCTTTACAATGGTGTGTTAGTTTCTGCTTTATAACAAAGAGAATCAGCTATACATATACATATATCCCCATATCTCCTCTCTCTTGTGTCTCCCTCCCATCCTCTCTATCCGAACCCTCTAGGTGGTCACAAAGCACCTAGCTGATCTCACTGTGTTATGTGGCTGCTTCCCACTAGCTATCGATTTTACATTTGGTAGTGTATATATGTCCATGCCACTCACTCACTTAATCCCAACTTACCCTTCCCCATCCCCGTGTCTTCAAGTCCACTCTCTACATCTGTGTCTTTATTCTTGTCCTGCCCCTAGGTTCTTCATAACCATTTTTTTTCTTTTTAGATTCCATACATATGTGTTAGCATACGGTATTTGTTTTTCTCTTTCTGAATTACTTCATTCTGTATGGCAGACTCTAGGTCCATCAACCTCACTACAAATAACTCAATTTCGTTTCTTTTTATAGCTGAGTAATATTCCATTGTATATATGTGCCACATCTTTTTTATCCATTCATCTGTCGATGGGCACTTAGGTTGCTTCCATGTCTTGGCGATTGTAAATAGAGCTGCAATGAACATTTTGGTACATGACTCTTTTTGGATTATGGTTTTCTCAGGGTATATGCCCAGGAGTGGGATTGCTGGGTCATATGGTAGTTCTATTTTTAGTTTTTAAGGAACCTCCATACTGTCCTCCATAGTGGCTGTATCAATTTACATTCCAACCAACAGTGCAAAGGGTTCTCTTTTCTCCACATCTTCTCCAGCATTTATTGTTTCTAGATTTTTGATGATGGCCATTCTGCCTGGTGTGAGGTGATACCTCATTGTAGTTTTGATTTGCATTTCTCAAATGATTAGTGATGTTGAGCATCCTTTCGTGTGTTTGTTGGCAATCTGTGTATCTTCTTTGGAGAAATGTCTATTTAGGTTTTCTGCCCATTTTTGGATTGTGTTGTTTGTGTTTCTGATATTGAACTGCATGAGCTGCTTGTAAATTTTGGAGTTTAATCCTTTGTCAGTTGCTTCATTTGCAAATATTTCTCCCCCATTCTGAGGGTTGTCTTTTCATCTTGTTTATGTTTTCCTTGGCTGTGCAAAAGCTTTTAAGTTTCATTAGGTCCCATTTGTTTATTTTTGTTTTTATTACTATTTTTCTAGGAGGTGAGTTAAAAAGGATCTTGCTGTGATTTATGTCACAGAGTGTTCTGCCTATGTTTTTCTCTAAGAATTTTATAGTGCCTGGCCTTACATTTAGGTCTTTAATCCATTTTGAGTTTATTTTTGTGTATGGTGTTAGGTAGTGTTCTAATTTCATTCTTTTAGCTGTACAGTTTTCCTAGCACACTTATTAAAGGGGTTGTCTTTTCTCCATTGTATATTCCTGCCTCCTTTATCAAAAATAAGGTGACCATATGTGTGTGGGTTTATCTCTGGGTTTTCTATACTGTTCCACTGATCTATATATCTGTTTTTGTGCCAGTACCATGCTGTCTTGATTACTGTAGCTTTGTAGTATAGTCTGAAGCCAGGGAGCCTGCTTCCTCAAGCCCCATTTTTCTTTCTCAAGATTGCTTTGGCTATTTGGGGTCTTTTGTGTTTCCATAGAAACTGTGAAATTTTTTGTTCTAGTTCTGTGAAAAATGCCACTGACAGTTTGACAGGGATTGCAGTGAATCTGTAGATTGCTTTGGGTAGTATAGTCATTTTCACAATGTTGATTCTTCTCATCCAAGAATATGGTATATCTGTCCATCTGTTAGTATCATCTTTAATTTCTTTCATCAGTGTCTTATAGTTTTATGAATACAGGTCTTTTGTCTCCTTAGGTAAGTTTAGTCCTACCTATTTTATTCTTTTTGTTGAGGTGGTAAATGGGAGTGTTTCCTTAATTTCTCTTTCAGGTTTTTAATCATTATTGTATACGTGTGTAAGAGATTTCTGTGCATTAATTTTGTATCTTGGTACTTTACCAAATTCATTGATTAGCTCTAGTAATTTTCTATTTGCCTCTTTAGGATTCTCGATGTATAGGATTATGTCATCTGCAAACAGTGACAGTTTTACTTCTTCTTTCTGATTTGGATTGCTTTTATTTCTTTTTCTTCTCTGATTGCTGTGGCTAAAACTTCCAAAACTATGTTGAATAATAGTGGACATAAGAGTGGACATCCTTGTCTTATTCTTTATCTTAGAGGAAATGGTTTCAGTTTTTCATCATTGAGGACGATGTTGGCTGTGGGTTTGTCATATATGGCCTTTATTATGTTGAAGTACGTTCCCTCTATGCCTACTTTCTGCAGGGTTTTTTTTTTATCATAAATGGGTGTTGAATTTTGTCAAAAGCTTTTTCTGCATCTATTGAGATGATCGTATGGTTTTTCTCCTTCAGTTTGTTATGGTGTATCACATTGATTGATTTGTGTATATTGCAGAATCCTTGCATTCCTGGGATATTCCCCAGTTGATCATGGTGTATGATCCTTTTTTTTTTTTTTTTTTTTTGTGGTATGTGGGCCTCTCACCATTTTGGCCTCTCCCATTGTGGAGCACAGACTCTAGACGTGCAGGCTCAGCGGCCATGGCTCACAGGCCTAACTGCTCCATGGCATGTGGGATCTTCCTGGACCAGGGCATGAACCCGTGTCCCCTGCATTGGCAGGCGGACTCTCAACCACTGCGCCACCAGGGAAGCCCTATGATCCTTTTAATGTGCTTTTGGATTCTGTTTGCTAGTATTTTGTTGAGGATTTTTGCATCTATGTTCATCAGTGATATTGGCCTGTAGTTTTCTTTCTTTGTGACATCTTTGTCTGGTTTTGGTATCAGGGTGATGGTGGCCTCATAGAATGAGTTTGGTAGTGTTCCTCCCTCTGCTATATTTTGGAAGGATTTGAGAAGGATAGGTGTTAGCTCGTCTCTAAATGTTTGATAGAATTTGCCTGTGAAGCCATCTGGTCCTGGACTTTTGTTTGTTGGAAGATTTTAAATCACAGTCTCAATTTCAGTGCTTGTGATTGGTCTGTCCATATTTTCTATTTCTTCCTGGTTCAGTCTCGGAAAGTTGTGCATTTCTAAGAGTTTGTCCATTTCTTCCAGTTTGAATGTTTTATTGGCATATAGTTACTTGTAGTTATTTCTCATCATGAATTTCTGCAGGGTCAGTTGTTACTTCTCCTTTTTCATTTCTAATTCTATTGATTTGTCTTCTCTTTTTTCTTGATGAGTCTAGGTATTGGTTAATCAATTTTGTTTATCTTCTAAAAGAACCATCTTTTAGTTTTTATTGATCTTAGCTATTGTTTCCTTCATCTCTTTTACATTTATTTCTGATCTGATCTTTATGACGTCTTTCCTTCTGCTAACTTTGGGGTGTTTTTTTTTTGTTGTTGTTCTTCCTGCTCTAATTGCTTTAGTTGTAAGGTTATATTGTTTATTTGAGATGTTTCTTGTTTCTTGAGGTAAGATTGTATTGCTATAAACTTCCCTCTTAGAACTGCCTTTGCTGCATCCCATAGGTTTTGGGTCATCGTGTTTTCATTGTCATTTATTTCTAGGTATTTTTGGATTTCCTCTTTGATTTCTTCAGTGACCTCTCAGTTATTTAGTAGTGTGTTGTTTCACCTCCATACGTTTGTATTTTTTTTTTTTTGTGGTACGCGGGCCTCTCACTGCCGTGGCCTCTCCCGTTGTGGAGCACAGCCTCCGGACGTGCAGGCTCAGCAGCCATGGCTCACAGGCCCAGCCACTCCGTGGCATGCGGGATCCTCCCGGACCGGGGCACAAACCCACGTCCCCTGCATCGGCAGGCATACTCTCAACCACTGCGCCACCAGGGAAGCCCCGTTTGCATTTTTTTAAATATTGTTTTTCCTGTAATTGTTATCCAGTCACAGTGTTGTCGTTGGAAAAGATATTTGATATGATTTCAATTTTCTTAAATTTACCAAGGCTTGATTTGTGACCCAAGATATGATCTATCCTGGAGAATATTCCATGAATACTTGAGAAGAATGTGTATCCTGTATTTTTTTTTGGATGGAATGCCCTATATATATCAATTAAGTCCATCTTATTTAATGTATCATTTAAAGCATGTGTTTCCTTATTTATTTTCATTTTGTATGATCTCTCCAATGGTGAATTTGGGGTGTTAAAATCTCCTACTATGATTGTCTATTTCCCCTTTTATGGCTGTTAGTATTTGATTTATATATTGAGGTGCTCCTATATTGGGTGCATAAATATACAATTGTTATATCTTCTTGTTAGATTGATCCCTTGATCATTATGTAGTGTCCTTCTTTGTCTCTTATAATAGTCTTTATTTTAAAGTCTATTTTGTCTGATATGAGAATTGCTACTCCAGCTTTCTTTTGATTTCCATTTGCGTGAAATATTTTTTTCCATCGCCTCACTTTTAGTGTGTATGTGTCCCTGGGTCTGAAGTGGGTCTCTTGTAGACAATATATATACGGGTATTGTTTTTGTATCCATTCAGCCAGTCTATGCCTTTTGTTTGGAGCATTTAATCCATTTACATTTAAGGTAGTTGTTGATATGTAAGTTCCTATTATCATTTTCTTAATTGTTTTGGGTTTGTTACTGTAGGTCTTTTCTTTCTCTTGTGGTTCCTGCCTAGAGAAGTTCCTTTAGCATTTGTTGTAAAGCTGGTTTGGTGGTGCTGAATTCTCTTAGCTTTTGCTTGTGTGTAGAGCTTTTGATTTCTCCATCAAATCTGAAAGAGATCCTTGCTGGGTAGAGTAATCTTGGTTGTAGATTTTTTCCTTTCATCACTTAAATATGTCCTGTCACTCCATTCTGGCTTGCAGAGTTTCTGCTGAAAGATCAGCTGTTAACCTTTTGGGGATTCCCTTTTATGTTATTTGTTGTTTTTCCCTTGCTGCTTTTAATTTTTTTTCTTTGTATTTAATTTTTGATAGTTTGATTAATATGTGTCTTGGCGTGTTTCTCCTTGGATTTATCCTATATGGGACTTTCTGTACTTCCTCGACTTGATTGACAATTTCCTTTCTCGTATTAGGGAATTTTTCAACTGTAATCTCTTCAAATATTTTCTCAGTCCCTTTCTTTTTCTCTTCTTCTTCTGCGACCCTTAGAATTCAAACGTTGGTGCATTTAATGTTGTCCCAGACGTCTCTGAGACTGTCCTCAATTCTTTTCATTCTTTTTTCTTTATTCTGCTCTGCAGTATTTATTTCCACTATTTTATCTTCCATGTCACTTATCCATTGTTCTGCCTCAGTTATTCTGCTATTGATTCCTCCTAGAGAATTTTTAATTTCATTTATTGTGTTGTTCATCATTGTTTGTTCTTTAGTTCTTCTATGTCCTTTTAAAACTTTTCTTGTATTTTCTCCATTCTATTTCCAAGATTTTGGATCATCTTTAATATCATTACTCTGAATTCTTTTTTAGGTATGCTGCCTATTTCCTGTTCGTTTGTTTGGTCTGCTAGGTCTTTACCTTGCTCCTTCATCTGCTGTGTATTTCTCTGTCTTCACATTTTGTTTAACTTACTGTGTCTGTGGTCTCCTTTTTGTAGGCTGCAGTTTTGTAGTTCCATTTGTTTTTGGTGTCTGCCCCCAGTGGCTAATGTTGGTTCAGTTGGTTGTGTTAGGCTTCCTGGTGGAGGGGGTTGGTGCCTCTGTTCTGGTGGATGAGGCTGGATCTTGTCTTTCTGATGGGCAGGACTGCATCTGGTGGTGTGTTTTAGGGTATCTGTGACCTTATTATGATTCTAGGCAGCCTCTCTGCTAACGGGTGGGGTTGTATTCCTGTCTTGCTATTTGTTTGGCATAGCGTGTCCAGCACTGTAGCTTGCTGGTCGTTGAGTGGATCTTAGTCTTAGCGTTGAGTTGGAGACCTCTGGGAGAGCTTTCACCATTTGATATTACATGGAGCCAGGAGGTCTCTGGTGGACGAATATCCTGAACTCGGCACTCCCACCTCAGAGGCACAGGCCTGGCACCTGGGCAGAGTACCAAAACCCTGTCAGCCACATGGCTCAGAAGAAATGGGAAAGTAAAAGAAAGAAAAAAATAAAATAATATAAAATAAAGTTATTAAAATAAAAAATAGTAAAAATTAAAAAATTAAAAAAAAATAATACAAAAGAAAGTAGAGAGCAACCAAACCAAAAAACATATCCACCAATGATGGATGTTTTTTTAGCAACAAGTGCTAAAAAAGTATACTAACCACCACCACTCCCTGCCAAAATGGACAAACAGAACCCTAAGGCAAATGGTGAAAACAAAGCTATACAGAAAAAAATCACACAAAGTCCACCACCTCAAATTTGGGATGTTTTGTTGTCTATTCCAGTATTCTAGAGATGCAGGGTACATCAAGTTGATTGTGGAGATTTAATCCACTGCTCCTGAGGCTACTGGGAGAAATTTCCCTTTCTTTTCTTTGTTTGCATAGCTCCTGGGGTTCAGCTTTGGATTTGGCCCTGCCTCTGCTTGTAGGTCACCTGAGGGCTCTGTTCTTCGCTCAGACAGGATGGGGTTAGCATTGCAGCTGATTAGGGGGGAGGGAGGGGTACGGAATGCCGTGTGAGCCTGATGTAGTAGAAGCCAGCATGACGTTGCAATAGCCGGAGGCGCGCCGTGTGTTCTGGGGAAATTGTTCCTGGATCACAGGACCCTGGCAGTTGTGGGCTGCATAGGCTCCCAGGAGGGGCAGTGTGGATAGTGACCTATGCTTGCCCACAGGCTTCTTGGTGGCTACAGCAGCAGCCTTAGTGTCTCATGCCCATCTCTGGTGTCTGCACTGATAGCCACGCCTCGCGCCCATCTCTGGAGCTCGTTTAGGTGGTGCTCTGAATCCTTCTTCTCGTGTGCCCCCAAACAGTGGTCTCTTGCCTCTTAGGCAGTTCCAGACTTTTTCCTGGACTCCCTCCCAGCTAGCTGTGGTGCACTAGCCCCCTTCAGGCTGTGTTCACGCAGCTAACCCCAGTCCTCAACCAGTCCCCGCCTGCACCAGCAGGTGAGCAGACAAGCCACTCGGGATGGTGAGTGCTGGTTGGCACCGATCCTCTCTGCGGGAATCTCTCTGCTTTGCCCTCTGTACCCCTGTTGCTGCGTTCTCCTCCGTGACTCCAAAGCTTCCCCCCACCCTCCATCCATCCCCCGTCTCAGCCAGTGAAGGGGCTTCCTAGTGTGTGGAAATCTTTCCTCCTTCACAGCTCCCTCCCTGAGGTGCTGGTCCCATCCCTATTCTTTTGTCTCCGTTTATTCTTTTTTCTTTTGCCCTATCCAGGTACGTGGGGAGTTTCTTGCCTTTTGGGAGGTCTGAGGTCTTCTGCCAGTGTTCAGTAGGTGATCTGTAGGAGTTGTTCCACATGTAGATGTATTTCTGATATATTTGTTGGGGGGAAGGTGATCTCCACTTCTTACTCCTCCAACATCTTGAAGATCTCGACCTGTTATGGCCTACTTAATTTCAGTTGCTACAATTCAGGCCTTAGAAATGTAAGAATTGGGCTTACACATTTATTTTAATATTTGGTTCAGTGATATTTTTTTGCTAGAACATATCATTTGTTTTCTTTCTATCACTTTCTTTCTTAGTCATCTTAATCCATTAATAGATGGACCAATCCTTTCTTCATAAAGAAATTTAAGCAGTGCCATTTCTTCACAAAGAAAGGTCATTGCTCTGGGAAAAACATTGCTCTTATTTCAGTCTTACTAGCTAATTTCCAGCCATGATTTTCATCATCTCATATGTGTATAGACACAGGGTACTGAGTCACTGATTGTGGATTGACTATGTAATTGTCCTTCATAGTGACATCTATCTGGTGGTGTCAAAACTTGGCAATCCACTCTCTTCATAAACCCTAGGTGGTTCTCTATCATTTTACAGGTAAAAATAAAGGTAATTCCTAGGCAAATCTCTCAAATCTCTGACCACCCAAGATATTTTACCTCTTGGATTTACTCCCCTGAACTCCATGGTAGAAACATGGTTGAAACCATGAGTCACAGCTTTTTGGTAAATCTCTTAGGGGTGTGAGATACCTAAACTAAAATCCAGGACCAAGTGGATTTGGGCTGCTGAAAAAGAAAGAATGACGTGAGGCAAAGTACCTAGAGTAAGATGTACATACATTTTCATTTCTGTGTACCTGTAAATGATACCCAGAGGACAGCTCTTTAACTTGTCCCCACGTTAGGGTTAAGCCTTGTTTACCTCCAGTATAAATCATCACTCCTATGGTTTTGGCTATTTTGCAGAAATTATATTTTCCCTCTTGTTTAGAGACGGCTCCACTGTAGTACCTTCCCTTGATTGCAGAGATTGTGGGAGCTATGATTCTGGTGCCATTAACCTTCTCATTTCAGGAAAACTTATCCCCTGTGATAAGGAAGAAACTTGAAGATTTCACGTGAATTTTTCTAATGCCCTGTGCTTTCTATATTTGCATACTCATGCTGTGCCTTCCTCAGCTCTGCCTGAGTAACTCTCCCTACTCTTAAAGGACCAGATCAAAATGCCTCTGTCCTCAGGCAGCCTTTGCCAACCCTCGCCAAAAAAATTAATCTCTCCCTTGACTCTTCTAGCTCTTAGTTTATGCCTCTTCTAAAGCATGGATCATGATTTCGTAGCCCAAGAGCAGCTCATTCCCAGGAAAGGTCTCAACTTTTTCTGCATTGCAGGCAAATTCAAAGTGAGGATAATTACGTTTGACCTTATATTCCCCATGGAGCCCGACAGAGTGCCTTGCATGTAATAGGTTCTCAATAACTATTTGTTGAATTAAATTAGATTACATTTTATAAATGTTTGTAAATGAGAGAGCATTGCCTTACATGGCTTACAAAAAGAATCTTTTGGGATAAAAATAGACAAATAAGAACTTAAGTTGAAGGGTTACATGTTACACAATGAGGTTGTGTCATTTTGGATTTTTGGAAAACCTCTCGAATTTATGCTTCCTAAAGATCCTGCGGCTTTAGCATTTTACCCATAGGCTAAAAGGCAATCAGAATGGATATTGATAAAATGGAATATTTTTATCCATGCTAATCAGCCTGGCTCTGGCCAAATTTTTGGCCTTCAGTATGTGCTGCTGAGTAATGTCAGACGCTCACAAGTACACACACTGACATTTACAAGGCATGAGATGGGCTCAGCCAAGTTCAGAAACACAACACCCCCCCTTTTGATTGGTTCACCAGAACTTCCTCAGATACATTTAGTCTTTGCTACTAGAGGAACTGACAGGCTGCTGGTACCAAGTGAATTTCCATTCATTTCTTCACTCCAGGAAATAACATTTGCATATGAGGTTCAGGTACTCTGTGAAGTTTTGGATTCATGAGGTTACACGTCTAACTGTGTGAAGGGGACCTTGGGCTGCTCTGGCATTGGCACTAAGAGAAGCTGCACGTAGGGCTTGAGCTGTTTTAGAACCTCTGATGTGGGATTCGTAGAAATGAAAGTGAACAGGACTGCACTCCAAACACGTCCTGGATGATCTTAGAAAATGCCAGATGCATATCCAAGAGGTCTACTTTCTTCTTTCAGAAAAAATACTATCCTATAAAAATAAAAATAAAAAGAAAGCGCTACTTTACTTTCGTGCTCCATAAGAATATCAGAATATATTTAGTAAAGTGTAATTCCACTGCCTTTTTTAGATGGATCCCACCAGGCAGGATCATAGCTCCCCGACCAGGGATTGAACTGCACCTCCTGCAAGTGAAGCACTGTGTCTTAACCACTGTACCTCCAGGGAAGTCCGAGGCTCTGTCTTTAGATGGGGTAGATGCACTCAGGATCATGGAAGCACGTGTCTCTAATTGAAACACTTCCTTTTTTTATAATAGAAGAAAACATGTATCTATCTATATTGCAAGAATAATAATTTTCTAGACTTGTTTCTGGAAGAATCTTCAAGATCATGATGATGATAATGATGATGATTTTTATTGACCACTTAGATTACTTCTGTTTTTTTATTATTATAATAATGCTATTAAGAGCATCTTTATATGTAAATCTTAGTCTACATTTCCTATTATTTCCTTTATATAGATTCTCTCTCTTTTTTTCTGAAGCTTCAAGATTATTACAGGGCATTTCTATGTCCAAGTTATGATTGGAACCCAGTCTCACAACTAACTTAAAAATGTCTTCTAAGGACTTTATGACATCAGAGACAAGGCACAGCCTGGGGAGGGGTTATTTACTGAAAAAGCAGCTGTTTATTTGGTCCTTTTAACTGTCATGAGGATCAGAGGATTCATTCCTGGTTGTTGAGATGACCCAGGTAACCAGACTGGTGATGCTACTTTCAGTTATTTCAAATTCTATTTGTTTCAGCTCTGTAAGAGTGAACTTTTTTGCTTAGCCTATTTACTGGCAAATGGGAGCTGAGAAAATGTAGATTAGAAACTGGTTTCAGGAGTTAAATGCAACAATTTAATTTTAGAGATTAAAAAATTTGAGCGGGAACCAGTCATTTTCCAAATAAGATATCAGAAACTGTTCTTAGACTTAAAGAATTTTATGTTCTGTTCTATTTATTACTTTCCTATATCCTTTCTATGAACTAAAGTTTTTTAAACAAAACTTATGCTCATGGTGGTCATAAACAGAACAGAGGTGTTAAAAATTGGCTTTTTAATTTTTTCTGTTTAAGTCTTGAGTGTAACATCTCTCCGCCCTTAACTGATGGCTGGTTTTAGTCACATGATTTCGACAGGAAAAGGAAAAGAAACATATTTTTAGTCTACTCCTTCTAGAATAATCTCTGGTGGAGTTTTTAATTAGTGCATGGTACCTATAATAGTCTTCCTCTTTCAATCATACTAAGCTCAACCAAGTCCCTTTGAACAGCAGATATTTTTACAAGCGTCATCCAAAATAAGGGCTCGTTCTTTTCAATAACATTTAAGCATTTGTAGGTCTGCTAGGAAGCCAACAGCCCTTAGAAGTATTAGGTGAAGAATGTCTCAGGATTTCCCTGTGTCAAGATAGTGAATTAATGTATCTTAAGACTCTATTTTTTTTTTTTTTTTTGCGGTACACGGGCCTCTCACTGTTGTGGTCTCTCCCATTGCGGAGCACAGGCTCCAGACGCGCAGGCTCAGCGGCCATGGCTCACGGGCCCAGGCGCTCCATGGCATGGAGGGATCTTCCTGGGCCGGGGCACGAACCCGTGTCCCCTGCATCGACAGGCGGACTCTCAACCACTGCGCCACCAGGAAAGCCCCTTTAAGACTCTTTGAAGTCTCCAAACATGGCGAGTTTGGAAGAGCTGGCTGAAAAGTGGTGTAACTAAGAACTAAGGGTCGGCTACATTTCAGTTGTCAAGAAGTCTTTTGTTTTTTTATAAGAGAAACTGAACCAGATTCTAGTCTTAGCCCTGATACCAGTGAGCAGTAATGACCTGAAAGTTATGTAACTTCTCTGAGACTTTGTTTTCTAATCTGTAGAATGGGTTTGGCCTAGTAGACATCAATGGTTATTTCCACAGTTATTAAATTAATCTATTAAATTGTCATATACTGTACTGTGATGTTCTATACAACATTGGTACACAAAGTGAGAACCTTACAGCTAGAAATGAAAAAAATATTAAGGGAACCTAAAATCATACTTACTTAGAATATTTTTTTTTTCCAAAGCGCATTCTATGATAAGATTTCCACGTGCTTTTCTTTTTCTTAATTTCACATAATATATGCCTGAATCCCTTCATAATTAATGTATTTCTTCACTGGGTTTTAAATACTGTAAGTTCATACACTGTCTGTTTCAGAAATATTTACTTAGACATTAGTCCTTCTACCTTCAAGGTGAGAGTAGATTATCTACTTCTTAGCAAAGCAACAGTTCATTCAACCGAGTTAGTTAAAATAGCAGTGATAAAATGACTGACTTATTGATTATTTCTATTTCTCAACTAGTTATTTTTGTGTGTAAACATACAGTTTACTATTTTGTTAGAAATTATGCCAATTTTTGGAAGAAAACATCAATGTTATGAAGCCATAAAAACACCTTTGATGCTCTTGTAAAAGATGCACAATCTCTCTCTCGATACACTCTTTCTAATTTCTTGGTAGACAGAGCAGTTAAATTGGCTGAGAGCCGTATCCTCTTAGCCATTCCCTGTTTTAATCATCTCGCTTCTGAAAATACCATCCTCTTGGTACTATGAACAGAGACCCTGTTATAACAGTAAGATTGCCTCTTAGAGGGTCACACTCTGAAGGTAAAGTTCAAGGTTGCCAAGTGCTTAACAATATTGGTATTCACACCTCTTAACTGGAATCTTAAACTTAAAAAAATACTAATTTGTTTAGAGCAGTTTTAGGTTCATGACAAAATTGATAGGAAAAAAAGAGAGAGGTTTCCCATATACCCTCTGCCCCTACACATCCATAGCCTCATCTGTTATCAACATTCTCTACCAGAGTGGTATGTTTGTTATCACTGATGAGTCTATGTTGGGAGGTCATAATTATCCAAAGTCCATAGTTTACCTTACGGTTAACACTCCACTTTCAAAAATGGACAGATCATGCAAAATGAAAATAAATAAGGAAACACAAGCTTTAAATGATACATTAAACAAGATGGACTTAATTGATATTTATAGGACATTCCATCAAAAAACAACAGAATACACATTCTTCTCAAGTGCTCAGGGAACATTCTCCAGGATAGATCATATCTTGGGTCACAAATCAAGCACTGGTAAATTTAAGAAAATTGAAATCGTATCAAGTATCTTTTCCGACCGTAATGCTATGAGACTAGATATCAGTTACAAGAAAATATCTGTAAGAAATACAAACACATGGAGGCTAAACAACACACTACTTAATAACTGAGAGGTCACTGAAGAATCAAAGAGGAAATCAAAAAATTCCTAGAAACAAATGACAATGAAAACATGATAACCCAAAACCTAAGGGATGCAACAAAAGCAGTTCTAAGAGGGAAGTTTATAGCAATACAATCTTACCTTAAGAAACAAGAAACATCTCAAATAAAAAACCTAACCTTACAATTAAAGCAATTAGAGAAAGAAGAACAAAAAAACCCCAAAGTTAGCAGAAGGAAAGAAATCATAAAGATCAGATCAGAAATAAATGAAAAAGAAATAAAGGAAATGATAGCAAAGATCAATAAAATTAAAAGCTGGTTCTTTGAGAAGATAAACAAAATTGATAAACCATTAGCCAGACTCATCAAGAAAAAAAGGAGAATACTCAAATCAATAGAATTAGAAAAGAAAAAGAAGTAACAACTGACACTGCAGAAATACAAAGGATCATGAGAAATTACTACAAGCAACTATATGCCAATAAAATGGACAACCTGGAAGAAATGGACAAATTCTAAGAAAAGCACAACCTTCTGAGACTGAACCAGGAAGAAACAGAAAAAGTAAACAGACCAGTCACAAGCACTGAAATTGAAACTGTGATTAAAAATCTTCCAACAAACAAAAGCCCAGGACCAGATGGCTTCACAGGTGAATTCTATCAAATATTTAGAGAAGAGCTAACACTTATCCTTCTCAAACTCTTCCAAAATATAGCAGAAGGAGGAACACTTCCGAACTCATTCTAAGAGGTCACCATCACCCTGATACTAAAACTAGAGAAAGATGTCCTTAAAGAAGAAAACTACAGACCAATATCACTGATGAATATAGATGCAGAAATCCTCAACAAAATACTAGCAAACAGAATCCAACAACAAATTAAAAGGAGAATACACCATTATCAAGTGGGGTTTATCCCAGGATTGCAAGGATTCTTCACTATATGCAAATCAATCAATGTGATATACCATGAAAAGAAATTGAAGGAGAAAAACCATATGATCATCTCAATAGATGCAGAAAAAGCTTTCAATAAAATTCAACACTCATTTATGATAAAAACCGTCCAGATAATAGGCTTAGAGGGAACTTACTTCAACATAATAAAGGCTATATATGACAAACCCATAGCAAACTTCGTTATCAATGGTGAAAAACTGAAAACTTTTCTTCTAAGATCAGGAACAAGACGAGGTTGCCCACTCTCACCACTATTATTCAGCATAGCTTTGGAAGTTTAGCCACAGTGATCAGTGAAGAAAAATAAATGAAAGCAATCCAAGAAAAGAAGGAGTAAAACTGTCACTATTTGTAAATGACATGATCCTATACATAGAGTATCCTAAAGATGCTACCAGAACACCACTAGAGCTAATCAATTAATCTGGTAAAGTAGCAGGATACAAAATTAATGCACAGAAATCTCTTGCATTCCTATACACTAATGACAAAAATCTGAAAGAGAAATTAAGGAAACACTCCCATTTACAATTGAAACAAAAAGAATAAAATACCTAGGAATAAACCTACCTTTGGAGACTAAAGACCTTTATGCAGAAAACTATGACTCTGATGAAAGAAATTAAGGATGATACCAACAGATGGAGAGATATACCATGTTCTTGGATGGGAAGAATCAACATTGTGAAAATGACTATACTACCCAAAGCAATCTACAGAGTCAATGCAATCCCTATCAAACTACCAATGGCATTTTTCACAGAACTAGAGCAAAAAATTTCACAATTTGTATAGAAACACAAAAGACCCCGAATAGCCAAAGCATTCTTGAGAAAGAAAAATGGGGCTTGAAGAAACAGGCTCCCTGACTTCACACTATACTACAAAGCTACAGTAGTCAAGACAGTATGGTACTGGCACAAAAACAGAAATATAGATCAGTGGAACAGTATAGAAAGCCCAGAGATAAACCCACACACATATGGTCACCTTATTTTTGATAAAGGAGGCAAGAATATACAATGGAGAAAAGACAGCCTCTTCAATAAGTGGTGCTGGAAAAACTGGACATCGACATGTAAAAGAATGAAATTAGAGCACTCCCTAACACCATATACAAAATAAACTCAAAATGGATTAAGGACCTAATTGTAAGGCCAGACACTATCAAACTCTTAGAGGAAAACATAGGCAGAACACTCTATGACATAAATCATGGCAAGATCCTTTTAGACCCACCTCCTAGAGAAATGGAAATAAAACTAAAAATTAACAAGTGGGACCTAATGAAACTTAAAAGCTAAGGAAACCATAAAAACATGGAAAGGCAGCCCTCAGAATGGGAGGAAATATTTGAAAATGAAGAAATTGACAAAGGATTAATCTCCAGCATTTACAAGAGCTTATGAAGGGCAATATCAAAAACACAAACAACCCAATCCAAGAATGGGCAGAAGACCTAAACAGACATTTCTACAAAGAAGATATACCGATTGCCAACAAACACATGGAAGGATCCTCAACATCACTAATCATTTGGGAAATGCAAATCAAAATTACAATGAGGTATCACCTCACATGGGTCAGACTGGCCATCATCAAAGAATCTAGAAACAATAAATGCCTCAGAGGGTGTGGAGAAAAGGGAACCCTCCTGCACTGTTGGTGGGAATTAAAATTGGTACAGCCACTATGGAGAACAGTATGGAGGTTCCTTAAAAAACTAAATATAGAATTACCTTGTGCCCCAGCAATCCTACTCCTGGACTTATACCCTGAGAAAACGGTAATTCAAAAAGAGTCATGTACCACAATGTTCATTGCAGCTCTATTTCCAATAGCCAGGACATGGAAACAACCTAAGTGTCCATTGACAGATGAATGGATAAAGAAGATATGGCATATATATACAATGGAATATTACGCAGCTATAAAAAGAAATGAAATTGAGTTATTTGTAGTGAGGTGGGTGGACCTAGAGACTGTCATACAGAGTGAAGTATGTCAGAAAGAGAAAAATAAATACCATATGCTAACACATATATATGAAATCCCCCCCCCCCAAAAAAAAAGGTTCTGAACAACCTTAGGGGCAGGACAGGTTAAAGACAGAGGTAGAGAATGGACTTGAGGACACGGGGAGGGGAAAGTGTAAGCTGGGATGAAGTGAGAGAGTTGCATGTACATATATACACTATCAAATATAAAATAGGTAGTGGGAAGCAGCCGCATAGCACAGGAAGAGCAGCTTGGTGCTTCGTGACCACCTAGAAGGGTAGATAGGGAGGGTGGGAGGGAGACGCAAGAGGGAAGAGATATGGGGATATATGTATACATATAGCTGATTCACTTTGTTATACAGCAGAAACTAACACAATATTGTAAAGAAATTATACTCCAGTAAAGATGTTAAAAAAATGTGTCTATCCGTCCGCAAGTGGATGACACTTCTGTTGTCTAGAGGGATTTTCTCTCTAACGTCTTCAGAATTACATAACTTAAAAATTCATTTTAAACCAGTAATGTGGTAGCAGTATTGTGACTGTAGAATGTAACTTCATTATGGACATTTCCTTTGAAGGTTAAATACAGTTGTGTGTGGTGTGTGTGTGTGTGTGTGTGTTTACACAGTATCACCCAAAGTAAGCTAATGTGTAGTTTTATCATTACTCATGGGCTTGTAAGGTTTTAAACCCATTCTGTACAAACTGCAATACATCCCACATAGACTCAGAGAAGCTGTGCACAGGGGTCTGGTCAGCACTTTTACAGGTGAGCACAGTGGGGCTCAGCGTGGTTTAGTAGCTTGACCACAGTCACATGATCAGAAAGACGGAATGGGCTTCCCCACCTGGGTCTTGCAACATAGCACTGGGTTTACTGCCCTTCCTCATAAAGTTTTCCTCCCCAGGCCAAAGCAATTCCCTATATCCAAGCATATTTTCAATTTGTCTCTTCCCCCTTCACCTCCATATTGAAAGCATCAGCTACACCTGTAGACTCCATGGCCACAACATATGTGACAGATCCCTCTTGAAGTGTCCGTCCTCATTACTAGTTGAAGGCATCTTCACATCCTGATGCACTCTTGCAAGTGATTTTTGACTGGGTATCCTGCTTCCTTCTATACTCTGCTCCTTTAAACCTTTCTCCACAGGCAGGCTGAGTATTCTCTTCTCCTTCACACCTTTCTCCACAGGCAGCCAGGTGATTTTTATAATAGTCTTGAAGCCTTCCAAAAGCTTGTCTTCTCACCTACTATAAAATCCCCATGTGTGGAATATTGCAGATCCTCCATGGGTTAGCCTGCCTGGCTCTCAGACCTCTGTCCTCCACCCTCTCCCTCCCCTTCTTCACTTCTAACAGTGGGGCTTCTTTGTGCTCTTCAAGCAAGTCGAGATGCTTCCCTCCCTCAGGGTTTTTGTACCAGATCTTACATCTTTCTGGAATGCTCTCTCTAATTCCATAGAATTTCATATAGTGAGATTAAATTTTTAGATTGGCTCTAGCTTAATATTATCTCTTTCCGACAGCCCAATATAAAACAGCTTCTCAGACACTTTCTATCACATCACTCTACTGTGATTCTCAACATAGCTATTTTATAAGCTATCCTTATCACACATACATTCCTTTATTTTAAACGTCTATTTTCTGTTGATCTTCTTCATATCAGCATGTATGGTGGTGAGCAAGGCTTTGCTTATCTTATTCACCTCTGCTTTCTCAGTGCCTAGCAATATTTATGAATGAACACAGGGGTGATGCTAGGTCTAATTTTTCCTGTTTAATACATCATGCTTTCTCGTTATAATCCAGCTTACTGAAATGACAGGCGTTCACCCCGTGGCGAGGAATGAGGACTCTGAAGGCAGATATACACGGCTCAAATCCAAGCTCGATTAGTCACTAGCAGGGGAACTTTAGACAAGTGAGTTTCTCAGAATCTCAGTGTCCTCCTCTGTAAAATAGAGAGAGCTAATAATAGTATCCACCTCATGGAGTTGTTGAGACAAACGTGTAAACATGGCAACAATGATAAAGTACAGAGAACCCTGCCAGCCACATAGTAAACCCTTATGTGTCAGCTGTTCTTACTGTGGGATGTGTATATATAATCTAGGTCATATAGTTTTGTTATATATAAAAAACAGGACATTTATATTCTTTTATTACTTATATATATCTACATTATAGACGTAATGTTAGCTATTTTTCTTATTCTATTATTTGATAGAGTAGCAAATAGAAAGTGTTACAAGATTTGTGAAATACCATAAAATAGATGCCAGCCAGCCACTCTTTTCTTAGCTGGCTCTGTTACAAGATTCAGATAGGTGCCGCCTGGTAGCCAGCCTTCCTTCCTTCCTTCCTTCCTTCTTTCCTCCCTCCCTCCCTCCTCACCCTCCCTTTGTCTCTCTATTTCAAATAGCTTTTATTTATTTATTGTAAGAACACTCAACATGAGGTCTACCCTCTTCACATTTATTGAAGTGCACAACACAGCACTGTTAACTATAGGTACGATGTTGTACAGCAGATGTCTAGAACTTAAAACTCTGTGTAACGGTTTTGATGAAGTTAACACCTCCGGTAGAACGTGCAGTTAGACAAACTTCCTAAAGGTGACAGCAGAGGTCTAAGGTTTGGAAAAAGCTCCAGGGTCCTTGCAGACACCCTGTCTTATTTGAAGGGGTGAGAAAAGTTATCCCATGGGTCTGCTTTCGTATCTTAAAATTCCCTTTCATTATTATTGCTGGGAAGGGGTGTGTCATGGTATTTCGGGAAGCTTCCCTAATGCAAATATATCTGGGAGGCGGGAGCTTTCTGTTATTCATCAAAACCTCAGGCAAAATGAGAGCACTGGTGCATGAATAGGATGCAAGGAAGTGGAACTGGGGGTGGACGTGAGATAGCGGCGGGTAGCAGGAAGAAAAAGGCTTGGGTTTGGGCGCGTCCCAGAACGCCTTGATCTGCAGGGAGGGGCACAGCCAGGAAAAGCCAGAGCTGAACCCTCTCTAAATCACGGGGCCAAGCAGTTCCCTCTTGGCCGGGTCTAAGGTTTGAACACCTAGAAAAACGTCATTTATAAAGTTTAAATAACATGTAGATTCCACAGTGTTTATGTGTACATATCAGGTTCTCTGTATTTATTAGAGATCAGAGGAGTAATAAAATGGATGAAGGAGACCAGGAATATTGTCAAGGGTTCAGATAGTAGTGACTCTTTGCAATTAAATGTGAAGTACTTAGTATGCACCACTAGAGAGCGGTATTACCCCACAAAATGTTTACACCAAAAGGTTCCATCTTGTAAGCTAAGTGGACCGCCTACTACCACGCGTGTTTCCCGTTTGTAGCAGTGATTGGAATTATGCCTATAAGGAGAAATTATTCTTTATTTGCACTTTTTTCCATAAATGAAAAATACACCTTTTTCTGGGTTTTTGTTGCTAATAGTGGCTGCTTTAGGTATACTTCAGTTGTTGTCTGGGATTATTAGATGGGGGCCTAAATGTTGTATTGTCTGTGACTCTATGCATTTTATGATTCAAAATTATCAGCGAAAAAAACAACAACAACTAAGCAACATGTGAACTGATGTCTAAAACCCTCACGGCCAGAATATATCAACTGCTGCAAAATTGCAAGACAAAATAACATAAAACTGTTTGGTTCATAATTTACTCTTTTTGATTTGCAGTCTATGGCTTTTCCTAATAGCATAAAACAAAATGGTTACAAAATATCGTTCATATGGTTTACGCATTTTATGACCATTTGTGTATAAAACAGCCCTCTGTAAGTGCATTTAGGGGTTGAAGAGTTTGCCAAGGTGATTATCAAATAAGATAATGTATGTAAACTATCTAGCTCAAGTTGTACACATAGCAGGGATCATAAAAAATGGAGGCTGCTGCTGTCATTTCAGTAAGCTGGATTATAACGAGAAAGCATGATGTATTAAACAGGAAAAATTAGACCTAGCATCACCCCTGTGTTCATTCATAAATATTGCTAGGCACTGAGAAAGCAGAGGTGAATAAGATAAGGGAATTCCCTAAGATTAGGGAATAGGTACAACAGTCCTTTAATAGGTACAACAGGATCAGCCAAACAGTGAAATATCAGGCTGATGCTTTAGTGGAAACCACTATATCAGGGCAGGAAAAACAACAAAACATTCTATCTTCAAGAGACACTCCAGACCACAGTGTTCAGCAATGAACCATTAACACCTCTTGAGAATAGCAAATCCATATTTTTCTATTTTGCTCGATTTGGATTAAATCTCCAGGGAAAACTTAAAAGAACACTTCTGGGGGCAGTTTTTGCTGGCATCTGCTGAGTGTCTGGTTTCTTGGACAGCTTCAGAGCAATAGAATATTTGGTAGCCATAGTGACATTGCAGCTTCAAGACACTATTGGACTGTATAGAGCATAAGAGGCAAAGATGAGTGGCCTTAATGGCTGGGATCATCCAATTTTCACTGTCTTCTCTTGTTTTAGACTTCTTCCTCCTCCTAGTAGGTATAGATGGGGCGAATTCCTTAAGTAAGGTCTCTTGTTTGGACCGCTTTAGACTCTAGCCATTCTTCAAGCTTTTTCCTCCCTCCCTCCCTCTCTTCTTTCCTTCCTTCCTTCACCTCCCTCTCTCCCTTCCTTTTTTCTTTCTGGGCATCCTAATGCCTTGTTTCTTATTGTATTCTCTTCATTTTAGATCCAAACATTAGAAGCAAATACTTTATTTAAGCTATTTCCTGTTATGGAATGAATTGTATCCCCTCTTTCCATATATATGTTGAAGTCCTCAACCCCAGTAGCTCAGAATGTAACTCTATTTGGACAGGTCTTTAAAGAGGTATTTAAGGTTAAATGAGGTCATCAAGGTGGCCCTAATCTAATGACTGATGTCCTTATAAAAAGACATTAGGACACAGACACACAGAGGGGAGACCCTGTGAAGACACGGAGAAGACGGCCATCTATAAGCCAAGGAGAGAGGCCTCAGAAAAAAAAAAAAACCTGCTGACATCTTGATCTTGGACTTCCAGCCTCCAGAACTGTGGAACAATAATCTTCTATGGTTTAAGTGGCCCAGTCTGTGGTACTTTGTTACAGCCGCCCTAGCAAATGAATACATCCCCTTAGAATATACATAAATAATGGAACACTTCAGGAATTTGTGCCTCATCCCTGCTCAGGAGCTGTGCTGATCTTCTCCATATCAGTCTAATTTTAGTATATGTGCTCCTGAAGTAGCACTCCCTGTAGATTCCTTAACCCCCAAATTTACCAAAGTTTTTTTTTTTTAAAACTGGGCTTTGCTGGAGTTAAGGTCTCACCCCTGCTGTGGCCACATCCCACCCGTTGCTGCCCACTTAGCAGTTGCATGAGTGCGAGCCGACACCGAATCACAGTATTTCTGAGCAGTTTCAGGGCCCCTCTACTAGGTACAGCATGTTGATTCACTTTCAAATTTAACATCACCACATGTGCAAAAGCATCATCAAGAAACGGAACAAACTTAAAAATGTGCATGTGGGTGGGAAGGAATCGGGACCGTGACTAAAGGGAAAATATTGGTCAAAAACTTTCTCTTACTGTTGTGCTGGCAAAATGTTTCTCCCTCAATAGAATGACCACATGTCTATAGAGCTCATTAAAATTCCCCTGTTTGGGTGAAAATACTGAAATAAAATACTGCAGATGGCAGCATGACATTACACATGATGATTTTGGAGCAAAGCCACTGCATCATTGTCCCACTTTCCTTTTTTTTTTTTTTTTCCTAGTGGGTAAGTTACTGGAACCTTTTAAAAAATGATTATTTATGGTGAAAACTTGGATAGGCAATTATGCCTGTTTTTCAAGTTCACTTCCATGGCCTGTACGACAAAGTACCAATCAGCAACATCCCCTTGAAAAGACTCTAGGCAAATGCATTGTTATTCTAGCTACCCACCAGGAGAATCCCAAGTTTAGATTTCAACCTATTTTGAAATTCAACTTCAGAGATGTGCCCAACCTTCTTTGAAGTTCCTAAAGATAAGTTTACCAAATGTTAACAAAGAAATAATTGTTCTCAGAACTTATGGCAACAAAGTGATGAGACTGAGAGCTGCCTTTTAGACTGATGCACACATGCTACTCTGTAAGGGACATACAGACACAGTTCAATGTTCCCCCATTCAATTTTTTTTTTTTTTTTTTCGGTACGTGGGCCTCCCACTGTTGTGGCCCCTCCCGCTGTGCAGCACGGGCTCCGGACGCGCAGGCCCAGTGGCCATTGCTCACGGGCCTAGACGCTCTGCGACATGTGGGATCCTCCCAGACCAGGGCACGAACCTGTGTCCCCTGCATCGGCAGGCGGACTCTCAACCACTGTGCCACCAGAGAAGCTCCCCCCGCCATTCATTTTTAACCAGAAAAAATCATTGCTTTGGGAACTCCAATAATGACTGTTTTCAGAAAAATCTCTAAACACCAGGTCAGCAATTTTTTTCTCTTCAGGTTCAGGCAGTAAATATTTTCAGGTTTTGAGCCACATGACCTCTATCATAACTCTGCCTTATACCTGAAAGCAGCCATGGACAATATGTACACCAACTGCTGTGGCCGTGTTCTAATAAAACTTTATTTATAAAAGCAGGTGGACAGATTTGGCTGTACATAGTTTGCCAATGTCTGCTCTAAACCTGGGCTTGCTAACTCTCTGTGGAAGACTCCCTGTATTAAGTTTGAATTCTTCTGTGGACATTTTGCCCTCCCTCATCTTTTTTTTTTGTTTGTTTCCCACACTTACATGCTGCTACAATTCATATATATTTCAAGCATGACCTTGTGTCATTTTTTTTGAGCTAAAATGTTGAGCTTGAGACACATTTAATCATAGTGTTGGCCTGGGCTTATTACATTTTTTCTTATTTCTTCCCATGGGGCCCATCTGGCTTGGGTTCAACCTTAGGAATAAGGGTTTGGATTTGTGTCTGCGCTTGTTTTGAAACTGGCCCAGTAAGTATGAAGGTAATGGAGCAAATGCTCTTCAGGTACCTTGGAGGTAAAGCATGTGTCTAGTAAGCAAACAACCAGCTTAGGGAGTTATTTACATTGGTAATTGTATTAGAGGTCACATAAACATGCATTTATGAACAGTGCCCTGTACGTAATAACATGCATTAAGCAATTTTCAAAAAGGTGATGTGTTTACTAATATGCTTATCAACAGTCAGGTTCCATAAGAGGCTAAATCCAATTACAGTTCACTCAAGGCCAATGTCTAATCTCTGGCCGAAGATGGTCCAGGTGTTGATAATGATGATGAGTTTGTGTAAGTCAGCAAACATGATCTCCTCAAGTCTACCTTAAGGCAGACCTGAACCCTGGTTGGCTCCAGACTGTCTTCCTTCTTGAAGGGATTCCCTTGAAGGGAATTGAGCTGTTAGGCTGTTTCCCACCTGCCCACACTGGAGCAGACCCCAGAAGAGTAAAGCAAATCATTTCCAGGAACTTCTTCTGTGGAAGGTATATATGGAAGGATGCTTTTTTTTTTTTTTTTTTTGTGGTACGCGGGCCTCTCACTGTTGTGGCCTCTCCCGTTGCGCAGCACAGGCTCCGGACGCGCAGGCTCAGCGGCCATGGCTCACGGGCACAGCCGCTCCGCGGCATGTGGGATCTTCCCGGACCGGGTCACGAACCCGTGTCCCCTGCATCAGCAGGCGGACTCTCAACCACTGCGCCACCAGGGAAGCCCGGAAGGATGCTTTTGATAGCTTCTGGCGTCACTTTAATTCTAAAGTTATAAGAACGTTATAGAAGTGATGACCTTGAGCATGAAACTGAAGCTAGTTAAGGATATCTCTTCTGTCACATAAAATCCACACATACTACACTTGATATACATTGTATGGATTAATTTTTGAATAAACTCCATCATACATATGTGGACTATGGTACCCATGGGCTGAAAAGTGGCCAGAAATCTGTGGTTGGTCTTCAAATCTTGACCTGGAGTCATCTGAATTCCTGCTTTGTGTCAGCTCTCATAGGAAAGTAAAGACATTCCAGAGGCTTACCTGTACAATAAAGGACTTTGTCTGTTTTTGTCTTTCTTGCCAGTTTGGAAATCTTATTGCGTGAGCTGAGTTGCAGAAATAGACAAAACTACGTAGAGAAACCTGCTTCATGGAACAGCCTTGGAAAGTGTGGTTACTAAGATATAGATAGGCTTTATGTAAGGGGAATTTCCATTATAAATATACTCAAAGGACCAGAGAAATGAATTCACATGAAAAACATACATTGGGTGCTTGGAAAGTGTACTTTCTATAGATAGGTTGTGTAAAATCATATCAAGGGAATTCTCCAGGGGAAGACTCAAGAATTTGTTCAAGGCGTTGGTATCAAAAATTCTGCTAATTTGTTTTAATTATTGGCTGAAACTTGATGGAAAGGGGAAAAAAAATCCTCCAAATGATACAAAGTGGACCTTTTTTCCTCATGCTCCACAGAAGTTTTTTGGAAACATTTTCCATTTCCACCCTTATTTGGCAAGCTTTGAATATGTATATTCAGTGCATACCTAAATGTCTTTCCTAGATTCTGGAACTGTGCTGTCCAATAATGGTAGCCACTAGCCAGGTTACTCTTAGGCACTTAAAATGTGACCACTGCAACTAAGGAACTGAATTGTTAATTCTATTGAATTCTAGTTACTTTTATGGAATTTCACATGTGGCTGTTGGCCACCTTATTGGGACATCACAGGTATAGAACATTTCCATCATTGCAGAAAGTTCTATTTAGACCGTGCCCAGTTCTAGAGTGTGACAGGTCAATATTTTGCTCATAGAGTTGTTTTTAATATTAAAGACTTTGTTTTCTACCAACTGACAAAGTTTAAAAAAGAGTGCTGTGGAAAAGACAACTTAACTCCCATTTTATCCAAACCTTCTTAACGTTTGCTCAAACTGCTTTTCCCCCCACTATTCTGAGTAATTCTGTTTGTTCTTGTCTGTAGCATTTTATATTTAGTTCATTCTAATGTAGTTAAATACAAATATACAAATATCAGGAAACACTTCTTTAATTAGTTGTGCTTGAAATGTCCTCACGAATCCTTCCTGCAATAACTGAGTGACCCATTCCATATTCTCAGTGGGAAAAACAAAAAAGAGAAAGACCTGTTTTCTTCATTCATGCCAAACAGGAAAATGCTGTGGTTTGGCAATAGAAAATTAAGAGAGAGAAAGCTTTTTAGATCTTCAAAATGGAGTAACAAAACATGTCTGTCAACTTATTTTGCTCTTCTTCCTAATTTCTCAAGAGAGCATCTGTGAATACCTAATTTAACTTTTTTTGGGTTCTCACTTTAAGACACATCAGCTTCAGGAAAAAAAGACCTTTACTTATTTTTTAATCATGGTTTACAACCTAGTGTGGGTATATTTCAGGATGTGGCTGATGTTCTCAATAAGGTCGTATACCATCAAAATGGTCATTTTCTGATAATGCTATCAAGAAAAACTAATGGAAAGCAAGATGCGTTAAAATTACTAGAGCCCAAGATCCTTGAGGGCACCAATCCTGTCTGTTTTGTCCGCATGGTAAACCCAGGTGCCCCCAAGTGCTTGTGCTATATGGAGTTTCTATGCCATTTCTTTTTCTGTTTCTTTTTCTTTTTTTTTTTTGCGGTACGCGGGTCTCTCACTGTTGTGGCCTCTCCCGTTGCGGAGCACAGGCTCCGGAAGCGCAGGTTCAGCGGCCATGGCTCACATGCCCAGCCGCTCCGCGGCATGTGGGATCTTCCCGGACCGGGGCACAAACCCGTGTCCCCTGCATCGGCAGGCGGACTCTCAACCACTGCGCCACCAGGGAAGCCCTGCCATTTATTTTTTTTAATAATTTTTTTTTACATCTTTATTGAATTATAATTGCTTTACAATGTTGTATTAGTTTCTGCTGTACAACAAAGTGAATCAGCTATATGTATACCTATACCCCCTCCCTCTTGAGCCGTTTAAATGTGAGTCAGTTTGTATACTATTACGGGATAAGAAATGTTATTACTGCAGAAATTTGGGGAACTGCAGAAATTAGGGTCATCTTGGAATGATTTTCTTAGGTCCTAGGCCCTCCTGTTTTGGGGATCAGGCAGAAACTTGGGATAAGTAGCCCCAAGGGTAAGGGCCCAGGCTCCTGGCCTCTCCATGTAACTGTTTCCTGTGTCACAGAAAGGTGTCTCTCTAACACAGACCCAAGTGTTAGAGATGGACAGATTTAACTGTCCCAACTGGCATTTACACTTTAAAGAAATACTTAACTTACTGTCTTTTTTTCCTCCCAGATTTACTGAGCTGTTATTAACATACAACACTGTATCAGTTTCAGATGTACAGTGTAATGATTTGACTTACATATATCATAAAGTGATGACCACAGGCAGTTTAATGAACATCCATCAACTCATACAGGTACAAAATTAAAGAAATAGAGCAATTATTTTTTTCTTGTGGTGAAAACTCTTAGGATTTACTCTCTTAAGAACTTTCATATATGACATGGAACCGTACTCATCTTTCTTTTTTTTTTTCATAGTTTCAACTTTTATTTTATTTTTAACATCTTTATTGGAGTATAATTGCTTTACAATGGTGTGTTAGTTTCTGCTGTGCAACAAAGTGAATCAGCTATACATATACATATATCCCCATATCCTCTCCCTCTTGCGTCTCCCTCCCACCCTGCCTATCCCACCCCTCTAGGGGGGCACAAGGTACTCATCTTTCTGACTGATGTGAAATAGGAAGACAGGGAGAGGGGAGTCCTCCCTAGGCCCATATCAACAAACAGTTTCCCTTTCCTTTCCTATACTGTCTCATCCTTGAAAAATACATCAGCAATATTGCACCCTACTAAAAGATTGCCAACACCTTTTCCACGTAATAGCTATCAACATACTTAATAGACTTCAGCTGTCTTTTTGGGCGATCTGGCAATAAACCTAACTAAAAAAAAAAAGTCAGATTTTTAAAAAGAAATTCTGCTTTATTGCTTAAATGTGGAAATAATACAGACCACCAGCTAAGCTAATAGATTTTTGAGAACGAAAGTTGAACACACACATAAAGGGAAGGTGACAAAATAGATTAATGCATAAAAAGGGGCCCAGATCTGCTGGCAAGTCATTGCTATTCTGAACTCTCCACCCTCAACAATGGTCTGAAGAAGCTAAAAAACAATCTGTAAACCCTCTAATAATGCTATCTCCAAGTAAATAAAAACACAGTGCAATTCACTTCTCCATGTCTCTCCAGCTGCTCTTGACTGCATTTCTCCCTGCAAAGGACTCTTTACTTTGAGCACCCCTCTTAGTCTTCTTGGATGCTGGGTGTACATTACTGGCTAGAGTCCAATCAGCAATGGAAACTTCTGAGCACTTTGGCAGACCTGGATTGAGGAATTATGCATAGCTTGGTAAATTTAGCCATTGAGCTGAGTTGTGAGAGCTGTAAAGTGGTGTATATAGAGAAAGACACAATTCTCAACAGCTGTTGAAAGTCCTTAAAACAAATATATGTTCCCTACAAGCTTTTATTCTAAAGTTGGTGCACATTTCCAAGGTGGCCCAGGAATCACACAGCAGCTCATCTTTTTCTTTCTTAACATTCTCTGAACTAATTAAGCTCTGAAAAACCATTTAAACACAAGTAGGCCAGGATTTCAACACTTCCAAAAATTAAAAAAATAAAAAAGAGGCTGATATTTGAAATCTTGTTTTCCCTGGCCCTGCCCCCAAAGCCTCAAAAACATTTAGTAATAAATAGAGGACCGAGGACAGAAAATCTTTTTTCCCTCCTAAAAAACTTTTTGTATTAGCTTTGTATTAGTAGGGACTCTTGTCTCTTTCTACTTCTGAGTTTATGGGTAGCCTGTTCAAAACATCCTTAACTCCTCAATTTTGCACATGGAAGGGAGATGAGCATTCTGAGGACTTATTATAAAGATAAGATTTAAACCTCCATGAATCTTGAAATATCAGTGAGGGAAAGGAAATCTATCTGCCAGTTTTGACTTTCTCATCTGGACTGGTTGTGGCTTTTATTTCCTTTGCATCTGCCTCTCTCAGTCTTTTCTTTGGGAACAAACGCAATCAGCAGGATTTCTAGAAAGGATATTAGTGTACTCAGGTTTCCGGTTTGGGAACAGCAAGTTCCCCCTCTTGGTGCCCCTTGAAGTGAGGTGTGAAAGCATCCTGGTGTTTTATTGCACTGATGAGAGATCAGGAGGCAAAGATAGACTAGGCTTTATGGAATGGAGTAGCCAGAAAATAAAGGTGGCTGATCTACTTTTAGGGGCAGTGTGGGTCTGACATTTACTGCCTGCCCATCCATATTCTCATGCTTGGAATTAGAAATAGGCTTGCTCTCTAGGTCACGTCGTTGCAGTGAGAGCAATTGAGGTGTTGCTGCTAGACTCTAAGCAAGACTCATGCATGCTGTCTGGGACAGATTGCAAGAGATGGTCTCAACCCTTCACCCCTCCTTGTGTCTATGCCTCCTTGCAATATGACTTTGCAGTTCTTTCCATCAAAAGGTAGCATCTATTTCCCCACTGTCTGCATTTGGGCTGACCTGCTTTGGTCTTTAGAATCTGGTAGATGTGCTGATGAACCAGTGGAGCTTAGGCCTGTACCATGGGCAGAATTCCAATGTGACCTGCAGCGGCCCTCACCCTTGTGTAATCCTCTTGCCTTGACTGCTTTCAGCACCTGTGAAAATGATGAGCCATCACTCTTGTGATTGATTATAAGAGGGATTTTGCAGATATAATTAACTTCCTAAATCAGTTATCCTGAAGAGGGAGATTATCCAGGTGGTCTTGATCTAATCAAGTAGCCCTTAAAATCTGGGTCTAGAGATCAGAGACAGAGGAAGTCAGAGATCTGAGGCATGAGGAGGATTTGAAGTGTCCTGGCTGGCTGGAGTGAGCCTTGTGGTAAGGAGTGTGGGTAGCCTCTACTTGCTGGGAGTGAATTCTGGCTGATGGCTAGCAAGGACTCAGAGACCCCAGACCTACAACTGCAAGGAACTGAGTTTTGCTGACACCAACAATGAGATTGGAAGCAGACATTTCCACAACCCTCCCCGCCCCCACCCCCAGAGTTTCCAGACAAGAACTCAGCCTGGTTAGTTTTCAGCCTTGCGATGCCCAGAGCAAACAGTCATGTTGTGCTGAACTTCTGATTTACAGAACCATGAGCTGATAAACAATTGTGTTAAGGTGCTAAGTTCATGGTAATTGTTATGTAGCAATAGAAAGATAAGACAGTCTCTAAAGACCTGTGCACTTCTAGTCTCTCCTGGAAAATTGCCAAGGTCATGAGACCATGCCTGGACTAGCCTACCAGAGGCTGAGAGGCCCCCTGGAGCAGAGCTGAAGAACCCCTGCTGTCAGCTGGCCGACTTCTAGAAGCAGAGCCATGTAACAAACCCATATTTGACCCCAGGTGTCTGAGGCAGCTCAGCCCATTGTAAAAACATTCAGCTTATCCTAGTCTAGGTCGCTGGCCTGCAGACTCATGTGTGCTGTGGTCTGAACATCTATGTCCCCACCCAGATTCACATGTTAAGTCCTAACACCCAGTGTGATGGCATTAGGAGGTGGGGTCTTTGGGAGGTGATTAGGGCATGAGGGAGGAACCCCCAGGAATGGATTAGTGCTCTTATAAAAGGGGATCCAGAGAGATCCCTTGGTCCTTCTGTCATATGATGCAATTTATGAACCAGGAAGCAGGTCCTCACAAGATACCAAATCTGCCAGCACTGTGGTCTTGGGCTTCCCAGCATCCCAAACTATGAGAAATAAGTTTTTGCTGTTTCTAAGCCACCCAGTCTGTGGAATTTTGTCAGAGCAGCCTGAATGGATTAAGACAATGAACTATATAAAGGATTGCTGTTGGGCCATTCTGTTTTGGGATGGTGTGTTACACAGCTGTGTCTAATTGATACATTGGCTACCCTCATGAGCAGGCACTATATTTTTGATGTCTGCACTTAAAGCTAACATGTATATTATTACATTAGAAAGGATGGAAGCTGCTGTGCTGAAGATATGCAGCTTTTCTCTGCCTGGCGATGAGACCTCATTTCAATGAGCCATTCAAGTGGCATTCTACCTTAGAGCAGATGAAAACAGTGGTATGGTTTGATCAGGATTACTGCACAGGCTATGCCAAAATTCCTCATTGTCTCTCTAATTCATGGTCAATTTACATGATCATGATCAATTTATAAACATTCGTTATGATCAGGAGCTCAGGGTACATTATTTTAACAACTCAACTTTTTTTCAATTGTAAATATGATTGCAAATTGTAAATATGTGAAAAAAAAGCAAATTGTCTTGCTGAATTTCTGATTATTGTCTAAAACAGACAGGCTACTGCAAAAATGTAAAAGAAATGTAAAAGATGAAGATGAAAAGATTTCAATGGTGCACTAATATTGGAGTTTAAAGTTGTATGGACATTTAAAAATAAGTGCAGCATCTCTGTGTGTGAGTCAGAATTGTCCTCAATAAACTCAAGCACGCTGTTTTGCAAACTTGGGAGTCTTCTTCCAAAGGACACAAGCCATTTTGTGTTCCCTAGATGAACAGGTAGGTCTGTGAAACAAAGATGTGGGTTGCTCAATTTCATTTTGAGCTCCTGATATGGATATCTTGGTTTCAGAAATTGCCATTTCTGTAGTATTTCAGTAATAGGAAGACTGCTACAGCATCTAATGCAACTATCTCCATCAAGGAGATATGATCACGGCTCACCTCAACCCCCAAATTAACTAAGAAATGAGAGAAGAGGCATCTGTGGATGGAGGTTGCTGTAAGACTAGTGTGAAGGAGGAAATAGATCAGCAATAGGGCTGCCATTGCTGGGGGATTGGGTGGGGAGAGTGCTATGACACGGGAAGAATAAACAGTGGCTTATGAACAACAACAAACAGGCTATCAAAAGGTTGAACAGGGAAAAATGTCTGTGTGTGAGAAAACTGGGGGTGGGGAAGTGGGTAGGGAACTTAATTCAAAGCATTAGTGACTCATAGAGAAAGGAGAACAAAATGTAAGGTGACAATAGAGGATATGTGTTCAAGTTCAAGTTCAACAGCAGAGAAGCTGTGATTGCATCACTGATTTCACTCGTACGGGGACTTGCAGGGGTGCCCCAGGGAAGGCTATCTACTGGATGCTTCATGTGCTTGATGGGATATTCAAATGGAGGCTGTTGTGGAGGCTTAGATGAGAAACAGAGTCAATGTTACCTAAGAGGAATTCTGCTACATCCAGGTAAATGAAGACTGTGGAATTTGTATAAACACTGTTGCTGCCCATTTGTACCGTTTGTGTCAGTCAAGGGGGAAGTAATGAACAGGGGGGCAAACCAACCCCTAGGAAAGCCTCCATCTTGCATAGACCCTATTCTAGAAGAATCTGGGTATTGCCAAGAAGCAACATTTGTTCTTGAGGGAGAGATACGTTTCTGGGGGACACCTGGAAGAGGGGGATAATGACTAGGGCTTAGCTAAAGTCTAGGTTTTGCTTGTGCAGATGGACTCTTTCTCTCTGGAGTGTGGAGAATCTCAGAGGATTTGGGTGTATAGGAAGGTTGTTGATGGTCATCCATTCCACTGGTCTCTCTAGGAACCATTATTCACACAAGCTCCTTTATCTTGACCTGTGGACCCCCGTCTAGTCCCTTTCCGCACCCCAAACCTCATGCCTACAACCTTCTTTTGTTCTGGACAAGGGAAGAGCAGCTTATTGAACTGGGTCTCAGAGAGATGCACAGGTATGTCCATGACTCAGAGTCTTCTGCCTCTTGAATCCCCTTCACATGTAGAGCCCCTCCTCGGAGACCCCAGGTGACCTGAGACATCCCTTTACGATAGCACTCATTGCATTGTTTTTGGTAATCCACTTGTTTTTCCCCCACACTGGACTGTGTTCCTGGCACACGAATTCTCTGTTTTATGTATCTCCTACCCTCATCACACATCACAGTGCCTGGCACACAACGAACACTCAAATATCCATTGAAAAAATCAGACTAAATATGGAATTACACATATGACCATAATTTGGTTAAAATTTTTCTTTTTGTCCATTTCCTTAGGACGTGAAATCTTGAAGACACAAAGGTCTACATGGATTATATTTCTTTGCAGCATGTAAGGCTAGAAATAGCTGTTGTACAGACCTGGTACTTCAAAGGCAGCAGGAAGTGAAGTGTCGCCATCTTTGATCTACAGCCTATATCAAAGAACAAAAGGGCAGGGGAGACTGGGTAGCTGATGAAAGCAATTATCTTGTTTCAAGTTCAAAGCAGAGCTTTTGTGACATGTTATCAGGAGTGACACATCCCACCCATGCACTCTGGACAAACCTTTGAATGTCACCATCTTTGTCTGGGCTGCAAGCTATTGGTGAGTCTCGGGCTGGAAGCACAAGCTGTATGGTCCTGAGGTGTTCTACAGCCTTCCCTGGCAGGAGCTGTTGACACCAGTGACTGCTTGCTTCTAAGCCAGGTACGTATTTTATTTTCTGGCAGAGATATTGTTTCGTCACTGTCATAAAGCTTCAGATTTAGGGGACATTTCAGGACACGGAAAGAACAATCAAGTTTCATCCCTGAAAACTTTTCACTGACAAGTATATCTTCATCAAATAGTTGGTTCCAATCAGATTCTGAATATGAGGAGGTATAATTATAGGTCGGAGTAAGGCACTTTTTCAGGGATTGGGTATTTATAGATTCTGGCTCCATCATGTCCTATCTACATGACCTTGGGTTACTCAGTCTCTCTAAGATTCAGTTTCTTTGTATGTAAAATGGACATCATATATAAACAGGGTGTTGTGAGTGTTGGGAACTGCTTATTCCTTAATCCTGATGTTTCTTGCCATTTGGAGTGACCTCCTCCTTCCCCTTCCTTCCCTCTCCATGATTAGCCCAAGGCTTATAGCCTCTTTCCACCACTCCTTACTCATTCAGAATTTATTGACACAATGGGTAGGTGTGAAAGAACATGTGTAGTATACCCCTTCCTCTATCATTTCTCCTGGGGGCAAGCTGCTTATAGGGCGTGGATGTTTTTTCTGCTGGGATGGTGGAGAGAGCCTTACCGTCCACCCACAGTGCTGTCTGATGTGTCTGTCAATGTGGGCTGTTTCTGAGAAGGTTCCCTACGATCTCTGTCTCATGGTACTCATGCCCTTTTTTAATCTCTCCCCCTTGAGTGTGTGCTGAACCCAGTGACGTGCTTCTAACAAACAAAATATGGCAAAAACGATGGGATATCACTTCTGAGATGAGGTTACAAAAAGGTTGTGACTTCTGTCTTGCTGGCCCTCTCTTTCTCTGGTGGAGCCCTTGCTCTGGAGGGAAGCAAGCTGCTATGTTATAAGTAGCCCTGTGGAGAGGATCATAGAGCAAGGGAATAATGTCTCTGGCCAGTAGCCAGTAAGGAACTGAGACCCTCAGTCGAACAGGCTGTGAGGAGCTAACTCCTGCCAGAAGCCAGGGAGCCTGGAAGCCAATATTTTCCCAGGTGAGCCTTTAGATGACCACAGCCCTGGTCAACACCTTGGTTGTAGCCTTGTGAGAGACACTGAATCTGATGACCCAGCTGTGCTGCACCCAGATTCCTGATCCATACAAACTGTGAGATAATAAACATTTGATGTTTAAAGCAGCTAAATTTTGGGGTTATTTGTTACACAGCAATCAGTAACTGATACAGCTGGGCAGGTCTGTCTAATTCTTGTGTTCAGTTTTAGGAAGCCCTTTGTCCCTCACATGTAAGTGTATTCTCCAGCTTAGCCTATATTGGTCATAAACATGACAGTTTGCTCCTCATCTGCATTTTTCTTTTTGCCTTATTTCCCACGTGTTTATTAATTAGAAACCTGGACAAAGGAGAGGTGGGTTACTTATTACCTGCCACACCCTCCTGTAAAAACCTCAACATGAAGGCTCTCCAGAGATGTCACTTGCCTTTAAGAACTGCTGTAGGGTTTGCTGCAAGTGAAGTAAGAGGGGTCCAGCTTTGCCTGAGACAGCATATTCCCAATGCTATCAATAAAAATGCATGTACTCTTTCTAGGAACTGCTCCTAGACTTGACAGAGGCTTAGGTACTTTGAAGTCCCTTCATTTCCAAACCCAATTCACAAACTTTGCACGGCCTCTGTCTTGGCCTTGTCATTTGCTCCCATCAAAAACATCCCCACTTGAAGCATAAATCTTAGGAGTAGAAATCTCAAGTTCATGGGAAGCCCATGTAGGTGGGATGTGGAGGCTTAAGCAGCTGCTTAACTTTGAGGTCACTTCAGGAGAAGGACTGGCTTTTCCCCACCTGGTCATTGTGGCCCATGTTACCTTGGGGAGAAGCAGAGGGAGAAACTGAAATTATCATCGAATAAAGACTTTCCAGAAAGTGTTAACAATGACACAAACATTTGGCATTTGGCTCCCTTGGCTTTTTCTCACTTGTTCTTTTTCAGTTCAGTGAATTTAAATGAGTGCACACTTAATTCCAAGGCTTTGACCACTCCTGGACATTTTTTAAACATGGTCTAGGACTGGACACTGTGTGAATAGCCTCTCCCTAAGAGACCCAGCTCCCTGGAAGGCAGGGAGTGGGCACCTTTTGGCCGTCTCTGGAGGAGAAGAGGGAGACATACGTGACCTGGCAGCTTGAGAAGGTTAAAATGTGCTGTTTCAATTTCTTCCCTTGTGTCCTATTTCAGATTCTATTATTTTTTTAAAAGTATTTAAAAACAGAAAAACAGCATTTGGATTTTATAAAATACAACAGATCAATTCCTACTTGTGGTTTTTCCCTGGAGCCTGGCATGAAGAGCAGTCTTAACAGATATTTTTAAAAAATCATTAGGCTCTCTAGAATTCATGCCCATGACATTTGGATTGGATCCATTTTTTTAAATCTAATACTTTTCTACCCCCAGTGGTCTCTGGTCTTTCATCCTGCTCTTTACATCATGAATTTAGGAAAAAACAAGTATTTTCCTACTGAAAATATATGAGTTCTTTCATGTTCCTTGATTTCTGGGCAAACAGGACTGCCTGAGTAGGAAAGAGAAGCATAGCTGATAAATTCTCTGCCCTTTAGGGAGGCTCCATGATTTTTAATAACCCCCAATTTCTGCTCCCCACCTCTCTCAATTTCCTTTGTACCTACTCTGGTGATAAACTTACTTTCATATCTGCATTAGATTACCTAGGGTTATCAAAAGTCATAAGTGATAATTATTTAAGAAGGATTTTATTTTATTTATTTAAAAAATTAAAAAAATTAATACAATTTTTAAAGGTTACTTTCCATTTACAGTTATTACAAAATACTGCTATATTCCCCATGTTGTACAATACATCCTTAGGCCTATCTTACACCCAATAGTTTGTACCTCCTACTTCTCCACCCTTATATTGCTCGCCCCCCACCCCGCCAACTGGTAACCACTAATTTGTTCTCTATATATGTGATTCTTTTTTTGGTTATATTCACTAGTTTGTTGTATTTTTTAGATTCTACATATAAGTGATATCATACAGTACATGTCTTTGTCAGATTTATTTCACTTCGCATAATGCCCTCCAAGTCCATCCATGTGGCTGCAAATCGGAAAATTTCATTCTTTTTTATGGTTGGGTAGTATTCCATTTTATCTATCATCTATCTATCTATCTATCTATCTATCTATCTATCTATCTATCATCTATCTATCTATCTATCTATCTATCTATCTATCTATCTATCTACCACAGCTTCTTTATCCATTAATATGTTGATGGATACTTAGGTTGCTTCCATACCTTGGCAATTGTAAATAACCTGCTGTGAACATTGGGGTGTGTGTATCTTTTTGAGTTAGTGTTTTTGTTTTTTTCAGATATATACCCAGGAGTAGAATTGCTGGGTCATACGGTAGTTCTTTTTTTTTTTTTTGAGAAACCTCCATACTCTTTTCCACAGTTGCTGCACCAATTTACATTCCCATCAACAGTGTACAGGGGTTCCCCAAAAGGATTTTATTTTAGAAGTCATTATATGATTTTAGTGTACAGTTAATATGCGATATGCCTACATAGTTAATTTGTAAAATACCTGTCATTTCACTAGGAGACTGTATTCATTTCCTATTGCTACTGGAGCAAATTACCACAAAGTTAGTCTTTAAAACAATATACATTTAAAAAAATTAATTCATTTTTGGCTGCATTGGGTCTTTGTTGCTGTGCACGAGCTTTCTCTAGTTGCGGAGAGCGGGGGCTACTCTTTATTGTGGTGCGCGGGCTTCTCATTGTGGTGGCTTCTCTTGTTGCAGAGCACGGGCTCTAGAGTGCAGGCTCAGTAGCTGTGGCACACGGACTCAGTAATTGCGGCTCACGGGCTCTAGAGTGCAGGCTTAGTAGCTGTGACGCACGGGCTTAGTCACTCTGCGTGGCATGTGGGATCCTCCCGGACCAGGGCTAGAACCCATGTCCCCTGCATTGGCACCACTGCGCCACCATGGAAGCCCAACAATACACATTTTAAATCTTACAGTTCTGGAGGTCAGAAGTCTGAAACGGGTTTCACTGGGCTAAAACTAAGGTGTCAGCAGGGCTGGCTTCTTCTAAAGATTCTAGGGGGAATCTGTTTTCTTACCTTTCCCAGTTTCTAGAGGCTGTGTGCATTCCCTGGATCGTGGCTCCGCCTCACTCCAGTCTCTGCTTCCTTCATCACACCTCCTTTGATTCTGACCCTTTCACTCTTTGCCTCCTTCTTTCACTTTTAAGGGCCTTTAGTGATTACATTGGGTCCACTCAGATAATCCAAGAAAATGTCCCCATCTCAAGGTCCTTGACTTGATCACATCTGCGAAGTCTCTTTTGTCCTGTAAAGTTAACGTATTCATAGGACATCTTTCTGTGAAAAAGGGCCAATATTCTCTTTACCGTAGGAATTTTCAGAATACTTATTTCTGTGCCATGATAGAAAAGGGTCCCATACTGTCTCTATCTGTTTGTATCAAGGCCAGGATGAGACAAAAGACTACAGTCTTTATCATTATTATTGCTATTGTTTAGAAAAGATACAAATTGTATTGCTGTTCTTTTTTGAATTCCCTGGTAAAACTATGGTAATTCAACACCAACAGACCTCTTGCCCTACTATGGAAGGAATCACCCTGAATTCAATAAATAAACCATTCAGTAAAGAAATCATTAGTTTAGGAACCAATTGGCTCAGACTGCGTGAAACTACACATGTATTGTTATAATTAAATCGCTGCATATTGTTTCAGATTATTATATGTATGCATACACATTACACATAAAATAAAGGCGCTTTTAACATTCACACAAATCTAAACCAATCACTGGAAAGTTTACACAAAGGTTAGTCCTGCCAGGCTGTTTTTTTGAATTTATCTACCTGTGGATTTTATTTGATTCCCTGACATAGGGCAAGTGGAATAAAATCCAGACCACTGGTCCAAGTTTCATCAGCCATAATGAATGATACAGGTCATTAAAGATGGCCATTTCATGCGATCCCCTGACCCAGAAATCTCCATCGATTCCTCGCTGCCCCCTTTAACTTTTCCTGTATTGTCTCCACCTTGTCTGTTATATGAACATCACCAAAGCTGTTCTTTCCACTTTTCCCTGACATCCTTAGTGATTTCCAGTATCTCTGTCTTTTGTTATCTTATATTGCCCTCTGCTAGAAGACGCTCCCCTTTTCTTCTCCATTAATCTTAAATCACCAACAAATCTACCCACAAATCAGATTATTCTGACTTGGTGATTCCTATAGCACCCAGGATGCACCTTATTCACTTGTAATTTTGAGCAAGCTCTTTTTATTTGTGGCAAGGCACAACTTTATTTATTTATTTTTTTGCAGTACGCGGGCCTCTCACTGTTGTGGCCTCTCCCGTTGCGGAGCACGTCTCCGGACGTGCAGGCTCAGCGGCCATGGCTCACGGGCCCAGCTGCCCCGCGGCATGTGGGATCTTCCCGGACCAGGTCATGAACCCGTGTTCCCTGCATCGACAGGAGGACTCTCAGCCACTGCACCACCAGGGAAGCCCAAGGCGCAACTTTGAAATGTTAACTAATGTATTTTTTTCCTTTTCTGGTAACTATTTGCCCCCTCCTTTTGAGGCAGCTGCCAGGGCATTAAAGGTTTATTAACTTGTCCAAAGGGTGCAACAGCCAAACCGAAGAGTTAGTTCTCAGTTTTGGGGTTTCAAAAGCTTGGCCTTTGAATTTCACACGGCAAGGTTCAGAAGGACTTGGGGGTCAGAAAGTCTATTCCAAAGCCAGTGAACTGTAAACTGGTGTGTGTGTGTGTGTGTGTGTGTGTGTGTACCCTCGGGGTTCACAGACTTCCAGATCTTTTAATTCCCTAGGTCCTCTTCTCAAACTGATCTGTCTATAGACACACTTACCATCTGCAGGGTTTCTTGTTTACTTTTCACACTTGTTCTTTCCCCATTTCCCTTCTTATTCACGTCTATTCTTGCTATGATGGAAAAACTCCCGAGAGCCAAAGCAAGGGACCCTGTGAAATACTGATGTTGAGAAAGCAAAGTGCTCTGATGACTGGCAAATACATCCTTTTCAACTCAGATGACTTCTAATTCTTTACCCTGAACAAAATTGCTCTAAAATTATCATGAGACTTACTCAAGATTATTCCAAATAATCTTTGATGATAGACTACTATGTTATGTTTAGAATGTGACTCCGGAAAAGTTCAAAGAACTGAAGGCTGTTGCTATAACAAAATCTATTCCATTCCCAGCTACTTATTATTTTTTGAAAAGTTCTTTCAGTGCTATTTATTAAGATGAGGAATAACACTAAAGATGACCTTTGTCTCATTCTAGTAATAAAATAATATTCCTGTATGAAGAGATGAACTAATTAGGAAAAACAAACCAATCCTGTCCATTTTATTAAGACATGAATTTCTGCTAGCATTTGAATTATTCTGTTTATTTATCAACATTAAAATATATTTGTATGTTTTGCTTAATTGTGTACTAAATGAGAAGTGTTAGAGAACTCTTCAGAAGAAAAATTTTAAAAAACGTTTGAACTGTATGGTCACAGGAAATTTTTAAAAATGTCAATTTATATCCTTCTTTTGAGGGAATTATTATAAGTGTATTTAGCAAAATTCTTTCAATTATAATGTTATTGTAGTAGGATAAAGTTCTATGGGGATAATGGAATGGAAATAAGACTTCAAGGAACATTATAAAACAAGATACACATACATTTATATTTTTAAATGGAAAATGGTAAGTAAAAAATTCCTTTGGAATTTAGATTCCATTGGAAACATTTAAAAGAGTGGAGTAACAGTTTTATTTTGGACTTTCAATATTTACATTTCACTGAAAGTCACATCTAGCAACCACTTAAACTTTTGATAAAAACCATATAAATAACTTAAAAATGAGTTGTAACTAGTGGGTATAATGTCTTGAAATTATTTTAGGGACTAGATGAGCAAAAAGGATTGAAGACCAGATCATAAGAGTCATTCATAATGATTTAAAAGCAAGATCTCCCATGAGATTAACAACCTATAGGTTGTGGGTAACAGAGAATGCTGATTTGAAGAGTGACAGTGCCTGGACTTGCCTCTGACAGTAGGTGGGAACTGGGGTCAGGAGATGATAGAGTTTGCAGTGTCCAACCTGAGAATTGGCAGAATCTAAGTCCTTACTCTAGTCTGCAATTCCTGGGTAGCCAGTGATGGGTGGATAAGAGCAGGAGAGTAGAGATGGCTGCGTGGGAGAAACACCTAGGATTTATGAAGTTCCATTCATATGGTTCTTCCTAGTGTCCCTCTGGGTCTGGAGCCCAGTTGCCCCACAGCACTTACCCATCTCATTGATGCACCCTGTTTAGCTCACCTCCCTTCCCTGGCTCACTTTCCACACTGCCTGACTTGTGCTTCCTGAGACCACCCCCCAAATACACTACCTGCCCCCAAGCTCTGTTACAGGATCTGCGCCCAAACCAAGATATGTGCCATAAGTTACTTTCTTAAATAGAATAAAATTAATTTCAACTCAACTTAGCATGCATTTATTGGGTGCATGCTAGGTTGTCTCTAGGGATACCCTAGAACTATTAATTAATTAATCAGAACGGAATTGTCAGGAGTATCAGCCGATTGATTCTCTGTACTGTGTGTACATAAAGATATTTGGGAAAAACTGACCTTGAAGAAATTAATCTTAAAAAGAGATGAAATGTGTAGTGAGAAGCTGCTCTGTCAAAAGCCGGAAACCAGATGCAGAGACATAATAAAAGTTTGAATATTTAGTGCACTTCTTTTGGAATAACCACAATTTTTCATTAAATATTTTTTCCTTATGAAATTTGCTGCTGTTCCGTCATGGCAATGAGGAACCATAAAAGAACCCAAGTGTAGTGTCTGGTTTTAAAACAATGGTTAAGCTTTATTTGTAAGGGCAAATGAGAGTCATGTTGTATTATGGAGTTAATAGGAAATAAGCAAGATTTCCCTCTTAATTTCCATTATGGCTCATACGAATGCTAGTAATGCAATTATGTAAATGTCTGGCTGAGGTTTGGAGTGCTGCCTTTATTATTTAGCTGTAAAGTTATAAAATGTCTAATTTACATATTACTTTTTTTTTTGCAACCGTGGTCTAAAGCCTATAAACAAGGCTTTATTTTTCAGAGAAGTTTTTTAAAACAGAGGCCTCTGGCAGTGAGAATATATAGTCTTACCCTGCATTTGGCCTTGAGCTTTGAGCAGGGAGATATGTTTATAACTCCAGTTGGAGAAAACCAAAATTAGAGAGAAATAATAAGCGTGTTAATAACTTTATAAGTTATTAATGAGTAGAGCCAGAGGGCTTGGAGGGGGACCTCAGTTTCGAAACTCTCTTGGATAGTTTTTCTACATGTGTGATCTTGAGCAGAAAACATGGCAGCCTCTTGTGACACTTAGAATCATCACTGAGGCATTAGTGTCAGTTGGTTTGCTTTTTGATGCTCGAAATTACTAAGTTCTTCCTTCACTAAAACACTGCAGTGTTTTAATAAGGAACAGACGTGGGTCAGGAAAACAAAAAGACACAGCATGGAAGACAGTGCTGGCTGCTTATATATCCATAGACTGTCTAAGCTGGAAAGAAGCTTTAGTATCATCTACTGTTTAAAAAAATCACTTTTTGGCTCTTACTAGGCACAGTACTAGACAGTTACAAAGATGACCTCATTCTATTGTTTTATCTGTCCTATGAAGTGAGCATGATTATCTCCATCATTTTAAGAAAGTTTTATTTTATATTGCGGTATAGTTGATTAACAATGTAGTGTTAGTTTCAGGTGTACAGCAAAGTGATTCAGTTATGCATATACATGTATATATTCTTTTTCAAATTCTTTTCCCATTTAGGTTATTACAGAATATTGAGCAGAGTTCCCTGTGCTATATGGTAGGTCCTTGTTGATTATCTATTTTAAATATAACAGTGTGTACATGTCAATCCCAAACATCCAATCTATCCCTCCCCCTACCCTTCCCCCCTAGTAACCATTGATCCTTCTCTAAGTCTGTGAGTCTGTTTCCATTTTGTAAATAAGTTCATTTATATCATTCTTTTTTTTTTGATTCCACATATAAGCTGTATTATATGATATTTGTCTTTCTCTGACTTACTTCCCTTAGTATGATAATCCCCAGGTCCATCCAAGTTGCTGTAAATGGCATTATTTCATTCTTTTTAATGACTGAGTAATATTCCATTGCATATATGTACCACGTCTTCTTTATTCATTCATCTGTTGATGGACATGTAGGTAGCTTCCATGTCTTGGCTACTGTAAACAGTGCTGCAATGAACAGTGGGGTGCATGTATCCTTTTGAGCCATGTTTTTCTCTGGATATATGCCCAGGAGTGGGATTGCTGGATCACATGGTAGCTCTATTTTTACTTTTTTAAGGAACCTCCATACTGTTCTCCATAGTGGCTGTATCAATTTACATTCCCGCCAACAGTGCAGGAGGGCTCCCTTTTCTCCACACCCTCTCCAGTATTTATTGTTTGTAGATTTTTTGATGATGGCCATTCTGATTGGTGTGAGGTGATATCTCATTGTAGTTTTGATTTGCATTTCTCTAATAATTAGCGATGTTGAACATCTTTTCATGTGCATCTTGGCCATCTGTATGTGTTCTTTGGAGAAATGTCTATTTAGGTCTTCTGGCCATTTTTGGATTGGGTTGTTTCTTTTTAAGATATTGAGCCACATGAGCTGTTTGTGAATTTTGGAGACTAATCCTTTGATTATCTCCATCTTATAGACTGCCAGAGGTAATGTGGCCAAGGTCTTAAGCAAGAAATCAAAGAGCAAAGATTTATTGTTTTTTAGTAGCTTTTGCTTAATTTTTGTTAGATAATTTTATTAATTGATATATAACTGTAGGGTGAATTTTTATTTCATTTCATGGTGGTAAGAACACAACATGAGACCCAGCTTCTTAAGTTTTTAGGTGTATAATACATTGTTGTATATCACTATAGGTATAATGTTGTGCAGCAGATCTCTGATTCCTCTTGCTTACCTGAAACTTTATGCCCATTGATTAGGAACTTTCCATTTCCCTCTCCTCCTTGCCTCTAACAACAGCTATTCCTTCCACTCTTTGATGCTATGAATTTGACTATTTTAGGTATCTCATATAGATGGAATCATGCAGCCTTTGTTTTTCTGTGACTGGCTTCTGTCACTTAATGTCCTCAAGGTTCATTCATGTTTTTGCATTATTGCAGAATGTGCTTTTTTAAGGCTGAATTACTATAGCATGTATTGATATATACCACATTTTCTTTATCCATTCATCTTTGATGGACACTTGGGTTGTTTCCACATCTTGGCTGTTGTGAATAGTGCTGCAAAGAACATAGGAGTGGCAATATAATTTTTGAGATCCTGGTTTCAATTCTTTTGGATAAATACCCACAATTGGGATTGTTGAATTGTATGGTGGTTTTATTTTTCATTTTTGAGGAATCTTCATACTGTTTTCCATAGTGACTGCACCATTTTTTTTGCATTCCCACCAACAGTGCTCAAGTGTTTCAATTTCTCCACATCCTTGCCAACACTTGTTGTCTTTTGTTTTTTTGCTAATAGCCATCCTCACTGGTGGGAGGTGACATCTTATTGTGGTTTTGATTTGCTTTCTCTGATGATAATCATATTGAGCATTTTTCATATACTTGGCCATTTGTATGTCTTCTTTGGAGAAATGTCTATTCAAGTCCTTGACCCCTTTTTTATCCAGGTCATTAGCCTTTTTTTAAAGAAAAAACTATTGAGTTATTGTTGTCTGATTTTTAACCACTATATATATGTCTTCTTTTTCTTCTATGCTCTCTTTTTTGATATGAAGCCTTTGGAAACTCTGTGATGTTCCAAGATCCCCAGGGTTACAAGTGACAGAGAAGGACTTAGAATGTAGTCTTTGACTCCCAGGCAAATGGCTTGGTGCTGTACCACCTACAACCACCCCAGGCTTCCCTGTATGACAGAGGAGATAGCTGAGATGCAAGTGTGTAGTGACATGTAGACCAATTGTTGCCAGCATTTAAAAATAAAATCTCCAAGACTTGTAGCAGGTTTTGGAGATGCAGATGTCTGGAGTATAAAAGGGAGTCGAGCCTTCTTCATTACCTCTCATGGACGCCTTCCTTCCCATAAATAACCAGGACAGGAACGATTTTAATGTCCTTTGGCTGATAAATGGAAACTCACCCAAAGACTTTTCAGATGACTTTCAAAAAAACAAACAAGAAATTTTATACAGGTAGCCTTGGTAGTTTTGTTTTACAAATGCCCATTTCATTCATTTAGCAATTTTCTGCTTTTTCCATCAGACTCTTATTCTTGTTGACTTAGCTTTTCATTTACCTAGAAAAGCTTAGTTCATCTAAAATTGTGGGACTTCACAGTACACTAGTTTTTAAAAGTTTTTGTTAAATATTATCCTTAAACTTCACTTCTTTAAAAGTTTTATTTAGTATTCTCTTTTACTATTATTATTATTTGCTCTTCTTTTTTTGCTGTTTCTTCTTACTTCTTCTTGAGTCCAGTTTTACTTTATTATTATTGTTTAAAATTTTTTATTGGAGTATAGCTGATTTACAATGTTGTGTTAGTTTCAGGTGTACAGCAAAGTGAGTCAGTTATACGTACACATATATCCACTCTTTTTTTTTTTTTTTTTTAGAGCTGGAGCAAGTGCCTCCTTGCATGCCGTTGGTACAAATTAGTTCAAGAATGCCCGTTCCTGACTCCGTCAATAGTGAGGGGCGTTATATTACAGTGATTATCTCATATGACTCATCTGTGCTGAAAGGGATGCTGGGGACCCACCACAACCTCATTTCCTCGTTTCCCCTTCCTGTCTTTACTCTGTTTTTTTTTTTTTTTTTTTTAAACATCTTCATTGGAGTATAATTGCTTTACAATGGTATGTCAGTTTCAGCTTCACAACGCACGCGGGAAGAGATATGGGAACATATGTATATATATAACTGATTCATTTTGTTATCCACTCTTTTTTAGATTCTTTTTCCATATAGGCCATTACAGAGTACTGAGTAGAGTTCCCTCTGCTATACAGTAGGTCCTTATTAGTTATCCATTTTATAAATAGTAGTATGTATATGTCAATCCAAATCTCCCAATTTATCCCTCCACCCCTCACCCCCTGGTAACCATAAGTTTGTTTTCTACATCTGTGACTCTATTTCTGTTCTGTAAATAAGTTCATTTGTACCTCTTTTTTTTAGATTCCACATATAAGTGATATCATATGATATTTGTCTTTGTCTGACTTACTTCACTCAGTATGACAATCTCTAAGTCCATCCATGTTGCTGCAAATGGCATTATTTCATTCTTTCTTATGGCTGAGTATTATTCCACTGTATATATGTACCACATCTTTATCCATTCCTCTGTTGATGGACATTTATGTTGCTTCCATGTCCTGGCTATTGCAAATAGTGCTGCAATGAACATTGGGGTGCATATATATTTTTGAACGATGTTTTTCTCTGGGTATATGCCCAGGAGTGGGATTGCTGGGCCATATGGTAGTTCTATTTTTAGTTTTTTTTTTTTTTTTTTTGTGGTACACGGGCCTCTCACTGTTGTGGCCTCTCGCATTGCAGAGCACAGGCTCTGGATGCGCAGGCTCGGTGGCCATGGCTCACAGGCCTAGCCGCTCTGCGGCATGTGGGATCTTCCCAGACCGGGGCACGAATCTGTGTCCCTTGCATCAACAGGTGGACTCTCAACCACTGTGCCACCAGGGAAGCCCTATTTTGAGTTTTTTAAGGAACCTCCATACTGTTCTCCATACTGGCTGTACCAATTTACATTCCTACCAACAGTGTAGGAGGGTTCCCTTTCCTCCACACCCTCTCCAGCATTTTTTGTTTGTAGATTTTTTTGATGATGACCATTCTGACCAGTGTGAGGTGATACCTCATTGTAGTTTTGATTTGCATTTCTCTAATTATTAATGATGTTGAGCAGCTTTTCATGTGCTTTTTGGCCATCTTTATGTCTTCTTTGCAGAAATGTCTATTTAGGTCTTCTGCCCATTTTTGGATTGGGTTGTTTGTTTTTTGTTATTGAGCTGCATGAGCTGTTTGTGTATTTTGGAGATGAATCCCTTGTTGGTTGCTTCATCTGCAAATATTTTCTCCTATTCTGAGGGTAGTCTTTTTGTTTTGTTTATCATTTCCTATGCTGTGCAAAAGCTTTTAAGTGTTTCTTCTTACTTTTTGACCTCTGCTTCTACACTAGTTCTAGACTGAAGATGAACCGATACCCTAAAACTCATGATGATTCAGCATTTTCCCCTTGCAAAATCTTAACTTTTGGAAGTTAATGACTTTCTTTTCATCTGTTTATATCTTCAGAGAATGCCACTGAAGGCATAAACCATTTTTTCTTTCTACCAATAAGTAATTTTTATTTCAAGGGTTTGATGATCGTATCAAATAGATATTTATGTGTGTGTGTGTGTGTGTGTGTGTGTGTGAATGCAGTGGTTAAGAATGTGATTGCTGATTACCTGAGTCAAATCTGGCTCAAATCTGGTACTACCTAGGGCAAGTCACCCAATCTTTCTTTGCCACAATCTTCTAACCTGAAAAAGGAGGAAAGACAGTAGTATATATTTCAGGGAGTTCCGGTGAAGATTAATTAAGTTGTACTTGGGACAGTGTTTGGCTCAGAAAAAGTAGGAGACAAGTGTTAACTACTATGTAGTAGTGTAAATTCTCACAACATGGCTATTGGTTCTAGATCAGCACTGTGTGATGCAAGCATAATGTGGGTCACATATGCAATTGATTGATTGATTGATTGACTGATTGCTGGGCAGGGTCACAGGCCCATAATTCAGGCTTTATTTGCATAACTGAATCTCTGCATCTTCTACCTTTTGGTAAGTGAGCTATTATTTTTGGCAGAGGGATCTTCAATAAGAGTCTTGGATAAGATTGATCATTTTTTAACCATCAGGCAGTCCAAGGAACTATGTTAAAAGGGATAATTGAATATCTTCATGCATACATTATTAAGACACCTAAATTTTTGGTATTTACAGTATATAACTTTACTGCTACATTTTAGTCTTTTTTTTCATTTTGCAAAACCATGGTATTAGATATTAAGTGACATAATTCTTTCTCTAGTAATGAACTGGTTTATCCATTTTGCAGACTCTAAATTGAGATGTTGTGAAAAGGAAATAGATAATGTGGGAACACAGAGAAAAATATATTGAAAATCAATGGATGTATTGTTAACTACAGTATCATAAAATGTAAAAAGGTTCTAGTAGCCACATTTAAAAAAGGTAAAACATAAACTGGTGAAATTCATTTTAATAGTACATTTTATTTAACCCACCATATAAAAATGTTCCAATATGTAATCAATACAAAAATTATCACAAGATATTTTACTTTTTACAAAAAATCAACTGTGCCTTTGAAATCAGGGCATATGTTACATTGCCAGTACCTCTTCATTTGGACCAGACAGTCTTGTGCTCATTGACCACATTTGGCTGGTGGATCCTGCACTGGGCAGTGCAGGTCTAGATTGTCAAACACTAAGATGAAAATTCTGATGCAATGCCTCATTTGCCATGGATATTTTATGTAGCACAGTGGCCAGACTAGTAATACTATTAATCTAGGAATAGGATTGGGCTCAAGAAGTGTTGAGAAGAACTCAAAGTTTGTATCCAGAGTTCCAACTCCGAAGTTCAGGGTCTTCCTCCCATCTGGCACAACACTCCCCACCCCAGGCAGGATCTCATGGGGAAGCTCACCCAAACCTACACTCCAGGGCTTTAGGTTTTGACATTACTGTCCGTTCTGTGTCCTAATCCCCAAGGACTTGAATGTGATGAAGTTATAGTTGATTCTTGTTATTTATGTTAGTTATGTTTTATAAAGTCTCTGAGAACACTGGATTAGCAAATACTAAAGTGTTGCTCCTGGGGACGAACAGGGTTAAGTTCTTGGACCTCTGGTCACCATATTTTCATCAACCATCCAACATATAACCTTTTAAAATGTATTTCTGTTTAAGTATACCTTATTTACCATATATTGTTGATCCTTGAACATTGAACTCATGGCCAACAGCACTATAACTCATGCTTAAATGAAATTTATTCAATACACATACTACACAGTACATCAGTACTAAACTTGGGGATCCATTCTATATATTTATTGATTGACTGATTTCAGTTTTATTGATATATAATTGACCTACAGCACTGTATAAAATTTAAGGTATACAGCATAATCATTTGACTTATATATATCATGAAATGATGACCACAGTAAATTTAGTGAACATCCGCCATCTCATATAGATACAAATTAAAGAAATAGAAAAAAAATTTTCCTTGTGATGAGAGTTCTTAGGATTTATTCTCTTGACTTTCATATATAACATATGGCAGTGTTAATTATATTTATCATGTAATAAATTATATTCCTAGTACTTATTTTCCTTATAACTGGAATTATGTACCTTTTGACCAACTTCATCCAATATTCCTAATCCCCCACACCCCCTTCCCCACCTCTGGTAACTATAAATCTATTCTCTTTTTCTATGAGTTGTTTGTTTGTTATTTGAAGTATAATTGACTTACAACATTATGTTAGTTCCTCGTGCACAACACAGTGATTTGAAGTTTCTATACATTTCAAAATGATCACCATGGTAAGCCTAGTTACCATACAAAGATTACATTATTATTGACTATATTCCCTATGCTGTACATTTCATTTTAAATGGTGAAATCACCAACCAAAAGCACAAAAATACAAAAAACATGGCAGTAACTAGACTGTGAAAGGACACTTGTTTTATAGTATGGTAGTAACTAGACTGTGAAAGGACACTTGTTTTATAGTATGAGAGCTTAAACAAGAAGGCAGAGTATTGTCTTGATTGACCTCAGTTGGGAATGTATATGTGGGGAAACTCAAATTTTTTGCTGCTCTGTGCATATCCATGAATGGCCACAAAAGTTCCACGAATATTGATTTTGACGTTACAAATAAATTTTAGTGCATGGGCAAATTTGGGAATAATTGAGATTGGCTGTATTCCTTTTTTGACAGCATCTGCATTTTCAGAGATGCTTCTAGTGGATGTGGGTGGGCAGTTGGGAAGCTATGGTGTTCCTTCAAACTTCATTACATGGATGAGGGCTCATACATGGTGAACTGCCCACTCCCAGGGAGTGGAGCAGCTCCTAAGTGAGAGTACCATGGGCTTGATTGGGCAGAGTCAGCTACAAGCAAATAGAGCCAGAGAATGAGCAGAGCTGCACCTTGGGAAAAGGTAAAAACACAGGAGCCCCAAGTCTAGTGATCTTCAAGAGCAAAGCAAGGGCAGAGGTGGGAGATAAAGTCAACTGATGAGGAGGCCATAAGAGAAAGTGAGATGAAAATGTCAGGACTCTTGGGTGAGTAAGGATGGGATGTCTAGAGTTGCCTTTTTTGGGGAACCAGCTATGTGGGGCATAAGTAAATTTCTCTGGGATAAAGACACAGGGCTTTGAGTGAGCACAGTACCCTGGCTCACACCTAAGCTTACTGTACATAGTCAGTGACAGATTATGCAAGAAGTGTTGGTATTTCCATCTACTCTTTTGTCTCATCATTAATCAAGTTGACCTGATTTTCTTAATTTACTGGGCCCTCACTCTTTGTAGCTTCAAACCACCTTTTGTTTGAAACAAACAAAGTATATGTACATATTGTAAGTGATTCTAATTTCATCAAGAAAACAGCAGCACATTTAAAATATATAGTGATTCTGTTATTATACAAGTTTATCCATTATATGGAACTCTCTTTTGGGTAAGTCTTCTCAAATAATTTATTTTCTTTTTTAAAATAAAGATTGTGTTTAGCCTCTTGTGTATTACTCAGTCCCATGTCATAGTAGACATTCTTTAACCCTGTTTGTTCTTTCAACTAGGAATATTATCTGGTTTCATTGTTTCCAAACTGGAACTGATTTTTCCTAGTCTTTATTCTACATAAAGTTCAGCCTCATCACATCACCTCTTCCTGCCCTTATTCCAAAACACTCTCCACACCCTACCTGTCCAGGAAAATATATTTTGAACAAAACTGACAAGGCTTAGGGTTTTTTTTTTTTTTATTTTCCTACTTTATTTCAGCTTTGTAAAAATTAGGAGATCACATAAGCAAAGAATAGGAAAAATGTATCTGGAATGACATAATATGGTACAGTGGGAAGCCAAATAACCAAGTTGGAAAAGGATGCTAGGAAATTAATCAATAAACTAAAATCTGGATAAGATAAAGCTTAGGAAACTTATCCATCGAGTAGAAACAGTTTTGTTGAAGAGGCGTCAGGACAATGATATAATGGAAAATTTCGAGAAATAGAAAAACGATCCAATAACTCAATACTAACACAACTCCATAAATGTTACCTATTATTCTATTTTTTTTAAATTGAAGTATAGTTGATTTACAATGTTGTGTTAGTTTCAGGTATACAGCAAAGTGATTCAGTTATTCTTTTTCAGATTCTTTTCCCTTATAGGTTATTACAAAATAATGAGTATAGTTCCATGTGCTATATAGTGGATCCTTGTTGGTTATCTATTGGTACTAGTAGTAGTTGGTAGTAGTATCTGTTAATCCCAAACTTCTAATTTATCCCTCCCACCCCCTTTCCCCTTTGGTAACCATAAGTTTGATTTCTATGTCTGTGGGCCTATTTCTGTTTTGTATATAAGTTCATTTATATCATTTTTTTTTAGATTCCACATAGAAGTTATATCATATTATAGTTACCTACTATTCTGCCTTGCAGTATAGGGTGGTGGCTAGGAGTGTCAGCTGCAGTCAGACAGACTTGAGAATAAATTTCAGGTCCATCATTACTGACTGAAAAAATTATTTATGAGTCTCTCAGCTTTAGTTTTCTTAGCTGTATATGGGCATAAATAAAGCATCTAAAATGATTAACAAGATACCTGGGGCAAATTAACTTATTAAAATAATTTTTTAAACACATATTTCTTAAGCCTCTGCTATGTACCATCTTCAGAGAACTTATGGTCAAGAGAGGGAGGCAGGCAATCAAATACACACACATAGGTAATGGCAGATGGAAAAGGAAAAATACAGAATGTTAGGAGAGCAACTGACCGAGGGATCTGGCCTGATCTGGGGGACCAGAGAAGGTTTCCTGAGAAAGTGATGTTGGGCTGAGAAGTAGAGAACAATTGGGGGTTAAATAAGGAAAGAAGGAGGGGCATGTGGGATGTATATATCAACAATAATTTAAAGTTTATTCCAGATCTAATTCAGGTTAATCTGATTTTAATGTAGCATCACATGGCAACTTTCTGAGTTCATTCTTGAGATTACTGTTGTACTTATCTCTGTTTTATAGATCTGTGTAATTTCTGGCCCTAGGGAGTAATCTGGGTTTGGATCACAAAGCAGTGAAGAAATGAATATATAGATCCTTTTTGACTCACCTGCTAGAGAAATGGAAATAATGACAAAAATACACAAATGAGAACTAATGAAACTTAAAAGTTTCTGCACAGCATAGGAAACCATAAACAAGACGAAAAGACAACCCTCAGAATGGGAGAAAATATTTGCAAAAGAAGCAACTGACAAAGAATTAATCTCCAAAATATACAAGCAGCTCATGCAGCTCAATATCAAAAAAACAAACAACCCAATCCAAAAATGGGCAGAAGACCTAAACAGACATTTCCCCAAAGAAGATACACAGATTGCCAACAAACACATGAAAGGACGCTCAACATCACTAATCATTTGAGAAATGTAAATTAAAACTACAATGAGATATCACTTCACAACAGTCAGAATGGCCATCATCAAAAAATCTACAAACAATAAATGCTGGAGAGGGTGTGCTGAAAAGGGAACCCTCTTGTACTGTTGGTAGGAATGTAAATTGATACAACCACTATGGAGAACAGTATGGAGGTTCCTTAAAAAACTAAAAATAGAACTACCATATGACCCAGCAACCCCACTCCTGGGCATATACCCTGAGAAAACCATAATTCAAAAAGAGTCATGTACCACAATGTTCATTGCAGCTCTATTTACAATAGCCAGGACATGGACGCAACCAAGATGTGCATCAACAGATGAATGGATAAAGAAGATGTGGCACATATATACAATGGAATATTACTCAGCCATAAAAAGGAACGAAATTTAGTTATTTGTAGTGAGGTGGATGGACCTAGAGTCTGTCATACAGAGTGAAGTAAGTCAGAAAGAGAAAAACAAATTCTATATGCTAACACATATATATATGGAATCTAAAAAGAAAAACAAATGGGTCTGATGAACCTAGGGGCAGGACAAGAATAAAGATGCAGATGTAGAGAATGGACTTGAAGACATGGGGAGGGGGAAACATAAGTTGGGACGAAGTGAGAGAGTGGCATTGACATATATACACTACCAAATGTAAAATAGATAGCTAGTGGGAAGCAGCCGCATAGCACAGGGAGATCAGCTCGGTGCTTTGTGACCACCTAGAAGGGTGGGATAGGGAGAGTGGGAGGGAGACTCAGGAGGGAGGGGATATGGGGATATATGTATATACATAGCTAATTCTCTTTGTTATGCAGCAGAAACTAACACAACAATGTAAACAATTATACTCTAATAAAGATGTTTTTTAAGAAAAGAACTTTACAAATAGTTAAAGCAGGAGATCACTGTGATTTTAGACTAGCAAGACAACTGCTGCCATTATTTTTAATATTTGGATGGTACATTCTTACTGTAAATGCAACCTTAGGTGGTTTGAAGGGGTAGTCTGCAGGAAATGAACTGTCAACAAGAATACACCACCTTGATATGGGCCATGATTAGGTCCCATAGTGGCTTGACAATGACACATATGATACTCAACTGGGCCAGCTGTACAGGCAAAGCCCTCGAGGCACTGGGGGATCAAGGGTTTTTCTGGGGAATTGAAAGTTGGCCAGTGTGGCTAGATGGCATTGAAAGAGATGAGCCTGAATAGGTGGGCAGAAGCCACATCAAGTTGGACCTTTATCCTCAGAGCAGTGGGGAGCCAATGAAGGACTGTGAGCTGGGAAGGGAGACATGATGGGCTGTGAGAACAGAGTGAAAGAGGGGCAAGGGTGAATGTTTGCTCCTTCTGTCCTTACAGTGAAAGCTGATTGATGGTGGCTGAACCGAATGGTGACATGTACAATTGAGAAAAATGGAGAGATCTGGGAGGTGAAACTGACAGGACTTTGATGGGCTTGGTGTGGCCACTGAGGAAGAGGGAGATGTTAAGGATGAGTTCTGGTCTTCCGACTAGAAACTGCATATGTGGTGGTGCCATTCATTTCAGTGGGCAATACCAGAAAAGTACCAGATTTATAGAGTAACCTGCTTATTTACAAGCAGACATAGTTCACAAATCTGAAAACACAATGTACATTTTGCCTAACATAATGTACATTTTTGCCTAACAACTTACTTTTGTTAAAGTAAGTATTAACAAATACTGTTGATTCTTGAACAACAGTATACATGTATCTATGCAAACACATACACAAAAATATTAGCTTTGCCACAACTGGTCTATACTAGCCCAAACCTTCATTTAGCTGTATTATAAATTTAAGAAAGGTGAAAATTTTACACTATATTACTTCTGAAAATCTGTTTTGTATGTTTTGCTCTTAGGTTTCTAAAGAACTGCAATGTATTAATCCCCTGGTCAAACAGTTATTTTTCTCCCCAGACAGTGAAATTTATGTTTTGAGGATTTAGCATCATATTCAAGATTCTGAACCACTTTCCTGCCTCATGTTCATTATTTTCCTTCTCACCCTGGGTGTATTGTATTTTTTTATTTGTTTGTTTTTATTCTGTTGGTCCTTCTGCCTCGAATGTCCTCTAAACACTTCTGCCCCAGCTGAACTCATCTTCATCCTTCAAGCCCTCTTTGAAACATTACCTTCCCTCTGAAGCTTTTCTGGATCCCTGTCATATTGTTTCTAACCTGCCTCGTTCTGGTGTGAGTTTATCTCATAGACAGACTTGCATTAAAGTGAAGTCGTTCCTATCAGTCTTCTCCTTTAGGTCAATAGTTTCTAACACTATTTGGATGATACTTTCTGATTTAAGTTCGGCTGTCCCAGAAGCAGATCCTGAGATGAGGATCTGAGTGCAAGTGATCTATTTCGGGAGGGAATGGAGTGGGGAATGGAGACAGGGAAGGGAAGAAAGCTGGTATGAGGTATGTTACTGAACAGGTAACCCCTGCAGGCACCCAGGGCTCCTTCTCTCTGGGACCTCCGAGAAGCTGTGTAGAGAAGGGGTCCCCAACCCCCGGGCCATGGACCTGTCCATGGCCTGTTAGGAACCGGGCTGCACAGCAGGAGGTGAGCCTCTCCCCATCACCCACATTACCGCCTGAACCATCCCCCCTCCCCCTCCCCCCCCCACCGGTTAGTAGAAAAATTGCCTTCCACGAAACTGGTCCCTGGTGTCAAAAATTTGGGGACCGCTGGTGCAGAACAGTTCTCAGGGCTATTGCACCTGAAGGCAAGGATGCTGGAGAGATTTTCCTCTAATGTCAGTTAGTCAGTGGTTGGTTGAAGACAGCTCCAAGGGACCTTGACTCCCCAGTGCTTCTGCTCTGGCCTGCTCTGCTTCTGGGCCAAATACACTCCAGCAGCCAGAGGACCCCTCATACAGAAGTTGCAGATATTTGCAGTTGGTGAATAGGGAAAAGTGAGTGTTGAAGACACTGATGATATCTGCAATACCCTCTGTATATACATGGAATATTTTCTTACTTCTAAGTCATATGCAACAGTGAAAGCTTCTCCCTTCTCCCCTGAAACAATTAAGAGGACATGTATCTGAGAAGGAAAAGAGGCTACTACAGAGGGAAGAGTAGTAAGCACCTGTTTTTTCTTTCTTTTTTTAAATTAAATGTACCTAGAGTTTTTAGCTAATATATTTGAATATGAACATATTAAAAATTAGGGTCTAGAGTTTATAGTGGCTGCAGAAGAAAAGTGAAAAATAACAAGGCTCTGGAGTCTGAGTGTTTTTAGTGTGAAAGTGCCACCAGCACAAGGAAGGGGTTATAAAATCTTATCATGAAGTATGGGAAGCATTAACCACATAGTTTAAAAAAGGTTAAGAAAGGAGAATTTTCTCATGAACAATATAACATAAAGCCTGTTTAATGAAGAACTTGGAATTTGGATATGGCTTTGGTTTAGGAATGTGTTATCTGAAAGCCTTAAAAAATAGCAAATGTATTTTGTGTGAAGCATACACATGGAAGCAAGCTTATTTGATTTTTTCCCAGCAGAAAAAAAGAGAAAACTGGTTCTTTTCATTCCATGTTCCATATGTTTGTAGCACTCACTATCCTCTGATTCTTTTCCATTGTGTTCTCTCTTCACTCCTACTCTTTTTCTTTTTTTTTTTTTTGCGGCATGTGGGCCTCTCACTGCCGCGGTCTCTCCCGCTGTGGAGCACAGGCTCCGGACGCGCAGGCTCAGCGGCCATGGCTCACGGGCCCAGCCGCTCCGCGGCACGTGGGATCTTCCCGGACCGGGGCATGAACCCGTGTCCCCTGCATCGACAGGTGGACTCTCAACCACTGTGCCACCAGGGAAGCCCCTCTTCACTCCTACTCTTATTCCTCCTCCCTGGTACTGACTGCTTTTTAAGGTGATGTGATTTCTGTATTTGCAAAGTATATTAATTTTTCAGGAAACGAATCAGTATGGAATTGCACAGTGTCCAAATTATTGGGGTGGTCAAAAAGTTCCTTCAGGTTTTTCATAAGATGTTATGGAAAAACCTGAATGAAATTTTCGGCCAAACCAGTATAAAGTATTTAGGTGATTTGTCATCCATACACATATGGAGAAAACATATATAGATTCTCTTATTTGTTTGCATGGTTCCTATCACAAATAACATTTTAAAAGCAAAGGGAGGTGAAAGTCTTGGTTGACTTGTGTTACTTTATATTACTTTCAAGAACAAAATCAGACCACTCATTGGCTGGTTTTCCTGTTTCCACATCATATTCCCAGCAGAATGCCAATCCAGACCAGCAGTTTAATTCATTATTATGCAAAGTCCAAGTGAGTGAAATTTTAACCTCTGTTTCTAACCACTTCATGTTTGTTTTACCTATAATTAACTTAGTGAAAGGCATCTGATGACAGATTCTTCCTTGTTCTCCAGTTACCTAACTTATGAGGCTCTCCAAAGAGTTTAATTTAACCACTTTATACTGAAAAGTGTCATGTGGTAGAGCAGGAATATTAACCAAGAATTCTAGGTGTTTTAACAAGGAATCCCAAGGGGCATTACTGGATGAGCCCACAGGGAGAATGTTTGTAAAATGTGGTTGGTTATGTCTGAGGCATATTGTGGTCAAAAGAACACAGTACCAAAACCAAAATTAGCTCCAAATTAACTTAAATCCCTTACATCTCTGGAAACCAATGCTTTTTAAAATTCCTTTTCCCACCCTTCTCCCATCCATGATGCATCGGCCTTTATTTTTCAAATGTCCTTCACCTGGGAAAACTCCTCCCCTAGCCGCAGACACTCCAATTTCCCATGCTCTTCTCCCATGCCACTCACCTGATTCTGTCTAAAGAAAGCCCTAAAGAATCAGTTTAGCAAAAGTGAGAGCTCCTTAGAGGGCTGAAAAGAGGAAAACAGACTAGGTAAAGCTAGAACCCTTTTTATAGGGCAGTTTTCAGAATTGCTCACAATATTCCAGGTGTATGAGCCAGTTTTGTATGAGGAATGACAGATTTCTATGACTTACTTTTAGCGTTCCACTCCCCCTTTTAAAAATATTTTGGCCATTTTTTTTCCCACTGTGCAGTGCGGCACGCGGAATCTTAGTTCCCCGACCAGGGATCAAACCCGCGCCCCCCTGCACTGGAAGCACGGATTCTTAACCACTGGACCACCAGGGAAGTCCCAGCATCCTTTTTTGATAATTCCAGAATTATTTTTGTTGTTATAGATTCTCAAAGGACTAATATCTTTATTTTATTATGGGTTATATCAAGTTTATTCTGTAACTCTTCTTTGTTTTGTAAATTTTCCTTTACAGATTTATTGAGATATAATTGATATACAAAAACTGCACATCTTTAATGTATGCAATTTGATGAGTCGGACATATGCATGTACCCATGAGATCATCACCAAACTTAAGGTAACAAGCATACCCATCAACTCCAAAAGTTTCTTTGTGTCCATATCCTTTTTTTGGGGGGGGGGTAATATAGGAAGAAATCTTTATTTACACGGAGTGATTCTCCTTCACCCTGTCCTGACTTATTTTGACTTAAGGAAGAGTCACAAAATGAAAGCTTGAGTTTGCTTATCAAACCACTACAGCTAGCAGACTATAGAAGTGGGATTTAAAGGGTGGTCTGGGAACTCCAGGGGTTCTTGAGAGAAATTCAGAGGGTCTGGGAGGTCAAAACTATTTTCATAATAATACTAAGACATTATTTACCTTTTTTTGGTTTACATTCTCTCATGAGTGCACAGAGTATGCAAAGTTCATTGCAACTAACCTTTGAAAAATACACTTGCTGAGTTTTGGTGTAGTATCAAAGAAGAATATCCACGGTTATCTGAAAAGGTACTAAAATATTCCCCCCATTTCCAATTACATCTCTGCGTAAGGCTGAATTTTCTTTGCATATTTTAACCAAAACAACAGATTGCAGCAAATTGAATGCAGCAGCAGATATGAATATAGTTGCTTTCTGTTAAGCCATGCATTAAAGAGATTTGCAAAAATGTAAAACTATGTTACTCTTCTCAATATATGTTTTTGAAAACTATAGTTATTTTCATAAAATATCATGTGTGTTAACATTTAATGGGTTTATTATTATTTTTAAATGAATAAATATATATTAAAAATTCTCAACTTAAATTTCTAATACAAGGAATATCAATTAACATAACCCATATAAACAAAAACCCCTTGAGATCCTCAGTGATTTTTGAGAGTGTAAAGGGATACTGAGGCCAAAAAGTTTGAGAAGTGTTGGACTTTGGAGAATCCAGATATCATTCTACATTCTTTGTGCACATGATTAATTACTTCTTCCAAGGGTTGTGTTATATTTCCTTCACTCACTGGGGTATTTATATTTATTTTAGAGCATAGAGTAATTTCCTACAGGCTTAGAGTTCCAAGGTAGAATAGGGTACATATAACAGCAAGAAAATACAGTAGTAATAGTATGGTACAAAGCGTAATGTCAATTTTAACATTTGTGGTTCAGGATGAGTATCTAAAAATTCAGTATTTAGCCTCCAAATAATAATTTTTTAAGCTGGGCTAATTATCCTTAAAATACAAGCCTTTCTTTTTGTGTGGTGGTAATGGCCATAAAGAGAAAAAAATAGTGTGAAGTCTGGGAAAGTCATCTAGTTCTTAAAAAGTTTAGAAAATTCTGAACTTTCAAAGATGAATGAGACCTCAAAATTTTAGAGAAAATTTAACAGTGTAAGAAAGAAATTTATGAAAGTAGTTAAATTTTCCTGCTTCCAGGATGAGTAAAATTGACAACCGTGGAGACATCTGATGGCCAAATTGCACATGTATTTTGCTGAAAGCCTTGCTTTCCATTTCAAGGTTCGTAAGATTCGCTGGCAAAATAACCACTCTACACTCAGTTAAACAAGAATTTAGAGAGAGTTTATTGAATTAACAAAGATGACAGAATACTGTAATAATTAAGAAAATAGTATAACTAACTGAGAAAGAATAGTAAAGACAGAGGTTTATACATCACTGAATTGGGGAATCACCTACATCCAGATCCAAGCAGTGCTGGGAATTCCCTTGAACGGCAACCTGGAGCCCCAGTTGGGAAGGTCCTGGGCTGTGCGTCCATCCCATGGGTGAGACTTCAGTTTGACATTCGAAGGAGCCCGGGTTTTAGCACCAGGCTGCAGGCTGATAACAATCAGCCTACTTACAAGTTTGCAGCTCTGGTTGTTGTCATAAATGCCTTGGTTTTAACTCGTAAGTTTTGGAATGTTCTTGATCTCTGGGGTCTGGCCAGACCCTCAAGGTGCAAGAAGTCCCATGACTAACTCTCTATCTTATCTAGCATTTTATCTAGTGGTGTCCACACGTTTGTTCTCTACATCTGTGTCTCTATTTCTGCCTTGCAAACCGCTTCATCTGTACCATTTTGCTAGATTCCACATACATGGGTTAACATACAATATTTGTTTTTCTCTTTCTGACGTACTTCACTCTGTATGACAGTCTCTAGGTCCATCCACATCTCTACAAATGACCCAATTTCATTCCTTTTTATGGCTAATATTCTATTGTATATATGTGTGCTGGCACCATCCCTTGCTGGCCTGGGTGTAGCTCAGCAGTTTGGCATGCAGCCAGCTTTAGCGTCATTGTCTGGTCAGAGAGAGGCTTGGTGCCACCTCTGAAGCCTGAACAAGACTACTTTACTAGCTTCCCCAACAATATGTACCTCTCTTCAGTCTATGCATGAGGTAAGACACGAGCAGCACGTGATTGAGAACTAGCAAGCACCAGCAATTTCTCAGAAATACAACCAGTTCCTGCAGTCTTTAGATATTTTTCAAGTGGAAACCAAACATTGCATAACAGGTTAAATGTTATTGTGGTTGCAACTGCCTGCTTTTGAATGCTCAAAGGTATACCCCAAGGAACTCTTCTATGTGAAAATAGATGGCATTTAGAGACAGATTTGAGATTTCCTATGAAAAGTTAGATTTACTGCAAAGTAAAACAATTAACCTATGACTTTGCCTGTAGGGAATGAAGCACTGATAGCTGGTGTGATAAGCAGAATAACAGCCTCCCAAACATATCTATATCCTAATATCCAGAAAGAACCTGTGAATATGTTACCTTACACGGCATAAAATAACAACAACAAGAAGAAACCAAAAAACCTTTGCGGATGTGATATTAAGGATTTTCAGACAGGGAATTTATCTTGGATTATCCAAGTGGGCCTAAGCTAATGTTTCTAAAAAATTAATTAATTTTAATTAATAGGTTTAAAATTATAATTAATTAGGGCTGTTTTTTTGTTTTATATTTTTATTTACACTTTTACTATTTTTTATTTATTATTATTTTTTTATTGGGGTATAGTTGTTTTACAATGTTGTGTTAGTTTCTACTGTACAGCAAAGTGGAGTTCCGTGTGCTATATTGCGGGTTCTCATTAGTTATCTATTTTATACATATTAGTGTATATCAGTCTCAATCTCCCAATTCATCCCAACCCCCTTCCCTGCCCCCCTTGGTGTCCATATGTTTATTCTCTGCATCTCTGTCTCTATTTCTGCCTTGCAAACTGGTTCATCTGTACCATTTTTCTAGATTCCACATATATGGGTAAATATACAATATTTGTTTTTCTCTTTCTGACTTACTTCACTCAGTATGATAATCTCTAGGTCCATCCACATCTCTACAAATGACCCAATTTTGTTCCTTTTTATGGCTGAGTAATATTCCATTGTATATATATACCACATCTTCTTTATCCATTCACCTGATGATGGGCATTTAGGTTGCTTCCATGACCAAGCTATTGTAAAAAGTGCTGTGATGAACATTAGGGTGCACATGTCTTTTTGAATTATGGTTTTCTCTGGGTATATGCCCAGTAGTGGAATTGCTGGGTCATATGGTAATTCTATTTTTAGTTTTTTAAGGAACCTCCATACTGTTCTCCATAGAGGCTGTATTAATTTACATTCCTGCCAACAGTGGAAGAAGGTTCCCTTTTCTCCACACCCTCTCCAACATTTATTGTTTGTAGATTTTTTTGAGACTGGCCATTCTGACTGGTGTGAGATGATATCTCATTGTAGTTTTGATTTGCATTTCTCTAATAATTAGTGATGTTGAGCATCTTTTCATGTATTTGTTGGCCATCTGTATGTCTTCTTTGGAGAAATGTCTATTTAGGCATTCGGCCCATATGTGATTGGGTTGTTTGTGTTTTTGGTATTGAGCTGCATGATCTGTTTATATATTTTGGAGATTAATCCTTTGTCTGTTGATTTTTCTGCAAATATTTTCTCCCATTCTGATGGTTGTCTTGTTTATGGCTTCCTTTGCTGTGCAAAAGCTTTTAAGTTTAATTAGGTCCCATTTAAAAATTTTTATTTCCATTACTCTAGGAGGTGGGTCAAAAAAGATCTCACTGTGATTTATGTCAAAGAGTGTTCTTCCTATGTTTTCCTCTAAGAGTTTTATAGTGTTCAGTCTTACATTTAGGTGTCTAATCCATTTTGAGTCTATTTTCGTGTGTGGTGTTAGGGAGTGCTCTCATTTCATTCTTTTACATGTAGCTGTCCAGTTTTCTCTGCACCACTTATTGAAGAGACTGTCTTTTCTCCATTGTATATACTTGCCTCCTTTGTCATAGCTTAGTTGACCATAGGTGCATGGGCTTATCTCTGGGCTTTCTATCCTGTTCCATTGATCTATATTTCTGTTTTTGTGCCAGTACCATATTGTCTTGATTACTGTAGTTTTGTAGTATAGTCTGAAATCCAGGAGCCTGGTTCCTCTAGCTCCATTTTTCCTTCTCAAGATTCCTTTGGCTATTCGGGGTCTTTTGTGTTTCCATACAAATTGTGAAATTTTTTGTTCTAGTTCTGTGAAAAATGCCAGTGGTAGTTTGATAGGGATTGCATTGAATCTGTAGACTGCTTTGGGTAGTATAGTCATTTTCACAATAATGATTCTTCCTAACCAAGAACATGGTATATCTCCCCATCTGTTTGTGTCATCTTTGATTCTTTCATCAGTGTCTTATAATTTTCTGAGTACAGGTCTTTTACTTCCTTAGGTAGGTTTATTCCTAGGTATTTTATTTTTTTTTGTTGCAATGGTGAATGGGATTGTTTCCTTGATTTCTCTTTCTTATCTTTTGTTGTTAGTGTATAGGAATGCAAGAGATTTCTGTGCATTAATTTTGTATCCTGCAACTTTTCCAGATTCATTGATTAGCTCTAGTAGTTGTCTGGTGGCATCTTCAGGATTCTCTGTGTATAGTATCATGTCATCTGCAAGCAGTGACAGTTTTACTTCTTCTTTTCCAATTTGTATTCCTCTTATTTCTTTTTCTTCTCTGATTGTTGTGGCTAGGACTTCCAAAACTATGTTGAATAAGAGTGGCAAGAGTGAACATCCTTGTCTCGTTCCTGATCTTAGAGGAGATTCTTTCAGTTTTTCACCGTTGTGAATGATGTTTGCTGTGGGTTTGTCATATATGGCCTTTATAATGATGAGGTAGCTTCTCTCTATGCCTACTTTCTGGAGAGTTTTTTTTTTTTATCATAAATTAGTGTTGAATTTTGTGAAAAGCTTTTTTTGCATCTATTGAGATGATCATATGGTTTTTATTCTTCAGTTTGTTAATATGGTGTATCACATTGATTTGCATATATTAAAGAATTTATTTTTTTTTATTGAAGTATAGTTGACTTACAATATTAGTTTCAGATACAACATAGTTATTCAAAATTTTTATGGATAATACTCAGTTTAAAGTTATTATAAAATATTGGCTATATTCCCTGTGTTGTACAATATATCCTTGTAGCTTATTTATTTTATACATAGTAGTTTGTACCTCTTAATCCCTTCCTCCTATCGGGCCCCTTCCCCCTTCCCAGTACCGGCTGGTAACCACTAGTTTGTTCTCTATATCTGCAAGTCTGTTTCAGTTTTGTTATATTCATTCATTTGTTTTATTTTCTTGATTCCACATATAAGTGATAATATACAGTATTTGTCTCTCTCTATCTGACTTATTCCACTAAGAAGCACAATACCCTCCAGGTCTAGATAGATAGATAGATATGGTATATATATATATATATATACCACATCTCCTTTATCCATTTATCTGTTGATGGACACTTGGTTGCTTCCATATCTTGGCAATTGTAAATAATGCTGCTATGAACATTGTTTTGCATATATCTTTTCAAAGTAGTGCTTTTATTTTCTTCAGATATATACCCAGGAGCTGGATCATATAGTAGTTTTATGTTTAGATTTTTGAGGAATTTCCATACTGTTTTCCATAGAGGCTGCATTCACACAGGTTTTTAAAAGCAGAGAATCTTTCCTGGCTCTGGTCAAAGCAACAGAGATGTGGCTACAGCAGAATGGTTAGAGATGCAATATTGCTGGCTTTGAAGATGGAGGAAAGGACCATGAGTGATGGAATACAGGTGGCCTCTAGGAGCTGGAAAAGGTGAGGAATGGATTTATCTCTAGAGCCTCCAGAAAGAAATGCAGGTCTGCAGACACCTTGATTTTGTTGCTGATTGGACTTCTAATGTAAGAAATGCTAGATAATACTTTGTGTTGCCTTAGACCTAACTTTATAGTAATTTTTTACAGTGGAAAATGAACATAGCAAGATTGAAATTGATAACCTAACCACCAGCTCTTTATTTTCTCTTCAGATACACTATTGTGTGGGCTAATAATATTCCATCTAAATCAGCTGTCCAAATAATAAAATAGGAGGTCAGAGAGACACATGTTGCCTTTCTATTTCTTTCATGAAGTCCTCTTTGGAACCAATTTTTAAGTCTATATCAGAGTGAGTGAAGAAGAAAATCAGTCTTATGGGAAAATCATTCTAAATTTGTGCCTTTCTTTTGGTGGAAAAAGGGAAGAGAAGTAATGAGAAGTCTTAAAAATTACTTATATCAACTAAATAATTTATTGTGGTTATTTAAGATCAAGATATAATAAATATTAGTTTACAAAAAATAAAGTTACCATATGATCCGGCAATCCCACTCTTGGGCGTATATATAGAAAAGACAAAAACTCTAACTGTAAAAGATACATGCACCCCAATATTCTTTGCAGCACTATTCACAATAGCCAAGACATGGAAGCAACCTAAATGTCCATCAGCAGATGAATGGATAAAGAAGATGTGGCATATATACAATGGAATATTACTTAGCCATAAAAAAGAATGAAATAAATACCGTGAAATAATACCATCTGCAGTGACATGGAAGGACTGCAGTGACATGGAAGGACCTGGATATTATCATAGTAAGTGAAGTCAGACAAAGAAAGACAATATTATATGATATCACTTCTATGTGGAACCTAAAAAAAAGATGTAAATGAACTTATTTACAAAACAGACATAAAAACCAAGCTTATGGTTACCAATGGGGAAGGGAGGGGAAGGGATAAATTAGGAGTTTGGGATTAACATATACACACTACTATATATAAAATAGATAAACAACAAGGTCCTACTGTATAGCACATGGAACTATATTAAATATCTTGGAATAACCTATAATGGAAAAGAATCTGAGAAACAATATATATTCTTATATATGTATATGTGTGTGTGTGTATATATATATATATATATATATATATATATATATATATATATATCTCTCTGAATCACTTTGGGTACACCTTAAACTAACACAACATTGTAAATCAACTATCCTTCAATTAAAAAAATTTAGTTTACAGAGGAGAATGGATCTGAAGAAATATTAAAAATTATTTGCTAATTTTAAAGCTTTGGCCCCATAGTAGGACAGTGGTAGAGGAAAGGTCAAGGTGGGACACGAAAAAAGAAAAGAAACAGCAGTTTCTAAGCTGCTTGGAGAGAGAAGAGCTGTTTCTTTTTCTTTACCCTTAGGGCCAAAGATGCCTAAGAGAAGACCAGAACATACAAATGGTAGCAGCAGTGAACAGGGAATAAGGCAATGACTCTGGGTGTAAAATTAGAAGTACCAAAGCAGTTTGAAGCCAGCCATGAAGTTTGCCAAGATTTGAAAACATCAGTGCTTACTGCCTTTACATGTTCCACCTGGTATGGGGACCAGGATAATGTTTACATTTAACATTTTTATTTTGAAACTTTGTATACTTTGTCACTGACTTTTATTTAAAGCCATTTATTTTAAATGATTGGCATTCATTACTTAAGAGTAATTTTTAGTGCCTCTTAGGGCCAAGAGTTTTCCTAGGAGATGACAGCTGGAAGTGGGGGGAAAATAAGGCTTACCTGAAAGAATTTGATTTTTTAGACAACTTTTCCCCACTGTGTCCATTCAAAGCCTACTTGCATTTCATAACTGTAGTGGAAAGGGAATAATTATTTGCCAAAACCTCCTAGAACATGCTGAACATCATGGTAAAAGGAATATAACATGTAGTAAAATTGCTAAGCAAGGAGTTTAGAGCTACATCCCTAATCAATTGTGTTATCCAGATGGTGTCCCAGATGCAATATAAATTTCCAATATAAATTTTGCAAGGAAAGCAAAAACTTTAAGAAGCTGCATATTGTATTTGAAGTCTCAGGGCACTTAGAAATTGCCTCATGTGTATAAGGAGGTTTAATTGCAAGAGGGATCAATTTGGAGGACTGACAAAGAACCAGAACAGGAAGGAAAAGAATTTCTATGTGGTCTGAATTATACTCCCCAACTAGGTTTAGCTTATAGAAAGTCAGCATTTTAACATAGTCCTGTCTTCCTTCTACTGTTCTAGGAAGATTCCGTTAACCTAGTTAATTTCCAAGACATGAGAAGCTTCCATGAGTTCAGTCCTCCAGGTGACGTTTGTATGCGGAGGGTTCTTTTTCTTCTGTCTCTTAAAGACCCAAATAATACTTTGGAGAGTATTTTTACTGTAAGGTGACATTGGCAGACACTGTTTCATAGATTCATGATGTCAATTACCATTAACCATGACCAAATAATCCACTGACCCATGAACATGGGGTAAAATACCGATGTCCTGACCTAGGAGAATAATGCCTGAAATACCAAGAGAAGGATGAAAAAGATGTAACACCTCATTAAATATAATGTTATTACACTGTGATTTTTTTTTTAATGTAACTAGCTCTGAATCAGAGTATCCAGTAAATTTTACACAGGGTGAATGTACTTCTATAAAAACCATGTTTGTTCTGTGCAGGAGGATGCTGACTAAAATGCAGGGGGTGGGGAATGTAAGAAGTGCAGTGTAGCGGAAATTGCCACAGAAAAGAGCTGTCTTTAGCTTGGACCCATGGATAGAGCAATAAAACAGAAGTCAGGAGGTTTGGATGTCAGCTTTTCTTCATTCCTAGCTGAAAGATGAGTAAGGTACTTAATTCCTCACTGGGCTTCTTCCTCTGTAATGTGGTGTCAGTAACACCAACACTTAGGATTATTGTAAAGACTATATTAGAAACAGAAAGCAAGACATCCAATATGATACCTGACACACTGGTGCTTAATGAAGTGGGCTTTCCTCTTCCTTTAGCCTTAATCTAGAAAACAAGGATAATAATGCATATTTTATACCTTACCCTAGGCACTCCCTCTGTTCAGCCAGAGATTCTTCAGGGTAATTCCCCCCATGCCCACCTTTTTTTTTTCTTTCTTTTTTTATTTTTTGAGAAAGCTAAATATAATCAACACTTCAAATACGATTGATCATAATGAGGACAGTTGTCTTAACAGTGGAAGAGTTGAGAGAACAAAGTCAGGGGCAAAGGAGGAATAGGTCAGGAAAAGGTACACCCTGGAGGTGACGCTGCTCCTCCGGTGGGAGGAGATGGAAAAGGGCTACAGACACCCTAGGGACAACCTTCTCCTCCATGATGTTTTTCTCAGGCTTGAACAGTTTAGTGGCCAGGAGCTGGTGGCACTACTTCTTTCTCACTTTAAGGATCAATGACTGGTTAATTTAGCATTTAGATGTTTTGGGGGAAAGAAACTGGTATTAACCTATTAAATACAGTTAAATAACATGGAGAACCTGCTTAGTATTTTAGGGATGTAGCAGGAAGATTCTATGAAATTAATTTGAGTGAGGATCCCTGGCACATGAACCAAGTGTTTACAGTTCCTGTTTCACTGGGCATGACAAACCCTATTTGACCTATCTGTTCCTGCACAGTGTGAGCAACCTCAGACTTGAAAAGAGGACAGATGTGTTTGTGCTTGCAAACTTTTCCTTCAATACATTTAACGAAAAACTTACATGCCTGCCTTTGGCTCTCCATCCTTTTACTGATGATATCTTTTTGGCAGACAAATTTCTCTGAAATTTGATAAGACCTGAAACAGGACTAAAGTTCAGTGTACGCAATTTTATTTTTACCTTTCTCAAACCTCAAAATGTTAATGGTACTTAAACATTCATTCTTTTCTTATTTTTGTTTGGTACATATAAATCCTTCTAAAAAATACTCAAACTCAGCAGGCTTATCCACTTAGCTGTAAATTCTGGCCAATTTATTACCTTCAGAATCTTCCTTGGAGACATTTTTTGTATTTCATATTTTTCCTAAAGGTGGTTGTAGGGTCAGCCACAGCCATCATAATCTTTTTTTATTTCACTGTGTTTCAGGATTCTCTGTGGTAAACATCCATTGACTTTGACTTCATAAGTTTCTTTCAGCTTTGAGAAATGAATTTTAAAAGAACATTTCCAGCACTAGAGTAAGCGTACTCCTTGTGAGTGTGTGTACTTTCTTGAATTCAATTTATCTGAGATCTGTTGATTCACTCTTCCATTTAGACTGAAAATGCTTCACAGCACAATTACATCACTGATCCTGATAGAGCTGGGTGTTTGTTTTTACTTTCCACTCCCCATAACTCAGGTTATTATGGTGATGATATATCATCTGCCTTTAGTTACCTGCTTATCCATTGAGAGGACTAGTGTATATTCTACCACATAGAGATAAAATGTTCTGTATAAATAATAAGAAGAATTGTTCCCTGGAGTCAAAGAGAGAGGAGTGGCATGAATCCTAAATATTGAAGTTATAATGAATTGGTTTCACTTTCAAATTATCCATTCACTTTAGTTCTTTTTTCCCCTGGTTCAAAAAGTAGCATTTTGGTCAGTTTAGACCATGTTATAAAGCAGTAACAAACAAACCTAAAATCTCAGAGGCTTACAATAACAAAGAGGTATTCCTCAGTTGTTTAACATATTGGATGTGGCTTGGTTATAGCTCTGTCCCATGTCTTCATTCTGAAGGAGCAGAGAGCATAGACCAATGGCAGAACCACGCAATGGTATTGAAAGGATTTGTTCAGAAGTGAACCATGTTACTTACACTCACATTTCATTGGCCATTGCAAGTCACATGGCTAAGCCTGATGTCCATAGAATGAGTAGTGCAATCCTCCCCCAAGGAGAAGACCAATAGGGAGGGAGCCAGTAGGAAGGAACTGGATGAAGAGCAGCAAGTATTTTGAAAAAGTAGTTCAATGCACTCTCTAATGCTTGTTAATATCTCCTTATATATATATACACGGATAACATTTACAAACAGTGTGGGTGTAAAGTAATGAGCACGATTTTCCTTAAAACAATTTTATCTATATTTTTAGTCTCTGAGTAACAGATGTCTTTTTGACAATTTTTTCAACTTCTCCAACATTATTCAAAGGTCTGTGAACATTATTTGTAGTCTCAGTCCTTTGAGGGTGGTTTGAAATTTGGAAATGCCTAGCACTCATTTCTAGTCAATCTGTGTAATTTACTTTAAAGTACTTACTGCCTTTGTGACATTTGCTACGTGTCTGTTAGTCAAGCTTAACATTTTTTTTTCAAGCTTTAACTTCTCAAGAGTATAGGATGTATCATATGCTATTTTATTAAATAGTTCATTTTAACTAAAATTTTAGATTTTCTTCTGTTGTTTATAAAGTTATACTGAAGGCCATTTCAAAAAATGAATTCCAACAATATTCTGAGCAATGGTTGTATGGATTAAAATATGTGCCTAATATTAGGTGGTGAACACTTCAGAGGTAAAAAAACTCACTTGGATACTTACACTTTGGTTGACTTTATAAAGAATACAGCAAAACCACGAGACAGTAAGTTTTGGCTAGGGCCTCTCATTCTCCACCCATGGGGTGGGGTTTGGTTGGTATAAGTATATAAGATTCAGTGCCTTAAAAAATAATTGGTCTGTTTATGACACATCTAATAAAATAAAAATATTTTTGTTCAAATAGTTACTAGAAGATAAAGTGGAAAAAATTGGTTTTCATTAACTTTGCAATAATTCAATCTTAGCTTTTGTGAGTTTGCAATTTTTGGATCCTACTTACAGCTTTTGGTTCATTTCCTGTATTAGTTACAACATTTTATAATCATTCCTCATTTGTTTTTGTCTTCCTTTTTCTTTTTTTTACAAGAATCTTAAGTTCCTTGAGGAGATGAAACCAAGTCGTCATATTCCTGGCACACACCTTACAATACTAGTAATTATAATTACAATACCAATAAGACTAACATTTATGAATTATTTATAATGTGCTCAGCATAACTTTGAGCAATTTCTCATTTAAACTTATTTAAAGCCATGAGACAGTCAATTTATATTATCTCCAGTTTATAAATGAGAAAATTGAGTCAAAGAGAGGTGAAGAAACCTGTTCTAACAGCACAGCTAGTAAGCATTTAAGTTCAGTTGGTTCCAGAGCCCATGCTGCCACTAAAACTACATATGCTACTGAATATATGTTTGTTAGTTCATTATTCATTCAATTAGAAGAAATATTAAGCACAAGCAGTATCTTGAGCAAAGGAAAGATAAGAGAAAAGATTGTGGTATTGGCCTTCATATCTGACTCAGACCAGCTAATTAGGAAAGAAAGATGAATGAAGTTTTCCAATGTTGCATCTTGAGCAAGAAAGAATTACTCAGAGAACCGGGAAGAGATAGATGTCCCAGCAGAGAGAAGAAAATATTAAAAAGTTAGAGAAGGGAGATTAAACATTTGAGAAATGTGAGTACAACTACATTCTAGAGTGTGTCAAGTAAAGTGACACGAGGACCAGAAAGCTAAGCAGAGGCCAGAGGATCGCTGGTTTGAACCATGCTAAGGATTTAAGACTAACCAGAAGTGGTGGAGGGAGGCTCTGGAGAATTTTAAGAAGAGCTTATAATGTGGATGACTTCTTTTTTTTTTAAACCCCACATTTGTTTATTTATTTTTGGCTGTGTTGGGTTTTCGTTTCTGTGCCAGGGCTTTCTCTAGTTGTGGCAAGCGGGGGCCACTCTTCATCGCGGTGCACGGGCCTCTCACTGTCGTGGCCTCTCTTGTTGTGGAGCACAGGCTCCAGACGCGCAGGCTCAGTAGTTGTGGCTCACGGGCCTAGTTGCTTTGCGGCATCTGGGATCTTCCCAGACCAGGGCTCGAACCCGTGTCCCCTGCATTAGCAGGCAGATTCTCAACCACTGCACCACCAGGGAAGCCTGGATGACTTCTTAGTGCCATCTTAAAAGATCTCCTGTACCTTTCATTGTTGTTTTCTGATAGTACTTAGCGTATTCAAGGATGAAGTGTATGCTAGTTAAACAATATGGTGGCACAGAGACCTAAGACATCCCTGCAAGCTAGGTCAAAGCAAATTTTGGAGGTTGGACAGTCTACAATTCAAGGCAAAGATGTACATTAACCATCAAAAGAATGGAAAGAAAACAGAAAGTGAACCACAGCACGTACCTGGTATAAATGTTCAACGGGCTTGAGGAATGGAATTACTCAAGAAATTGTTGACAAGGCCGACGGCTGAAAAAGTGCATCCTTTGTTGAAAAATCTACCTTTGGAAATACATTTGTAACTGCATCGTAATAGCTGAGAAGTTGTATTTTTGGTAACAATTCAATGTTTTGTTCATACCATCTACTACCTCTAGGTTTGTAAGTCAATTTTTAAATGGGCACACTTTCTGAAAATATTTTGAAAAACATTTCACTTTTGATTGTGTGGATGAAGAATTGAAAAGTCCATGTTGAATTTTACTTGAGACAAACACCGATTAAAAGAGACAAAATTAGAGCTTTTCTTCATTCTTTCTAACAGCGTATGAAAAGTGATTGATACATGTGCATCCGAGATGGATGAGATTGCAAACATGTGGCAGCCATGCTCAAGGCAAATTCCATTATGTAAACCAAGTGGACTGCTGAAGGCTCACTGTGCTTTACATGATAAAGAAGGCATGCTTTTCTGCACGTTCTGCTAAGACAAAATGATGTGATTTCCAAAAGATAAAAATGCATTTACACTCGGCAGGCTTTGGCATGCCTGGGTATCATTTTGACATTACTTCTGTGCAATGGAAATTTAGAAGGAGAACCAGAGATTTGGGTTAAGAAACAGACATAAAATGTACAAAATTCCTCATTTCTTGGGGGGGCTTATCAATACCTGATATTTGGCAGAAAGTTTTAGCCTCGAGTTGGGTTGGCTTAAAAGTGCATCCTTCTTAGGTTAAAAATGTTACAAATCATATTAGCCAAGTCCTTATTGCTATTATGACATTAGCTTTAGTAATTTGCCATGCTTACTAAAATTTGGGGAGCTGTTGCCATGCTTTCACATTGAAGAGCCCTCACAAATGCCACCTTCTCTGTATACTTTGTAGATTCCTTCCAACTTCTCATTTGTATAGATCTCTATAAAAACTACACATTTGTTCAATGACTTATTTACTGCTCACAGTAAATATGATATGCATATCTTTTCATTTTTAATGGAGAGATATAATTCACTACCATAAAATCAGTGTACATTTCAATGGTTTTTAGTGTTTGCACAAAGTTGTGCAATCATCACCACTATATAATTCCAGCATATTTTCATCACCCCACAAAGAAACCCAGTACCCATGAGCACTCACTCCCCAGCCCTCTTCCTCCCCAGCCCCTGGCAATCACCAGTCTACTTTCTACCTCTACGGATTTGCCTATTCTGGACATTTCACATACATAGAGGTATGTAAAATGTGGCCTTTGTGACTACCTTCTTCCACTTAGCATAATGTTTTCAAAGTTCATTAGGTTGTAACGTGTATCAGTATTTCATTGTTTTTTATTGTAGAATAACATTCCATGGTATGGATATACCCATTTTATTTATTCATTCATCAGTCGATGGATATTTAGGTAGTTTGCACCTTTTGACTATTATGCATTATGCTGCATAATATGAATGCTATAAACATTCATGTACAAGTTCTTGTGTGGAACATGTGATATATTTAAATATATTGTGTTAGAATGAAATATTTACTTTTAATATTTATTTTTATACATTTAAGTATAGTTTATTAAAATTAAAACATTATTCACATTTAAAAATTTATTAAAGAATTAATTCAATATTAAAATATTTAAAGTACATAAAAACATACTATTAACATTTTGGTTTATCTTTTAGACTTCTCTGGTTACTTTTATGATGGCTTTGTTTAAAAAAGCCAATTTAGTAACAAAATATGCATACTGTTTGATATTCTACTATCTTTACTTTACTTTCCCTATAGTAAAGTATGTATGGTATATATATTTCTAGGATAGAATTTTTAATAATTATATATATCTCTATATTTTATTTTAAATATTAGGTTATCTTTCTGTACATTATAACTGCAATTCTTTTTTTATTTTTTTAAAATTAATTCATTAATTTTTTTATTTTTGGCTGTGTTGGGTCTTCGTTTCTGTGCGAGGGCTTTCTCTAGTTGCAGCAAGCGGGGGCCAGTCTTCATTGCTGTGGGCAGACCTCTCACTGTTGTGGCCTTTCTTGTTGTGGAGCACAGACTCCAGAAACGCAGGCTCAGTAGTTGTGGCTCACGGGCCCAGTTGCTCCGCGGCATGTGGGATCTTCCCAGACCAGGGCTCGAACCCGTGTCCCCTGTATTGGCAGGCAGATTCTCAACCACTGCTCCACCAGGGAAGCCCCTATAACTGCAGTTCTTGAGGGCAGTTACTTTGCTTTATTCTTCATCCCTTTTTCTCCTTCCACTAGTACCTAGCAAGTATCATCTAAAGTAGTAGTCTCTCAAATGTTTGCTGAAATGAATTTAAAATATATATGGAGTTATAGAATTTCAGGTTTGAAAAGAGTCTTAGGGGTCATCTGGTACTATGAATAATATGGATGATATGCTTTTTGAGTTAAAAGTGGATTTAACTAGTGACTATAATTTTGACTTTTTAATTTGCATATTTAACCTCTATACTATGTTCTTTGATTAAACCATTTGGGAAGACTGAAAGAAGAGTAATAGGAAATTTGCTCCTAAGTCAGATCATGAGTAATGTTTAGCAACATCCTGGATTCCTGTATGATAAAATTTGAAACTTGGAGAGAATTGATGAATGATTTTTTTTTTGCAAATTTAAAACTACATTGGTAAAAATAAATATTATTTTTTAAAAGTATGAAATGTTCAACAAAGTCATTAAAAAATCTCAGCCACCTCCAATGTTGTTTTGTCAGATATTCACAGGTTGTTTCATAAAAGCAAAATGTATTTGTTTTGTATGTTGGGTTCAAACTTCATATTCTAACATCACTGTTGACACTTTATCTATTGTTGAATCACAGTAACATCACTAACTGTATATTGCCAAGTTGAACTTGTTACAATTTTTAAAAAATATCATTAATCCCAGCACCTAGATTGTGGTATTGAAATCCTACTTCTCACTTTAGGAATCTAGGGCTTCTTGGAGGAATAGCTGATTCCAGGTTCTGAGGCAGGATATGCACAAAATTAGCCAACTTGTGCCAAATTCAAGGAAGCCATCAGGGACCACCAGGGCCAGAGACCACCAGGAGCCAACTTGAAGAGACCACCTCACTAGTAAAGGATGAGACAATCTGAGCTTTAATAAAGGTTTAAATTGCCATAGAGTGAACCTCATCAAAATATTTCAATCCTTAAATTCATAATTAAAAAAAAATTGGTCATTTTTGGAAGATAATAGAGAATCAATTCGTTGTCTTGAAAACTCGTTTAAAAAAGGGAAGGATCAAGCATTTATTGTTTTTACCACATGAAGTGTTCCACTCGATAACAAATAGTAGATGAGAAGCATCTCTTTATAAAGTGTATTCAGTGAAAAAACAAAAAGAACTGATAGAATTATCACCAGTTAGCAACACATATGAAATACAGATCTAAGCATTGAGTTGCTGTCACAAGAGAGAAAGCCAGACATGACAGACCTTCTGATGAAAGAATTCATCACCACCTATAGTCTTGCCAAATGGCTCGAATCTGAGTTTGATCAGGGCTCTGGACCCCGCTGCTAATTTGCAGGAAGTAGAGGGCAGAGAAGCTTGGTGAACTGCACTGTGAATACGCAATCAACATAATTCAGACTGAGGGAAACTCTGCAGGTTAAAGTACCCGTGTTCTTCACAGATAAACTGAAAGGAGAAGAAGAGGATGAAGAGGGACACTGTAGATTGGAAGTGACTTAGCAGATATGTTGGTTTTTAAAAAAATTTGCTAAGACTAAACTATAGAAAATATTTAGAACTTATCACGTTCATGATAAGACTCTAAAATGCAAGGAGGCAATTACTGTAAAGGCAAGAGAGAGGTGGCTGTGTTCGGGTTGGGCCACACGGAGGGGCTTTTAGATGGCTGGCAAAGCTCTATTTCTTGACTCAAGTGAGGGTTTCAAGAATTGTATTAGTTTCCGATTGTTGCCATAGCAAATTACCAAAAAAAAAAATTACTAGCTTAAAACAACAAAGCTTATTATCTAACAGTTCTGTAGGTCAGAAGTCCAGGTGAACTTGACTGGATTCTCTGCTATGGGTCACAAGGCTGAAATCAAGTTCTTGGCCAGCTGTGCCCTTATCTGAGGTCTCCAAGCTGATTCACACTTTTGGCAGAATTCAGTTCCTTGTGGCTGCAGGACTGAGGATCCTGTTTCTTTTCTGGCCATCAACCATGGGACCCTCTCAACTTCTCAAGGCTACCCCCTTTCCTTATTCCATTGTCCCCTCCATCTTCAAACAGCAAGAGTGGGTTGCATTCTTTTTACACTTTGAATCGCTCTGATTTCTCCTTCCCCTGCAACTCTTCCACTTTCCTCTTCTGTTTTTTTTTTTTTTTTTTATTTATTTATTTTTTTTTAATTTTTTTTTTCCTCTTCTGTTTTTAAGGGCTCATATGATTATATTGGTCTCACCTTGATAATCCAGGATAAGCTCCCTATTTTAAGGTCAGCTGATGAGGAAACTTAATTCCATCTCCAAAGTCACAGCAGCACCTAGATTGGTATTTGACTGATTAACTAGGGGACCAGAATCCTGGAAGGATATCTTTAGAATTCTGCCTGCACAGGTGTTTTTACCTTATACATTTGTTCTGTGTAGTTTTTTTGTATTTGTCTTTTATTTTACAAATATAAAGGCTAATGAGTCATTGAGACAGGCAAACTGGAGCCTTCTTGTGATATTAGAAAGATACCAAAAATGTTTACCTTTCTTTAGAGAAAAAACAAAAAAATATATATTTTTTCTTAGCAGAAATAATTTGAACTTTCACTTTGTCTAAGAATAGTAAAACATGTAGATATGAAAAAGTAAATTCTGGAATTTGCTGCTTTTATTAATGTAAGTGACTCTAAAACATCTGCAATAGAAGATCATGTCTTAATAAAACATGATTTGGAGTAATTAAGAGTGGTTTTAAAGGTGCATTCTTTATAGTGGGTTATGGATTCTTAGGATATGACTGCTTGAATCCACTTTGGCAAGAGCTTTTATAACAGCTGATACTCTGGTTTTCCTGCCATTTTATAATTACCTTTTGGTATAGTTACCATTACATTTTTTGCTAACTTAATTGGTATATCAAAGTTGATCTACACTACAGGTGGGTAAACTTTGTTTTTTTTTTAAAGGACAGATAGTAACTACTTTCATTTTTGTAGGCCATATCACCTCCATATTCAATTCTGTCACTGTAGCCCAAAAGAACATAGATGATACCTAAATTAATGGGCATAGCTGGATTTGGCCCATGAGCCATAGTTGGCAGAGCCCTGGTGTGTGTGTGTGTGTTCAGTATTTTGCTAGTGAGATTATTTTCACTGTATTCATTTGTATGAGTATATCAGACAAAAATAAACAAAATAGAGGCAGCCACAAAAACCTATATTTTCCTTTAATTGTAGCATAAAGATTTCAGTCTTAGAACAAGTTTTACGAGTATGTGTAATGCACATATCTGGATTCTTCTCTGAGATTTGATAATAAAGCTAAGTATATTTGTATCAACCTTCTTATTCATTAATCCATTTAGCAAATATTTATTGAGCATATGCTATGTGCCAGGCACTATTCTAGCTGCTGGAGATAAGCAGTTAACCAAAGTCCCTACCATCAGCATTCTAGTTGGCCTGATGTTGATAATGTCAAGAGTCCAGGATATAATAAGCTAACAGTTTTTAATAGTTTCTCCCCGACTTGCAATAGAGCTGTATGTGAATACAAATGTTAACACACTTTTATTATTGTATTTAAATATTGTTTGTAGGACTTCTCTGGTGATGCAGTGGTTAAGAATCTGCCTGCCAATGCAAGGGACACGGGTTTGAGCCCTGGTCTGTGAAGATCCCATGTGCCACGGAGCAACTAAGCCCATGTGCCACAACTACTGAGCCCATGTGCCACAACTACTGAAGCCCGCGTGCCTAGAGCCCTTGCTCCGCAATAAGAGAAGCCACCACAATGCGAAGCCTGCACACTGAAATGAAGAGTAGCCCCCACTCTCTGCAACTAGAGAAAGCCAGTGCACAGCAACAAAGAGCCAACACAGCCAAAAATAAAAAATAAATAGATAAATAAATAAATTTATAAAAAATTAAAAAAAATATTGTTTGCCTATGCTCTTCTATAAATTGACTATTCAATTAATGTTGAAAAATATCTGTGCACCCCAGTGTTCATTGCAGCACTATTTACAATAGTCAAGACATGGAAGCAACCTAAATGTCCATCAACAGATGAATGGATAAAGAAGATGAGAGATACACACACACACACACACACACACACACACACACACACACACAATGGAATATTACTCAGCCATAAAAAAGAATGAAATAATACCATTTGCAGCAACATGAATGGACCTAGAGATTTCATGCTAAGTGAAGTAAGCCAAACAGAGAAAGAAAAATATCTCATGATATTGCTGATATGTGGAATCTAAAAAAAAAATGGTATGAATGAACTTATATACAAAGCAGAAATAGACCCACAGACATAGAAAATAAATTTATGGTTACCCAAAGGGAAAGGGGGGAAGGGATAAATTAGGAGCTTGGGATTAACATAAACACACTACTATATATATAAGCTAGATAGCCAACAAGGATGTACTGTATAGCACAGGGAATTATACTCAATATTTTGTAATAACCTATAAGGGAAAATAATCTGAAAAAGAAAATATATATTCAGTTATATATAACTGAATCACTGCTATACATCTGAAACTAACAACATTGTAGATCAATGATACTTCAATTAAAAAAAGAAAAAGAAGAAGAAAATCTGAGACTCTATTTTATATGTTCACTGTACTTTGTTTCAGATTTATTCTGGAGCACGTTAGGATTCAAAATTATTTTGCAAAATTTTACTGTGTAACACCCACTGAAGTCCTGGGCAATGTACCATCACACTTTGTTGTCTTCAAGATGTATTGTATAAATTTGAGAGATGCTTCTTTCATTGGACATACTGCTGTGATTGAAACCAACCCTAGTTGAAGAATCAGCTGGTGTTAATTGGACATGTGGACAGTTTAACTTGAGAGTCATCAATTTATCATAGCCATCAATAACTTTTATTTTTAGCTGGTGATGCATATCCATTTTTGGTTTTAGAGGAATTTATTCTTCTTATCTGGGGAAAAGAAAAAGTTCACTAGGAAGACCCCAAGACTTTTAATAACTCTATAATGAAAATAAAAAGTCAAACTTTAGCTAGAACTTACAGCAAGTGCCAAAGTGTTGGGCATTCACTTTCTCTTGCATAACTGACAGTTATGCTGTGGTGAGACCCTCTCTATCCTTAAGCCTTTCCTGGCATCTGAGTGAATTACATGTGTTCTGCAGTCATGTCCTTCCTAACGTACTCTTACATGAGTTAACATGCATAGTTCTAAATTAAAAAAAATGTTGAGCTACGACTTATCTCCTCAATCACGTTTACAATATATTTATATATCATTTACAGATATGGTTAGAGAAACTTTATTCTAAGATCTGGATAAAAACAAGTTATTCTGGTAGCACTAGTTTCTACTCTGTTTAATTTTGGTGGATGTGTACATGCTTGTGGACACATAGTATTTTCTTTTCTTTCTTTCTTAAAAAATATATTACAAATAGCTAAACTACATGAAAATATGAATCACAAGTTTATAGAATTCCTGGAGCTCCTCCATAAAACCCTAAGGTCCTGTAGGACAAATCTGAGACATTCAATCTATCAATTCCTTTATTTTTCTGCATAAGAAATAGAAGCCCAAAGAGATGGTGCATCCAATGTGGCAGCTCTGAAATCAGACCCAGGGGGCCTACGCCCTGGTGCAGTGCATTCTCTATTGCTATGGCATGAATTTGCATTAATAGGCATTACAATCTCTGTAATTTACTTTAAAGTATTTACCATTCTTGAATTTGGTATGTGCCAGTTAGTTAGCTTTTAACTTTAGCCCTGTGGTCAGGTACACTGCTAGAAGGATATCCATAGTGACAGGTGGTGTTATGTGAGAGTGGATCCACTCTGGAAGCAGCTTCTATACACCCTTTTGTTCTATATCCTTTTTAAAAAAATAATCTGTAAATGATTTAAAAAATTTTTTTTGGAGTATAGCTGATTTACCATGTTGTGTTGGATTCTGGTGGACAGCAAAGTGAATCAGTTAAGCATATACATATATCCACTATTTTTTAGATTCTTTTCCCATATAGGCCGTTATAGAGTATTGAGTAGTAGAGCTATACAGTAGGTCCTTATTAGTTATCTATTTTATATATAGTAGTGTGTATATGTCAATCACAATCTCCCAATTTATCCCACCCCTGTCTTACCCTCCGGTTTGTTCTATATCCTTTTGATTAACTGTGGATGCTTTATGAATTAGCACATTGATTCCAAATTTGGGTTTCCATTGCTGAGTCCTGTGTTTGTTCATTAGCATGATGTTTGTCAGAAATAGACTTTAGTTCTCACGGATGAAATCAAACATATTTTGAACATATGGATTGGCTTCCACTCTTTTGAACAGGGTATAAGCCTCCATAGATGTCTGCACTAGTCTTTTTGGGATGACAATCATGTCTGATTCCTTAACGGGTTCTCAGTCCAGACACTGGTTTAGGAGGACTTCTGACTGTATGGTGCCCTCTGGACATAAAATCCTGCCTCCAAATCTTGCTGAGTCTGCTTCAGGTGAACTTTTCATAGTATGACCACTAAAAGGGCTTTATCCAGTGTGTAGAACAAGTTGTATAAACTCTTTTACACTTTCTGTTGGTAAGTATTTATTAATAGATGTCTGTCTGTATGACGGAATTTGGACTGAGATTTGTTTTCATTAAAATCACATAGCCATGGGACTTCCCTGGCGGCCCAGTGGTTAACACTCTGCACTTCCACTGCAGGGGGCAAGGGTTTGATCCCTGGTCGGGGAATTAAGATCCCACATGCTGAGTAGTGTACCCCCCCGACAAAAAAAATTAAAAATCGCATAGCCAGGTGTGGGAGAATAGTATACTCTTGCTGTCTCAGCCTTCTTTTGTATCCAAGAATCTAAGAGTGCAGGACCTAACTAGCTTAAGTAAGTTTGCAACTACAGGTGATGCCTAATTTTGAGAGTCAGTGGGTTCTTAAGTCTTCTGCTCCCTTAGTATATTTTTTCCTTCTTCCCTTTACCACAGCGTTTTGCTAAATTTACAAGAAAGTGGGAGTTTCCTCTCTGGCTCTTTGTGACTTCCTGGGAAGTGATTGATTTTGTTGTCCTTCAACTTCCTTCCCTTGCTGGTACAATTGCTTTTGGGACACAAAGGCCATGACCAGTCAAGTTCCCAGCACCATTCCTTGTAGAATTGAGTCAGATCCACAGGTAGTTTGTCATCGGGGTGGGGAGGGAAGTTGACCTGGGGACTTAGAGCTCTGGTGAGTTAGTGGCCCACTGGAGATTCCAAGTGCTATGGGGTGAATTGTGTTCTCGCAAAATTCGTATCTTGAAGTCCTAACAGTACCTCAGAATGTGACTGTTTTGGAGATAGAGTCTTTAAAGGGATAACTTAGTTAAAATGAGGTCAGTAGGGTGGGCCATGGTCCAATATGACTGATATTCTTACAAGAAGAGATTAGGACACAGACAGTTATAGAGAGAAGACCGTAGAAAGACACCAGGAGAAGGCAAACATTACAAGCCAAGGAGAGAGGCCTCAGAAGAAAACAACCCTGCTGACATCTTGATCTTGGACTTCCAGCCTCCAGAATGGTGAGACAATAAATTTCTTTGGATGAAGCCATGGAGTCTGTGGTACTTTGTTAAGGCAACCCTAGAAAACGAATGCAACAGGTAAGTTTGTTCCCGATTCTACCTGCCTGACTCCTCTCCTTGATCTGTTGCTGCTGCTTCGGACCTGACTCTGAAAGCTCACACACTGGAATTGGGGTTAAGCGTTGTAACATTCCATTTTGTGTTAGAGTGAGTTCCAGAAGGCAGTGTAGTGTCCAGCCGACCCTGCAGGAGGAGCTGGCTTTGGAAAAAAAGGCACTTCAGACTCGCAAATGAGAAACTTCCCGCTGCAGCTCCAGGCCCTGCAAGGAACTGCTAATAGAGATGTAACATTCTGTATTATTTTTATTCTCCTCTCTGCAGGTGAGGAAAACTCTCTCTGGCTCCAAGTTAAAAACACATGTTCCAATACCACAGAAATAAGATGAGTATTCAACTTTCTGTTGTCAGTCCCCAAGGTTGGACTTATGTCCAAGGTTTGTGCCTTTTCTGGCTCTGAACTAGATTATCCATCCCTGAAAATCAACCCGATTAGTTGGAAAGCAAGCCATAAATAAACCCCAAATTGATACTGAGATTGGGAGGAGAAAGTTATATATACCTACTTCCTTTAAAATGCATCATCCATCATTTTAATCCTTTTTTTCTTTTTCCTTTTTGCCTGCGCAGCACAGCATGCGGGATCTTAGTACCCCGACCAGGGATCGCACCCGAACCCCTGCAGTGGAAGCATGGAGTCTTAACCACTGGACCACCAGTCTTAACCACTGGGCCATCCTTATAATTGTAAAGTCACGTCCAGAGCGAGATTGGGAATGTATTACGTCTGTTTCTGTTTTGTAGTATTTCTGTTCAGCTTGCTCTCTGTTCTTTGTCAGTGATGGATACCTTGCCCCCACCACTGACAATTTTGTTGGCAGTCACTTTGGATATTCAAGACACTTAAAAACAGCTAAATAAAACATAGGTTTTCTGAAAGATGGACCCTGGGGTGGGATGAATCAGACTATGGTCTTCCTGACATAATTTGTACATCTGCCAATTTGGGACCTATCAATTTTCTGTCTGGAACATCACATTTAGAGAAATATATTGGTTATGGCAGTAAAAGTTTACTATTTAACTTCTGTGAACCTTGCCTATAAAACTAGAGTAACCAACTGTTCTATCCTCTTACACGTGGAAGACATGGAGGAGCAGCCAATTGTTTTGAAGCACTCGATAAACAGGCTAAAATCGCACATAGAGTGTAAGCTTCCTATAATTTATCAGTGCAGTCTAGTTCCCAGGGCCCTATGTTGTTAGTGACTCATTCAGAGTTACTGGGTATCGTAAAGAATTCTCAAGTGCTGAAATCTGGTGATAAAAAAGACTCCAAAAATGTAAGTGGGTAAACAAGGAGCTACATGGTAGATGAGCCTCTTGTTTATCTCTAGAGGGGCCTGACAATCTTACTCAGAGAATCATTCTGTTCTCCTACCTGAATGAGTTAGGCTCCTGTGAATCCTACATATTTGAGGTCACTGGTCAGAGGTATCCTTCAAGTTATCTGAGTGGGTAAGGCTAATGAAGGTTTTCTCTTCAAGTCTTGAAAGACATTAGCAATCATGATGCAAGAGACACCTTGCATTTTCATATTTTTTTTCCGCTTATCTAGTTTCTTTAAGTGATATAAATGGTTTGTATCTGAGCTAAGCGTTTGAGTTAGGGCTGGTGCTGAGGGTAGCAGTGTATCTTAAATTCATTTTTGGAGTGAGAAAGGGGATTTAAATCCACTTACAACAACAATAGAGAAATAGTGCCAGACAAATTTCTGATTGGAGAAAATAGTAATGAGGGATCTGACTTAAATGGTAAAACACTTAGATGATCTTTATTTTTTCTTTTCTTCCTTTTTCTTTCTTCTTTTTTTCCCCTCCTCCTCCTATTCCTTCTTCTTTGCCTTTAGTGTGTGGAAGGAGCAATAAAAGAGCCAGGGTCAACTAGTTATAAAGGAGATAGCTTTGTTTGCTCAGTTGAATCAGGAAATGTGAGATTAAGGGAACAGCTGAGATTTAGTACACATCTGTGAGAGAAGCTTTGGGGTTTTAATTTCTTTAATTAAAAAAAACAGGGAGAAATGGAAAGAGAGAGCAGGAGCCAAGGAGAGAAAAAATAAAACAGGACATCCTGGTGCCTTGAACCACCTGGGTGCCCTGGACAGGCTGGTAATGTGTCACCTTGCACCACTCATCTTTAAATATTTGTCCTATATTTATTTTAGAGGAGGGGCTGAATACTGCTTGAGGGACGACAGAGGAGGAGGGCTACCTCGTGGCAGAGCTCACTCTTTTCTCTATTGGTAGGGGATTTAACTCTGGCCCCAAACTTCTTTGTCCTCCTCTACCAAACGAGAACCCTGCACCGCCTGGGGCACAGTTGAATAAGCACTGAGAACTGAAATATTGCCTGCCATGTCAATAAACAAAGGATGTTGCAGTCATCAAGCCATCATATTACAGCCACCTGGATGGTGAGCCCTGAGAGAGCTCAGGATAGAGATAAATGGGCTGTCCACTGCCAAGCCCATCTGGCAGTCAGCCACTGCAGCCATCCCCAACGGTGCCCCCGAAGGGGACTCAGGATGAGAAAACACAAGATACTGCCCTCAGATAGCTGAGGTGCATATCAAAAGAATGATTTCAGTGAGCCCAGACTCTTGCATCTTCCCAAACACAGAAAAGTGCTAAATTCCTTAACTTGAGAGATATACGATATTCTTTTTTTTTTTTAAAGAAGATGTTGGGGGTAAGAGTTTATTAATTAATTAATTTATTTTTGCTGTGTTGCGTCTTCGTTTCTGTGCGAGGGCTTTCTCTAGTTGTGGCAAGCGGGGGCCACTCTTCTTCGCGGTGCACGGGCCTCCCACTATCGCGGCCTCTCTTGCTGTGGAGCACAGCCTCCAGACACGCAGGCTCAATGGTTGTGGCTCACGGGCCTAGTTGCTCTGCAGCATGTGGGATCCTCCCAAACCAGGGCTCGAACCCGTGTCCCCTGCATTAGCAGGCAGATTCTCAATCACTGAGCCACCAGGGAAGCCCTATGATATCCTTTTATTAATAGTAATCTTTTGACTACCTAGTTTTGTTGCAAAAACTCCTATATATCCTGATCCCTCCTCTTTGGAGCAGCTTCTCAAAGTTATTTGAGACTCTGTCTCCTGGGTTTGAAGTCCTAAGAATGTCTGCTAAATAAAACATAACTCTCAACTTTTAGGCTGTGCATTTTTTTTTCAGTTGACAGCACCTATGTCTAATTCTAGGACTCACCTAGAGCCTTCTTGGCCACAAATAATACAGTTCATCTAAACATACGCAGTCCTCTCCTTGGAAAATGCTGTTTTTTCCATCTTCTGAAATTTCTAGTGGAGATTTAGTGTCTCAGTGATTTATAGCATCTCCTATAGATTGCTACATGGGGCACTTGTCAATCTGAGTGAGGCTGAAGGTGGGAGAAAGCCAGAGGAAGAGACTTTGTGGAGGACAGGACTCGAGGAAAGGAAGTTCCAAATGATTTAAAATTTGTTTTAAAGAGTGAAAGAGAACTAGAAAATGTTTAAAATGTAATAGTAATAAGAATGGTAATAATTTGAGCTTCTGCTTCCATCTTGGGAGTTTGCTTTGCAAGAGGGACTACTCTAATGTCTGTGCTCTGCTCTTTGAAAAACAATGTGCACCTTGAAAAATGGATGTGAATCATTTTTTTAAAGATTCAACATATAAGCAATATCGTATGATATAGATGAACTTATATACACAAAACAGAAATAGACCCAAAGACATAGAAAACAAATTTATTGTTACCAAAGAGGAAAGGAGCGGGGGATAAACTAGGAGTTTGGAATTAACATACACACACTACTGTATGTAAAATAGATAACGAACAAGGACCTGCTGTATAGCACAGGGAACTATACTCAATATTTTGTAACAACCTATAAGGGAAAAAATCTGAAAAGGAATATATATATATATAAAACTATATATAAAAATATAAATATAAATATATATATAACTGAATCACTTTGCTGTGTACCTGGAACTAACACAACATTGTAAATCAACTATACTTCAATTACAAAAATGAAAAATGGATATGACTGCTCATATGATTGATGGACCTAGAGTTTTTATGGTCCACTGTAGAATGAGTAAGTCACAGACTCGAGCAATTTTCTGATTTCCAGTGAAATGATAGAAAAACCATCTATTGGCTTAAAGATTTTGCAAATTAAATTATAAATATTAGTACTAAGACCAAATTTGTGTGACATTAAAACCAACATCTTCAGAGAGTGGAAATGATTCAGAGGATCATGTTTATGATTGTGGAAGCAGCTGTCATATGTAATTAAAGAAGCCAAGGGTCCTAGTGACTAAGGGCATAAATGAGATTTATGAAATGATGATGTCCCTGGCACTGCTGTACCAAACTTAGCCTTTTGGGAAATAGCATTAAGCACTCTGAGTCTTCTAAGGACATTGTAAACAGTAGGTAAGTCACCTTCTTCCCCCCACTGACAGTCTTCTAGGTCAGGGGTCCCTAAGATCGGGGCAGCGGCACGGACCAGTAGTGGTCTGTGTCCTGTTAGGAATTGGGCTGCACAGCAGGAGGTGAGCAGCGGGTGAGCAAGTGAAGCTTCATCTGCCGCTCCCCATTGCTCCCCACTGCTCCCCATTGCTCACATTACTGCCTGAACCCCCACCCCCAACGTCCAAGGAAAAATTGTCTTCCATGAAACCGGTCCCTGGTGCCAAAAATGTTGGGGACGGCTGATTTAGGTGGTATTTATCACCACAGCATTTCAGATTGGGAAATATCTTCATCTAATCCCATAAATTGTTGATTTCATGTAGAATGAATACAGAGTTGGTCTTTGTTACCTCCAGGGCTGGGCACCTACAGGAGATTCTTCCTTTTCCAGTTACCAGAGGAAGAGTTTGCCTGCAAAGGGAGGAAAAGTGCTATAATTAACCTGCTGCCTTCCACTCATAATTAGGGCTCACATTTTGCCTTGAGTTTTGAGACAGGATCTGTTTAGACCTTTATTCTTCTTTACTCCAGCCCTCTATTTCCCTCCCTCTTTTCCTTACTCCAGTCCTTTATTTCCCTCCACTGCCTGTTTTCATTTCTTTCCAAGATGTGCTTAATAATTCCCACATTCTGGTGGGCCCCTCAAAGGGCAAAGGTGAAGCACAGGAGAAATACATGAATCACTGGCAAGACCCAAGCTGGCTGCAACCCCTGAGGCCTCAGTCTCTTCATGAAGGTTCCACCTTGGTCCATATGATGATGCTTCTCCCTCCTCCATAGCGAGGTGCTCCCACAAACCCCAAAAGTCCAGAGAGAAGCTCAGACACAAACGGCAACTGGTTACGTCACTTTCTAACAAGAGAGATTTTCCATCACACTTACTGGACTCACTAGCTTAGTAGAAAGATCATCACAATATAATGTCAGCTTCCATGAATTTTGGGGTGATAAAAACCTGTCTATATTTGAGAAGTTTTTCATGAGTAGTTTTATTGAATAGAGAGAAATCTTAGGACCTGAAGCTATTAGACAACAGCAAGAAAGGAAAATACACTTGGGAGTTTTAAAAGGTATCCCACTTTTGGCAAAAGTGCCAGGTTGTGTATCCCACTTTTGGCAAAAGTGCTAGGTTGGGTGGGGGAATAAATGGGTGGGGGAATAAATAGGTTTTTATTTCTTTTTAACAAAATAATTTTTAAAAATCATGTGGGACCAAGTCATTTGCATCAGACTTTTGCACATTTAGATGGCAGGCACGGTTTCTCAAGACTATAAATTCTGTATTCAGTTTAAGAAAGTGTATTTTTGATTGAGGTTAACACAGTATTTAAGTTAATGGAAAACATGCTTCCATTGCAGAGTATTTCCACCAGAATTGCTGGATTCTGTACAACAATCTGTTTCTATTTTGAAAAAATATGTGGTGCTGTTGTATGACCTAAATATTCCTTTCCCCCCCTCTTATTTCACTGTTCTACATTCACGTGCTTTCTTCTTCAGGTATATTCAAATAAATAAATGGCATAATATGAATTCAGAAGAAAATGTTTCCTGGTTCTATACATCTTTAATGTTTCAGAGAAAAAATATTTAGCTTATAGTCTGAGCTTCATTTCAATATAGAGAGGCATGATTCCCACTACTGCTACCCAAATGACTTTGGAATTGGGAAGAGAGACGTAGTGTCAGAAAGTGACTCTTAAACTCTGTGTGAATTAAATTTTTCTGAGTAACAAACCACTCCAACATGCACTGGCTCAAAATAGCAATCATTTTTTTCTTGCACACCTATGATTTTCAGGTGGAGGTTGGTGGATCTGACTTGTCTAGGCAGCTCTGATTCATTTTGGGTTCAGATGGGCTTGGGTTCTTGCTTGGGCTTAGTCTGTCAATGAGTGCTAATTCTGGGGTTCAGTCTGGAGAGATAACAGCTACTGGGGGATGCTCTTCTCCAGCATGAAATTCAGATGGGCAAGGAGGGACATGACTTAAATTGGAACTGACACTTTGTTATTTTTTAAAAATTTTAAAATATTTTTTTATTATATTTTTTACATCGAGCACTTCAGGGAAAAAAATAATTACAATGATTCAAATGTATGAATGTTTCAAAATCAACATGCAATCCCTGGATTCAATAAATATCACCGCCCAAACTGGCACTCTGTTACCCGTATATCACTGCCCAAAGTAGGTCACATGGCTAAGTCCTACATCAACAAGGTGGGAAAATTTAGTAGGAGGAACTGCAAAGTCAAGTGGCAGGGTGGGGGAAACAGAGAGGAGAAGAATTGGAAGCCAATAATTCAATCCATCAGAAACCCCAATTCAGTCTCTTTTCTCTGCAGGTGGTAATGTTGCCATTGTGTTATCCTTCCTTCTCCACTGGGGCAGCAAGACATAAGAGGGAGGCAACTTCAGTCAGTCATGACTTGCTCTGATCTCCATGTACAGCTTTCCCTGGGATTCTCAGACTTTGGTGTATGATGTGATTACTGGTGAGGTTGGTAACAATGCAGATCCTGAGTCCCGTTTTCAAATTTATTAAATCATAACAGGTGGTGGCAAGGCCAAGTCATTTATATTTTTAATGAGTTCCTCTGTGATTTTGATGCATTTTGACTTTTGAGACTCACATCGGTATAATAAGGTTAATTGAAGTGGTCAGTCTGGGTCTTGAACTTGATGGAACCCTAGCAGTTCGGCAAATGTGATAGACTTCATTATTGTTCAGCAAATACTACATCCTCTGCACAGGAGGTGATTACTTCCTTGTTCCAAAGTTGTTGGATGTAGTTATAATATTGATTTTGGCCAATGGGATGACATACTTCCTGTTCAAGTAAGGTTTTAACTTTGTTTATATTGTTAGACTTTATCTCTTGTGTTCCTGCCCTCTGCCATGAGAAGAACTTATCCCAGGCAGTTATGGGTGCATCAGCCTGTGAAGGATGTTGTACATCTAGAATGAGGGAACCAGATGTATATTCTGGAACATAGTCACTGCAGCTGCCTCATAGACTCATATGTGAAAAATAACTGTTAGTTGTTATAAGGCAGTGAGATTTTGGGACTGTATCTTATACAATATTATTGCAGCAAAAACTGACAAATACAAATCAACCAAACAAGGTAAATGAGGCATATATTAAACTGGGACAAAAACATACTACTCTCAGATTTTTAAATGCCTTTTGAAGACTTATTCGAGGCTATCTTTAGTGTTTGTTTTATTTTGACTTAACTTACATGAAAATGCTAGAGAAGGAGAAAATTGGCTTATAAAGAGATTTAGTCAGGATCTAGAACACTCTCAGAATTGGTCTTGATTCTGAATTTTCTTCCTTAGGGTCTCTATGTGTTTTCCCCAGACAGAGTAGGAGGTTTTGCACTTTTTCTGTTTGTTTGATCAACAATAATAACAACTAATAATAAATGTTAGTATATGCCAAGTGCCATCCTAATTACTTTCCATGTATTAATTCATTTAATTCTCCAACAACTCTGTGAAGTAGAGACTATTATTATCCTCATTTCATGGATGAAGAGCTGGGCTCACATTGACCACACAGCCAGACGACATAGCTCTGAGAAGTCTAACTTCAGAAACTATTCTCTTGACCACTTTGTTGTTGCCCCTATAAGTTTTCAACACATGCTACCATTTTTTATTTAAAACCACATTAATGCTCCTCCTAGAAAAGCAAGTTGCCTAATCTCCATCTAGAACAGAAAGATTTCAGATGTCAGCAGTAAAATGTGGGTACAACATTTCCTTGAGAGAAGACTATCTGTTGCAATATTTGTTCTTTATTCCACTGCCACCCCCGTTTTGGTCTAGAATATTTCTTTTTCCACTTTCTAATTCCCTCATCAGGGAAACAGAAATTATGGCTTTTCATTTCATTTTAACCAAGAAACCTGAAGGCAGATTATACAATTTCCAGCAAAGCACTTCATTAGAATAAAAATTCAACAAAACAACACATTTTTACATATTCCATGAGTTCATGTCAATGAGATGCAACTTGCACAGGGTAAAGTTACAATTTAAAAATTGTGTAAAATAATAGCATCTGTTTATTTAGGACTTACTCAGAGACATTTTCCAGATATTAGCTTTACTTCAATAACAAACCTGCAGATAAATTATGATTATCTTCTTTTGTGGGCAAGGAGGTTGAATCTTAATAAAATCACAGAGCTATGTAATGGAACAACAGTGGAGACAGATTTTTATGATTGCAAATTGTGTTGTCTGGTCTCCACACCTCATCACTTCTCTTACTTTGAAGAAATACTATTTTTAAAACCCTTACATTACTGCATAAAAACTAATTTTTCCGATTTATTCTCATACTATTTAAATCTCTGAAATGGATTTAGATCTCAATCTCTTTTCTACATAGCAAGATCAATTGATTGAATGAGTACTAATAAATATAATCTCTCCTGAGTACACATTATTATTAGATGAGTGGTAAACAGGATTCAAATACAGCGAGAGCTCCCATTCCTAAAAACAAAATCAAAAAACAAAAAAAATCCTGCTCTGCTTTTTACTGCCCATTTAATTTTTGTTACATCCTGGGCAAATCTATTCTACATCTGTGGGGCAATCTGTTCTCTGCTTCCCTTAATGGTTAAGTGGAGGACAGATTCTTAGCTATCTCCTCTAGCTGATCTTATCATTTCATGTCTCTATTTAACACAGTGTAGAACAGTTGTTTGATCTACAAAATTGTTCCTAAATCTGTTTACCTATCACACTAACATTGTAAGAAGACAATATCTCTAGAAGAGAATCCTTTTATGTTTGCATACCAGATTATTCAAAGACATATATTAGCAACCTCAACTCTTTTTCTGGTATAAAGAGCACAATAAAAATTGCTTGAAAAAAGTTTCTTTGAAGAATCTTCATATTATACTCTGAAGGGAATAGAACAGTTAAATGCAGAAAGTGTATTCTATAATTTTCTCACAAAAATCACACATTTTCCTACATATTAAAAAAAAAAAAAGATAGATGGGAGGCAGAGTAAGAAGAAATTGATTTCCAATCTGTTTCTATTCAAAGCTCAGACAAATGGAAACAACCTCAAAGATCCAGGGCCATAGGGGGAAAAACATGGGTGTATCAGTTCTTCAGAAAACCAGGGCGATCAGGATGTGTATATATAGAGAAAGAGACTTATGATATGGAATTGGATCATGTTATTATGGAGGCTGGCAAGTCTAAAATCTGCAGGCTGGGCCAACAGGCTGGTGACCCAGTAGAGTTCCATTCTGAGTTCAAAGGCAGTGTGCAGTAGAATCAGGAAGAGCTGAAGTTGTAGACAAATTTCAAAGGCGGTCTGATGGAGAAATTCTTTCTTGAGGAGTGGAGTGGGGCAGAACCAGTCTTTTGTTTTATTCAGGCTTTCAACTGATTGGATGAGGTCCACCCACACTAAGGAGAGCAATCTGCTTTACTCAGAGTCTGCTGACTTAATCTCATCTAAAACATCCTCATAGAAACATCTAGAATAATGTTCAGCCAAATATCTGGTCACCCTGTGGTTCAGCCAAGCAGTCACATTAAATTTACCATCTCAGTGGACATAAAGAGGATCCAGTCCTTCTTTCTTTCTCAGGTTAAGGAATCACAGTAAGCTGAGAAGATATCCTGAAATATTACTGCAGGAGATAACTTCAAAAAATTTTGAGATGATTAGTTATTCAGTGGGCAAACACCTTTCAGGCTAAGAAAAATTTAGAATTAAGTATAGAAATGTTTAATAGGGCCAAGTCTACAGTAAGTATTGCACTTGAGAAGACTGTTACATTGGTATTATAAGTATTTATAATAGTTAAGAGAATTTGGTCTATATATTACTCAGGATAGGTGTGGTTATGCTATGATAACAAATAACTCTCAAATCCTCAACGATATGTAGGAAAATACACTTTTATAAAGTTTAATTTATTCCAGTTTCACTGAAATACAGTTTACATATAACATTGTGTAAGTTTAAAGTGGACAGTGTGATGATTTGATACACATATATATTGTAAAATGATTACAACAAAAAGATTAGTTTACGCCTTCATCACCTCACAAAATTAGCACTTTTGTGGTGAGAATACTTAAGGTTAACTTTCTTAGTAACTTTCAAGTATATAATTCAGTATTCTTAACTATAGCCACCATGCCGTATATTAGATCCCATAAATTATTCACCTTATAGCTGGAAGTTTGTACACTTTGGCCAACATGTGCCATTTCTCCCACCTTCCTGGCCCTTCACAACTACCATTCTACTTTCTAATTCTATGAGCTTGGCCTTTTTTTTTTTAAACATCTTTATTAGAGTATAATTGCTTTATAATGGTGTGTTAGTTTCTGCTTTACAACAAAGTGAATCAGCTATATGTATACATATATCCCCATATCTCCTCCCTCTTGTGTCTCTCTCCCACACTTCCTATCCCACCCCTGTAGGTGATCACAAAGCACCGAGCTCATTTGCCTGTGCTATGCGGTTGCTTCCCACTAGCTATCTATTTTACATTTGGTAGTGTACATATGCCCATGCCACTCTATCACTTCGTTTGAGCTTACTCTTCCCCCTCCCCATGTCCTCAAGTCCATTCTCTATGTCTGCATTTTTATTCCTGGCCTGCCCCTACGTTCTTCAGAAACAGTTTTTGTTTTTGTAGATTCCATATATATGTGTTAGCATACGGTATTTGTTTCTCTCTTCCTGATTCACTTCACTCTGTATGACAGATGCTGGGTCCATCCACATCCGCATCACTACAAATAACTCAATTTCATTTATTTTTACGGCTGAGTAATAATCCATTATATATATGTGCCACATCTTCTTTATCCATTCATCTGTCAATGGACACTTTGGTTGCTTCCATGACCTGGCTATTGTAAATAGAGCTGCAATGAACATCATGGTACATGACTCTTTTTGAATTATGGTGTTCTCAGGGTATATGCCCAGTAGTGGGATTGCTGTGTCATACGGTAGTTCTATTTTTATTTTTTAAAGGAACTTCCATACTGTTCTCCATAGTGGCTGTATCAATTTACATTCCCACCAACAGTGCAAGAGGATTTCCTTTTCACCACACCCTCTCCAGCATTTATTGTTTGTAGATTTTTTGATGATGGCCATTCTGGCTGCTGTGACGTGATGCCTCATTGCAGTTTTGACTTGCATTTATCTAATGATTAGTGATGTTGAGCATCCTTTCATGTGTTTGTTGGCAATCTGTATATCTTCTTTGGAGAAATGTCTTTTTAGGTCTTCTGCCACTTTTGGGTTGTGTTGTCTGTTTTTATTTGATATTGAGCTGCATGAGTGGCTTGTATATTTTGGAGATTAATCCTTTGTCAGTTGCTTCATTTGCAGATATTTTCTCCCATTCTGAGCATTGTCTTTTCATCTTGTTTATGGTTTCCTTTGCTGTGCAAAAGCTTTTAAGTTTCATTAGGTCCCATTTGTTTATTTTTGCTTTTATATCCATTTCTCTCAAAGGTGGGTCAAAAAGGATCTTGCTGTGATTTATGTCACAGAGTGTTCTGCCTATGTTTTCCTCTAAGAGTTTTATAGTGTCTGGCCTTACATTTAGGTCTTTAATCCATTTTGAGTTTATTTTTGTGTATGGTGTTAGGGAGTGTTCTAATTTCATTCTTTTACATGTAGCTGTCCAGTTTTTCCAGCACCACATATTGAAGAGGCTGTCCTTTCTCCATTGGATATTCTTGCCTCCTTTATCAAAAATAAGGTGACCATATGTGCGTGGGTTTATCTCTGGGCTTTCTATACTGTTCAATTGATCTATATTTCTGTTTTTGTGCCAGTACCATACTGTCTTGATTACTGTAGCTTTGTAGTATAGTCTGAAATACAGGAGCCTGGTTCCTCTAGCTCCATTTTTCCTTCTTAAGATTTCTTTGGCTATTCGGGGTCTTTTCTGTTTCCATACAAATTGTGAAAATTTTTGTTCTAGTTCTGTGAAAAATGTCATTGGTAGTTTGACAGGGATTGCAGTGAATCTGTAGATTGCTTTGGGTAGTAGAGTCATTTTCAAAATGTTGATTCTTCCAATCCAAGAACATGGTATATCTCTCCATCTGTTTGTATTATCTTTAATTGCTTTCATCACTGTCTTATAGTTTTCTGCAAGCAGGTCTTTTGTCTCCTTAGGTAGGTTTTTTTCCCAAGTATTTAATCTTTCAGTTGCCATGGTAAATGGAAGTGTTTTCTTAATTTCTCTTTCAGAGTTTTGATCATTAGTGTATAGAAATGCAGGAGATTTCTGTGCATTATTTTTGTATCCTGCTACTTTATCAAATTCATTGATTAGCTCTAGTAGTTTTCTGGTAGCATCTTTAGGATTCTCTATGTATAGTATCATGTCCTCTGCAAACCATGACAGCTTTAGTTCTTTTTTCCAATTTGGATTCTTTTTATTTCTTTTTCTTCTCTGATTGCTGTGGCTAAAACTTCCAAAACTATGTTGAATAATAGTGGTGAGAGATGGCAACCTTGTCTTGTTCCTGATCTTAGTGGAAACGTTTCAGTTTTTCACCACTAAGAACATTGTTGGCTGTAGGTGTGTCATATATGGTCTTTATCATATTGAGGTAAGTTCCCTCTATGCTTAGTTTGTGGAGGGTTTTTATCATAAATGGGTGTTGAATTTTGTCAAAAGCTTTCTCTGCATCTATTGAGATGATCACATGGTTTTTATCCTTCAATTTATTAATATGGTTTATCACATTGATTGATTTGCATATATCAAAGAATCCTTTCATTCCTGGGATAAACCCCACTTGATCATGGTGTATGATCATTTTAATGTGCTGTTGGATTCTGTTTGCTAATATTTTGTTGAGCATTTTTGCATCTATATTCATCAGTGATATTGGCCTGTAGTTTTCTTCCATTTTGACATCTTTGGATTTGGTATCAGGGTGATGGTGGCCTTGTAGAATGAGTTTCGGAGTGTTCCTCCCTCTGTTATATTTTGGAAGTGTTTCAGAAGGATAGGTGTTAGCTCTTCTCTAAATGTTAAGTAGAATTCGTCTGTGAAGCCATCTGGTCCTGGGCTTTTTTTGCTGGACGATTTTTAGTCACAGTTTCAATTTCAGTGCCTGTGATTGGTCTGTTTATATTTTCTATTTATTACTGGTTCAGTCTTGGAATATTGTGGTTTCCTAAGAATTAGACCATTTCTTCCAGGTTGTCCATTTTATTGGCATATAGTTGCTTGTAGTCATCTCTCATGACTGTTTCTATTTGTGAGTGTCAGTTGTTACTTCTTTTTCATTTGTAATTCTATTGATTTGAGTCTTCTCCCTTTTTTCTTGATGAGTCTGGCTAATGGTTTATCAATTTTGTTTATCTTCTCAAAGAACCAGCTTTTAGTTTTATTGATCTTTGTGATTGTTTACTTCATTTCCTTTTCATTATTTCTGATCTGATCTTTATGATTTCTTTCCTTCTGCTAACTTTGGGTTTTTTTTTTGTTGTTGTTGTTCTTTGTTAATTGCTTTAGGTGTAAGGTTAGGTTGTTTATTTGAGGTGTTTCTTGTTTCTTGGGTTCGGATTGTATTGCTAGAAACTTCCCATTTAGACCTGCATTTGCTGCATCCCATAGGTTTTGGATCATCATATTTTCATTGTCATATGTTTCTAGGTATTTTTTGATTTATTCAGTGATCTCTTGGTTAGTTAATGGTGTATCATTTAACCTCCATGTATTTTTTACTGTTTTATTCCTGTAATTGATATCTAGTCTCACAGAATTGTGGTCAGAAAAGATGCTTGATACGATTTCAATTTTCTTAAATTTACCAAGGCTTGACTTATGATCAATGATATGATCTATCCTGGAGCATGTTCCATGAGCACTTGAGAAGAAAGTGTATTCTGTTGTTTTTGCATGGAATGTCTTATAAATATCAATTAAGTCCATCTTGTTAATGTATCATTTAAAGCTTGTGTTTCCTTATTTATTTTCATTTTGGATGATACATCCATTGGTGAAAATGGGGTGTTAAATCCACTACTATGACTATGTTACTGTCAATTTCCCCTTTTATGGCTGTTAGCATTTGCCTTATTTATTAAGGTGGTCCTATGTTGGGTGCATAAATTTTTAATTGTTATATCTTATTCTTGGATTGATCCCTTGATCATTATTATTGTCCTTTCTGTCTCTTGTAATAGTTTTTATTTTAAAGTCTGTTTTGTCTGATATGAGAATTACTACTCCATCTTTCTTTTGATTTGCATTTGCATGGAATATCTTTTTCCATCCCCTCAGTCTGTGTGTGTTCCTAGGTCTGAAATGGGTGTCTTGTAGACAGCATATATACAGGTCTTGTTTTTGTATCCATTCAGCCTGTCTATGTCTTTTGGTTCAAGCATTTAATCCATTTGCCTTTAAGTTAGTCATTGATATGTATGTTCCTATTCCCATTTTCTCAATTGTTTTTGGTTTGTTATCATAGGTCTTTTCCTTCTCTTGTGTTTTCTATCTAGAGAATTTCCTTTATCATTTGTTGTAAAGCTGTTTTGGTGGTGCTGAATTCTCTTAGCTTTTGCTTTTCTGTAAAGGTTTTAATTACTCCATCAAATCTGAATCAGATCCTTGCTGGGTAGAATAATCTTGGTTGTAGGTTTTTCCCTTTCATCATTTTAAATATGTCCTACCACTCGCTTCTGGCTTGCAGAGTTTCTGCTGAAAGATCAGCTGTTAATCTTATGGGGATTCCCTTGCATGTTATTTGTTGCTTTTCCCTTGCTGCTTTTAATATTTTTTCTTCGTATTTAATTTTTGATGGTTTGATTAAGATGTGTCTTGGTGTGTTTCTCATTGGATTTATCCTGTATGGGACTCTCTGTGCTTCCTGGACTTGATTGACTATTTCCTTTCCTGTATTAGGGAAATTTTAAACTATAATCTCTTGAAATATTTTCTCAGTCTCTTTCTTTTTCTCTTCTTCTTCTGGGACCCTTGTAATTCGAATGTTGGTGCTTTTAATGTTTTCCCAGAAGTCTCTGAGACTGTCTTCAATTCTTTTCCTTCTTTTCTGTTCATTCTGCTCTGTGGTCTTTATTTCCACTATTTTATCTTCCAGGTCACTTATCCTTTCTTCTGCCTTTGTTATTCTACAATTGATTCCCTCTAGAGAATTTTTAATTTCATTTATTGTATTGTTCATCATTGTTTCTTTGCTCTTTAGTTCTTCTAGGTCCTTGTTAAACATTTCTTTTATTTTCTCCATTCTATTTCCAAGATTTGGGAATTTCTTTTCTGTCATTATTCTGAATTCTTTTTCAGGTAGACTGCCTATTTCCTCTTCATTAGTTTGGTCTGATGGGTTTTTACCTTGCTCCTTCATCTGCTGTGTGTTTTTCTGCCTTCTCATTTTCTTAACTTACTGTGTTTGGCATCTCCTTTTCACAGGCTACAGGTTCTTAGTTTCCATTGTTTTTGGTGTCTGCCCCCACTGGGTAAGTCTGGTTCAGTGGATTGTGTAAGCTTCCTGGTGTAGGGGACTCGTGCCTGTGTTCTGGTGGATGAGTCTCGATCTTGTCTTTCCAGTGGGCAGGATCACATCTGGTGGTTTTTTCTGGGGTGCATGTGACCTTAGTTTGATTTTAGGTAGCCTCTCTGCTGATGGGTGGGTTTGTGTTCCTCTCTTGCTCGTTGTTTGGCATAAGTTGTCCAGCATTGTAGCTTGATCGTTGTTGAGTGGAGCTCGGTCTTAGCTGTGAGATAGAGATCTCTGGGAGAGCTTTTGCCACTTGATGTTGCATGGAGCTGGGAGGTCTCTGGTGGACCAATGTCCTAAACTCTTAGAGACATAAGCCTGACACCTTGCCAGAGCACCAAGACCCTGTCAGCCACACTGCTCAGAAGAAATGGGAGAAAACAAGAAAAAAGAGAGAAAAAATAAATAAATTGCATTTCTTTTTAAAGAAACCACAGTTTCTTTAAGTAATTCTAATTTAAAATGTGCAATCAGCATAATCAATTTAGACTTGTGATTTTCAGGTCAAAGTTTAGAGTTTATTGATAATATTGGAAAATTTAAAAGAACTTGATATCCATAATATGTATGTTTAATTTGTTACATACAGAAGAATTACTTAAACGTTTAGAAAGTTTTTTTTTTCTATAAATTGGAAAATTAGGTACCTAAATATACAAATGCAACTAAGAAATAAGTAAATTAAAAAATGTGATTATAAATTAATCTCAGTCTCTTTAAAAGTGACTTAATTTTTTTTGGAGTTATGAATGGAGTAATAAGCCTTTTATGTTGAATTTAAAGGTATAAGAAGGAATTAGGTTTTTGAATTTATTTTACTCTAATAAGTAAATATTAATATTTAAAACTTAAGTATACTTTTGAAAATAAGTTTATCTTTTTGGGGTATCAAAATCTCCCATTCAATATGTAAATCTTACTATAATCTAAAGGTCTACTTTTTTTTCCTTTCTGAGCATTTAAGCCTTTGAAATGATTATTATTAGAGACTTAAGCATGAAGGATCTACTAAAATGTAGAGCATAATAGAGGAAAACCTGAAGATGCAGTCTTCTAGGTTTCTAGCAGAGTGATAATCTCCTCTCTTTAGCTTACATAAATAAATTTAAAAAAAGACAAATTTTAGGAGGAAAAAATCATGTTTTCAATACTCTGTAATGTTCCTCTTTTACAAGTACAAACTGCTGTGCAGGTAAGGTTGATGATAGTTAATGTAGGTAACGTACTTACTTGAATTGGTTGGAAGTAAAACCAGAAGAGAAATATTGTATTTGATGAAATCCACTGTTTACAGTTCCTTCAAAATGTGGGTCTATGAAGTGATTTATTCCTGATGAATAAGAGCAAGTAAGATATTCAAAAACATATGACAATTTATACAATGTATGTACATATATTTATTTATGGCTTCATCTGCACCACACAAGAAAATACAATGGCTTTCCAAAGACCACAGATCTTTTGCATACAAGTCAAAGCGTCTATTCCATGTGGCTTAGGAAAATGTGTACAGCTTCCATATGGGTAAAAAAAGATTTTCTGACACTCAAACAAAAAGAATCAACCATCAAAGAACCTACTGAAACATTTGACAAATATCACAGCACTCTGAATTCTAGTTTTAATGTCTACATATTTTATTTTGCAATATACTTTGTCATTTTGTAATAGAGCTGTACAGAAGTTTCTGCCAAAGACCATGGGATTTAATGGATTATTATACTATATGTAGAACACATACATGTATATGTGTATATATATTGATGTTTATTTCAATTTGTCTCCAGTTTACATAGCCTACTAGATATCCCAATGATTGACCATTTCTCTCATGGTGAAACTAAAGAGGTGCCAACTCTCTTGAAGTAAATTCCCAAACTTCAGAATAATGATTAAATATTTGATTTATACAGTTTATTTCTCCCAGAGTGTTCATTTTAAATTAACTCCACTTTGAAGGGAGTGATCATCTTAGTGGTCGACAGTGATAGGTTAGGTTGACTTGGTCTTAACGTCATCAATGACCATAACCAAAAAAATAAAGGAAAGGAAACAAAAGAAAGAACAGAAAAAACCTTACATGAGAAGCCAACATTGTATTAAAATTTGGGTTATCACATAATGTTGAACTAGGCTGTTCTTTCCTGTGGGCCATGTGATGTGATACTTGAGGTCCCTATATTCCCGCAGATCCCCTTTCGTCTGCATGCTGCACTGCAGAAGTCCCAAACCACAGCCACAGGCTAGATTTGGCCCATCTCAGTGTTTCATTTGGCTTATACAGTGTTTAAAACTTCTGTGAGCCAACATTTTGAAATTGGAAGCTTTCACATAAAAATCCAGATTTCTGGCATCTCTCAGAAAATTAGGATATCTGGGAAATGGACTCATATTACCACATTGCAGTCCCTGGCTGGTTGGGCAGCTACTGCCCCCTTTAGACGGGCATGTACTTTCCATGGTCCCCGCCAATTCCTGCTGCTTCCTAACACTTTAGGTGTCAGGTGTCAGTCCCCACTTACTGCACTCACTCTGTTTCTTTTTCAGTAGAAAACATTTCTCTCTACTGGTATCTGTATAAAAAGTATGGTACAACTGAAACTAACACAACATTGTAAATCAACTATACCCCAATAAAATTTTTTTTAAACGTATGTAAAAATATGGCAGTATTTAAGTCAGGTTGTTCTTTGTGGATTCTCTTCTCCTTTTCTCTCACCTCCATTGAGGGCTAATTTCTCTCCCCTATCTCTCACTGGAATTGAAACAAAGATTTAAGAAACTGTTGATTAGTTTAAGTACTGAAAGTTTCTCAGAGGCATATTTGCTGGTTTGCTTTTTCTCTCAAAGGCTATATAAGATTGGGCTTGCGGAAAGTAAGAGAGACAAGGAGAAGGGAGAAGCAAATAAGAGAGTGTGCCAGTTTTGGCTCTCAGCTTGGAAACTACCCTCCTCTATAGTAGGCTTGGTGATGCTGGGACCTGGACTCTGCAAGCCAACTTTTGCTTGTGCTGTTAGGCTTTGCCAGCAGATAGCACAAAGAGGGACACAAGAGGGACCACAAGGCTGGAGGAGGCTGAAGAGGTTTTCTTCTTGTTGGTTCCCGCCAGTTTCCTGTTTGCTTGAAGTTCTTTTGAGCATGGCCTAAGCAACACTCCTTCACCCTGACAGCAGCACTTCCTTCATGACATGACAGCGGAATACAATTTGAAGTTTTTCCCACACTTGCCAAACCAGTTTCATCATGTGGTCCCCTTATGCCCACCCCTATTCCCTCTTCAGAAGTCTAAGTCTTAGTTCATGGGGGCCTCTCCTCCAAACTTCTAAGTTTACATATTCTGGAGTCTTTTTGTTGTTTTTGTTGCTCCCTCAGTTGTAAGGAATGGAAGCTGCTTCCTGCAGTTGCTACTTTTTTGTTGCCTTAGAGTTCTCTTTCTTTCTCTACTTAACAAATTTATAGTTAATTATTTATGCTACTTTCTCTCTGTTCAGATAACTCCTTCCTGACTGGATCCTGACTAACAGACAGAAAAAAAGTTGATTGGGTGTGCAACCCAATATGGTAGCCACTAGTCACCTTAATTACTTAAATGTAAATTTAATTAATTTAAAAATAAATATAATTAAAAACACAGTTTCTCAGATTTATTAGGCACATTTCAAGTGTTCAATAGCCACATGAGGCTACTGGTTGCTGCATTGTACAGTGCAGATATAGAACATTTCTGTCATCACAGGAAGTTCTCTTGGGTAGTGCTGGGCTAGAGAAATGAGGGGTCCTCAAAGTAGAGGGGAAACATGAATAGAAGATCTTCTTTAGAACCAGGAAATAACTGGAAGATACTGAGGATGAGCTCTTCTCAAGAAAGACTGAAAAATAGAGATTCTCTGATCACAATGCAATTAACTTAAAAACCAATAAAAAAATAGAAAACCATCATATATTTGAAAGTGAATGATATGATAATGAAACATTTCATATCTAAATTGAAGGTTATTAGTGGCATATGTAGAGACAACTAAATATTTTAGAAAAGAAGAAAATATGAAAATTAATAAATTAAGCATCATCTCAAGAAGCTAGAAAGAGAACAGCAAGTAAAAGGCAAAGATGGTAGAAATTCCAAAAAAAAAAAAAAAAAACCAGATAAGAACAGAAATTAATCACATAGAAATATAATAGAGAAAACTAAGAAAGTCATGAGTTAGTTTTTGTGACAAGATTAATAAAGTTGGTAAATCCCTCAGAAGATTTATCAGGAAAAATTAGAGAAGACACAAATAATAAATGTCATATAAGAACAAGAAAATATTACTATAGATCCATCAGACATTAGAAAGGCAATAAAAATATTTTGAGTATATCAAGATCAATAATCTTGAGAATTTAGATGAAATCAGCCTATTCCTAGAAAAAACAATTTACTAAAACTAATCCTAAAAAAGTAGAAAATATGAATGGTCTTTTAACTATTAAACACTTGACTCAGAATTATACTTTTTTTCCATCAAAGACAACTCCAGGCTCACATGGCTTCCCTATTTCTGTCAAATATTTAAAAAAGACTTAGTTGCAGTCATTCACAAATCCTTCCAAAAAATAGTAATGGGGAAACTATCTCATTTTATGGAAGTTTTCCAAACCTTGTTACCAAACCAGTCAAAGGATGAAAATGTACAGTACAATTTTACACTAACAAATGACCAAAAATCCTAGAGAATATAATCACTAACCAAATCTAGCAATATATTATACCATGACTAAGTTTTTTATATTCCAACTTCTGGCATTTTGTGAAATGTCTTGGACAATGATAGAGGTGCTAAAAAACTAGAAATGAGTGAACGCTGACAAAATAGATACTAACATCCTGAAATGAAAACAAATAGATTTTGAACACTATGGACTGATGAGCTTGATTATCAATCTGAGACAAAATATTCCAACAGATTAACTCAAAGATTTCTTTTGAGCCCTTTGGAAAACCGGAAGTACTTGCTACAAGTGATTATGAATTCACTTAGAATAAGCCTTTCAAATATCCAAAAGTCATTTTTTTTAATAAAGCTTATAGGTTGATTAATGAGGAAGAAAATGTTACAGATAAGGATATCCCTGGTGGCACAGTAATTAAAAATCCTCCTGCCAATGCAGGGGACACGAGTTTGAGCCCTGGTCTGGGAAGATCCCACATGCCACTGAGCAACTAAGTCCATGCACCAAAACTACTGAGCCTGCACTCTAGAGTCCGTGAACCACAACTACTGAAGCCTGTGTGCCACAACTACTGAAGCCCATGCACCTAGAGCCAGTGCTCCACAGCAAGAGAAGCCACCACAATGAGAAACCCGTGCACTACAACAAAGAGTAACCCCTGCTCGCCGCAACTAGGGAAAGCCCATGCCCAGCAACGAAAACCCAACGCAGCCAAAAATAAATAAATAAATATTACAGATATATCAGCTTGTTTTGTTTCAGAGATAATACCTTTGTGGACAAAAAAGAAAAATGTGGTCAGGATCTTTGAATACTAGGTTGACCTATGAAAAGTAATCAGTATCTTTGAATGTCAGAGTCTCTGGTTACATGCCACAGGTTTTTAAGACTCTGCCTACTCAATATTGTGGATGTGCTTAGGAAACATGAAGTTAACATGGACTTTGGAGGTTTAGCTATTATATTGGATGACAGAATCGGGGTCCCGAATCAGGTTGAAATAAAGGACCAGGTTTAACAAGATGAAATGTAATAGGATTAAAGAAAGATGTTACAATGATTTCAGAATCAACTGAACAAATATAGACTAGCCAAGATGTACCTTAACATTAATTTCTATGAAAAGGACTGAGGGTTTTTTTGTCAGCCATGAACTCATAAGTCAATAATGTAATGGGTCTGCCTAAAACCTAATTCAACCTTAGATTTCATAGGTAGTTAGGTAGCCACAGTGACAAGGAGGTGACAGGTAGAGTAATAATAACCCACTAACCATATCTCACATCGTTTGTCACACTATTTGGATGCCACACTGGGAAGGTGATACTGATAAACTGAAAGTTTTTCAAGGAAAGGCATGCAGAATAAAGAAGGGATTTGAAACCTAAATAATATTAAGAAAAATTGCATGCATTTAGTTTAGATGAAAGAAGACATGGTGTCATTTCGGGAGTTCTTATCAAATAGAAAAGTACTTTTATTCAGTTTTCCAGGAAGTAAAATTAGAAAGAGTGGTGGGTAGATATGTATGTCTTTGCTATGGATGGAAAAGTTTGCAGCCATTAGAAATGTCCTAAAATGAAAGGGTTTCAGTTACCATAGGAGAAACTCTGGTTTCAAAGTGTTTGGGTTAATATTATTTTTCTCATAAGTCCTGTTATTTTAGTGTTAGAGCCAAATACCATATTGAGGTTAGGTGATATTTATTTATACAGTTTATATTTTTGCAACCTTGATTTTTTTTGAACGATAAACATGATTTTAAGCATTCTACACTTTCCAGGATTTTTGCACACAGAGCACACATAGCAAGAAATGGCTTAACTCAAAGAACTGCTGTTCAAAAAGTCCATGTCCTCATTTATTCAAAATTTGAGGTATTTGAAGAGTTAATCTAATTCACTTACATTTTGTGTTTGCCTTTCCCCCCTCAGTATGCCTGTTACACAGTCAATAGCCCTAGGGTAAAGAACTGTTTCAATCCAAGTCTGTCTAGGAAGTTTGGCCTAAGATAATGTCATTTATGGTTAAGAAAGATCTTTGTTGTGCTAAGTAATTTTTTTGTGGTTGGCAGCCTTAGAAGTTGGGATTGCTGGCTGCTTTTTTGGATATTATATCATAAGTATGGATGAGTTGCAGTACAAACATTGAAAAACCTTCAGTATGCTTTGTCCAAATAAAAGAATAACCATCCAAGCTATGAAGAGATACATCTCAAATATTCTGATTGCCACAGATTCTTTTTTTGGTCTTTTTCTCCAGTTATAATTTTTCATGATGTTGTAGCCTGCCAGTGTAAACAAATTTGTGTTTTCTGGTAGGATAATTGAGTTGAGATTTTTCTCCTCTGACATGAAGTCAGAGCATTAAGTTACAAACCTATGGGTTAGATCTTTGTAGTAGGGAAAGTTGATTCCTCCCTGAAGTCACCCTTGCCATAATTTAGATACAATAGGACTGCTGATTTTTTGGGTAAACAGTTAATTTCTTATTATTCAGGAGCTGATCTTGCAATTTGTATATGATTCAGATCTTTAGCCTTTCCTTTTCTTAGATTTTGCTGCCAACTCTTGACTGTTTAATCACACTCTTCTGTATCTTTATATTTAGACTACCTAACCAGGAACAAGAAATTGATCATTTAATTTTGGAAATTTCATCAAATGTTTCTTTTAGAAAGTTTATGCAATATGCAAACATATACATAGTTGGGTATGAAAACAATTTAATATACTGTTGAGCATCAGGAAATGTTATCAGCGAGAAACGTTTACTTATCCATGCCACTTAAATATTGATAAGAGCTAATACTTGCTGAGCACTTATTATGAGCTAGACATTTCATGTTTGATAATACAGTAGTCTTAGAAAATAGGTTTTCTAAGTTTTCAGCTGGAGAAGTTAAGGCTCCGAGAGGTACAAAATTTATCAGAGGTCACACAATGGTCAAAAAGGAGTGCCAGGATTTGAACTTAAAAAGTCTTTCTTACACAGAAGTCCTTGCTTTACATTGCCTCTACTTTGTATTTCAAAAGAATGAAATTAGAACACTCCCTAGCACCACACACAAAAATAAACTGAAAATGGATTAAAGACCTAAATGTAAAGCCAGACACTATAAAATTCTTAGAGGAAAACATAAGCAGAACACTCTTTGACATAAATTGCAGAGAGATCTTTTTTGACCCACCTCCTAGAGAAATGGAAATAAAAACAAAGATAAACACATGGTACCTAATGAAACTTAAAAGCTTTTGCACAGCAAAGGAAACTATAAACAAAACCAAAAGACAGCCCTCAGAATGGGAGAAAATATTTGCAAATGAAGCAACTGACAAAGAATTTACCTCCAAAATATACAAGCCACTCATGCAGCTCAATATCAAAAAAACAAGCAACCTAATCAAAAAATGGGCAGAAGATCTAAATAGACATCTCTTCAAAAAAGACATACAGGGCTTCCCTGGTGGCGCAGTAGTTGAAAGTCTGCCTGCCGATGCAGCGGACACGGGTTCGTGCCCTGGTACGGGAAGATCCCACATGCCGCGGAGCGGCTGGGCCCATGAGCCATGGCCGCTGAGCCTGTGCGTCCGGAGCCTATGCTCCACAAGGGGAGAGGCCACAACAGTGAGAGGCCCACTTCAAAAAAAAAAAAAAAAAAACAAAAAAAAAAAAGACATACAGATGGCCAACAAACACACAAAAAGATGCTCAACTTTACTAATTATTAGAGAAATGCAAATCAAAACTACAGGTAGTTTTCATAGGTAGTTAGGTAGCCACAGTGGTCAGAATGGCAATCATCAAAAAATCTACAAACAATAAGTGCTGGAGAGGTTGTGGAGAAAAGGGAACCTTCCTGCACTCTTGGTGGGAATGTAAATTGATACAGCCAGTATGGAGAACAGTATGGATGTTCCTTAAAAAACTAAAAATAGAACTATCATATGACCCAGCAATTCCACTACTGGGTGCATACCCTGAGAAAATCATAATTCAAAAAGACACATGCACCCCAATGTTCATTGCAGCACTATTTACAATAGCAAGGACATGGAAGCAGCCTAAATGTCCATCAACAGATGAATGGATAAAGAAGATGTGGTACATATATGCAATGGAATATTGCTCAGCTCTAAAAAGGGATGAAATTGGATTATTTGTAGAGACATGGAAGGACCTAGAGACTGTCATACAGAGTGAAGTAAGTCAGAGAAAAACAAATATTGTATATTAATGCATATATGTGGAATCTATAAAAGTGATATAGATGATATTATTTGCAAAGCAGAAATAGAGACACAGATGTAGAGAACAAACATATGGATACCAAGGGGGAAAGGGGAGGGTGGGAGGAATTGAGAGATTGGGACTGACACATATACACTATTTATATTATGTATAAAATAGGTAACTAATAAGAACATACTGTATAGCACAGGGAACTCCATGTAATGCATGGTGGTGACCTAAATGGGAAGGAAATCCAAAACAGAGGGGACATATGTATATGTATAGTTGATTCATTTTGCTGTACATTAGAAATGAACACAACATTGTAAAGCAACTATATTCTAATAAAAATTAATTTAAAAAAAGTATCAGCAGTGATGTGGACCTTTTGTCTATCTCCTCTTCCATTAGATGATTAGAATGTCATTGGTTGTATGAAGATTAGTTGCATTAGTTTTGGTGGAAGCATGGTGTCATTTTCTTCATTTGGAAGTTTAAGATAGTTATAGTGATAGGATGGATGATGAGTTAATCAGTTAACAAGGATACTGTATGGACCGTGCTGGGTTTGTTGTGGTTGTTTCAACTTGGCACCATCACTAACAGCCCCTTCTGAGGCAGTGAAACACATTTACCTGAATCCCTTTACCTGGTGCTGGGTTAGAATTTACCAATAAGAGGAACTTGAGTGATATTTGGAAGGTATAAGTGAAGTAAAACTTTTATCTTGGGAAGGTCTTGATGGTTAGATGCAGCTGGTGTCTAGACCTTTCTACAAGCTTCCACTTGGTCGTTCTGGAACTTTTTTTGACTTCTCTAGATTGTGATTTCTCTAGGTTGTGGCAGAGGAAGTGGTTTCCAGATCTCTCTACAAGGTCCCACTTCATAGCTGTGGCAGCTTCTCAAATTTCCTAGGGATTGATGGTTTTCCCCACCGTCTTCTAAAGCCTTCAATGCTGCATCATTTTATATTTGTGTACTCTTAATTTCTATATTTCATTTATTTCCTTGTAATGCTGCTGTTGACCTTGTTTTTCTGACTAAACCCAGATTGGTATATAAAATGTGACTTTTCATACATTTAAAAAGATTATAATGATACACTAATTTTCCATTTTGATGTAGGAGTGAGTGGGAAGATAGAATAAGTACAAATGAGAAACTGGAAGCAATCTAAAGTTTAGAAGAATCTAAAGTTGAAAAAAGCCCCAGTAATTGTCATAATTCCTTATGTAATAGTACATATTTCACAGCGTGGATATAGTTTCAATTTTATTTTGTTCAGGAAACATCCATTGAATAAGAACTATGTAAAACCCTGAGCTGGGAAATCCATAGAGAGCAAATACTTCTTGAGAATTTACCATGAATCAGATGCTTAGATTTTCAATTCACACCAAAACCCTCATCAGATAGATAGTATTATCCTTATCTTACAGATGGGAACTTCACGCCCAGAGAGAATAAGTTACCTAACAGAGCTAACAAGGTGGTTTAAAACCTGGGCTACTATTCTTATCTATTTTCAAATTTGTTCTATCCACTGGTCTAAGCTGCTTCCTGTCCGCAAAGAATTTTTAATTCAATGGATTTGGAAAAGAAAACATATCCCCTACCCTCCTTGATGAATTCAAATGGATTATTTTAAAAACAACTTAGGGTCAGATTCACTTTTTTCCTTATTTATAGCAAATTTTTATTCATTTAGGCACTATCTTGCTTCCAAGAAATTGCATCTAGCCAAATAGTTTTTATTCATTCATTTTCCTCCCTGTGTTTGTTTGTCAAAAACAAATTTCAAGTGAAGAACTTTTGTACTCACTGAAATGGGTGAAAAATAGAGGAGACAAGTACAGGAAGGCAAAGAACCTATGTATTTCCCAACATAGAACATTTTGACTCAATATTTCAAAAAAGAAAAAAAGATATTTCTAAGGCATATTAGGTCCAAAATGTGCTTTAGGAACACCTGTAATTTTTCTGTAGTATCTGTCTACTGATTGAAGTTCTTTGGCAAATGTTTGAATTCAAAATGAATTAGCTTCCAGGTGAGTTCAGTAAACTCTAAAGATAGATATTTATACAGCATGAGGTGAGTGATGAGAGTAAAAGACAATGTTTTCATCAAGTACATATCTTTTACATATGGGCCAAGTAGATAATGAAGTAAGCAGTTGGAAATTGGCTTATATACATTAAGCATTTCATATCCTTGGTATAAGGAATTTTAGGCTGCCAAACTTGTGTTCTCAGAAACCTACAGTAATTCTGTTGCAAAGAACATATAACCTAGAATGTCAACCTAACATGCAGAAACACTTTTCTAAAATTGGGCATTTTATACTAAAACTATGAATTGCAAGCAGATTTTATTTACTTGTTCTAATATGTCTGAACCTGTGGTAAGGTTTTGGTTTGGGCAAACCTGGGTTTCTAGAAAAATGGAAGGTTAAGAGGAGTAGGTTAAAAAGTGTATATTATATTTTTCCTTTTTTAAAAAAATATCTTTATTGGAGTATAATTGATTTACATTGTTGTGTGTGTTAGTTGCTGTTGTATAACAAAGTGAATCAGCTATTTCTTCTAAATGGATGGAAGGTGGTCCTGACAAATTCTACTTGAGAGAACATCTGTTCAGGAAAAATTTTCAGGATTTCCTTGATGTGAGGGTGAAAAAAATAGTTTCAGGGATCTCTATTTTTTATGCATATTCCATTATTAAAAAGATCCTCATTTGTCTGAGGATAACATTCAGTCTTCTTCCCTTCCAAAGTGAGTAGTGAAGCAGAGAAAGAAATCGCTTCAGATAACCATGGAAACAGTTACTGGACATATCTGCTTTTCAGAGTGTGTACAGGCAGAGATGATTCCTACTTGCACAAAATGTCTGGCTCTTTTTAAAATTACTAAATTGATGGCTTATAAAGATAATGATCATGATAGATAGCTAACTCGATCCTCTTTCACTATAAGGACCTGTTTTGATTGCCTTAGAGTAAGACAGTGAGATCACTGCAATCTTCTATGAAGTAAACCCACATATTTTCACAGAGTTTCATCTGATCTTCCTCTTCATGGTTGCTCTACGTTCTGCTCACTCCATAATTATGACATGATTTTTGTTAATGGCTTTCAAATACCATTCACTGGTCAACAATAACTCCAACTGGTGAACACAGTTCCAATGCAAGTCAATGTCTGGGGCTATCCTATCTCATTGGTCTTTCTGACTTAAAGCTAATGACTCCAAGGGATAAGCTAGTTTGAACATTTGTTTTTTCTTTTAATTTTTCTTTTTTTGTTAATCATGGTAACATATTTTCTAATGATCATTTGGGCTTAGGCATTTTTTCCCATGATATCTGATTCTATTGCTGGTACATACATTAGACTGAGTCCAATGACATTTGGGATTTCCAAACTCATTATCATATGCCTGAACTAAGCACAAAATAGTACATTTACCTGGGCCTAAGATATATACTGAAGCAGGGATGCTTTCATTTATTTATTAATTTAGTCAAATAAAATACTAAACAAACAAGAAAATTGTCAAGTGGTATGAAGGTTTATGCAAAAGTGATAAACAGTTGGCTGAGAAATTATTTTGGCTTGGGTGATTGATGGAGGCCCCTGTGAGGACGTTTTATTTAAAAAAAAAATGATTGGGACCACCAGTCCCTCCCAACAGGAGACTTGCACAAGCATCTTAGATAGCCTTCATCCACCAGAGGGAAGACAGCAGAAGCAAGAAGAACAGAAGCAAGAAGAACTACAGAAGCAAGAAGACAGCAGAAGCAAGAAGAACTACAATCCTGCATCCTCTGGAACAAACACCACATTCACAGAAAGATAGACAAGATGAAAAGGGAGAGGGCTATGTACCAGACGAAGGAACAAGATAAAACCCCAGAAAAACAACTAAATGAAGTGGAGATAGGCAACCTTCCAGAAAAAGAATTCAGAATAATGATAGTGAAGACGATCCAAGACCTCGGAAAAAGAATGGAGGCAAAGATCGAGAATATGCAAGAAATGTTTAACAAAGACCTAGAAGAATTAAAGAACAAGCAAACAGAGACGAACAACACAATAACTGAAATGAAAAATACACTAGAAGGAATGAATAGCAGAATAACTGAGGCAGAAGAACGGATAAGTGACCTGGAAGGCAGAATGGTGGGATTCACTGCTGTGGAACATAATAAAGAAAAAGGAATGAAAAGAAATGAAGAGAGTCTAAGAGACCTCTGGGACAACATTACACACAAAAACATTTGCATTATAGGGGTCCCAGAAGGAGAAGAGAGAGAGAAAGGACCTGAAAAAATATTTGAGAGATTATAGTTGAAAACTTCCCTAACATGGGAAAGGAAATAGCCACCCAAGTCCAAGAAGCACAGAGAGTCCCATCCAGGATAAATACAAGGAGAAACATGCCAAGACACATAGTAATCAAATTGGCAAAAATTAAAGACAAAGAAAAATTATTGAAAGTAGCAAGGGAAAAATGACAAATAACATACAAGGGAACTCCCATAAGGTTAACAGCTGATTTCTCAGCAGAAACTCTACAAGCCAGAAGGCAGTGGCATGATATACTTAAAGTGATGAAAGGGAAGGAACTACAATCAAGATTACTCCACCTGGCAAGGACTTAATTCAGATTTGATGGAGAAATTAAAAACTTTACAGACAAGCAAATGCTAAGAGAATTCAGCACCACCAAACCAGCTCTACAACAAATGCTAAAGGAACTTCTCTAAGGACCTACAAAAACAAACCCAAAACAATTAAGAAAATGGTAATATGTACATACATATAGATAGTTTCCTTAAACGTGAATGGGTTAATGCTCCAACCAAAAGACACAGGCTTGTTAAATGGATACAAAAACAAGACCCATATATATGTTGTCTACAAGAGACCACTTCAGACCTAGGGACACATACAGACTGAAAGTGAGTGGATGGCAAAAGATATTCCATGCAAATGGAAATCAAAAGAAAGCTGGAGTAGCTATACTCATATCAGATAAAATAGACTTTAAAATAAAGAATGTTACAAGAGACAAGGAAGGACACTACATAATGATCAAGAGATCAATCCAAGAAGAAGATATAACAATTATAAATATATATGCACCCAACATAGGAGCACCTCAATACATAAGGCAACTGCTAACAACTATAAAAGAGGAAATTGACAGTAATACAGTAATAGTGGGAACTTTAACACCTCACTTACAACAATGGACAGATCATCCAAAGAGAAAATTAATAAGGGAACACAAGCTTTAAATGACACAATAGACCAGCTAGATTTAATTGATATTTATAGGACATTCCATCCCAAATCAGCAGATTACACTTTCTTCTCATGTGCACACGTAACATTCTTCAGGATAGATCACAGCTTGGGACACAAAGCAAGCCTCAGTAAATTTAAGAAAACTGAAAACATATCAAGCATTTTTTTTGACCACAAGGCAATGAGATTAGAAATCAATTAGAGGGAAAAAAACGTAAAAATCAAAAACATATGGGGGCTAAACAATACGTAACTAAATAACCAAGAGATCACTGAAGAAATCAAAGAGGAACTCAAAAAATACCTAGAGACAAATGACAATGAAAACACGATGATCCAAAACCTATAGGATACAGCAAAAGCATTTCTAAGGGGGAAGTTTATAGCTATACAAGCCTACCTCAAGAAACAAGAAACATCTCAAATAAACAATCTAACCTTACACCTAAAAGAACTAGAGAAAGAAGAACAAACAAAACCAAAAGTTAGCAGAAGGAAAGAAATCATAAAGACCAGAGCAGAAATAAATGAAATAGAAGCAAATAAAACAAAAACAAAGATCAATAAAACTAAAGTCTGGTCCTTTGAGAAGATAAACAAAATTGATAAACCATTAGGCAGACCCATCAAGAAAACGAGGGAGAGGACTCAGATCAATAAAATTAGAAATGAAAAAGGAGAAGTTACAACAGACACTGCAGAAATACAAAGCATCCTAAGAGTCTACTACAAGCAACTCTATGCCAATAAAATTGAAAACCTGGAAGAAATGGACAAATTCTGAGAAAGGTATAACCTTCCAAGACTGAACCAGGAAGAAATAGAAAATATGAACAGACCAATCACAAGTAATGAAATTGAAACTGTGATTAAAAATCTTCCAACAAACAAAAGCCCAGGACGAGATGTCTTCACAGGTGAATTCTATTAAACATTTAGAGAAGAGCTAACACCCATCCTTCTCAAACTCTTCCAAAAAATTGCAGAGGAAGGAACACTTCCAAACTCAATCTGTGAGGCCACCATCACCCAGACACCAAAAGCAGACAAAGACACTACAAAAAAAGAATTACAGACTAATATCACTGATGAATATAGATGCATAAATCCTCAAGAAAATACTAGCAAACAGAATCCAACCACACATTAAAAGGATCATACACCATGATCAAGTGGGATTTATCACAGGGATGCAAGGATTCTTCAATATAAGCAAATCAATCAATGTGATACACCATATTAACCAATTGAAGAATAAAAACCATATGATCATCCCAATAGATGCAGAGAAGGCTTTGACAAAATTCATCACCGATTTATTATTAAAAACTCTCCAGAAAGTGGGCATAGAGGGAACCTACCTGAACATAATAAAGGCTATACATGACAAACCCACAGCAAACATCATTCTCAATGGTGAATAACTGAAAGCCTTTCCTCTAAGATCAGGAACAAGACAAGGATGTCCACTCTCACCACTATTATTCAACATAGTTTTGGCAGTCCTAACCACGGTAATCAGAGAAGAAAAAGAAATATAAGGAATACAATTTGGAAAAGAAGAAGTAAAATTGTCACTGTTTGCAGATGACATGATACTATACATACAGAATCCTAAAGATGCCACCAGAAAACTATTAGATCTAATCAGTGAATTTGGTAAAATTTCAGGATACAAAATTAATGCACAGAAATCTCTTGCATTCCTGTACACCAATCATGAAAAATCTGAAAGAGAAATTAATGAAACCCTCCCATTTACCATTGCAACAAAAAGAATAAAATACCTAGGAATAAACCTACCTTGGGAGAAAAAAGAAATGTATGCAGAAAACTCTAAGACACTGATGAAACAAATTAAAGATGATACCAACATTTGAAGAGATAAACCATGTTCCTGGATTGGAAGAATCAATATTGTGAAAATAACTATACTACCCAAAGCAATCTACAAATTCAATGCAATCCCTATCATATTACCAATGGTATTTTTTACAGAACTAGAACAAAAATTCTTATTATTTGTATGGAGACACAAAAGACCCCGAATAGCCAAAGCAGTCTTGAGGGAAGAAAACAGAGCTGGAGGAATCAGGCTTCCTGACTTCAGACTATACTAAAAAGCTACAGTAATCAAGACAATATGGTACTGGCACAAAAACAGAAATATAGATCAATGGAACAAGATAGAAAGCCCAGAGATAAACCCACACACCTGTGGTCAACTGATCTATGACAAAGGAGACAAGTATATACAATGAAGAAAAGACAGCCTCTTCAATAAGTGGTGCTGGGAAAACTGGACAGGTACATGTAAAAGAAGAAATTAGAACACTCCCTAACACCATACACGAAAATAAACTCAAAATGGATTAGAGAACTTATGTAAGATCAGACACTATAACACTCTTAGAGGAAAACATAGGAAGAACACTCTTTGACAAATCACAGCAAGGTCTTTTTTATCCATCTCCTAGAGTAATGGAAATAAAAACAAACATAAACAAATGGGACCTAATGAAACTTAAAAGTTTTGCACAGCAAAGGAAACCATAAACAAGATGAAAAGACAACCTTCAGAATGCGAGAAAATATTTGCTGACAAATCAACGGACAAAGGATAAATATCCAAAATATATAAACAGCTCATGCAGCTCAATATTAAAAAAAACAAACAACCCCATCCAAAAGTGAGCAGAAGACCTAAAGGGACATTTCTCCAAAGAAGACGTACAGATGACCAAGAAGCACATGAAAAGCTGCTCAACATCACTAATTATTAGAGAAATGCAAATCAAAACTACAATGAGTTATCACCTCATACCAGTTAGAATGGGCATCATCAGAAAATCTACTAACAACAAATTCTGGAGAGGGTGTGGAGTAAATGGAACCCTCTTGCACTGTTGGTATGTATATAAATTAATACAGCCACTATGGAGAATAGTATGGACGTTCCTTAAAAAATTAAAAATAAAATTACCATATGATCCAGCAATCCCACTACTGGGCATATACCCAGAGAAGACCATAATTCAAAAGGACAAAAACACCCCAATATTCATTGCAGCACTATTTACAATAGCCAGATTGTGGAAGCAACCTAAATGCCCATCGAGAGAAAAATGGATAAAGGAGATGTGGTACATATATACAGTGGAATATTATTCTGCCATAAAAAGGAATGAAATTGGGTCATTTGTAGCCACGTGGTTGGATCTAGGGATTATCATACAGAGTGAAGTAAGTCAGAAAGAGATAAACAAATATCGTATAGTAACACATGTATGTGGAACCTAGAAAAGTGGTACAGATGAACTGGTTTGCAGGGCAGTAGTTGAGACACAGATGTAGAGAACAAACCTATGGATGCCAAGGCAGGGAAAGTGGTGGGGGTGGGGGTGATGGTGTGGTGAATTGGGAGATTGGGATTGACATGTATACACTGATGTGTATAAAATGGATGCCTAATAAGAACTTGCCATATAAAAAAATAATTTTTTAAAAAATTAAAAAAAATCAGAATTAAAAGAAGACATTAGCTATGAAAAGATTATGTGTTGAAATTTCCAGGAGCGATGAATATCTATGGCAAAGGTCCTTAACTTGGATACAAGGGGAGAGCATTTGAGGCACAGAAAAGAAGTCTAGTGTAGCTGGGGTCTAGTGAGTGTGGAAAGAGTGTTCGGACATGGTCCAAGGGGTAGGAAGGGAACAGACCACTTAGGTGTTTGTAAACCAGGGTAAGGGGATTGGGTTTTATTCTGAGTGTGATGGAAGACATTAGAAGGTATTGAATAAGTGATATGATCTTGTTTATGTTTTAGGAAGGTCATTCTGGCTGCTGTGGGAAGTATAATACAAATTTTAGAGACAGCAGCACTAGAAGCAGCTAGAAGATAATTATAGGGATTCAGGTGAGGGATTATTATGGTAACTTGGATTAAGGTGATACTAGAGGAATATTGCAAATTAGAGGAGTTTGGGATGCTTGTGAATGTTAAATCTATTGATTGTGAGACTAAAATTGTGACTGGTGCCATAAGGAAATGACATATCTTAAAGGAATATGTGTTGTTGGCATGTTAGGCCCTGGGAATTTTAATCATAACTTAGTTAGATTATATTTGGTACATAATTTGGCTTTAGCATGCCTCTATAACCTCAAATACATTAAAAATATGTCACCTAAATATGTGAGAAAAGAATAAAGTGAATACACAGTGTTGTTTTAATTTAAGAGTTTAGGTAAATTACAAAATTACTTGAGATGCTTTTGGCTGTATATAGCAGAAAATATCAAGCCAAATATATTTAAACAGAAAGGACATTTATTTTCTTCCATTTTTGGTAATCAAAAGGGTTAAGTGGGGTCCAGGTATAATAAACCGTAGTTCAATGGAGTCATTGAAAATTCAGGTTTTTTTTCTGTAACTCTGCTCTGCCATTCTTGATCTGAAGAATGGTTCTCAGGGGAACCAAGATGGCTCTCTGTGACATTTGGGAGATTATTTTCCTTGCTGGTGTCTATTAGGGGAAAGATGGAGAGTATAAGCCTTCTCTCCAGTTTGATTAGGCCATCTTAGGTCATAGGCTCATCCTGGGACCAATATCATTTTCCTGGGCAATGATAGGCTCACCATTAGGCTAGGCTAATTAGGATTTCTCCAGGGAAGAGGGGAGGGTGAATGGCTGAATAAAATCATGGTTCTTATAGGAAAGAAGGAAGACTTGTTGGGTAGGTAATCAACAGTATCTATGACAATTACCTAGCATTCATTTTAATGCTTTTATAAAATCAGTAAACACTATTTGCATTTTAAGATCTTAGAGGATCAAAAATGTGGTGTGAATAATTCTTGAAATAATAAAAAAGCTTTACCTTATTAGGAAAAAATGTAGTGAAACAACCTCAGAGACACAGTTATTCAAATCAAATTCAAAGATCTTAAATCACAGAAATGTGGTAACTTAAATTTCTATCCCAAGCTAAAGGAAAATTTATGAGACAGGTATAATGTACTGTGTTGTGGACTGTTGGAATCTGAACAAGTTGTCTTCCTTGATTTTCACATTTTGATATGTTTTTCTTCCCATTCCCACCTACCTCTTTTCTTTAAATTCTTGTTAGATTTTTCTCTTTTGCAAAATAATGGCACATTAATAACGTGGCAGACCTTATTTTCTATGTCTCTGTAATGACATTAGCAGAGGTCCTCTGAAGTGATTGATGTTAAGATAGAGTCCAAGGAAAATGATGTGTTTGAAAGACCATGGTCTGACCTTCATGATAACATGCCAGGCAAGGTACTACGTCAATGTGGTAATTATACTGTGCAGACAAAAATGAAATCTATTGTTTTGATAGGTATTAATTTTGATTGAGCTCAGATTGCAACTTGCAATTAAAAATTCATAGATGATCATCCATTCAGGTAACAATGGTTAGAAGCTAAATAACACTACTTTGTATCAATTGTATACATAAGACATGCATGCCGCTTTCTATTTTGTTCAAAGTACCCTATTTTTAGTAAACTAGTAAACTCCTCTTATTTATCTCCTTCATTTATTTCCCTAAAAGCCTTAATTTGACTAAACATAAGCAGAATATTTTTATAGTGTTTCTTTAAAATCACTCTTCTGGTGGATTCCTATTAAAGGTAAGTTCAAAAGTACAGTTACTTATTAAATTGCTACATTATTTATTCATCATTTACATGCAATTGGGGAAGGGAGGGAGGAAGGAATACTTCTAACTGTGAACTTGGTCCTTATTTTAATTTAAAAGTGCTCATATTTGAAAGTGGGCAAAGCTTTCATTGGAGCAGAAAACTATGCACTTTGGCACAATTTATATTTATTTTCAGAATAGTAATGTATCCTTAACTATCCTTCTGGATAGAATTTGGTCAATCTACAGAAATAATAATTATAAAACTCCAGCTATGGTCTACCCTCTTCTTGACAGTATTTTTGACACTTTTGATTCCCTTCTTTTTTCATCCAATTACTTCTGACACAATACTTTCTTCTGATTTCCCTCCTACCACTCTACATCCCTTTTTAGTACACTTCACTGGCTCTTTTTTGCTCGGTTACACCTTAAATGAAATTGTCTCCTAAGGTTCTCTTCTACTCGTCTTTACTGCCCTCTTCTCCTCAACGTTCTCTTTCTTCAACCCCCTTCCTCTTCTAAGTAACCTCATCCATTCCCACGGATTTAACTCTCATTTATATGCCTATGACATCCACAACTGCATCTTTACCCCTTCCTTCTCAAAACCAGACCTCATCTCCCAATAGCTGGCCAGACAGCTCTCCTTGGCTATTCCACAGATGTCTGACCCTCTAGATATGACCTGCACTGAACTCATCTCAAATAATTGCTCCTATGTATGTTAACTACTGGTTCCCCCTCCACCACTACCCAGAAACCATAAAGTTTTCTGATCCCTCCCCTCCCTCAACCCTTACATCTAATTGGTACCTACACATATTATAATCCCATCCCTGAAATGTCCCTTAATTCTCTCTCCTCCTTTCCTAGACCAGTGCCACTCTACTACTTCTGCTTCCCAGTATTAACTGGACCATGTTAATCAATATCTTTTATCTGTACTCCTTGCCTCTAGTCTCTTCATGCTTCCATCCAGTGTCTGTTTTCATCCATTCCAACAAATCCCTTTATTTCCTATTATTTGAAGAATAAAGTCTAGACTCTCAAATGCCCTTCACTGCTTCTCAGCCTTGTTTTCAGTCTCATTCCCATCCATATCCTATTTCAGCCACATCAGAATTACTTGTTTCCAAACATGTCATGTATTTTCATACTAAAAATTTTATTATTGTTATTTTGCTTTTTCTCAAGCTCTTTCCCCTGCCTCCATTTCTCTCTTCATTTTCCTCAAAATCATACTGCCTCTACTTCTTTGTACTTGCTGTTCCTTTGGCTCGAAACAATATTTCCTCAGCACTTAGCATGGCAAGTTCCTTCTTATTGTTTAAATCCCAGATGAAATATCACCTCTTCATAGGTCGTTCCTGGCCATCCACACCAAAGGAAACTCTCATCCAGCAGTTGTCCCATAACCCAGCATGATATTGCTATACTTCAGATTACTCATAACTCTCAGAAATTCTCCTGTTTGTATATTTACTTCTGCCTCCCCAACTAGAGTATAATGTACTTGAAGAAAGGACTTTGTCTTATTTGCTGCTGCTCCTCAACTCCTAAAACAGTGTTTGGCACATAGTAGGTGGTCAATAGATATTGTTGAATGAATAACTGAATTTAGATATTTTTCAGTGAGGTGATATGATTTGTTTCTTTGATATACCATGTACTTATTGCTAAATCAGGTCAGACAAGAACCCCCTTTCTGCCCTTATTTCTTCCTTCTAGATGGGTTTAGTTTTCGTGGACATTTTTTTCTACTTATGAACCTTTTCTTTTAATTAAATTATATGCCTTTGAAGTGAGAGGGGAAAAGCAAGGAAATATTGTTGATATTAACTTGGAGACACAACCAGACTGAACCCATGTGATTAATACCCAGTTCTCCTGGGTCACCACAGTGTGGAGAAAGAAATGTACTTGGTTGGGAAACCCCAGGATGCAGAGACAAGAGACATGTATTCCTGTCCTTGCTCTGACACCAACATTCATCGTTATGGTGAGTAGGTTCTTCAAGCTCTATGGAATCAGAATCATAATTTGGGAGATGAAGGTTGAATTAAATGGTCTCAAAAGTCTCTTTTACCTTTAGAGTTCTGTGCCTCTTTGACTCTTCAATTCAACTCAATCATTCACTCAACAAATACTGAATACCTTCCTGTGCAAGGTACCATGTTGGATGATAGAAATACAGTCGATGGTCTCCTGCCCTCAGGGAGCTTACAGACTAATGGCAGGGGCAGACATTTGTAAATGACCACATGGCACTATTCCTGGATTGAAACAGGTATCTCTATGGAACCAAAAACACCCCACATTTCACATCCTTTTTGCCAGAGAACCTGCTCTGACATAACAATTAGGTCTAATTTTCAGGATCTTCTTATTGGAGGGTAAGTCAAATTTTTTATTTCAAAGAAGTATTTGCATATAGAAAGTTTGCTTGAGCATTTTTATAGTACTCAAACATGGAGTGGATTTTTTAAGCTGTTATTATAATTTTTCAAGTTCACAACCCCTTGTTCCTGCCTTTAGGGGGTAGGTGGGGAGGAGGTACATAGAAGAAAAGTATAAAATACCATTAAGGTATCCATGCTGATAAATTCAGCCTTGAATAGTGCTTTGCATTCTAATCTCATTATTAAGCTCTCAGTCTCATGGAAGCACATATTCATTCATATTCAAGAATCACTGTCTTCTGTAACTATCTTCTGTCCAACTTCAAGGAACTTAGTAGAGAAGAAGGAAAGGCAATCTTTCTCTTTCAGTAACTCCCTCTTATTCTTGCCCCTCATGTCTGTGTGCATTCTGGGCACTTCCCAGTGCATCCCATCCCATGCCTGAGGAGGAAGAATTGTTTGAGAACATTTGTGTTGTTCTTTGTCATCAGCATGGGGTATGTGTACATATAGTTGTGCTGTCTATTCACTCCATGTGGAAGTGGTGCAGTGTGGGCTTCTGCACCCCCCCCAATCCTCACCCCTGGCATATTTTTATAGGTAATGAATACTCCCTTCCTTTGTTCCCTCTTCTGTAACACCAAGGCACGCTGAACCACAGGGATCTGGGCTTGGCTGGCCTCTCAGAATTTCCCAATGCTACCTTCTGTATAACCTACTGGGCCTATCTTATCCCATTCCCAGAATCCTGGATACCTTCTTCATTCCCTTCCAAGTTCCCTTCGTAGAAAATAGAAGCAAGCTCTGTACCATATTTCCAAGCCACCCTCTATGGAAGATTGTATTTTCCAAAGACGGCTGTTAGGTTATCTCCCACACCTCATGTTCTTCTTTAATGAGACCTTATCACCACCCACATCATAACAAGAAGACTATTTCCATAAGTGACTTGCTCAAACAATAGAATGAATTAGAAGGGATGTTCTGGAACTTCTGAGGCTAGTACATGAGAAGTCTTGCAGCTTCTGCCTGGAATGCTTGCTCTGGGATGACCAGTCCTTCTCAGACCTCCCACACCATCTCAATGCTGTGAGAAGCCACAAGTCACAGAGAGAGGCCACACTGAGCTCCAAGCTGACAACCAGCATCAATTTCTAGCAATATGAGTGATTTTGCACACCTGTCCTGTGAACCTTCAGAAATCTCCAGATCCAGTTGCTACCTGATGGATACTGCATGAGAAATACCAAGCAAGACTCTCCAGCTGAAATTACTCAGCCGATAGAACCACGGAGATAACATATTGTTAAGCCACTAAGTTTTGAGCTAGTTTGTTATGCAGTTGTAGATAACTAAAACACCTTATGAGAGAGTCTATTGGGTCAAACCTTTGAAGGAAGAAGGACAAGTTCAATGTTCCTTTTCCTCCCCCACCCCCACAATCCAGGGAGGGATTAAGAAAGAGGCAATAGCTTCCTCATGTCTTCCTCTCCCTCTCTAGTCTTCTACGAAGAAAGTGAGGTGGAGATGTCATGGTGCCTTCAGGATATTCTTGAATGAATCACCCAGCTCAATGATTATGGTGTATCTATTTGGACATCAGCCTTTTGCTGGGGTAAAGGGTAAGTGTGAGATGGGGAGCACTTAATTTTCCTTCATAGTCATCATTATGCTACTCATATAATAATAATATAGACAGGTTGCAAATCTCCATAAATATATACTGAACTTTTTTCTTGAGATAAGATAAATGTACTTTATCAAGGAACCTAATTATCCTTTAGTTTAGTAAATCTTAGTTTTAATGTGAATTAGAATCACCTAGGAAATTGGCTTAAAAATTCTGAATCCTGACTCTATCCCTTGGAAAGTCTGAATTTGTAGGTCTCTAGTGGGGCCCAGAGATCTGCATTGTAAAATAAAAGTAGCCCAGGTGATTTTTTGTAGACATTCAGGGGACCACATCATGAAAAATTCTTTTTGATCCTTTCTCCTTTGAAATTTGTGTCAACTTTTCTGAATCCCTAAACCTTTTAAAATGTCTCTGAAACTTTTAAAGTTATTTTTACCTCATGTAAGACAGCCTTTAACAGAACAGGATCTTGGACAAAAATTGACAGTGAGATAAATGGAAAGAATTGAAATATATTTAGAGAAGAAGGAATTCATTAGAAATTGGAGGCTGACTGAAGATAGACTGAATTCATAGAATATTAAGAAAGAGAAGTTTTATGTGAGACCCTCCCTAAACTAATTTCCTGGTGTAGCCTTGTGGGTGAATGTAGTCAGTAAAAGGGCAATGCAGTGTGGAATATTGGAAAGGGAGTCTGGCAGGAAAGTGTGCCCTGTCTCCAGCACTTCCAAGGGGAGAACAAGTAGATTACCTGTCTAGCCTCATAGACTTACTTCTCAGTCTTCCACAGAAGGCAGGGACTCAGTAGCCTCCTTGATGAGGACACTCCCACCCCAAGCATATGCATATTCAATTCCATTCCCATAACTCACTAGGGAGCATTCAGATCTGCGGTTTGGCCTCCTGAAGCCAAGTCTCCAGGGCCATAGCAGTGACCTCAGCCTGGAGAGGCTTTTGAGTGCAAATGCCAATCTCCCATCGCATTAGTAAAATTATGGAACAAGGCAATGTTTGTACCTTTCTGAGGAACTAAAAATTAGATTTCCTGTATTTTACATTGCCTGGTCACCATATCCACCAGAATAAATTAGAGAATCACCATGAAATAATTATTAAAATAAGGAGTTGATCCATCTACATATTTCTAGAATTTAACTCTCACACAAAAAATTAAGATTTTTGTAAATTGTTGAGGCCATTGGAAAATAGTCATAATTTAAAACTTTCTTCTGTGATTTCCTCAGTCAGTAGCACATCCAACCCAGGAAAATGGAGAAACATAAGGAGGGAAAAAGAGCTATGATTCCTGTGGCTTAGACTTGAGACTGGCTAGATGTTTACTAAATTAATTTCCAGTGATTCCTGGGCATGCATTTCCCAGCTTTCTTTGCAGTGAACAAAAATGTGTGGGGACCATGAGCTTGAATTTGTCATAGTGGAATTTGGAGATAAGTGCTACATGCAACTTCAAGCCTTGGTCCATGGAACATTCTCACATGCTCTTGTCACATCATTGGCTTTCACCCTATCACTGGCTTCATGCAGAGAAGGATGAAGCCTGGGAAGATGGTGCTACTACAATGTGTCAGAAGACTGCATCCCTGAATGACTGTATGGAGCAGAAACCCTTGCTGATTCCATCTGATTGTGATGTGAGCAAGTAATAAACTCTTAATGTGTTTATTCACTCTGATTATGGGCTTCATTTTAACATTTGGCAAATTCTAGTCCAGGTTATAAATATGACCTGTTTACTAATATGTTGGGGGACCTGACTTTTTCAGCTTCATATTTCCTTTGAGAACCAGCATGAGGGTTTGAGTCCCATGTGTACCCACCTCTGGAATTCAGAACTCACTGGCCACATTTGGGTAAAATATGGCAGATACATTAGAGATCTATTTGCACTAGACATTGTTCAATGTTCTGGGAGAGAATTTATCCTCAGGCACAGAGATCCAGGAAGATGGCTTGGTGTGATAACAAAGAGGTGGTTGTGTGAGGGAAATGGTTGCTGTGAATATGGCTTAATATTTGGTTTTGAATTCTTCCCTGGCCCAGTGCCAGCTGCCTGGATCCTAGGGAGAGAAAGAGAAATTTGGTGATAAAAACTGAAGAAGTTGTGTAACCTGTATTTTCTTCACTTGTGTGTGAAAACCACTACATTTGCTTTGCTGAGTGAAGTAAATCAATCTCAGTTTCTATCCATCCGGGTTTGCAGGATTTTCAAACTCGGTCATGGTTTGGTGATTGTTCACCCTGTGCTAGGCTCTTTACAGCAACCAAGATGCTTTCCCATCTTAGAAAGGATGGAAACCCTTCAGTCCATCACTGACTTTTATGAGATGCTCATGTTTAAGGCTCCCTGTTCCATTAAAAAGTGGGTGGCTCTGTGATCTGGTTAGGAAGACTTCTAAATGATCAGTCCTCAAGCCTTTATCCAACCTTTTCCCAGAGGTCCTGCTTCCCTTGAGTATGGGTGGAAGGTGGGGGGGGGGGCACAATTACATTCCTCAAGGAAAGTAATCACTGAATTCCTTCTAACTCAGGGAAGCCACTAGAGATTGGGTAATTCTTTCTCTTTAGTTCAAACATCCCTTTTATCCCTCTTCCTGACTTATTCTATCTTTGTGGACCTGAAATATAAAAGCTGTGTACTCTCCCCCAAGTTGTGGGAGAAGGAGAAGTTATACTTTTAAAAACACAATTTGTGGCGTCTTCCTCTGGGTTGGTGAAGGTGGAGGTTTTTATTCATTTGTAAGTTTACATCAGCAAAAACAAAATAAACAAGAAAGCTAAAAGCAAGAACAAACAAAAAGAAAGCAAAAAAAAAGCAATAAATAAAAATAAATAAATAAGAACAAGTTTTTCTTTTTTCACATCTTTATTGGAGTATAAATGTTTTACAATGTTGTGTTAGTTTCTGCTGTACAAAAGTGAATCAGGTATATGTATACATATATCCCCATATCCTCTCCTTCTTGAGCCTCCCTCCCACCCTCCCATTCCCATTCCTTTAGGTCATCACAAAGAACAGAGGTGATTTCCCTGTGCTATGCAGCAGCTTCCCACTAGCCATCCCCTTTACATTTGGTAGTGCATATAAGTCAATGCTACTCTCTCACTTTATCCCAGCTTCCCCTTCCCTCACATGCCCTCAATTCCATCTCTACATCTGCGTCTTTATTCCTGCCCTGCTACTTGGTTCATCAGCAACACTTTTTAAAATTCCATATATATGCATTAGCATATGGTATTTATTTTTCTCTTTCTGACTTACTTCACTCTGTATGACAGATTCTAGGTCCATCCACCTCATTAAAAATAGTGAGTTAAATTAAAAATAACTCAATTTCATTCCTTTTTATGGCTTAGAAATATTCCATAGTATATATGTGCCACATCTTCTTTATCCATTTACCTGTTAATGGACATTTAGGTTGGGTCCATGTCCTGGCTATTGTAAATAGTGCTGCAATGAACACTGTAGTACATGTATATTTTTGAATTATGGTTTCCTCAGGGTATATGCCCAGTAGTGGGATTCCTGGGTCATATGGTAGTTCTATTTTTAGATTTTTAAGGAACTTCCATACTGTTCTCCATAGTGGCTGTATCAATTTACATTTCCAACAACAGTGCAAGAGGGTTCCCTTTTCTCCACACCCTCTCCAGTATTTACTGTTTGTAGATTTTTTTGAGGATGGCCATTCTGACCTGTGTGAGGTGATACCTCATTGTAGTTTTGATTTGTATTTCTCTAATAATTAATGATGTTGAACATCTTTTCATGTATTTGTTGCCTATCTGTATGTTTTCTTTGGAGAAATGTCTATTTAGGTCTTCTGCCCATTTATGGACTGGGTTGTTTGTTTTTTTGATATTGAGCTGCTTGTATATTTTGGAGGTTAATCCTTTGTCAGTTGCTTCATTTGCAAATAATTTCTCCCATTCTGAGTGTTGTCTTTTCATCTTGTTTATGGTTTCATTTGATGTGCAAAAGCTTTTAAGTTTCATTAGGTTCAATTTGTTTATTTTTGTTTTTATTTCCATTTCTCTAGGAGGTGGGTCAAAAAGGATCTTGCTGTGATTTATGTCATAGAGTGTTCTGTCTATGTTTTCCTCTAAGAGTTTGGTAGTGTCTGAACTTACATTTACATCTTTAATCCATTTTGAGTTTATTTTTGTGTATGGTGTTAGGGAGTGTTCTAATTTCATTCTTTTACATGTAGCTGTCCAGTTTTCCCAGCACCACTTATTGAAGAGGCTGTCTTTTCTCCACTGTATATTGTTGCCTCCTTTGTCAAAGATAAGTTGACCATATGTGCATGGGTTTATCCTTGAGCTTTCTATCCTGTTCCATTGATCTATAATTCTGTTTTTGTGCCAGTACCATACTGTCTTGATTACTGTAGCTTTGTAGTATAGTCTGAAGTCAGGGAACCTGATTCCTCTAGCTCAATTTTTCTTTCTTAAGATTGCTTTGGCTATTCGGGGTCTTTTTTGTTTCCACACTAATTGTAAAATTTCTTGTTCTAGTTCTGTGAAACATGCCATTTGATAGGTATTGCATTGACTCTGTAGATTGCTTTGGTTAGTATAGTTATTTTCACAATATTGATTCTTCCAGTCCAGGATTGTGGTATATCTTTCCATCTGTTTATGTTATCTTTGATTTCTTTTATCAGTATTTTATAATTTTCTGAGTACAGGTCTTTTTCTTCTTTAGGTAGGTTTATTCCTAGGTATTTTATTCTTTTTGTTGCGATGGTAAATGGGATTGTTTCCTTAATTTCTCTTTCTTATCTTTCATTGTTAGTGTATAGGGAAGCAAGGGATTTCTGTGCATTAATTTTGTATCCTGCAACCTTACCATATTCACTGATTACCTCTAGTAGTTTTCTGGTGGCATCTTTAGGATTTTCTATGTATAGTATCATGTCATTGGCAAACAGTGACAGTTTTGATTCTTCTTTTCAATTTGTATTATTTTATTTCTTTTTCTTCTCTGATTGCTGTGGCTAGGACTTCCAATACTATATTGAATAATAGTGGTGAGAGTGGACATCCTTGTCTTGATCTTGACCTTAGAGGAAATGCTTTCAGTTTTGAATCATTGAGAATGATGTTTGCTGAGGGTTTTTCATACATGGCTGTCATTATGTTGAGGTAGGTTCCCTCTATGCCGACCTTCTGGAGAGTTTTTTTTATCATAAATCGGTGTTGAATTTTGTCAAAAGCCTTTCCTGCATCTATTGAGATGATCATATGGTTTTTATTTTTTAATTTGTTGATATGGTGTATCACATTGATTGTTTTGTGTATATTGAAGAATCCTTGCATCCCTGGGATAAATCCCACTTGATCACGGTGTATGATCTTTTTAATGTGTTGTTGGATTCTGTTTGCTAGTATTTTGTTGAGGATTTTTGCGTCTCTCTTCATCAGTGATATTGGTCTCTAATTTTCTTTTTTTGTGATATCTTTGTCTGGTTTTGTTATCAGGGTTATGGTGGCCTCATAGAATGAGTTTGGGAGCATGCCTCCCTCTGCAATTTTTTGGAAGAGTTTGAGAAGGATAAGTATTAACTCTTCTCTAAATGTTTGATAGAATTCTCCTGTGAAGACTTCTGGTCCTGGACTTTTGTTTGCTGAAAGATTTTTAATTACAGTTTCAATTTCATTACCTGTGATTGGTCTGTTTATATTTTCTAATTCTTCGTGGTTCAATCCTGGTTCAACACTTTTCTAAGAATTTGTCCATTTCTTCCAGTTTGTCCATTTTATTCACATATAGTTGCTTGTAGTAGTCTTTTATGATCTTTTGGATTTCTGCAGTGTCAGCTGTAGTCTCTCCTTTTTCATTTCTAATTATATTGATTTGAGATCTCTCCCTTTTTTCTTGATGAATCTGGTTAAAGGTTTATCAATTTTGTTTATCTTCTCAAAGAACCAGCTTTTAGTTTTATTGATTTTTGCTATTGTTTTCTTTGTTTCTATTTCATTTATTTCTACTCTGATCTTTATGATTTCTTTCCTTCTCCTAACTTTGGATTTCCTTTGTTCTTCTTTGTCTAGTTGATTTAGGTGTAAACTTAGATAGTTTATTTGAGATTTTCTTGTTTCTTGAGGTGAACTTGAATTGCTATGACTTTCCCTCTTAGAACTGCTTTTGTTGTGTCCATAGGTTTTGGATCATCATGTTTTCATTGTCATTTGTTTCTAGGTATTTTTTAAATTTTCCCTTTGATTTCTTCAGTGATGTCTTGGTTATTTAGCAGTGCACTGTTTAGCCTCCATGTATTTCTGTTTTTTACTGTGTTTTTCGTGTATTGATTTCTAATCTCATAGCATTGTGGTTGGAAAAGATACTTGGTAAGATTTCAATTTTCTTAAATTTTCCAAGGTTTGATTTGTGACCCAAGATGTGATCTCTTCTGGAGAACGTTCTGTGTGCACTAGAGAAGTAAGTGTATTCTTCTGCTTTTGGGTGGAGTGTCCTAAAAATATCAATTAAGTCTATCCGGTGTATTGTGTCATTTAAAGCTTGTGTTTCCTTATTTATTTCCTGTCTGGATGATCTGTCTGTTGGTGTAGGTGGGGTGTTAAAGTCCCCCACTATTATTGTGTTACTGTCGATTTCTCCTTTTATGGCTATTAGTGTTTGCCTATGTGTTGAGGTGGTCCTATGTGGGGTGCATAAATGTTTATAATTGTTATGTCTTCTTGGATTGATCCCTTGATCACTATGTAGTGTTCTTCCTTATCTCTTGTAACAGTCTTTCTTATAAAGTCTATTTTACCTGAGATGAGAATTGCTACTCCAGCTTACTTGTGATTTCCATTTCCATGGAATATCTTTTTTGATCCCTCACTTTTGGTCTGCATGTGCCCCTAGGTCTGACGTGGGTTTCTTGTAGACAGCATATATAAGGGTCTTGTTTTTATATCCCTTCAACCAGTCTATGTCTTTTGGTTGGAGCATTTAATCCATTTACATTCTTGGTGATTATCAATATGTATTTGCCTATTACCATTTTCTTAATTGATTTGGGTTTGTTTTTGTGGGTTTTTTTATTCTCTTGTGTTTCCTGCTTAGAGAAGTTCCTTTAGCATTTGTTGTAAAGCTGGTTTGGTAATGCTGAATTCTCGTAGCTTTTGCTGGTCTGTAAAGGTTTTAATTTCTCTGTTGAATCTGAATGAGATCCTTGCTGGCTAGAGTAATCTTCGTTGTAGGTTTTTCCCTTTCATCACTTTAAATATGTCCTGCCACTCCCTTCTGGCTTTCAGAGTTTCTCCTGAAAGATCAGTTGTTAACGTTATGAGGATTCCCTTTTATGTTATTTGTTGCTTTTCCCTTGTTGCTTTTAATATTTTTTCTTTGTACTTTAATTTTTGATATTTTGATTAATATGTGTCTTGGCATGTTTTTCTTTGGATTTATCCTGAATGGTATTCTCTTTGTTTCCTGGACTTGATTGACTATTTCCTTTCCCATGTCAGGGAAGTTTTTGACTATAATCTCTTCAAATATTTTCTCAGACCCTTTTTTTCTCTTCTTCTGAGACCCCTATAATTCGAATGTTGGTGCATTTAATGTTGTCCCAGACATCTCTGAGACTGTCCTCAATTCTTTTCATTATTTTTTCTTTATTCTGCTCCCTGGCAGTTATTTCCAGTATTTTATCTTCCAGCTCATTTATCCATTATTCTGCCTCAGTTATTCTGTTATTGATTTCTTCTAGAATATCTTTAATATCAGTTATTGTGTTGTTCATTACTGTTTGTTTGCTCTTTAATTCTTCTAGATCCTTGTTAAATGTTTCTTGTATTTCCTCCATTCCGTTCCTGAGATTTTGGATCATCTTTACTCTCATTACTCTGAATTCTTTTTCAGGAAGTTTGCCTACTTCATCTTCATTTATTTTCTCTTTTGGGTTTTTACCTTCCTCCTTCATCTGTAACATATTTTTTTATCATTTCTTTCTTTCTTTTTTTTTTTTTTTTTTTTTTGATGTGTGGGGCTGTATTCCTGTCTTACTGGTTCTTTGGTTTGAGGCATCCAGCACTGGAGTTTGCAGGCATTTGTATAGAGATGGGTCTTGGTGCCAAGATGAGGACCTCTGGGTGCCCTCACTCTGATTAATATTCCCTGGGTTCTGAGGTTCTCTGTTAATCCACTGGTTTGAACTGGGAGCTCCCACCACAGAAGCTTGGGCCTGACCTCTGGCTTGGGAACCATGATCCCACAAGGTGCATTGTGTGGTAAAAAGGAAAAAAGAAAAAAAAAAGGAGCAGTATAATAACAAAGAATAAAAAACAATATAAAATTAGAAAGATGAAAAATATATTAGGAAAAATAAAAATATAATTGAAACAACTGCAAGAAGGTAAAACAAAACTACAACAGAAAAAAAAAATAGGGCAACAAGAGAAAAGGAGCAGAACAATAACAAAATATGAAAAATAAAATAAAATTAGGAAAATAAATGATTTAATAGAAAATATAAAAATATAAATGAATCAACAACAATGAATCAACAACAAAGTAAAACAGAACCACAATCTAAAAGAGGAAAAAAAAAAAAAGCCTTGGCTATCTAAGGCAGAATTTAGGCGGGGGTGGAACTTAGGCAGGAGCAGAGTTTAGGGTGGAGCAGGGCCTAGGCTCAGAACCCACACAACAAGAAAATGCCTTGTGGGTGAGGCCTAGGTGGCGTGACATTCAAGCATAGGTTTGGGCCTCTGCTTAGGACCTGCACAGAAAGAGAGAGGCAGCACATTCAAAGGGCAGCCTCTGGAGTGTGGAGTTCCAGAGTTTGGAGGTAAGGTCCTGGGTGAGGGTGTGTGGGTGGGATTTAGGCCCAGAACTTTGGAGGGAGTCTCCGAGTGTAGAGGTAGTGCTCTGGGTGTGGGTGTAGGGTCGGTGCTTGGGCTCTGCGTGGCAGAAGGGTGGCTCTGAGGGCAAAGGATTAGACCCAGGAGCCCAACAGGCTCCCTGGTGCCTAATTAGACAGGGAAAGTGCTGGCCACATTCCCTTCCATTCCTCTGGGCCCCCCTCCAGGGTCTCCCCCAGTGTCTTCCCTATCCCCCCACTGGACCCCTAACCGTGGGTGGGTCCCGCTGGGTGTAGGAACCCCTCCCCTCCCCCAGCCATCCCTCAGGGTTGCCGGTCCCAGAGATCTGGCCTTTACTTTTGATCCCCCTTCCCTCCCTCCCCCTCCCTCAGGACCCACTTGGCTGGAGGGGGCCTCGGTGGGCAGAGGATCAAGCCCAGGATCTCAACAGGCTCCTGCGGGCTCAAGTGGGCAGGGGAAACCTGGCCATGCTCCCTTTTGATCCTCTTCCCTCCCAATGGTCCCCTAATTTCCCCCTTTGGGTGTGGGATCCCTTCTGCTCCCCTTTCACTCTCTCCATGCCCCACATACTACCCAGGTGCTGGGGGTTCCTCCTGTCCCCTTAGGTGTCTGTGGTCCCCCACCAGTGCTGGTAGGTGCCCTAGTTGTGCGGAGACGTGAATTTCCTGTCCTCCTAGTTTGCCATCTTGACTCCACCCCCAGTTTTTCTTCTTTATAGTGCAAACAAGTCAGTTTTTCTTAATATTACATTCTGTTACAAATATTTTCAATAAAATGTACAATATTTGGAGGTAGAGTATAAATCCTTTAGTATCCACCTGAGCATATCAAAGAAATGGAGATATATCCTCCCCAACTCTATGTCAGAACATCATATATATTTGGCATTGTGATTGGCCTTGGTAGAAGCTATAATCTTCAGTGGAGATATCAGGTAGAAGCTGAAATGTTAATAATAAATGGATGTACCCAGAATAAAAGGCAGGGGTGTTAGAGGCTAGCATGTTACTTAAACCAGAGGCAGCTGGGGCAGGTAAAATAGAAATATCCAATGAATACCAAGTGAGTTCTAGCTGATTGGATTTGTTTTTGAGCCCTCATGAGACACCTGCTAGGGACTCCCAGAAGTGCTTGGTAGTTGTGGTGATGGGAGAAGACATTCCAGGCAGCTAGATTTCTACAAAATCATGGATCCTGAGATACATGAATTAAATTTAGAGTGAATATGTTTCCATTGGATGGTGACAGCCCTTGATTCCACTTTAGCTTGATTCCGATGGTTTCCAGGGTCTACATGCTGATTCAACCCTTTCTCAAATCTATGAATCATTTCATGAACAATTCCTTTCCTAGATACCTGAAAGACTTAGAAATAGTCATGTCATTTTCCACACTGTGTGCTTCAGACTCAAATGACCTGGTAGCTTTTGTTCTCGCTGACCTGGGAAACCTAAGACCACTTTGTGAATGAGCCCAAGCTAGTAGGCTGGTGGATGTGAATCCACATGGAGGAAAACCAAGGAATGTGCAGATAGCTTCCGTCCATCATGTGAGTGATACCATCCTAGATCATCTAGCTTCCAGTCAACTTGCCAGCTAACTCACAGACATGGGAGAGCCAAGTAGAATCAGATGAGCTGACTTGGCCAGAAGAACTGCCCTCAGGATCATGAACCAAATAGTCATTCATTTAAATAACTAGGTTTTGGGGTTGTTTGTTGTGCATCACAAGCTAACTGATACATTATTAAAATCATGAAGAAATTGAAACTCTGTACAGATCTATAAATAGTAAGGAGGTTGAATCAGTAATCAATTACATCCCAACAAAGAAAAGCTCAGGACTGTGTGGCTTCACTGGTAATTTCTAACAAATATTTTAAAAGACTTAACACCAATTCTTATCAGACGCTTCCAAAAAATTGAAGAGAAGGAAACACTTCCTACACTCATTTTATGAAGCCAGAATTGCCTGTAGAAGATCTTACACCATGAACAAGTGGGATTTATCCCTGGGATGCAAGGATGGCTCAACATATGCAAATTAATAAATGCAATGCACCACATTAACAGAATAAAGGCTAATAGCCACCTGATCACCTTAATAGATGCAGAAAAAGAATTTGACAAAAAATAAAATTAAACAAATTTGACATTTCTTTTCCTTTCCTTAGAATCCTAAAATGTTTTCTATCACCTACTGTAAACAGGGCCCTCAAGATCTGGCCCCCTCTTCTGACCTCTCAGGCGTATTTCTACTTTATAGTTTCCTCTACAGCAACGTGGAAATGCTTTCATTCTCCTTGTGCACCATGCTCCTCCTTCACTTCCCTGTGCTCTCCCTCCACCTCTTTTCCACATTGTTACTTTCTATGTAGCCTTCCAATTACAGATCAGATTCCACTTCCTCCAAGAAGCCTGATGGGTCAGGTGTCTCTCTGTGTTCTCTGATTCTATCCTTATCATTGCACTTAAGACTTTAAAAAAGTATGTTTACACCTCATAAGTAAACTGTGAGCTTCTTGAGGGCAAGGTTTATAGCTATTTTTTTCTTGTATTCCCACTACCTATCAGGTTGCCTGCCTGTTAAATGAACACATGTTCTAGATTTCAGGAATATCAAAATAAATAAAACATGGCAGAAAATAGCACTCAAAACTTGTTGCTACTTTTTATTGTTTCTTAGAGATTAATAACAAAAATCCATGTTTTTTTTTTTTTTTTTTTTTTGCAGTACGCAGGCCTCTCACTGCTGTGGCCTCTCCCATTGTGGAGCACGGGCTCTGGACATGCAGGCTCAGCGGCCGTGGCTCACGGGCCTAGCCGCTCCGCGGCATGTGGGATCTTCCCGGACCGGGGCACGAACCTGTGTCCCCTGCATCGGCAGGCGGACTCTCAACCACTGAGCCACCAGGGAAGCCCAAAAATCCATGTTTTTTAATCAATTAATTTCTGTCTCTGAATTCTATTTCTCTCCTACCAAGGAGTTGCTTTCTGATTGATATGGAGGGTACTGATACAAACCAAATTAGATCAAGAGCACAGAGGATGTTTTTTCCACTAACAGTAATTATAAACAATAATGCTTACATTAAAATGCTTCAAACTAAAACACTTGAGGGTAACACTGATATCTTTCTTTTTCATAATTTTGAACTCACATTAGATGAGTTCACCTAGTTTAGCTTCCCAGACAAATTCTACAGTGTTTTAAAGTTCACCTCTACCTACCCATACAAACCCACCGAGCAGGAACGTTCATCAGCTTTTGACATTTATGAGTTACAAATGCAAGTTTTGACTGAAAGTCTTTGCCAACCTCAAGCAGAGGACAGAGGCATTTGTGTGCATGAAAGGAGCTTGGTGGCAGCTAGATGACAAGTATTACACTGATGATGGGGTTCTCGGGTATCTTGAGAGCTCCATAGTGAGCTTCATTTTTTGTTTTTTAAAAACTTTCATTTAATTTTATTTATTTTTCTTTCTGATAAGTGCTAGCCCAAGTGCCCTCTATTATATCTATGAAAACAATTTGTGTATCACAATGATCTGTTAATCCCTCTGATTCACTGTGTCTCAAAAATCACACAAATGATAACCTATGAACACATCAATAGGAATGAAGGTGGGAGAGAAGAGAGAATCCAGAGAAAACAAGAGTAATGAAAAGCTCTCAAAATCACCACCCTGATATCATTAAAAATTAAGTAAGATAAACCCACAATACACATACCCACTTTGCCCACAGAACTGTGGCAAGGCTGAGTCAGTGTGTTAAGAACAAGATATGAATATTCTGCTTGGATATCCAATCTGAAAACAAAGAGAGGAAATGACTTAGCAGGAGATTTGCTCATGAACTTCTCTGTTGATTCTGAGCACAGCAACGCAGGCTGAACTACCTGGAGATGCCACTGACTTCTGTTTGAGAAATCACCGGATAACCATTAATACCATATTTTAAAAGTTTGTTTAGGATTTCAAGTTTGTGTCATGTGTGATCCCAGTAGTGATTTTTGGAAATGCAGTTTTGAAAATGCTAATTATGAGTGGTGTTATACTAGGGATTTCGGTAAAAGTGACAGATTCATACTCTTAGTCCAATTTATAAATGGAACAGTGCTTGTTTGGATAGAGCACAGATAATTGAATAAAACGATGAAGCCAAAATAAGACTGGGCAGCAAGATGCATAGATAATCATTCAAATGAATTTTTTTCTCCATTGCAATATAAATTTAACTCAGGGGAAAAATGTGCTCCTCTTTTTGATTTTTTTCTGAGTCTCTCTGAACTTGGACAGGTCACACTTGGCTAAATCACAGCAGTGGGGATAAAGAGGTGTAGGTTGAGGAGGTGAGGACTGGTCATTTGCAATCAGACAGGTATGTTCCGGGAAGCCGATTTTATGATATAGAAGCAAAAGCAAGAGCATAATTTGGAGGATCAAAGGAAAGCCACATTTCGTGGTGTTACATAGAAAGTCATGATGTCTGTTTCTGTCCATCAGCTCTCCATTTTCAGTTCAGACACCAATCAGGAAGTTGCTAGTTCTGCAAAAGAGAGCAAAATAGAACTCCTACCTTACCTAGAGAACAGGCGATGGGCACATGCAGAAAACTGTCCTCAGAGTAGCTGAAGATTAGTGCCTGGCATTGAGCAAGCACAACAAAAAGTCATTCTCAGAGCAAGTGGTAAAAAGGTAAACAATGAGCCATTATTAGTGGGTGTTTGGGAGGCAGTGTCTCCATTTACTGAGGATAATTAGTGTTATCAGAAAAGTCCAGTTTTTTAAAAAGAAGATATTTAATAAAGCTTCTGAGTCAAGGAACTGAAACCAGTGTACACAAGTGTAGAAAAAAAAAAACAGTGTGGATAAGGGTCTCCACTAGCTTCTTTAGTGGAATTAACCCTTTAGTAAAGTAATGCAACATGGTGGTCTATGCTGTGCTCTCCAATATGGTAGCCACTAGTCACAGGTGGCTATTTAACATTAATTTAAATTAATTTAAATTACATAAAATAAAACTTCTTTTCCTCAGGCACATTCACCACATCAAGACCTCAATTGCCACATGGGCTCAGTGATACCAGTACTGGACAGCACAGACAGACCAGCTCCTTTATTGTGGAGAGTTCTACTGGATGGCTCTTGAAGAGCATTGTCTTGGGAACCTAGTATTGAATTTTGAGTCTGCAACTTGGCAATGGCATGGCTTCTGTTTCCTCATATTTAAAATAAGGTGAAATAATAGTACTTGCTTCCTGGAGTTGTTAGGACGACCAAACAAGAGATTTCTTTAAAAATAAAGTGTGAAGAACCATACCTGGCCCAGAGTAAGTGTAATATCAATAGTTTTAAAATGCATGGGTGTCTACTGCCTATATTCTATAGTTTGTATACATTTATGCTTATGTTACTTTTTAGTAATAATGATGGTCAACATTAAATGCACACTTACTTCTTGTGGACTAAGTGCTTTATCTGCTTTGCTTGACTTAAGTGCCAATAAAATCCCAGTAGGAAGCACCTGTTAGTATTACTTAATAGTTGAGGACACTGAGCTCAAGGTCACTCAGCTAAGAGACAATTTTTGAACTTGACTGACTTGGAACTGCTACAGTATTTTCCAGTATGATGAGCTACCAGACTCCAAAGTCTATGCTATATTGTCTTTTGTTCTGTAAACTAAAACCAACACATGTTTCTTCTGGCTTAAATCTGAGTTAAAGAGATGATTCACAGATAACTTATGTAATAATAAGAACTAAGCATCACATAGTACTTAATACATGTGACACACTGACCTAGGAACTTTACTTGTACTATGTTAATTCATTTAATCCTCACAACAATTTTGTGATAAATGCCGTTACCACCCCATTTTGTCACTGGGCAAATTGAGGTTCAGAGAGTCTCAGTATATTGCCTAAATTCACACAGCTAGCCCATTGGGACTCAAATCTTATTTTTAATGTCTTTTTTTTCACAATCACTATGTTTACTGCCTAGGGTTTCAGTACACAGTACAAGAGTACAAAGATTGTTGGCCTAGGGGTACACTGCCTGTCCAGTGCAGAATAGATTTTGGTGCTCGAAATGGACAAAGCCAAGTAACCTCACTGAATAGCTACTGAACTACTTTAATCAAGGCTATTTCAGTCCTGCGTGCTATGTGTGCATATCCTGACTCGCCCTTTCCTTGGGGAAAATAGGGAGAAAAGTACACACACGGAAACGTACTATTAGCTGCTGCACCAAATTTGGCAAGGACTGTGGATCACAGCCTTTCAGCAGAGGTGCATTCTTCTGCTGACAAATGTTTGTGGTTCCAAGCTCTGATCCACAGGATCTCCCCCTGCACACTTCCCAGTCTCTCTCCACATCAGGTGGATCCCTGTGACAAAAGACAAAGTGATGTCTTTTGGAAATCACATCTAAGCAAAGACCAATTCTCTGCTTGCAGTTCTTAAAATAATTTTCAATGAAATAAAGCCTTCTGAGTCAGAGGATATGACATCCTCATTTGCATGATTCAGAATGGCAATGACGCCACAGATAGTGATTGAGCAGTAGTTCCCGAACTTGGAGACATTGAACAATTAAACGGGTACTGTTGTTGGCACCAAATGAACTGTCTTGGATAACTGAAGCCTGGGCCATTGGACCCAGCACAGGAAGCCGGTGGCTATCAGAACTTCACAGTAGGTGATTCCTGTTACCTCCCCAATGTTTTCCTGGAGTGGGGGGCTGACAGCCGACAGTTTTTTGAGTGAAATAGAAGTTGCTGGACTTCTTACCCAGAGCTTACAGGGTTTAGTATATGCATCGCTTTCTTTGAAAAGGCTCAGAGAATATCTATATTGTATTAGAATAGGAATTAGTAACCTGGTAGCCATGTACAGGAAAAAAATCTTGAGGGCATCTTATGAACACCTGAAAGTTGTATGCAGGTTATTTTTGTGTCCTGGGAAAAACGGCCCACAGATGCCATTATATTTTCAAGGGGATCTCTGGCCTCTAAGAGATTAGAACCGTGTTTTGATAATTGCACAGTTAAGAGATCACAGAGGAACGTTTATTACAAATTATAGTGAAGTAGAATTTTAAAAGCTGGACCACTGCTGAAGTAGCAGGGTCCATTGCAAGTAGCATCTTCATCTCTCAACATAAAAAAACCTCAAAGTTCTCATGTATGGATATTTTTAGAATGCATGAGAATGTGGACATGACTGTCATGCTGGACTTAACAAATAACAGCCCTTGTAGACTTATTATTACATCTCTTTTATTCCCTAAAATGCTTGCCATGATTTTGAAGGGAATTGCTCTGTGTACACTAGAGTAACACTTTTCATCTAAGTAGGAGTTTAAAGTCTTGGATGTGAATTGTCAGTAGTAAATGATGTCCTTTACAGATGAGGCATTGAGCGTTCTGGCTCGTAATGAGAGCCCAGCTATGCTCACCTGCTCTGCATGGTTACCACACGGGCTGCCAGAAGGCTTACTGATGATGAAGAGCTGCGTTCCTAAACTCTATAGAGACCAGCCTCTCCCTCCCTGCATGTGGGTTCAGACTTGCTTCCCTTCAGGCCACATGGAGCAAATGCTCCTTCTGTAGAGATACCAGTCCCCATATCCTGTTCAATGTGTGAACATATCGTGATTAGAGCGTGCTTGCTGGTGTTAGAGTCACGCCATGGATTGCCAAAAATATGTCCAATCAAGTGTCAATCATGATAGGAGGCATACAGAGGGAGGAAATGGGACTCTGATTAAAAATTTCTTTTGTGAGGTATTGACAGTTGAAATAAACCACTTGCAGTAAGAGCAAACCTGCTTCTACTTTCTTTCCTCATCCTACTGTTAAATTCCACTGCTTTCTTTCCTAAGGTGATTCATCAAGGAGATATTTACTGCCAAGAAATCACTGATTTTGGCTTTGTGTTAGCTACTCTCACTGGCTAAACCCAAACTGTACAGCAAGTATTGGAAGACAGTTAGAAGAAGGTATCCTGGTGAAGTTTTATATAAATAGAATTTCCTTGCCTGTAAGCCAAAACTTACAAGAGCAAAGAGTTGAATTTCTATTTCACTGCGAGGACAAAAGAAGAGAATCGTTAATGTGGACATCAACAGAAAATGAAAACGCATTTTGCTACTGCTCCCTAAAAGTTCTTTCTGTTAAACAGAAACTTTAGTCCCCACAATAGTTGGGGAAAAAATCATGATATTGAAAATGATTTGTTCATAAGCTCTTCTGTTTAAGGTAAGTTATTTAATATTATTAACAAGATTTAAAAAATTAGAGTGTAAGAATATCCACTTTCAACTACAATTTTGCTGCCATACTGACTCTCTCTCTCTCTTTTTTTTTTTTGCTATTCATCAAAAACTTCATGTGACATAATAAAAATCTCATTTAAAGCATCTCCCTCAGATTGCCAACAAGCTAGGAGCTTGTTAGAAATTCAGATTCTTGGGCTCCAGCCCAGACATACAGAACCAGAATCTGCATTTTAGCAAGACTCTCAGGGGATTTGGATGCACATTCAAGTTTGAGAAGCTCTGGTTCAGGGTGAGATTTCCCAATCTCAGATAATTGTCCTAATCACCTGTGTGTAGAGCTCATAAGAAATACTGTAGAGATTCAGTTAATGAGTTTTTACTCACCTCACTCTCTGGTTTAAAAAACTTTCTCATTTACTTCAGTAAAACATCCTGGCTAGTGACCACAGCAAGCTGACTACTCTCAGCTTGTAGCCCATTCTCGAATATTCCAAAGCTTTTCCGCACATGCCATTTGATGTATGTGCTTTCCAGAGCTGTGCTGTTAGTTCCTAATCCTACTAATGATACAGTGTCAATAATGTAAACTGATAAAATATGACTGAGGAGAGAGTCACAATGTTTATTATTGTATGTGCATAAGGAAATTGTGATGGAAAATATTGTAACTATCTAAAGGCGTATGTTCAGATTTCTTTCCAAATGTCTTTAAGTCCTTGTTCTATTTTAAAGAAACTAAAACCAGAAAGTGTACACCCTGTCTTGTGGGTGTGAAATGTGCAAGAAAGATGGTTTTACTCTTCATTCAGAAGGCCTATAGGAGAAAAAAATTCTTTACTCCACAGGTGTAGCAAATGGATATGTTTATATATTTTAGTTTCATTTTAAACTGTTGTACCTTAAAGCTGTCCACCTGCCATATCTTTTCTGATTCCTTGATTTCTGCAACTTTTGCATTGAACAAATCAAATGCCAGTTATAATTTTGTCAGGTTAGAGAATTTTTATTACACATATTCCTGGATCTCATCCCAGACCACGGAATTAAGGTGGGACTTGGAATATATATTTTTAAAAAGATCTGGCAATCAGTTAGGCTTGGAAATTATTGAATTAGAGAATTCTGACTAACCAACAATTACAGAAGTAGGAAAAATTCAACAGGTTTAGATATTTTAAAAAATGTCACTAACACATTTACTGAAGAATTTCCAGAACTTTTATAATAAAAATGCCTCAGCTGATTCCACAGATAATATTCTGGATATTGTCTACATTTCCTGGTATGATGTTTTTGAAGTTTTCCCAGGACTGGACCAGCTGGCCCCTCTGAAACAGTCCATCTGTAAACCAGGAAAAGGGAGAGCTTGGATTGTGGTCAAATTTTTCCTATGTCAGTTTCAGAGTATTCAAATTTCCTTCTGCACTCCAACCCCACTGACACTGGTCAGAATGGCACATATATTTTCTTTGGAGAGACTTAATACTTTCTAGTGACTTCCTGTTTCCTTATTCACTGGTAAACTGACATAGGAAACTGATTACAGGTGATTTGGGGGCGACTAAGCTGTATTGATTCTCACTGGACTAGTGGACTAAGTTTGACCCTCCCTGATTTGGTTTACCTGCTCACTAATATGCCTTCCAGACCTCTGAGGAAACCTGGATGCTGCTAGGTCATTGATTTATGAAAAGATAAACAACCGTCAAATGACAGGAGGGCTGTAAAATGAGGTTACTGCCTGCCTCTTAAATTAGAGATAAGCTACCGTTATTACATTTGAGTCTTGTCTTTAAGCCTTTAAGCATGTTTTAAATGAGCCATCTTCTGGACCTGTCACTCAGCCTGCAGTAGCTGCTCTGCAGAGCTCTAGCATTTGGCTATCAGATACACATCCAACATCTGCCAGCACATTAGGACCCTTGCTTTGGAAACTCACATTCTGGATATTTTGAGTGAGAAATGCCATTGATACCAACCAGGGTTCTTGGCCTTCCCCAATCAATAGAAATTGACTAGAGGCCAGACAAGAAATTCAGATAAGGCTTTACAGGGGCTCCTGCACTGGCTGCAGGAGGGAGTGAAAACAAGTAACAGGTTCCCTTGCTCACTGGCTGGCTGAGGAGGGGCAAGCTTGTTCCTTATATGGGGTGAGGGTAGGAGTGTGTCCAGGGGTCAGACCAGAGGGGTGGCTTACATGTTTTGCCGACCCCTTAGGTGGTGTTGAGTGCAGGGGCCATGCTCAGTACACTGCTTTTGCTCCCAACACCATTTTTGTTTGCTCCTGGCTCTTCAGAAGTGACAGGGGTTTTTTTAGTTGCTTTTTTTTTTTAAGTTTTTTGTATCTTTTGGTCCAGAATTTGCCCCAACTACACATGTACACAGTTATTTTTAGTCCTATATAGTTTCTTTGTATTTTGTTGCTTGAGGAGAGGTGTGTCCAGGTACAAGCATTGCAGCACTGCAGCAAAGGGTTCCAGGTCCCAGGCCTGTCTCACCATGATTGATTTTGATTTTCAGGGTCCAGGTTGGAATATCTGCTCGATGTGGAGGTGATAGCTTGATAAAAATGGCCCCAGGTACACTTATGTGTAACACAAAACAACACCATGGTAACTTCACCCTTGGCCTCAGAATCTGGCTATCTAGTTATAATCTACCGCCCATCTCCTCTTCTCTAATTACCAGTGAGGCTTGAGAGAAATAGACAATCCAAATCTGAGCCCACTAAATTTGTCAAATATTCTGGGAAGTGAACCGCTGAGACTCAAGTAAATTCTGTGGCTTCTCATGATAAGCCACTGTTTCCTGCGCTTGCCTGATCTTTACAGTTCCTGTGTGGGGGGTTGGGTGACGGAGGGTTTTGCTTAAATATATAGATCCCAGTCCTTATTTCCAGCGATTTCCATTCACTAGGTCTGTTGTAGGAGGGGGCAAGTGATTCTTATAAACAAGCAAGTTCGGGCATCACCACTTTAATGTTCTGGGATTCATTTCATTCTGGTGTCTTATGAATTGTGTCCTCAGTAGACTAGTGATGGTAGTGAACACGTGTAACACCAAAGTACCAGGGTGAAGTGTGATAAATATTTCTTGTGATTCTGAAAAGTCAATGGCAGCATGTGGTGCTTGCTTATTCTAAGCAGCAGGACTGTTCAAGAAGATTGTTCTAGCCAAGACATGGAAACAACCTAAATGTCCATTGACAGATGAATGGATAAAGAAGATGTGGTACGTATATACAATGGAATCGTACTCAGCCATAAAAAAGAATGAAATAATGCCATTTGCAGCAACATGGATGCACCTAGAGATTAGTGAAGTAAGTCAGGGAAAGAAAGACAAATGCCACAAGATATCACTTATTTGTGGAATCTAAAATACGACACAAATGAACTTATCTATGAAACAGCAACAGACTCACAGACATAAAGAACAGACTTGTGGTTGCCAAGGGGGAAGGGAGTGGGTGAGGGATGGATTGGGAGTTTGGGTTTGGCAGATGCAAACTGTTATATAGAGAATGGATAAACAACAAGGTCCTACTGTAGAGCACAGGGGAACTATATTCAATATCCTGTGATAAACCATAATGGAAAAGAATATGAAAAAGAATGTATATGTATAACTGAATCACCTTGCTGTACAGCAGAGATTAACACAACATTGTAAATCAACTATACTTCAATAAAATAAATTAAAAAAAGAAGACTGTTCTGCAGAAAGTATGATCTCATTTGGACTCATAAGGATACTAGAGGACCCCAAATTGGTCTTATTAATAATAACACAGTAACAATAAGCAATTCTCAACTCACAGTAGTTGTGAAGATCACTTAACATTATGGCAGCCTCGAAACTATGAAATAAAAACTTTTTTTTGTATTTTAAAATGTAAATACCATTAAGTTAGCATGTCAGATGAAAAGGCAGCTTCTTATACTCTGTGTGTATGTGCGTGCGTGTGTGTGTATATATGTCTAGGTACACAGATAACTTCTAGGTACAGGAAGTTTATGGACTATACTTAAATTGATTTTAGCATTTGAAACTGTTCAAAACTGTCCAAATGGAAGGGGCAAATCACTGATGCTTCATTTTATACATCAGGACACTGAAACTTGAGGAGGCTAAAATGATGCAGTTATTGTTGGAGCATGGATAAGAATTGTTACTATAAATATCTGGTTCAGGGCACATTTTTACTTTAAAATCAACTTTATCAAAGTATAATTTACATGCTATAAAATGCATATGTTTTAAGTGCACAGTTCAATGAGGTTTGACAAATCTAACCATTTGTGTAACCGCGGTCTTTATCAAGCTGTGTAATATTTCCACAACCCCAGTAATTTCCTTTGTGCTTATTTGCAGTCAGTAACCAGCACCCTCAGCTCCAAACAACTGCTGCTCAAATGTCTATCATTGTAATTAATTTTGCCTGTTTTAGAATCTCACATAAATGATATCACAAAATATGTGCTCTTTTGTGCTTCTTTTATTCAGTATAATGTTGCTGAGATTGATTCTTGTTGCTGCACTTTTTAGTTTTTCTTTTTTTTATTGCTGAACAGTATTTTATTAAATGAATATACCACAGTTGGCTTATCCATTCCCTCATTAATGTATATATGGGTTATTTGTAGTTTTTAATTATTATGAATAAAGCTATCATCATTCACATGCAAGTGTTCCTGTGGATATATATTTTCTTTTCTTTTAAGTACCTAGGAGCAGAATTTTGGGGTCACATATTAGGTATATGAATGGTTTGAAGTGGTATATCATTGTGATTTAAAAAAACTGAGATATATTGGGCTTCCCTGGTGGCGTAGTGTTTGAGAGTCCCCCTGCCGATGCAGGGGAATGGGGTCGTGCCCCGGTCCGGGAGGATCCCACATGCCGCGGAGCGGCTGGGCCCGTGAGCCATGGCCGCTGAGCCTGCGCGTCCGGAGCCTGTGCTCCGCAACGGGAGAGGCCACAACAGTGAGAGGCCCGCGTACCGCAAAAAAAAAAAAAAAAAAAAAAAAATTGAGATATAGTTGACGATTAAGACATGTATGTTTAAAGTGTACAATTTGATAAACATGTATATTATAAAATAATCACTACATTCAAGCTACTTAACCTATCCATCATCTTAGATAGTTAGCCACTGCCTTTTTTTTTTCCTGATAACTAGTGATCTTGAGCACATTTTCATGTGCTTGTTGGTCATTTGTATTGCTTCTTTTGCCTGTTCAAATACTTTACCCATTTCTTTTTTGAATTGTTTGTCTGATTATCACTAAGTTGTAAGAGTTCTTTATATTAATATTTATGCCCTTTAAAAAAAATACATATGTATTGGAAACATGTGCTTCCAGTCCATGGCTTCTCTTACTATTTTCTTAATAGTGAGTTAACCAAATATTTTAAAGTATCTATTTTATGTGCTCTCTTGGCTTCTTAGCAGTGCTTGTTTTTAGTAATTTTTAGTAGTTGCTCTAGGCCTAAAACTTATCTAAGTCTATTTAGAATCAATGTTGTACTACTTCACATGTCACAGTTCCTAGTTAACACTTACCACTTCTCCTAGCAATAACCTTGAAGTAGTATAATTGTGCTATCCTTTGTGCTATTTTGTGGTACCTTTTACTTTTAAAGTAAAAAGTTCCCCTTTGAATGCTATTATTTTTACTTTAAATAGCCAGTGGTCTTTTAAGGAAGTTACAAGAATAACAATGAAAAAGTCTTTCATATTTACTCCCTTTTTTTTTTTTTTTACCATACCCAGTGGCCTTCAATTCTTGCAGATTTAAATATCTGTCTTATATCACATTTTCCCCCTGCAGATTGAAGAACAGCCTTTGACATTTCTTTTAGTGCAGATTTAGTGTTAACAAATTCTTTCAGCTTTTGTTTATCTTAAAATGTCCTTTTTTGATCTTTGCTTTTAGAAGATATTTTCAAAGGATATACTTATCCTTGTAGTTATACTTCTTGTGCTCTTCATTCTTCTGTGTAAATCCATATGTCCATCTGGTATCATTTTCGATCTACCTCAAGAGCATTTCTTTTAGTGTGGGTCTGCTGGTGATGAATTACTTCACTTTTGTATCTCTGAACACATCTTTATTTAGTCATCATCTTTGAAAGATATTTTTGATAGGTACGAAAGTGTAGGTTGACATTTCTTTTGTTCAGTACTGTGAAGATGTTTCTCCTTACTTTTCTCCCCTCTGGAGAGAAATCTGACACTAATTTTATTTTGGTTCCTGCGAATGCAGTATTTTTTTTTCTCTGGTTGCTTTTCAAAAATTTTTTGAATATCACTGGTTTTGAGCAATGTGATTATGATATGTCTTGGTGTAGTTATTATTTATTTTTGCTTGTGCTTGAGGTTTGTTTAGTTTTATTTTTTTCTTTTTGGATCTGCTGGCTTATAGATTTTATCAAATTTGGAAAAAACTTGGCCATTCACTCTTTAAATATTTTTTTCTATCCTCCTCTCACGCTCTTTTACTTCTGGGTCTCCAATTTCACAAGTACGAGGCCCCTTGAAGATGTCCCTCAGCTCACTGATGCTCTGTTCATTTTAAATTTTTGTTGGATTCTTTGCTCTGTGTTTCATGTTGGTCATTTCTATTGGTATGGCTTTAACTTTACTAATTTTTGCATCGGTAATATCTAATTTGCTGTTAGTTTCATCCCATACTTTGCTGTGTGGAATAGCTGCTTTGCTTTTCTCAGACTCTCATCTCTGTCTCCTCAACTCAGGAAGTCTGATGGTTTCTGCTATGTTCCAGCTCACTGTGATGTGATCTAGAACAATCTTTCAAGGCAGTAAGCTGGGACAGCTGTCTTTCATTTCTCATCTCTCATTGTCTGATAGCCAGGTCTTAAAAAACTGTTGTTTCACATATTTTTCTGTTTTTGGTTGTTTTAGGTCGGAGGATAAATTGGCCCCTACAATTCTATCTTTGCTGGAAGTAGAAATCTCTTAAATACTTTTTCGTGTGCTTTTTCAATTTGACCACCCTCAAACTATTTATATTTTTATTTCTAATTATAGATAGTAATAATAATATACCTTATATTTGTATAGTGCTTTAAAGTTTTTGTAATATTTTCAGTCTTCTAAAAAATTTAATAATCATGGTATAATTATATTTATTTGACAAATAAAATAATAGAAAGACACTCTTTGAACTTCAGTTTTCTCATAAGCAAAATGAATGATTGAACTGGAATATATTTAGGGTTCCTACATGTTGTAATATTTAAAAAAAACTTTCAAAAGTAAGTTTTTATTGCTGGGCTTGTTTTAATATGAGTTCCACAAGTATCTGTTAAGAACTATTCTCTTTTGGAATAGCCAAACTTTTTATTCGTTGAAGACTCTGGAATAATCCTTTTCCTGAAATAAACCTTATTCTGGAAACAAGACAGCTTTGCAAAAAAAAAAAAAACCTTACCTTTTTGTTTTTCAGTCTAATGTTTCTTATTATTTTTTAACGGTTGTATGGCCAGAACTCAGTGGTGATGTCACTTCTTCATTTGATTTTAGTAAGTTAGGTGAAAGGCTTAGCAAGTGGCTTTCTAAAAGGCTAAGGCCCATTTTAATAATGAACTAAAATATGATAAATACAAATCAATTTACCTATTAGACAAAAAGTCTAGATCCTGCCTTTCCTCTCCAGTTCAGCTGACCCCTGGCATCTGCAGGTTTATTCTGTTTAGTACAGGAGAAACCCATACTTTCCACACTGTGTGGTCTATAGCTGGTCGCTTCAGTACTTGGTGTAGTCACACTGAATCATGGGCCAGTGTGAGTGCCCCAGGTGCAGAAAGCCCATACACCCTCTTGTTGCTTCTGTTGGTATACCTGACTTTCTGCCTTGGGCTCCTGGTTAGTGTTCCTAGTCCTTATAGGGCCCTGTTCCAGACTCTAGCCCATTGAGTTAGGAAATTGATAGTAACCACAGCTCTTTCCAGAGTTCTTCTTTGGAGTCTCTAGATTCCAAATAATCATAGTCATCTGTGAGGAGCTTGATATAAAATAGACCATTGTCTTGGAATGGTGATGTCACCAGATACATGATGGTGAGTTTGGTCACTGCCTAGAAACCACTGTGGCCACCTTTCCTTAATTAGATTTGTCCCCTTGGATGTCAGCAACAAACACACCCCATAACTTTGTTTTGTATCTGTGCTTTCTTATCCATTATATTAGACTGGAATAAAAGAATGTGATTTCTTACATCTTATAGAGAGAAATGATTTAGAACTGTGTCAAATACCAAAATTTGTGGGTAAGAGGATGGGACATTTCAATGGACAGGAGAGGCTACTTCATCGTGGCATTGAGAATTCCTGTAGTTTACTTTAACATACTTTCTTTAAAATCCTGGATAAAATCCTACTGTAACTTTTCCTATGTACTTTTGGTTTTACAAAGACTAAAACTGAACAATTTGTTGTCATTGTTTGCTTCCTTTTGGAAGAAGGATCATACATTTTAGTTCATACAGATAACAAACACAAATTAAAATAGTTTGCTGATAAGACAATAAATTTTTCTGAGTTTTACAGACTTCTAGTTTTTCCCTTCTCATGTGTCTGAAACTGCTGGCATTTGCTTGGCACTGCAAGTTGGCATTAGAATTTTAAGGGACATTTCCTTAGATTTCCTGAGACATACAGTGTTTATTTCAGATTATGGTTTGTGGGAATCATAGTTCTTTAAAGTTCTATTGATTTTTATGTTATCCTTAGTTCTTAGCAACTCAAACCAGAATTAAAACCATATTACTTTAATAGGATCATTAATTATTTATCTTATTATTTTTTTTTTCAAATAAGAAAAGACATTTTCTTCTTTATATTTTCCTGTACATCTTTATTGGAGTATTACTGCTTTATAATGGTGTGTTATTTTCTGCTTTATAACAAAGTGAATAAGCTATACATATACATATATCACCATATATTCTCCCTCTTGTGTCTCCCTCCACATTCCCTATCCCACCCCTCCAGGTGGTCACAATGCACCGAGATGATCTCCCTGTGTTATGTGGCTGCTTCCCAGTAGCTATCTATTTTACATTAGGTAGTATATATAAGTCTCTGCCACTCTCTCACTTCGTCCCAGCTTACCCTTCCCCCCACTGTGTCCTCAAGTCCATTTTCTACGTCTGCATCTTTATTCCTCTCCTGCCTCTAAGTTCTTCAGAACCTTTTTTTTTTTTTTTTAGATTCCATATCTATGTGTTAGCATATGGTATTTGTTTTTCTCTTTCTGACTTACTTCACGATGTATAACAGTCTCTAGGTCCATCCACCTCACTACAAATAACTCCATTTCATTTCTTTTTATGGCTCAGTAATATTCCATTGTATATAGATGCCACATCTTCTTTATCCATTCATCTGTCGACGGAAACTTAGGTTGCTTCCATGTCCTGGCTATTGTAAATAGAGTTGCACAATGAACATTGTGGCACATGACTCTTTTTTTTTTTTTTTTTGCGGTATGCAGGACTCTCACTGTTGTGGTCTCTCCCGTTGCGGAGCACGGGCTCCAGACATGCAAGGTCAGTGGCCATGGCTCATGGGCCCAGCTGCTCTGTGGCATGTGGGATCTTCCTGGACCGGGACACGACCCCATGTCCCCTGCATCGGGAGGCAGACTCTCAACATCTGCACCACCAGGGAAGCCTCTTTTTGAATGACTCTTTTTGAATTATGGTTTTCTCAGGGTATATGCCCAGTAGTAGGATTGCTGGGTGGTATGGTAGTTATATTTTTTGTTTTTTGAGGGACCTCCATGCTGTTCTCCATAGTGGCTGTATCAATTTACATTCCCACCAACAGTGCAAGAGGGTTCCCTTTTCTCCACACCCTCTCCAGCATTTATTATTTCTAGAATTTTTGATGATAGCCACTCTGACCAGTGTGAGATGATATCTCATTGTAGTTTTGATTTGCATTTCTCTAATGATTTAGTGATGTTGAGCATCCTTTCATGTGTTTGTAGGCAATCTGTATATCCTCTATGGAGAAATGTCTATTTAGGTCTTCTGCCACTTTTTGGACCGAGTGGTTTGTTTTTTGATATTGAGCTACATGAGCTGCTTGTAAATTTTGGAGATTAATCCTTTGTCAGTTGCTTCATTTGCAAATATTTTCTCCCATTCTGAGGGTTGTCTTTTCATCTTGTTTATGGTTTCCTTTGTTGTGCAAAAACTTTTAAGTTTCATTAGGTCCCATTTGTTTATTTTTGTTTTTATTTCCATTTCTCTAAGGGGTGGGTCAAAAAGGATCTTGCTGTGATTTATGTCATAGAGTGTTCTGCCTGTTTTCCTCTAAGAATTTTACAGTGTCTGGTCTTACATTTAGATCTTTAATTCATTTTGAGTTTATTTTTGTGTATGGTGTTAGGGAGTGTTCTAATTTCATTCTTTTACATGTAGCTGTCCAGTTTTTCCAGCACCACATATTGAAGAGGCTGTCTTTTCTCCATTGTATATTCTTTCCTACTTTATCAAAAATAAGGTGACCACATGGGTGTGGGTTCATCTCTGCGCTTTCTATTCTGTTCCATTGATCTATACTTCTGTTTTTGTGCCAGTACAATATGTCCTTGATTACTGTAGCTTTGGTGTAGCGTCTGAAGTCTGGGAGCCTGATTCCTCCAGCTCCATTTTTCTTTCTCAAGATTGATTTGGCTATCCGGGGTTTTTTCTGTTTCCATGCAAATTGTGAAATTTTTTGTTCTAGTTCTGTGAAAAATGCCAGTGGTAGTTTGATAGGGATTGCACTGAATCTGTAGATTGCTTTGGGTAGTATAGTCATTTTCACAATGTTGATTCTTCCAATCCAAGAACATGGTATATCTCTCCATCTGTTTGTATCATCTTTATTTTCTTTCATCAGTGTCTTATAATTTTCTGCATACAGGTCTTTTGTCTCCTTAGGTAAGTTTATTCCTAGGTATATTATTCTTTTTGTTGCAATGGTAAATGGGAGTGTTTCCTTAATTTCTCTTTCAGATTTTTCATCATTAGTGTATAGGAATGCAAGAGATTTCTGTGCATTAATTTTGTATCCTGCAACTTTACCAATTCATTGATTAGCTCTAGTAGTTTTCTGGTAGCCTCTTTAGGTTTCTCTATGTAAAGTACAATGTCATCTGTAAACAGTGCCTGCTTTATTTCTCTTTTGTGATTTGGATGCCTTTTACTTCTTTTTCTTTTCTGATTGTTGTGGGTAAAACTTCCAAAACTAAGTTGAATAAGAGTGGTGAGAGTGGACAACCTTGTCTTGTTCCTGGTCTTAGAGGAAATGGTTTCAGTTTTTCACCATTGAGAACGATGTTGGCTGTGAGTTTGTCATATATGACCTTTATTATGTTGAGGTAAGTTCCCCCTATGCCTACTTTCTGGAGGGTTTTTACCATAAATCGGTGTTGAATTTTGTCAAAAGGTTTTTTTTTTTTTGCATCTATAGAGATGATTATACAGATTTTCTCCTTCAATTTTTTAAAGTGGTGTATCATATTGATTGATTTGCATATATTGAAGAAATCTTGCATTCTTGGGAAAAATCTCACTTGATCATGGTGTATGATCTTTTTTAATGTGCTGTTGGATTCTGTTTGCTAGTATTTTGTGAGGATTTTGGCATCTATGTTCATTAGTGAGATTGCCCTGTAGTTTTCTTTCTTTGTGGCATCTTTGTCTGGTTTTGGTTTCAGGGTGATAGTGGCCACATAGAATGAGTTTTATGAGTATTCCTCCCTCTGCTATATTTTGGAAGAGTTTGAGAAGGATAGGTGTTAGCTCTTCTCTAAATGTTTGATAGAAGTTGCCTGTGAAGCCATCTGGTCCTGGACTTTTGTTTGTTAGAAGATTTTTAATCAGTTTCAATTTCAGTGCTTGTGATTGGTCTGTTTATATTTTCTATTTCTACTTGGTTCAGTCTCAGAAGGTTGTGCTTTTTTAAGAATTTGTCCATTTCTTCCAGGTTGTCCTTTTTATTGACATATAGTTGCTTGTAGTAATCTCTCATGATCCTTTGTATTTCTGCAGTGTCAGTTGTTACTTCTCCTTTTTCATTTCTAATTCTATTGATTTCAGTCTTCTCCCTTTTTTCCTTGATGAGTCTGGCTAATGGTTTATCAATTTTGTTTATCTTCTCAAAGAACCAGCTTTTAGTTTTATTGATCTTTGCTATTGTTTCCTTCATTTCCTTTTTATTTATTTCTAATCTGATCTTTATGATTTCTTTACTTCTGCTAATTTTGGGGTTGTTTTTTGCTTCTTTCTATAATTTCTTTGGCTGTAAGGTTAGGTTGTTTATTTGAGATGATGTTTCTTCTTTCCTGGGGTAGGATTGTATTGTTATAAACTTCCCTCTTAGAACTGCTTTTGCTGAATCCCATAAGTTTTGGGTCGTCGTGTTTTCATTGCCATTTGTTTCTAGGTAGTTTTTGATTTCTTCAGCGATCTCTTGGTTATTAAGTAGTGTATTGTTTAACCTCCGTGTGTTTGTATTTTTTACAGATTTTTTCCTGTAACTGATATCTCGTCTAATAGCGTTGTGGTCAGAAAAGATACTTGATACAATTTCAATTTTCTTGAATTTATGAAAGCTTGATTTGTGAACCAAATATGATCTATCCTGGAGAATATTCCTTGAGCACTTGAGAAGAAAGTGTATTCTGTTGTTTTTGGATGGAAGGTTCTATAAATATCAATAAAGTTCATCTTGTTTAATGTATCATTTAAAGTTTGTGTTTCCTTATTTATTTTCATTTTGGATGATCTGTCCATTGGTGAAAGTGGGGTGTTAAAGTCCCCTATATGATTTATTACTGTCGATTTCCCCTTTTATGGCTGTTAGCATTTACCTTATGCACTGAGGTGCTCCTATGTTGGGTGCATAAATATTTACAACTGTTACATCTTCTTCTTGGATTGATCCCTTGATCATTATGTAGTGTCCTTAGTATCTTGTAATAGTCTTTATTTTAAAGACTACTTTTTTTGATATGAGAATAGCGACTCCAGATTTCTTTTGATTTCCATTTGCATGGAATACCTTTCTCCACTCCCTCACTTTCAGTCTGTATGTGTCCCTAGGTCTGAAATGGGTCTGCTATAGACAGCATATATATGGGTCTTGTTTTTGTGTCCATTCAGCCAATCTATGTCTTTAAGTTGGAGTATTTAATCCATTTACATTTAAGGTAATTATCGATATGTATGTTCCTATTCCCATTTTCTTAATTGTTTTGGGGTTGTTATTGTAGTTCTTTTCCTTCTCTTGTGTTTCTTGCCTAGAGAAGTTCCTTTAGCATTTGTTTTAAAGCTGGTTTGGTGGTGCTGAACTCTCTCAGCTTTTGCTTGCCTGTAAAAGTTTTAATTTTTCCATCAAATCTGAATGAGATCCTTGCTGTGTAGAGTAATATTGGTTGTAGGTTTTTCTCCTTCATCACTTTAAATATGTCCTGCCAGTCCCTTCTGGCTTGCAGAGTTTCTGCTGAAAGTTCAGCTGTTAACCTTATGGGGATTCCCTTGTGTGTTATTTGTTGTTTTTCCCTTGCTGCTTTTAATATGTTTTCTTTGTATTTAATTTTTGATAGTTTGATTAATATGTGTCTTGGCATGTTTCTCTTTGGATTTATCCTGTATGGTGCTCTCTGTGCTTCCTGGACTTGATTAACTATTTCCTTTCCCATATTATGGAAGTTTTCAACTATAATCTCTTCAAATATTTTCTCAGTCCCTTTCTTTTTCTCCTTTTCTTCTGGGACCCCTATAATTTGAATGTTGGTGCATTTAATGTTGTCCCAGAGGTCTCTGAGACTGTCCTCAGTTCTTTTCATTCTTTTTTCTTTTTTCTGCTCTGCAGTAGTTATTTCCTCTATTTTATCTTCCAGGTCACTTATCCGTTCTTCTGCCTTAGTTATTCTGCTATTAATCCCTTCTAGAGTATTTTTAGTTTCATTTATTGTGTTGTTCATCGTTGCTTGTTTCCTCTTAGTTCTTCTAGGTCCTTGTGAAATGTTTCTTGCATCTTCCCTATTCTATTTCCAAGATTTTGGATCATCTTTACTATCATTATTCTTAATTCTTTTTCAGGTTGACTGCCTATTTCCTCTTCATTTGTTAGATCTGGTGGGTTTTTATCTTGCTCCTTTATCTGCTGTGTTTTTTTCTGTCTTCTCATTTTGCTTATCTTACTGTGTTTGGGGTCTCCTTTTTGCAGGCTGCAGGTTCGTAGTTCCCGCTGTTTTTGATGTCTGTCTGCAGTGGCTAAGGTTGGTTCACTGGGTTGTGTAGGCTTCCTGGTGGAGGGGACTAGTGCCTGTATTCTGGTGGATGAGTCTGGATCTTGTCTTTCTGGTGGGCAAGTCCAAGTCTGATGGTGTGTTTTGGGGTGTGTGTGGCCTTATTATGATTTTAGGCAGCCTCTCTGCTAATGGGTGGGTTTGTGTTCCTGTCTTGCTAGTTGTTTGGCATAGGGTATCCAGCATTGTAGCTTGCTGGTCGTTGAGTGAAGCTGGGTGTTGGTGTTGAGATGGAGATCTCTGGGAGATTTTTGCCATTTGATATTACGTGGAGCTGGGAGGTCTCTTGTGGACCAGCGTCCTGAAGTTGGCTCTCTCGCCTCAGAGGCAGAAGCCTGACCCCCGGCCCGAGCACCAAGACCCTGTCAGCCACACGTCTCAGAGAAAAAGGGAGAAAAAAAAGCAAGAAAAGAAAAATAAATAAAATAAAGTTATAAAAATAAAAAGATATATTAAAAATTTAAAAATTGAGAAGTAATAAGAAAAAAAAAGAAACGTAGAAGAGAGTAGACAAACTGAAAAACAAATCCACCAATGATAACAAGTGCTAAAAGCTATACTAAAAAAAAAAACAAATAAAAAAACCGACAGACAGAACAAATGGCAAAGCAAAGCTCTACAGACAAAATCACACGAAGAAGTATACACATACACACTCACAAAAAGAGAAAAAGGAAAAAAAAATCTATATATTAAAAATAAAATGAAGAGAGCAACCAAATCAAGAAACAAATCTACCCATGATAATAAACTGTAAATACTAACCTAAGATAAGCATAAAACCAGAAACACATTAAATACAGAAAGCAAACCCCAGGTCTACAGCTGCTCCCTAAGTCCACCGCCTCAGTTTTGGGAAGATCCGTTGTCTATTCAGGTATTCCACAGATGCAGGTACATCAAGTTGACTGTGGAGATTTAACCTGCTGCTCCTGAGGCTGCTGGGAGAGATTTCCCTTCCTCTTCTTTGTTCGCACAGCTCTCGGGGTTCAGCTTCGGATTGGCCCGTCCCGCGTGTCCGTCGCCTGAGGGCATCTGTTCCCGCCCAGAAAGGATGGGGTTAAAGAAGCAGCTGATTCGGGGGCTCTGGCTCATTCAGGCCTGGTGGAGGGAGGGGTATGGATGCAGGGCGAGCCTGCAGCAGCAGAGGCTGGCGTGACGTTGCAACAGCCTGAGGCACACCCTGTGTTCTCCCAGGGAAGTTGTCCCTGGATCATGGGACCCTGGCAGTGGCAGGCTGCATAGGCTCTTGGGAGGGGAGGTGTGGATAGTGACCTGTGCTTGCACACAGGCTTCTTGGTGGCTGCAGCAGCAGCCTTAGCATTTCATGTCCGTCTCTGGTGTTGGAGCTGATAGCCGCAGCTCGCGCCCATCTCTGGAGCTTGTTTAGGTGGTGCTCTGAATCCCTTCTCCTCACGCACCCTGAAACAATGGTCTCTTGTCTCTTTGGCAGCTCCAGACTTTTTCCCAGACTCCCTCCCGGCCAGCTCTGGTGCACTATCCCCCTTCAGGCTGTGTTCACATCACCAACCCCAGTCCTCTTCCTGGGATCTAAGCTCCGAAGCCTGAGCCTCAGCTCCCAGCCCCTGCCCATCCCGGCAGGTGAGCAGACAAGCCTCTCGGGCTGGTGAGTGCTGGTCGGCATTGATCCTCTGTGTGGGAATCTCTCCGCTTTGCCCTCCGCACCCCTGTGGCTGCGCTCTCCTCCATGGCTCTGAAGCTTCCCCCCTCCGCCGCCCGCAGTCTCCGCCCACGAAGGGGCTTCCTAATGTGTGGAAACTTTTCCTCCTTCAGAGCTCCCTCCCAGAGGTTCAGCTCCTGTCCCTATTCTTTTGTCTCTGTTTTTTCTTTTTTCTTTTGCCCTACCCAGGTACGTGAGGAGTTTCTTGCCTTTTGGGGGGTCTGAGGTCTTCTGCCAGCATTCAGTAGTTGTTCTGTAGGAGTTGTTCCACATGTAGATGTATTTCTGATGTATATGTGGGGAGGAAGGTGATCTTCACGTCTTACTCCTCTGCCATCTTCAAGAACATTAATTATCGTTGGTGATGCAGAAGAAAGGAGCGCACTGAATCAATACTTCTCTTCAGCCCTTTTGTAATAAGATGTTCTGTCCACACAGTGTTTTAAAGGACCCAGAGACAAAGTATAATAAAAAAGGGTGGGGATAAAATGAAGATTTTAAGGGTAGCCAATGGGTAGGAAAGAGTAAGAGCTCCTTTATTAGTTTATGTTAGTATCGCTGGGAGGAATGCTAATGGGTAGTAAGATGAATGTTTCACAAAAGTCATCTCTTACAGTATCATGTGATTTGGTGAAAGTGAAGTCAATTCACAGAATGGTAGTAGATTTACTATGGCTTTGATTTATCCCAGTTTCTCTATGCTGCCTATGGTATTTACTTTATGTGCTTTTAAATATATGTAGCTAGAAAATGACTTATCATAAGACATAAAATTCTATGAGCTATCTCTAGTCTTCTTCACAAATGCTTATCTGAGACCAGTGTATTGGTTGCCAGGGCTGCCATAAAAAGGTACAACTGACTGGGTATCTTAAATAACAGAAATGTATTTTCTCACAGGACTGGAGGCTAGGAGTCTGAAATCAAGGTTGGTTCCTTGTGAGGGCTGTGAGAAAAAGATCTGTTCCAGGCTTCTCTTTCTTGGCTGAGAGATGGCTGTCTTCACATGGTCTTTCCTCTGTATGTGTTTATGTCCAAATTTCCTCTCCTTATCAAGATATCAGTCATACTGGATTAGAGCCCACCATAATGGCTTCATTTTAATGAAATTCCCTCTGTAAAGTCACTATGTTTAAATACAGTCATATTCTGAGGTGCTGGGGGCTAGGACTTTACATAAATATTTTTGAGGAGACACAGCTTATAATAAGCAGTATACATGAAATATAACCAGTATACATGAAATACCCTACCAGAAAGTTAGTTTATGATTATTATATATAAACCTAAGCCCAGAAATTTTAAGCACTGAAGTCTAATTTTCCACTGTTATACTCATGTGTTAAAAATGGTCACTAGTCTTGAGTGAGATGTGTGCCGATATATGGTTAAAAAGTAAAAGTACTCACTTGAAGGGGAGTGTTCTCACGCAAGTGCAAAGATGAGTTATGGGACAGTGTTTATAAGATAAATGAAAGATTTAAAACTAGTCTTTCCAACCATATCACTTTACACAGTAATTTAAGCGAAAAAGTAGATCAATCCAAAACATACATTTAGAGGAGGTTCACTTGTGAGTCACCAGCGTTTAACCAGAGAACCTAGCTTTTCTAATAGTCAATTCAAAATAAGATTCCAGGTTGTGTTTTGGCACAAATATTTTATTTATAGTGGAGAATGATTTAGAAGTATAAAACAAACTATGAGTTATGGATCAACATATAAGCCATTAATCAAGGGACGAGTGCACAGTCATTATCAGAAAATAGGCCATCAAATTCCTCTTGTAAGAAGTTCAAACAAAAAACATATTTGTTTTTGTGGATATAGGGTTGCAAGTCAGGAAAACCTGAACATTTTATTTTTAAAAGAGAGGTGGCAGAGACAAAGACTTATGAGAGATTAAAAGTCTTGAGTGATGTTTCAAGCAAAACTAATTTTAATATGTTTATTGTACCACTGATACTATAAAATTTAAATTCCTGTTCTGATTTTGATGCCACTTGGTTTTGTTCTTCCTCTTATTCTTTTTGTATTTAAGATACTCAAGAATTTCAAATAATAGAATATTAGACATTGGTGAGGCTTTTCTATTTTGCCATTTCCAGGAATAGCCTACAATTTAAATTGAAGACCTTTAGAAATACTATTTTGTCCAGGCATTGATAGGCAGTGAGGGTGACATGAATCAACAGATTCTCTGGATCACGAGGAATGGCTTTTGTCTGCCTCCATATGGCAATGATCAAATGCTTTGTAGTGTAGAGAGAAATATTATAACTAGATAATATATTATATATATATATTATATATATATTATAGGTCAATAATTGGCTGATTGAGAGCCCAGCAGTTAATAGTTATAGAATGTGAAATGGAGGCAGTGAGAGATTTGTTAATTATTTGACACCCTTAAGGATCTTGAGTATAAAATCAGCATAAAATTACATATTCTTAGCATGGCATACAAGGACCTTCATTATTTGGTTTCTGTTTGCTTCTCCAGCCTCATTTTGTGTTGTCCTCCCTTCTTCCTCTAAGCCTTTCTTCAATTCCTCAGTGCTAAGCTACTCCTTACCTCATGGCCTTTGCACAAGACTTCCCAGCTCCACTTAAAAACAAATGGTGAGGACTCTCACTCAGCGTTCATTGATGTTTTGCTCTGGCTATTCTGGACCCAATTAAAATTAGCCACTAAGTCACTCTCCATGTTATCTCCTTGCTGTACTTCTCTCCCTGGCTCTTATGTCCATGTCATATTTTTCTTGTTTATTTATTTATTTTAATAGCTAGTTGTCTATGGACATCTGACTGGAGTCTAACCTCTATGAGAGCAGGAGTTTATCTATCTTGTTATCACTGTACCTCCAATGCTTTGAAAAGTGCTTGGCACATAGTAGTTTCTTATTTAATATTTGTGAAATAAATGAGAAAGGAAGACAATTATTTACTCCCTGCCACACTGGGTAGATACCATCCTGAAGGATGTTTTGCATTCTACATCATTTTTGAGGTAAATATTTACTGTAATGAGCAGAGTTTTAGACCTCAGTCCAGTCCTGTTCTGCTGACTCTTTGGTGCTGATGCTGGAGTGCTCATGGTCTCCAGCACTATGACTCCACATTTCCTTTTAATTGTCCTGCATTCAAATCTCAATGTTTGAGGGAGAGAGAGGAAGAGGGAGTGAGAGGGAGGAAGAGAGAGGGAGAAGAAGAGAAGGAGAGGGAAGGAGATGAAGAGGAAGAAGAGGAAGGAGGAGAGGAATAGATGAAGGAAGAAGAGGAGGAAGAGAGAAAAAGAGGGGAGAGGGAGCTATGACTCTAGTAAAATCCTGAGGAGTATATTTTGTAGCTCTTCCTCCATCCCAGCATCTTCCTGCTCCATTCTGGGTCATTACCTACAGGTTTTTCTAAGAGTCACCTGAATGCAGTCACTCTGGGTGGGAATTTAAAGTGGCCAATAGGAGAGCCAGTTTTGAATGAGAAAAGGGAGAAGACTCTTTTATCACCCTTACATCTCCCCATACTAGGGCATGCCTACTCCACGTTTAAGATCTGTCCCTGTAGACAAAAAGAGGCCTTCCCAAACTGTATATTCTAGAGAAACACTCAAAGGTTAGGAAGGAGTTAGCAAAGGCTGGTTACTTTGTGCTCTAAAATGGAATTCTGTATAGGATGGAAAGACCTCACTGAAAAAGCAATGCTTACAAGATTGAAAAATATCACTCACTGTCCAAAAGTGTTTTCAAAACTCAAAACGAGAATCACTTTTATGCTGTCTTTAGAGGCTTCTGTATTAGCTAACTCGCTAGGTAAGGCTGTGCCATGTGCCCTGCGGAGACGCTTATGCTACTTCCGATAACAACTTCTTGGATGAGATTTAAGTCAGATGTCACCTATTAAATTTCATATTCCAGTGGCTCATGTTTCAGTGAAATGCTACTCTAATCTAATTTATCTAAGGGCATTTTCTTCCAAAAAATATGTCATTTAGTTTAACAAATTGCCTATCATGTTTTTCTTAATAGCCTCAGAATCCAAGAAAATGGTGAAAACTCAAGTTGAAATCATGGCTTTGTCTTAAGTCATTTGATCATAGTTTTCACTCTAAAAACTTCTGGAAAACTTTTCACTTCAAGGTTTTGTTAAATTGCAAAATGTTTGATGAGTGGGTTTCAATATTTTTCGTGTGTGTGAAAACCAGAAAAGTGAATTATAAACAAGAATCTTGACCAAAAATAAGCTCCTTCACTAATAGTTGAAAAAAAAGTAAAAACACTATAATAGAAATTGTAAAAAATAAGATTGTGAGAATCTGAATATAGCTTAAAGGATATATATGTTCATAGTTCACAGATAGCAATTGACATCTTAAGTAGTTTTGATTTTATAAACTGTTCATGATTCCTCTTTTCTGAGACAGTTATGTGACTTGTTTAAAAAATTGTGGACATAGCATCATGATTTTGGATTCAATTCCTGGAGAGAGAAAGATATATATATATATATATATATATATATATATATAGAGAGAGAGAGAGAGAGAGAGAGAGAGAGAGAGAGAGAGAGAGAGACAGACAGACAGAGAGAGAGAGATTGCAAATTTTACTTTCACCCATACACGTTTTGTCAGAAGGGCCTCTTAATGTGTGTATAAAATAAGCATTAATTTGCTGGCTTTTCATGAAAATGTTTCACTGTGAAGAAAACACTGCATTGCATTGTCAATACTTGTCCACAGGAGGAAAGTCAGGGTTATCTTCCTTTCTGAAGAAAGTGCAATTTTATAATGATGCTTTACAATGGAAGTGCAAATACTAGTAAGAAAGCTTAGCTAGCATAGGAACGCTACAACATGGATTTGAGGACATTGCCTACATTACTAACTCCATTTCTTTTAGTTAAAAATAGTATTAGCCTTGAAACTAATAGATTTTAGTTTATTGGATATACAAATTGACAAATGCAATTGATACCTACCTTAAAGTAAACTTTTAATAATCAGAGAATGAACACATGTTTTTAAACTGGCCTAGTTTTCACTTGAAAGCTTCTCATGATTTTTTTTTTTTTTTTTTTTTTTTTGTTCGCGGGCCCTTTCTTTTTTTTGCTTCCCCCGCTGCGGAGCCCAGGCTCCGGACGCGCAGGCTCAGCGGCCATGGCTCACGGGCCCAGCCGCTGAGCGGCATGTGGGATCTTCCCAGACCGGGGCACGAACCCGTGTCCCCTGAATCGGCAGGCGGACCCTCAACCACTGCACAACCAGGGAAGCCCTCATGATTCTTAAAGACTGTAAGTTTATATTTCTAGACCCACCCTTTCACTTGAGTGTTCCATGTGTTTGATTGAATAATAGACATTTACATTTCAGTATTCTGCCTTTTTTCAAACTCAACTTGACCACAACTGATTTATCAAATCTTTGAAACCCGTGCTGCAACTCAAGTTTTAGGTTTTGTCAATGATATCGACATATTTTGGCTATTTGGGATTGGAAATATGGGGCGGAGTAGCTCAAAATTGTTGTTTGTGAAAGCACTTATGTGAATTCTTAAATTCTGTCCAAATGCAGACTATTAATATTTTTGTCTCAGCCCCCGTTTGCATTTTCTATAGAAAATCATGCTAGTCTAACTTTCCATGTTTCAGTATCTTTCTCTATCAGATCTTCTGTTTGAACTATTGTTGCCATTCAAATCTTCATTATCTCATGGGCCTGTATTCAATAATAGCTCCGTTCATTTATTTATTCTCTTATTCAGAGCTATGTATTGCCCAACTATTCTGCCAGGCAATATGGCAGGTGGTTCAGTGGTTACAGTGATAAGAGAGAAATAGTTCCTGCCTCCATGAAGTTTACAGTCTAATGGTAAACATAGACAGAGAAGTGGGTTGAAGCATGGTAAATATGATGAAGAGGAGCAGAGTCCTATGTTTGCATACACTGGTGAACCCAGTCTCAACTGTCAGAAAACCTTCTAGCTGATCTCTTTCTGGTCTGCAATGATGACATCAGTTTTCCTCAAACACCATTTATACCATATCATTCACACTAAAAAACTGACTAAATCCTGATCCCTAGTCCAATCTGAATATGTTTAAAAGCCTCCATAATCTGGCCGGTTCCTACTCACTGACATATGTTTCTCAGGACACTTGCTTCTAGTCAAGAAGGTTTTCTCACTGTTCCATGAATATATCATACTTTCCCCAGTCTCTATGTCTCCTTTTCAGACATCACCACCTTTGTCCTTGATCCACACACAGTTTTACCCAGTTAAAAGCCCTGGTCAGAATGAATTCCTCATGTTTTGGATTTGAATGGCTAACCACTTTGCAATACTATCTCTTGTGTATCTCTTACAACTCCAAGTTTACCTTCTAGATTTGTACATTTTTGGATATTCCAGTTGGCACCTCCAACACTGCTTTCTAAGGTGATAAGCAATTTCTTTTTTTTTTAATCTTGAAACAAGTTACTTGAGTGTACATATGTGTGTGTTTTCATGGAGATTTTGCTTTAACAAGTTGGCCAAAGAGAATTCATCATACTTGAAAAGTCACTAATAAGTCAAGATGACAATTTTCTTTGTCCAAAATATTGTAAATACCTTTAATAGAACATAATTATAATTTTATTGCTTTTCTATTTTGGCATTGAAATAGAAATATTCTAGTTATGGTACTTATTAATGAAGTATTTGGAACTTTTCATGTAAAACTGACCTTAGGATTAACACTTCCCATACTTGTTTTTGATATGCATATATACATACATAAACATACACATTATGTATACATTTACTCACACTGTTAACATATATACACATATACAGATTACATATTTATATATGTATATATGCATTAGGACATTTAAACACGGGGAAATTTGGATTAGCCATTCATGAGGAGGGAAAAATGTGGTATTTATAATTGAAAAAAAGCTTCCAGATGCACTCAACTGTGTTTAAAAATTAGCTTAGTTAAAAAAAAAAAATCCCATCTCGCCATGGCCTTTATTCTTAATTAGAACAAGTGTCTTTGACATATTTGAAGACACTTGACTTAAAAATAGCCAAGTTGAAAGTATGTAAGAGTGACACGTGAGCACCATTCTTGACTGCACTTTGCACTCTATATCTGTCGCAGGCATCCATCTCCTTGACTTCAAAGAGAGTCCTCCTTCCCATGAAACCACTACACAGTGAAACAATCTGTCCATCTTCAACTTCCATTGTTTTTGAAACTCAGCATTAATATCTGTACAACTGAGCTCAGTGAAGTCTTGTGTCTGACAAAACATCCAGCACTTTACCACATGTCAATAAAGCTCCTTTGCAAATCTCCTGGTTCCCAAATGGAAATCCTGCTTTCACTCTGTGGAGATGATGAGGCTATGAGTAAGAGCAGACCAAGGTCTGTACGTTTAAAATTATGGGTGTTTCGTTAACATAAGTGCATCAACATATGGATCAATCCTGCATGATCTATGCCTAAAAATCAAGGGGAAGGATGTATTCCAGGACATATCCTATGGTCAGTATGGACAGATTTAGGACAGTCCTCTCCTCTTTAAGCAGTTACATGCACAGACCTGTACAAGACAAATTCATGCTCAGGAACAACAGTCCTGAGGCATGTCGTGGTCCCAACACATCAAAGAAACCTTCAACTCTGATCAGTCCACTGTACCACAAAAGCAGGAAAGAGGACAAAGACATTTCAGAAAGATCTGTGCAGAACTGAAAAGGAAACGATGTGAGGCTTTGGGGAGGTGGACTGGTATATAGAGTCCAGGCTTTGACAGCAGACAGACCTGGGTTTGAAACCTGGAAATATTCTTTACTTTGAAGTCTTGAGATAAGTCATTAAAAGTTATATAGCTTCTGTTTTCCCGTATGCAAAACAGGGAGAATAATATGTATCTTATTGTTTTGTTGTGAAATTAACAATAATTCCTGGCACATAGTAGGTGCCTGTATTAGGACTCTCCAGAGAAAGAGAACAATAGTAAATTTATCTATATCTATCTATATCTGTATGTCACATGAGCCAATCCTATATACATAGATATTTATATATTATATAGATGGAATTGGCTTATGTGATTATGGAAGTTGACAAGTCCCAAGACCTGTCATCTGCAAGCTGAAGACCCTGAAAGAGCCAATGTTTCAGTCTGAGTCTGAAGACAGGAAAAAATGATGTCTCAGCTCAAGGCAGTCAAGCAAGAGGAGTTCCCTTTTTGGGGGTAAAGGTCAGCCTTTTTGTTCTGTTCAGGCTTTCAACTGATTGGGTAAGACCCAACGCGTTAGAGAGGAAAATTTACTTAGTCTATCAATTCAGTTGTTAATCTCATCCAGAAACACCCTCAGAGAAACACCTAGAATAATATCTGACCAAATATCTGAGCACCCTCTGGCCCAGCCAAGTTGACACATAAAATTAATCATCAGAATGCTTTATAAATGATAAATTCTATTAATTGTAATGACCAGAAATGCAGTTTATTCCCTTTTCTTAGCCCTACTTCTGTTTAACATTCTGCTGAAATTGAAATCTCATATTTTGCTTTGAACTTGATCCATTTAAATAATCAATACTTATTATTTATTTTATAAATATTAATAATAACTATTTATTACTAATAAAAATGGCTACTTAAAGTCAAGAGCACTAGAACTTGGAATAAGGAAAATCATCAATGTGGTCTACTGTTTATAAATGTGTTTTTTTAATGAAAGTTTTTTTAATGACACTTTCAATAGTAAAAGAAAAATTATAACATTGCCATTAGTACAGGGCACAGGAGTATAATTGGCTATGTAACCGTAATGCCGTAGAGTCAAAGACTTTCCATTTTATAACTTTGGGTAGAAATGCCTACCAATCTCCTCCTCCTTGCTGAGCATTATTGTACACCAGGTCGCTCACTGGTCAGCATGGTATAAAATAGACATGTCTAACTTCACTCACTGTAGACATTTGTTGAATGAAAAGCCAAAGCTGTGATTCATCTGGAAGAGCTCCATCTGTCTTTCTCATAGAGGGAGTGGTAAAAATTACTACTGTCACAGGCAGGAACTTGAAGGGGCCTTTTTCAAGGGAAAGGGACAAAAACATAGTCCTTTCCAGCAGTGGGATGGCCAAGAAGTATGGACATACTGGTTCTAAACTAAGAGCCAGCACCAACACCTCACGTGACCTTGAGCAGCCTCAGTTTCCTCATCGGAAAGTGAAGTCTTGGACTAGATGGTTTACATGAACTTCCAGCCACAGATTCCTTTCCTTCTAAGGGCACTGCTCCCTGTGGCAGTCGGCCTGCCTGGACCAGATGAGTGAATGAAACTTGCTGTATCGACGAGCTTAGACAGGCCACCTGCAGGGCTCACCTCCGTCCTCTGAGCAGACACGCATCTTGGAGTGAACCAGGTGGAATCTGAGCCCTGCCATGAAGACAACATTGCTGTCATCCCATCTTTGAACCAAGAAGCAAAGTACATTTTTTTGCAAGTGCAGGCTCCAACTGAGCTGCTGAAACTAAACACCACAGTGAGAGTGATATCATGGCAATATGAGCTCATTCAGAGAACAAGAGTGAGACAAATAAAGCTGCCCTGAGGCTGCAGAGTCATGCAAGTATAGAGAAGGAAATATGAAAAGGAGATCACTTCTCAATAAAAGCAATTAATATTCCAGAGCTTTAAAATGTTTTATCTCATTTCCCCCCTGCAATTTAAAACATGCACAAACACATGTGTATATTTCCTCAGTATAAAAGTATTTTGGAAGAGAGGAAGCTCTATGGGCTATATTCTGGAAAGCGATATTGTCATTGGCTAAGTGTCACTAAGGGGTTGCCTATTACTATAGAATAAGAAAAGATGATCTATTGGGGTATGCTTGAAAGTGAGACCAAGAAGGGTGATTTAGTTTGAGTTCCCCCAAAGTGGACTTTGAGACAAGCATTAGTGGTAAATGATTTATTAAGGAAGTGTTCCTAGGAGAAATCTGTTAGAAGGCAGGAGAAGAAAGACAGAGGTAGAGATGAAACTGGTAGATCATGGAGGAGAGCAGAGGATTCCCCTGATTCTGCAGGGGAAGTCTGGTGTGTGGCTTAGCCTCAGTTTGTCTCTGCTGGAGGCCAGGGAGCTGGGCTTTCTTAGTCGCTTGCCTGGCAGTCATTGGCTAATGCTGCACCTAAGGGATGAAAGCTTCCCAGTACTTGGGAAGCCTATAGGCAAACCTGGAACCCCTGAAGGCAGTTCTTCAAAGAACAGTGTCAAATGCTGACCACTGGGAGAAAACAGGCACCAAAGTTGGGGTGGGGCTAACAGAAACAGAAAGGAACTCAAGGAGATCTGGGAGGAGCCCTAAGTGTCACTGAGGGGCACGCCTCTGTGGCTCAGATGTACTGCATGAAACCCACTGCATCCAGCCACGACTTCAATATGGTGGCTGGAGGATTAACGGGATGAACTCTAGTCATTCCTCTCCTCTGATTAGTTCCAAGGCTATAACTGATATCTATTATCTCCTTCACTACCCATCCAAGATTCCTCTCATTCTCTTCAGACTTATGGAGCTTGCCTTCTGATGTGACCCAGATTTTCCTTCCTGAGCTATCTAGCTCCTGATTTCTATTCCATTTTCAGGCTGTAGTTGTTGTAAATTGTCCATTCACAGTAAAAGTTTAGCATGGGGACATGAAGAGATTCCTAGTGGATACCGAGAGGCACAGTCTTAGAGTAGCATGCAGTGCACCATTATTCACTTTCAGGATTAATACCTATGAACAAAATGTAGAATACAATGATTTTAAATTCTAAAATGTTCATTATTTTATTTTATATAATTTTCAGCTTTGTTGTGGTTTAATTGACACATAACATTATTTATATTTAAGGTGTACAACTTGATGTTTTGATATACGTGTACATTGTGAAATAATCACCACAGCCAAACATATCTGTCACCACGCATAGACACCATTTTCTTTTTTCTTCTCTTCTCTTCTCTCCTTTCTTCTCTTTTCCTTTCCTTTTCTTTTTTTTGTGGTAGGAACACTTAAGATCGTATCCTCTTAGCAAATTTCCTGTATACAATACAGTATTGTTAACCATAGTCACATTGCTGTACATTAATTAGACCTCCAGAACTTATCTCACATAACTGAAATTTTGCTGCATGATCTCACTTAAATGTGTGTCTTAGTCCATTCAGGCTGCCATAATAACTACCACAGACTGAGTGGCTCATAAACAACAGAAATCTGTTTCTCACAGTTTTGGAGGCTGAAAGTCCAAGATTGGAGAACCAGCATGGTTGGGTTCTGGTGAGGAAACTCTTCCAGTTTGTACATGGCCTACTTCTCATTCCACCTTCAAATGTCAGGGAGCAGAGAGAAGCAGGCTTTTTTGGAACTCTTTTTTGGAAGGGCAATAATCCTATTCATGAGGGTGCTGCCCAAGACCTCATCTAATCTTAACTACAACCCAAGAGTCCCTCTTCCTAACACCATCACATTGCGGGGTAGAGTTTCTATATATGAATTTTGGGGGATGGAAACATTCAGTCCATAGCAACATGTAATCTAAAATGGTCAAACTCATAGAAGCAAAGAATAAAATGCTGGTTTTGAGGGACTCAGGGGAGGGGGAAATAGGGAGATGCTGGTCAAAGGGTAAAAAGTTTCTGTTATTTTATATAATTTTTATTGTAATGAAAATTTTTAAGTCCAGTAAAATAAATCTGTCAATTTTATTGAGTTGTTTTGCACATTCCTTGTCACCTATTAGGCACCTAATACCTATTTGATGATTAAATAAATAAATACATTGTAAGATTTCAATAAATATATGTACAATGGAACAATAAAGTAATTTTAACAAGATACAGCCCACAAATTTAAGTTACCAATAAAGTCCAGTTTTCTAGGAAGAAAAAAGTCCAAATATACTCTTTTTCCTTTGTAGTTAAAAGAGCATCAAGAAAAAAAATGTTTTCTTTTTTGGGAAGCCAACATTCTCTCCACAAAGAGAAAATATTGGGCTTGCACAAGACATTATTTGATGGCAATGAAAGATTGGAACATTGCATGCTTCACTAGAAGCATAGTGCTCTGTTGAGTATGTTTCCCTTGATCCTCACACTTCTGCTTCCTGACAAGGTAATGGAAGGACGTGTCTGAAGACTGGGTTTAATGGTGTGCCTGCCAGTTATGAAATGAGCAGCCATGCTGCCCTCTTCTTTGATTTTCAAACAATCACTAATTCAATGAATTCAGTATCTGTTGAGTACTTAGTCGGAGCCAGCTTCAGTTCTTGGGACTAGACAAGTAGCAGTGGAAAGAAAATCTCTCTGCTCCTCTGGGCTTACACACTAAAAAAAGAAGAGTATTCATCAACAAATTTCAAAGAAGAGAGAGATATCAAAAGGTGACACGTGCTAAGGGGGAAAACAAAAAGTGGGGAGGGGATGGAAATTGCCAGGGGCTGAGGTGGGTGGTGCAATTTTAAACAGTAAAATGTGTTGATAGAGAAGGTCTCAATTGCAAGATGATATCTGAACAAAACCCTCAAAAACCTGAGGTTGAGAAATGTGCTATCCAGGGAAAGAACAAGTCCAGGAAGAGGGAACAACAGGTAGAGAAAGCCTGAGCATGTTTGAGGACTGGGTCAGGAAGTGTAGGGCTTTGAAAGCCATTGGAAGATTTGGGCGTTTACTCTGAGTGCTTGGATGACACAACCTGACTCGTGTTTTAACAGGACCATTCTGGCTGCGGGGTTGAGAATAGACTCTGGTAGAATAGGCCATGGTGCAGCATAGGGGTGGAGGAAGGGGACCAGGCAAGTGGCACTGGTGTCTTGGATTACTTTGGTAGCACGAAAGTGGTGGGAAACAGTGCATTTGAATACATTTTGAAGTAGAGCTGACAGAATATTCTGGAAGATTAGGTATGTGGTTTGAGAAAAACCTGTCAAGAATAACTCCAAGACCTTTGGCTTAAGCATCCAGAGGAATGGAGTAGCCATTAACAGACCTGGATTATTATGGGGAGTGGAGGTCTGTGGTGATCAAGAGTTTGGTTTTAGACATGTTAGGTGTCCAGGTAGAGGAATCAAGTAGGCAGTTGGAGCCTAGTGTTCAGGTGAAAGTGCCATATTAAAAACTTACTTTGGGGCGTTATAAGCATATAGATGATACTTTAAAAACCATGAGACTGAATCGAGAGAGAGAGTACAGAGAGTAGAGGGCAAAGTTCTGGAACACTTCAACACTTAGAAGGGGAAGAAGAAGAGAAGGTTACAAAGGCAGTTGAGTACATCCTATGAGGTAGGAAAGGAAACTGGCAGAATCAAGTGTAGTTTTCTGGAAGCCAATTAAAAACTATTTTAAGGAGGGAGTGTTCAACCATGTCAAGTACTGCAAAGAAGTTAAGATGAGAACATTGACTTTTGGTTTTAGCAACATGGAGGTCTATTACCTTGACAAGCGTATGATGAAGTGGTAAGAGGAAAAACTGATTGGAATGGGTTCAAGAACAAATGGGAGAAGAGAAGCTAGTGGAGAGTAAGCTTGGGAGTTTTTCTATAAAGGGGAACAGGAAAACCACACAGTAGCTGGAAAAAAGAGTAGGATTAAGATAGAACAAAACTTATTTTTTAAATGTGGGAGAAATAATAGCATATTTGTATGCAAATAGAAATGTGTCAGGAGAAGGATATATATTATTGGTGCAGGACAGAAGGAAGAATTATTAGAGCAATGTCCTTGATTTCATGAGAGGGGATGTACATGTGGAGAGTTTAGCTCTCTACAATTTTTCACTGAGGTTGGACTCCATCCACCCTCCTGAACCCCAAATGTAGGGGTAGCATATCAAATTTCTGAGTAACTCTGTAAGCCTTTCCCACATATTGCTGGTAGAATATCATATCCGATGTGTTGTGATGCCTAGACCACATATTCTACCACACAAGAAATTTTGAATTTCTTTTTTTGACATTAGCCGTTTGCATTTTTTTTTTAAGGAGAAGAAATTGCGTTGTTATAAGACCAAATCACTTTCTAAGCCTAGAATATAAGGATCATGAAAACGAATATGGTATTCCTTCCGCAAATGATACTTCAATTTGTGATTTGTTCTTGTTCTCTGGCAATAATAACCTATTTGGCAAGCTCAGCAGAAGAAATGACACAGAGGACACTACTCCATCATCAAGGCCATTGATACTTCTTTGTTTCGAAGTCAGCCTCTGTATTGCCTGTACTTGCATTCCCTGGGCCATGTGACCCTCATGGTGTCTTAATCCTGTCATCTATATTTGCTTTCACCGTCACTTGCACCACCCCCAGGAACACAAACCAGATTGGTTATCCTCTGCAACTTTACCCATCATTTCTGAAGTGCTAAACTCTGACATTCCATCTCCCACTACCTTCAATCTTTATTGCCCCTGGGGCTCTTTCTGACCTTATCAATAATCACAGGGACTACTATCGGAAAAAACCTGGTTCCTTTTATTGGAGAATGGTATTAGAAACTAAGGTCAGCACTATGCCTACTGCTATTAGGGTGTTGTTGCCTCTAGATTCTCTCAACTGTCAGAGAAGGAAATATACTTGTATACCAATCCATATATCTATGCATATCTATAAATATTTCTATATGTATCCATCTTTATATTAAGCTAAGCATGAGTTCATATGGATGTCTCCAATTCTACCAGTATACACGGGGATCATTCCAGCATTTCCCCCTTGCTTGTCTGTAACTTTTATGACAACATTGAGAAATCTGGCCCCCACTATCCACCATCAAATACTTAATTGTTCAGTTTCACATGAAATTGAAACATGAATAGTGGTTTCAGAATTGTTAGCCCATGTACCCATGAGAAACAACTTTACTAACTAAAGCCATGCATAGTACTTTGCCTAAAAGTCTTATAGTCTTTATTCATTTCCAAAATTATTTAGATCAGTACCTTACTTCCTCATCCCTTTCAGTGATGTTGTTTTGTATACTTGTAATACAGTTAGATTGTATTGTCACATCATGGTATCCCTTGACCTCTTAGATTGTTTTACAAAAATTTACGTACATTAAAATCCACTCTTTTGCTAGTACAATTCTGAGTTTTCACAGATGTAGAGTGTCATATATACACCACTACAGACTCATACAGAATAGTTTCACTGCCTTAAAAAATGACAGTGAAGCTACTGGTAAAAATCTCTCTACCAACTCTAAAGTTTTGCCTTTTCCAGAAGTTCACATAAATGAAATCATATAGTATATAGCCTTTTAAAACTGGTGTCTTTCACTTAGCAATATTTATTTAAGATATTTTTGCATGACTTGATAACTTATTCCATTGTATGGATATACTGCAGTTTGCTTATCCGTTCACTTATTTAAAGACACTTTGGTTGCTTCTAATGTTTGGCAATTATAAGTAAAACTGCTATAAATATTTGCGTGCACGTTTTTGTGTGGAAGTACTTTTCACACCTGTTAGGTAAATATCTAGAAGCATGATGGCTGGGTCATATGGTAATGCTATGTTTAGCTTTGTAAGAAACTTCCAAACTGTCTTCCAGAGTGGTTGTACCATTTTTATTCTGCCCAGGAATGAACACATGTTCTTGTTGCTCCTTATATTTGTCAGCAATTGGTATTGTTAGTTTTTGGATTTTAGCCATTCTAATAGGTCTGTAGTGGTATCTCATTGTTATTTTAAGACTGGTTTGTTTATTTATTTATTTGTTTGCTTATTTTTTTCCTTTCAGTTTTATTGAGATATGGTTGACATACAGCACTGTATAAGTTCAAGGTGTACAGCATAATGATTTGATTTACATACATCATGAAATGATGACCACAGTAAGGTTAGTGAAAAACCATCATCTCATACAGATACAAAATAAAAGAAATAGAGAATTTTTTTTCCTTGTAATGACAGCTCAGGCTCTACTCTTAACAACTTTCATATATAACATACAACAGTGGTAATTATATTAATCATGTCTCTGGGTTGGGGCCTGGGGCTCTTGGAACTGGTGCCAGCCTGCTGGTGAGTGAGGCCAGGTCCTGGGGTTAGTGCTTGCTCACTGGTGGGAGGAAGTGGGCCCTGGAACCTCTGGCTTTGGGGGCCAGGGTTCCCAGAAGCTGATGTCAGCTCATTGGTGGGTAGGGCTGGGTCCTGGGGCAGTTGGGGACTCAGAGAGGTCTATAGCAGCTGGCCTGCTGTTGGGTAGGGCTGTGTTCCCACCAATCTAGCTGCTTGGCATGGGGAGTACAGGCCTGGTGCCAACCGGCTGGTAGGTGGGACCAGTCCCAGCACTAATAAACTAGAGAGAGGACTCCAAAATGGCCTTTGCCAGCACCAGTGTCCTTGTAGTAAAAAGAGCTCCCCAAGTGGCTGCTTCCAGTGTCTCTGTCCCCAGGGTGAGTTCCAGTTGTCTCCTGCCTCTCTGGGAGGCTTTCCAAGATGAGTGGGTCTGACCCAGGCTCTTTTCAAATGACTGCTTTTGCCCTGGGTCTTGGAGTGTGTGACTTAGCATGCACCGTTTAAGGGTGGAGTCTGTTTCTCCTACAGCCTTCTGCCCTCCTGAAACCAAGCGCTGGTGGCCTACAAAGTCAAATGTTCTGGGGGCTCTTCTCCCAGTGCAAGACCCTTGTGCTGGGGAGCCCAGTGGGGCTTGGAACCTTTGCTCTCTGCGGAAGACCTCTGCAATTGTGATTATCCTTCCATTTGTGGGACGTCCACCCAAGGGTATGGGTCTTGATTCTACCACATCTCCACCCCTCCTACATGACTCACTGTGGTTCGTTCTTTATATCTTTAGTTGTAGAAGATGTTTTCTGCTAGTCTTCAGGTCATTCTCTTTGATAGTTGCTCTGTAAATAGTTGTAATTTTGGTGTGCCCATGGGAGGAGGTGAGTTCAGGGTCTCCCTACTTGGCCATCTTGGCCACTCCCCAAGATTGTCTGGCTTTGCATCCCTGGATAGTTACTAGCTGTGTGCCCTTGGCCAAATTACATAGCTTGTCTAAGCTTCATCTTTAAATAGAGATAATGACAGTATTGATCTTCTAGATGGTGTTGGAAGGTGGTGATTAATGCCATATGAATAGAACTTGGTGTGTACTAAGTGCTCAATAAACATTGTCTCCCATCAGACTAAGAAATAATTTCCCTGAATGAAAGTACACAATGGTCAGAAGTGAACTGATATTAACTGTTTATTTTAAACCTCTCCAAATTCACCCCATTATTTAATACATACAAAAGTCTGCTCTTTATATTTTTAGAATAGTTCCCTGAAATTTTGCTACATATGATATTCCTCATTGTCCTCCAGTAGGATTATGATGTCTTCATATATAAAACTGACTTTTACTTTCCAATTGCTGTACCTCTCTTCACGCCACCTTTTTGACATCTTTTCTTTCAAAATTCAAGCCAGATTCCACTAAACCCAAATAATATGTCATTTTACCCAAAGAACCCTTCCTTAATGCTCTGGCTAGAAGAAGACTCTTCCTTGTTTGAAATAGAAAGTTTTAAAAATCTATTGCATATTTATGGTTTATATAATACCTACTTCCAAAAATGTGAGACTATAAATAAACATGACAAAAATTATATACATATATACATAATGTATATACATACATATTAGAAAGTATATATCCTTCAACGTGGTTGATTTGACAGGCTTCACTTATTTAAATTCCTCATTGGCAGTTTTATTCACAGCCAATATCCTGCAATGTTTGAATATCCTCAATTGTGGCTAGCATTCATCCTTTGTAAATTCTCTTTAGCTGCCTATCCTCTTTCTCTTTACTTCTCACATTAGTCTATTCAATAATCCCTGACTGTGTAACCCTATACAGAAATATACATGGAAATATGTCTATATATGAATATTGCTGGTTATTTTACAACAGGGGATCTTACAATAGCTCTTTTCACTCAAAAATCCCTTGTTGGAAATCACTACAAGTCATTAGGTATAGCACTAATTTGTTATTTTTACTGTGCTTTCTGCCACTGTAAATACATGGCCTTATATTCTAGGGGTTTGGACAAATGTATAAATGATGTGTACTCATCATTATAATATCATACAGAGTATTTTCACTGCCCTAAAAATCCTCTGTGCTCTATTTATCTGTACCTGCCTCCCAGCTCCCCTGGCAACCCCTGATCTTTTTATTCCATATTTTTTGTCTTTTCCAGAATGTTTTATAGTTAGAATCATATGTTATGTAGTCTTTTCATTTTGGTGTCTATCACTTAGTAATGTGCATTTAAGCTTCCTCCATGTCTTCTTATGGCTTGGGAGCTTATTTCCTTTTAGTGCTGAATAATATCCTATTGTCTGGCTGTACCACAGTTTATTTATCCATTCACTTACTGAAGGACAGCTTGGTTGCTTCTAAGTTTTGGAAATTATGAATAAATCTGCTATAAACATAAGTATGCAGATTTTTTTGGACAAAAATGTTCATCTCATTTGTTCAGCTCATTCAGATAAAGATCAAAGATTGTAATTGCTGGATAGTATAGTAAGAGTATGTTTAGTTTTATAAGAAATGGCTAAGCTGTCTTCCAAAGTGGTTGTACCATTTTGCATTCTCACCAGCCATGAATTGTTGCCAGAATTTGGTGTTGTCAGTGTCTGGTTTATGCCCATTCTGTTAGGTGTGTAGTGATATCTCGTTGTTGTTTTAATTTGCAGACCATAAGGTTTTCAAAGCTATGGACTGGTTCTTATTTGTTTTGTATCTCCCTAAGTGCTTTGATAAATATTTGTTTAATTAATGGCTTTATCATATAATACAATATGAATGTTCTATTTACAATGATGAGCATTTGAACTGCTGCTTTTTCATCATTTGATACATGTTCTTAAAGCACCTATTAAGTGCAATGCACTTGCTTTATGTAGAAATACAGCATAAAAGACATAGGCTTGTGGGAGAATATCAGTAACTATATGGTGACAAGTCATGTGATGAGGGTCATGGGAGAGTTTTTTGTTTCTGCATTTCTGGAATGGTCATATTGGTCCCTACATGCAGAAATTGACCAGAGGTGGTTGCTGTGGTCATGACTTTCAAAAGATTAGGCTTTGATGGTTAAAGCCAATATTTCTAAGTATAGGAATATGAATTAGGTGGTTTTTCATGCCTGAGAAATGACACCTCAATCAAAATAGTGTGGTCATTAATTATGTCTTTTGAAATCATTTTTAGAAAACTACCTAGTGTAATTTATTCTATAATTTTTAAACTCTTCTATTTAATTATGTTCAAAAGTATCACTTATTCAATTCAGATGAGGCATGAGACATTTTTCTCTCCAGTATACTTTTACTATAATATATATCAAATGCCAGTTAGATACCTTTGAAAGGAACTTATTTTTGTACTCATGAAGCACTACAATTTTCAAGTAGGAGTGTACATTACAAGGGGATAATACGTTGAGACTTTAGCCCTTTGAGCAATGACTTAGGAACTTTAGAAATTTGATATTAAAATTTAAGTCTAATTGTTTCAGCATCTCACCTAACTGGACATTGAATGTTCACACATATAGGCTTTACAGACCAGGTCAATGCCTAGGGTAGTTCCTCTTTATAAATCTCAGAGAAACACCTTGGCAAAGTCAAAAAGAGAGTATGGGCGTAAGATTTGGACATAATTCTGTGACCTTAAGCAAATTCCTTAATTTCCCTATTCCCCTGTTTTGTTTTTAGTTGTAAAATGAATAAAATATTAGTTACTCATCTGCAAGGATTACATGAGATACTATGAGAAAACGTCTCAGCATTTATGGATTGCTCCAGAAATGGTAATTATTATAATTGCTGCTTCAAGCTGATTAGTAAAACATCCAAAGTGATATTATAGAATTAATGATATTGTTTTTAAAGTTAAACAAAAATAACTATGGAGAAGTGTTGATTTTTTTTTGTCTGGAGCCAAGTTCAAGGTGATCCTGGGTCATCTTCATGTGCCAGAAAACAAGAAAAATCTTGAAGACTAATGGGATCACTTCAAACGTGGGCATCTTAGAGAGGATACCAATTTCCAATTTTGGGAAAATAAAAAGCACCGAAAAGAATACTGACAGTGTATTGATTATAATACACTATTTTAAAAGATCCATGACTAATTAGGCACAATAAAAGAGAAAAGGAGGAGGGGGCAATAAAAACACTTACTTTTAAATCAAGGCAATATTCTAAAGAACAAATGTAGGGAGAAATTAGATAGTGAAATAGTTAATTTGGTAAGTATCAATGTGGATATTATAATCATTGGGTTATATAAAAAAATTCATGAGGCACAGTGTTAAACTATCACCCCACAATTGCAAAAAAAATTATGTGTCTCTGTAACAGTAGATGAAGTTGATATTTAATCAAGGGATAAAATTCAATATCATTATTAGTGGGATAACTTGATATTATATGTCTTCTGAAGTGATGCAATATGGAATGTACAATCCTACCTGTGAAATATTGTTTCAAAAAATGTTCACCTGCATTTAGTCAAGTGTCTAGACCTAATTTCCTGGTCACAAAAAATAGAGGAGCAAATAAATAACTCCAAACTCAAACAAGAGGAAACATCCAGTATGTGGGATATTGTATGACTGGCCAAGACTCTTTGGGTGACTGTCCCACACAAAAAGATACACATCAACAGTATTCAGTACATGACTCAATTGTAACCTGGATTAAAAAAAAGAACAAAAGAAAACGAAAGTCATTATATTTTTTAGCATATTTTATGTGTTATATGTATAATATATATATGTAAAATATTACTTGTGTTCTTAGGTGCAAGAATGGTACTGTGGATGCTCTTATCTATATGATCTCATGTATGAGTATGAATATTTGCTTAAGTATTTACAGTGAAATGTCACATTGTCTCAAACTTACTTTCCAATGTGGAAGAATTTTAACACTTGGTGAATCTAGGTAAGGAGTATACGTTGGTCATTGTATAAGCCTTTTATCTTTTCCAAAGTTTTCATGTTTCTCAAAATAAAAATTTGAGTAAGAAAAAACCCCAAAATAATCATTTTATTTTTTCAAGATTTAAAATTATAATTATTGAAAAATTTTCCTTCATGAATTAGTTAAGGTAGACATAGATAATTATGCTCATTTGTGTCATCATAGAAGAAATTAGCTCTATTTACCAGTAAGGCAGACAGTGTCTTTTAGTGGCAAGGATAACTCTTTCAGATTATCTCAAGGCACTTTAATGTTTTTAAGTTTTTAAAATAAAGAGTCACATGGAGATAGAGAAAGCAGGAATCAGCTTCACAGCCCGGTTTAAGAGATCTGAGGAAGAGCTGTAGGACAAGCCCTTGTGGTGATAGCCCTAGTTCAGGAAGCCGAAGTGTCTAGTGTGGTGACTTTAATAGACAGAGGCTCTGGTGTCTTCAGCAACAGGAGCTTGGTGCTCTTCCAAGATGCTAGACTCTCTCTACCACTCTTGTTGCTGCCACATTACACCTCTCTCCCAAATTCTGTGACTCCCCCCATCCCCCATTTAGCTTTTTTTCTTCTTTCTCACCCATGGCTTTTTTTTTTTTTTTTTTTTGTATCATGGCATCTATGCTGCTCATTCTTTGTATATCTTTCAACTTCTTCATCTTCTACCAATTGACTGACTTACCTTTTGTATTTCTGGTTTGAATTGTCCCCAAAAGAAAAAAAATCAATCAGCTAAGTTGATTATCGTCATCTCTGGTTGGATGTAATTTTGTTTATCTCAGGTCACCTACTGGATGTGATGGCAAGCCTTGAGATTCTCAGTCCTGATGCTTTGGCTTAACCAGGTGTGTTGGCTCACAGAAAACCTATGTGTTAATGGATGTTACATAACAAAGCCATCTATGTGTAAGGAACCCCTTAGTGTTGCTTCCTAGGCAGAGCCTGTGGTGTGAGGGTAGCAGTTTTCCACAGAGTTAAGCAATGGGTGGACAAGAAGCTTGATAGGCTTTTATGGTACACAAAGTCAGAGTTCTTCTTACATTTGGTTCACCTTGTCTAAGTATGACTTCAAGAAAGTAGAATCTCTGTTTACAATGCAAGAATTTTATTTGCCATGTAATTCGTGAGTCCATCTTTCAATGATCTAAGAGATGTTTTGAGATCTGTGAACTTTCAGCTATTGAAAAGCTTGTATTACTCTCAGATGTCCATTGGGATGGGAGAGAGTACACGCTGCATTTAATAGTCCTGACCTTCTTGCCAGCTGTGTCTGGGGCTGGCATGGAAGTTGTCTCGCAACATCACAGTTTCCTTATCCTTTGACTGAAATGCTCCCTGTGCATATCCTGCATGCAGAGAACACCAAAGTAGATAGTATCTAATTGCCACAAGCAGATGAATCACCTCTAGGAAACTTGTGATAGTCAACAAAACTTGGACAATTTGTTTATCTATTTGGGCTCAGAAGAGTTTCCAAGCAAGTTCTATTTTGGATTTCTGGAATACCTATTATATAGCAGGTGAAGAGATGCTAGGCTGCAAATAAAGGTTTTTTTTTTAATGAGAAAAATCCAAATCCATTGGCATTTATGGATAGTTGGAAATGTCATTTACTGGGGATTACAGTAAATTATAAAGAAATGGATGGGTCTGCACACACCCATTAGTAACCGTAATTGGGAGCTTGTGGAGAGGAAGGGTGAATAATCCATGCCAGAAGGAAAGAAGAGTTATGCATGTAGTAAATCAGTTTTGTAGGTCACATGCTACCAATGAGTGTCCTAGCAATTTGCAATAGTAATTTCACATTATTTCTGTACCACTAAGGAATAGATTTAAAGAAATCAGTCAATTAATTTCATATCTATTAATACACCATATAATAAATCATAGCTATTATAAGGATTAGAATAAGATAATAATAAATCAATTTAGCACAGAACCCAAGTTTATTGAATGTCTCTAACATGAAAAGCATCAAGCTTGGTAATAGATGGCTTGAATAGTTCAGAGCAAGAGCTGTGGAGTCAGAGAGCCTGGGTTTGAACCTCAGCTCATGTTTTAGCCAGTGTTGACCTTGGGCAAATGATTTAACCTCTGTGAATTCCGGTTTGCTCATCTGTAGAATTGGAATAATACTGAGGATAATCTACTTCACAGGGTTGATGTGAAGTCTTGATACGTAAGCAAGGCGCTCAGACCCTGGCTTTTAGTATGTGATCAGTAAATACCAGCTGTATCTTATTGGTAAAAAGAGTGATACACACACAAACACCTACCTTACTGGGAGAAAAAGGAATATAACAAGTGCTATGAGGCAGAGTAAAATAAGTACAAACAAACTAACCATTAACTTCCTTAAGTTTATGGACAGGGAGTGATTAATTCCAACTTGGGTGACCAGAGGAAATTTAATGGAAATTTTGGCTGTAACTTAGAAGGCAGTCCTATAAGGCCTACAGATTTTGGTAAATCTATATTTTCACAGTCCCCCAAAGACTCTCATTTTGCAAATGAAAACAATGAGGCTCAGAAAGGTTAAATAACTAATGCAAGGTCACACAGGTGGTAAGCAGAAGCACACCAAGAAACCTAAATTTGTCAGATTACAGTGGTCTAAGTTTAAAAAATGGCCACATTAAGATTTTTTTTTATATATGATATCATTAAACATTTTTTCCCTAAACATTTTCTCAAGCTATAGAGATGGATTTTACTACAGTAGTTGTTTTAATTCATATAAGGCAGATTTCTGTACATAAAAGAACATATTTTGAGGCCAAATCAATATTTTTACAGTTTATATAATAACTTTTCTCCTCACTTATTTTTTTCCAGCATTATTGAGATAAAATTGAGATGTAACACTGTATTAGTTTAAGGTGTACAATGTAATGATTTACCATGTATAAACATATATTTTGAAATGATTATCAAAATAAGGTTAGTTAACACATTTATCACCTCAAAAAATTTTTTTATGATGAGAACTTTGAACACTTCCTTTTTAGCAACTCCCTAACATGAAATACAATATTGTTAACTATAAATATCATATTGTAATTACATCCCCAGAGCTTAATAATCTTTTAATTGGCAATTTGTAAACTTTGAGCCATCTTCACGCATCCCACTTCTCGAAAGGTCACATTTAAATAGTCCTGGAGAGATAAAGCATAAAAACATATTTATTTTACATATCCTCATTACAAATAGGGTTTTCCTTGTGTTCTGTACTTAATAAGATAAGCCAATTCAGACTTACAGGTAGGGTCTGAAATAAATCCACAATTTGGAATTTGAAAACTGTTAGAAAAAATACTCTGAGAGTCAAAATTGTCTTAAGAACCATTTGGAAAAAATCTTGGTTCCCATTGTTTTGTTCATATGTTTGGAAAAATGTATATAAGTAATAAAATATCAAGTATACTTAAAAATATGTTCCGTTAGGTCCCTCTACCTCACTACAAATAACTCAATTTTGTTTCTTTTTATGGCTGAGTAATATTCCACTGTATATACGTGCCACATCTTCTTTATCCATTAATCTGTCGATGGACACTTAGGTTGCTTGCAGGTCCTGACAGTTGTAAATAGAGCTGCAATGAACATTGTGGTACATGACTCTTTTTGAATTATGGTTTTCTCAGGGTATATGCCCAGTAGTGGGACTGATGGGTCATATGCTAATTATATTTTTAATTTTTTGAGGAACTTCCAAACTGTTCTCCATAGTGGCTGTGTCAATTTACATTCCCACCAACAGTGCAAGAGGGTTCCCTTTTCTCCACACCCTCTCCAGCATTTATTGTTTATAGATTTTCTGATGATGCCCATTCTAACTGGGGTGAGGTGATACCTCACCGCAGCTTTTTCTTTTTTTTTAACATCTTTATTGGAGTATAATTGCTTTACAATGGTGTGTTAGTTCCTGCTTTACAACAAAGTGAATCACTTATAAATATACATATGTCCCCATATCTCCTCCCTCTTGCATCTCCCTCTCTCCGAGCCTCCCTATCCCAACCCTCTAGGTGGTCACAAAGCACCCAGCTGATCTCCCTGTGCTATGCGGCTGCTGCCCACTAGCTATCTATTTTACGTTTGGTAGTGTATATATGTCCATGAAACTCTCTCACTTTGTCCTAATTTACCCTTCTCCCTCCCCATATCCTCAAGTCCATTCTCTAGCAGGTCTGGATCTTTATTCCCATCTTGCCCCTAGGTTCTTCATGACCATTTTTAATTTTTTTTAGCCTCCATATATATGTGTTAGCATATGGTATTTTTTTTTCTCTTTATGACTTACTTCACTCTGTATGACAGTCTCTAGGTCCATCCACCTCACTACAAATAACTCAGTTTCATTCCGTTTTATGACTGAGTAATATTCCATTGTATATATGCGCCACATCTTCTTTATCCATTCATCTGTTGAAGGACACTTAGGTTGCTTCCATGTCCTGGCCGTTGTGAATAGAGCTGCCATGAACATTGTGGTACATGACACTTTTTTTTTGTGTGTGGTACGCGGGCCTCTCACTGTTGTGGCCTCTCCCGTTGTGAAGCATAGGCTCCAGACATGCAGGTTCAGCGGCCATGGCTCACTGGCCCAGCCCCTCCATGGCATGTGGGATCTTCCCGGACCAGGACATGAACCTGTGTCCCCTGCATCGGCATGCAGACTCTCAACCACTGCGCCACCAGGGAAGCCCCATGACTCTTTTTGAATTATGGTTTTCTCTGGGTATATGCCCAGTAGTGGGATTGCTGGGTCATATTGTAGCATTATTTTTAGATTTTAAGGAACCTCCATACTGTTCTCCATAGTGGCTGTATCAATTTACATTCCCACCAACAGTGCAAGAGGGTTCCTTTTTCTCCAAACCCTCTCCAGAAATTAGTGTTTATAGATTTTTTGATGATGGCCATTCTGACTGGTATGAGGTGATACCTCATTGTAGTTTTGACTTGCATTTCTCTAATGATTAATGATGTTGAGCATTCTTTCATGTGTCTGTTGGCAATCTGTATATCTTCTTTGGAGAAATGTCTATTTAGATCTTCTGCCATTTTTGGATTGGGTTGTTTGTTTTTCTGATATTGAGCTGCGTGAGCTGCTTGTAAATTTTGAAGGTTAATCCTTTGTCAGTTACTTCATTTGCAAATATTTTCTTCCATTCTGAGGGTTGTTTCTCCCATTTTCATCTTGTTTATGGTTTCCTTTGCTGTGCAAAAGATTTTATGTTACATTAGGTCCCACTTATTTATTTTTGTTTTTATTTCAATTTCTCTAGGAGGTTGGGCAAAAAGGATCTTGCTGTGATTTATGTCATGGAGTGTTCTGCCTATGTTTTCCTCTAAGAATTTGATGGTGTCTGGCCTTACATTTACGTCTTTAATCCATTTTGAGTTTATTTTTGTGTATGGTGTTAAGGAGTGTTCAAATTTCATCCTTTTACATGTAGCTGTCCAGTTTTCCCAATACCACTTATTGAAGAGGCTGTCTTTTCTCCACTGTATATTCTTGCCTCCTTTATCAAAGATAAGGTCACCATATGTGTGTGGGTTTATCTCTGGGCTTTCTATCGTGTTCCATTGATCTATGTTTCTGTTTCTGTGCCAGTACCATACTGTCTTGATTACTGTAGCTTTGTAGTGTAGTCTGAAGTCAGGGAGCCTGATTCCTCCATCTCCGTTTTTCTTTCTCAAGATTGCTTTGGCTATTCGGGGTCTTTTGTGTTTCCATATTAATTGTGAAATTTTTTGTTCTAGTTCTGTGAAAAATGCCAGTGGTTGTTTGATAGGGACTGCATTGAATCTGTAGATTGCTTTGTGTAGTAGAGTCAGTTTCACAATGTTGAGTCTTCCAATCCAAGAACCTGGTATATCACTCCATCTATTTGTATCATCTTTAATTTCTTTCATCAGTGTCTTATAATTTTCTGCATACAGGTCTTTTGTCTCCTTAGGTAGGCTTATTCCTAGATATTTTATTCTTTTTGTTGCAATGGCAAATGGGAGTGATTTCTTACTTTCACTTTCAGATTTTTCCATCATTATTGTATAGGAATGCAAGACATTTCTGTGCATTAATTTTGTATCCTGCTATTTTACCAAATTCATTGATTAGCTCTAGAATTTTTCTGGTAGCAGCTTTAGGATTGTCTATATATAGTATCATGTCAACAACAAACAGTGACAGCTTTACCTCCTCTTTTCCAATCTGGATTCATTTTACTTCTTCTTTTTCTCTGATTGCTGTGGCTAAAACTTCCAAACCAATGTTGAATAATAGTGGTGAGAGTGAGCATACTTGTCTTGCTCCTGATCTTAGTGGAAATGGTTTCGGGTTTTCACCATTGAGGACGATGTTGGCTGTGGGTTTGTCATGTATGGCCTTTACTATGTTGAGGAAAGTTCCCTCTATGCCTACATTCTGGAGGGTTTTTTTATCATAAATGGGTGTTGAATTTTGTCAAAAGCTTTTTCTGCATCTACTGAGATGATCATGTGGTGTTTGTCCTTCAATTTGATAATATGCTGTGTCACGTTGATTGATTTGCATATATTGAAGAATCCTTGCATTCTTGTGATAAACGCCACTTGATCATAGCGTATGATCCTTTTAATGTGCTGTTGGATTCTGTTTGCTAGTATTTTCTTGAGAATTTTTGCGTCTATGTTCATCAGTGATATTGGCCGGTAGTTTTCTTTCTTTGTGACACCTTCGTCTGGTTTTGGTATAGGAGTGATGGTGGCCTTGTAGAATAAGTTTGGGAGTGTTACTCCCTCTGCTATATTTTGGAAGAGTTTGAGAAGGATAGGTGTTAGCTGTTCACTAAATGTTTGATAGAAATCACCTGTGAAGCCATCTGGTCCTGGGCTTCTGTTTGTTGGAAGATTTTTAATCACAGTTTCAATTCCAGTGCTTGTGATTGGTCTGTTCATATTTTCTATTTCTTCCTGTTTCAATCTCGGAAGGTTGTGCATGTCTAAGAATTTGTCCATTTCTTCCAAGTTGTCCATTTTATTGGCATATAGTTGCTTCTAGTAATCCCTCATGATCCTTTGTATTTCTGCAGTGTCAGTTGTTACTTCTCCGTTATCATTTCTAATTCTATTGATTTGAGTCTTCTCCCTTTTTTTGTTGATGAGTCTGGTTAATGTTTGATCAATTTTGTTTATCTTTTCAAAGAGTCAAGTTTTAGTTTTATGAATCTTTTCTACTGTTTCCTTCATTTCTTTTCCATTTGTTTCTGATCTGATCATTGTGATTTCTTTCCTTCTGCTAATTTTGGGGTTTTTTGTTCTTCTTTCTCTAATTGCTTTAGGTGTAAGGTTAGGTGGTTTATTTGAGATGTTTCTTGTTTCTTAAGGTAGGATTGTATTGCTATAATCTTCCCTCTTAGAACTTCTGCTGCATCCCATAGGTTTTGGGTCATCGTGTTTTCCTTGTCATTTGTTTCTTGGTGTTTTTTGATTTCCTCTTTGATTTCTTCAGTGATCTCTTGGTTATTAAGTAGTGTGTTGTTTAGCCTCCATGTGTTTGTATTTCTTACTGGTTTTTTCCTGTAATTGATATCTAGTCTCATAGCATTGTGGGCGGAAAATATAATTGATAAAATTTCAATATTCTTAAATTTACTAAGACTTGATTTGTGAGCCAAGATATGATCTATCCTGGAGAATGTTCCATGAGCACATGAGAAGAATTTGTATTTTGTTGTTTTTGGATAGAATGTCCTATAAATAGCAATTAAGTCCAACTTGTTTAATGTATCATTTAAAACTTGTGTTTCCTTATTTATTTTCATTTTGGATGATCTGTCCATTGGTGAAAATGGAGTGTTAATGTCCCCTACTATGATTGTGTTACTGTTGATTTTCCCTTTTATGGCTGTTAGTATTTGCCTTATGTATTGATGTGCTCCTATGTTGGGTGCATAAATTTTTACAATTGTTATATTTTCTTCTAGGGTTGATCCCTTGACCATTATGTAGTGTCCTTCTCTGTCTCATGTAACAGTCTTTGTTTTAAAGTCTGTTTTGTCTGATATGAGAATTGCTACCCTAGCTTTCGTTTTATTTCCATTTGCATGGAACATCTTTTTCCATCCCCTCACTTTCAATCTGTATGTGTCCCTAGGTCTGAAGTGGGTCTCTTGTAGAGAGCTTATATACAGGTCTTGTTTTTGTATCCATTCAGCCAATCTATGTCTTTTGGCTGGAGCATTTAATCCATTTACATTTAAGGTAATTATCAATATGTATGTTCCTATTACCATTTTCTTAGTTGTTTTGGGTTTATTTTTTTAGGTCTTTTCCTTCTCTTGTGTTTCCTGCCTAGAGAAATTCCTTTAGCATTTGTTGTAAAGTTCGTTTGGTGGTGCTGAATTCTCTTAGCTTTTGCTTGTCTGTAAAGGTTTTAATTTATCCGTCAAATCTGAATGAGATCTTTGCTGGGTAGAGTAATCTTGGTTGTAGGTTTTTCACCTTCATCACTTTTTATATGTCCTGCCACTCCCTTCTGGCTTGCAGAGTTTCTGCTGAAAGATCAACTGTTAACCTTATGGGGATTCCCTTATGTGTTATTTGTTGTTTTCTCCTTGCTGCTTTTAACATTTTTTCTTTGTATTTAATTTTTGATAGTTTGATTAATATGTGTCTTAGCATGTTTCTCCTTGGATTTATTCTGTATGGGGCTCTCTGTGCTTCCTGGACTTGCTTAACTATTTCCTTTCTCATATTAGGGAAGTTTTCAACTATAATCTCTTCAAATATTTTCTCAGTCCCTTACTTTTTCTCTTCTTCTTCTGGGACCCCTATAATTTGAATGTTGGTGCATTTAATTTTGTCCCAGAGGTCTCTGAGACTGTCCTCAATTCTTTCTTTTTTTTTTTTCTTTATTCTGCTCTGCAGTATTTATTTCCACTATTTTATCTTCCAGGTCACTTATCCATTCTTCTGCCTCAGTTATTCTGCTATTGATCTCTTCTAGAGAACGTATAATTTCATTTATTGTGTTGTTCATCACTGTTTGTTTGCTCTTCAGTTATTCTATGTCCTCGTTAAACGTTTCTTGTATTTTCTCCTTTCTATTTCGAAGATTTTGGATCACACTTTACTATCATTATTCTGAATTCTTTTTCAGGTAGACTGCCTATTTCCTCTTCATTTGCTAGGTGTGTTGGGTTTTTGCCTTGCTCCTTCATCTGCTGTGTGTCTCTCTGTCTTCTCATTTTGCTTAACTTCCTGTGTTTGGGGTCTCCTTTTCGCAGTCTGCAAATTCGTAGTTCCCAACGTTTTTGGTGTCTGTCCCTAGTGGCTAAGGTTGCTTCAGTGGGTTGTGTAGGCTTCTTGATGGAGGGGACTAGTGCCTGTGTTCTGGTGCATGAGGCTGGATCTTTTCTTTCTGGTAGGCAGGTCCATGTCTGGTGGTGTGTTTTGGGGTGTCTGTGGCCTTATTATGATTTTAGGCAGCCTCTGTGCCAATGGATGGGGTTTTGTTCCTGTCTTGCTAGTTGTTTGCCATACGGTGTCCAGCACTGTAGCTTGCTGGTTTTGTGTGGAGTTAGTTCTTGGTGTTGAGATGGAGATCTCTAGGAGTTTTTCGCCATTTGATATTATGTGGAGCTGGGAGGTCTCTTGTGGACCAGTGTCCTGAACTTGGTTCTCCCATCTCTGTGACACAGCCTTGACACCTGGCTGGAGCACCTAGAGCCTGTCTTCCTCATGGCTCAGAATAAAAGGAAGGACAAAATGAAAGAAAGAAAGAATAAGATAAAGAAAAGAAAAGAAAAGAAAGTTTTTAAAATAAAAAATAATTATTAAGAAAAAAAAATTTTTAGTAATTAAAAAAAGAAAAGGATAGAAAGAACCCTAGGATAAATGGTAAAAGCAAAGCTTTGCAGACAAAATCACACACAGAAGCATACACATACACACTCACAAAAAGAAAAAAAGGGGAAAAAAGTATATATCGTTACTCCCAAAGTCCACCTCCTCAATTTGGGATGATTCATTGTGCATTCAGGTATTCCACAGATGCAGGGTACATCAAGTTGATTGTGGAGATTTAATCCGCTGCTGCTGAGGTTGCTGGGAGAGATTTCCCTTTCTCTTCTTTGACTGCAGAGCTCCCGGGGTTCAGCTTTAGATTTGGACCCGCCTCTGCGTGTAGGTCGCCTGAGGGCTTCTCTTCCTGCTCAGACAGGATGGGGTTAAGGGAGCAGCTGTTTCGGGGGCTCTGGCTCACGCAGGCCAGGGGGAGGGAGGGGTATGGATGTGGGGCGAGCCTGCAGCGGTAGAGGCGGCATGACATTGCCCAAGCCTGAGGTGCATCGTGCGTTCTCCTGGGGAAGTTGTCCCTGGATCACGGGACCCTGGCAGTGGCAGGCTGCACATGCTCCCGGGAGGAGAGGTGCGGATAGTGACCAATGCTCACACACAGGCTTCTTGGTGGCGGTGGCAGCAGCCTTAGCGTCTCATACCTGTCTCTGTGGTCCATGCTATTAGTCGTGGCTCGCGCCCATCTCTGGGGCTCCTTTAAGTGGTGCTCTTAATCCCCTCTCCTTGTGCACCAGGAAACAAAGAGGAAAGAAAAAGTCTCTTGCCTCTTTGGCAAGTCCAGACTCTTTCCCGGATTCCCTCCCGGCTAGCTGTGGCACACTAACCCCTTCAGGCTGTGTTCACACCGCCAACCCCAGTCCTCTCCCTGGGATCTGACCTCCGAAGCCTAAGCCTCAGCTCCCAGCCCCCGTCCTCCCAGCGGGTGAGAAGACAAGCCTCTCGGGCTGGTGAGTGCTGGTCGGCACTGATCCTCTGTGCGGGAATCTCTCCGCTTTGCCCTCCGCACCCCTGTGGCTGCGCTCTCCTCCGCGGCTCTGAAGCTTTCCCCTTCCGCCACCAGCAGTCTCCACCCGCGAAGGGCCTTCCTAGTGTGTGGAAACCTTTCCTCCTTCACAGCTCCCTCCCCGAGGTGCAGCTCCCGTCACTGACCTTTTGTCTCTGTTTTTTCTTTTGTCCTACTCAGGTCCTACGAGTTTCTTGCCTTTTGGGAAATCTGAGGTCTTCTGCCAGCGTTCAGTGAGTGTTCTGTAGGAGCTGTTCCACATGTAGATGTATTTCTGATGTATTTGTGGGAGGAAGGTGATCTCCACGTCTTACTCCTCCGCCATCTTGAAGCTCTCCCTGGTATCGTTCTCATTGCAGCTTTGATTTGCATTTCTCTAATGATTAGTGATGTTGAGTATCCTTTCATGTGTTTGTTGGCAATCTGTATATTTTCTTTGAAGAAATGTCTATTTAGATCTTCTGCCCATTTTTGAATTGAGTTGTTTGTTTGTTTGATATCGAGTGCATGAGCTGCTTGTGTATTTTGGAGATTAATCCTTTGTCGGTTGCTTTGTTTGAAAATACTTTCTCCCATTCTGAAGCCTGTCTTTTCATCCTGTTTATGGTTTCTTTTGGTGTGCAAAAGGTTTTAAGTTTCATTAGGTCCCATTTGTTTATTTTTTATTTTATTTCTATTTCTCTAGGACGTGGGTCAAAAAGGACCGTGCTGTGATTTATGTCATAGAGTCTTCTGCCTATGTTTTCCTCTAAGAGTTTTATAGTGTCTGGCCTTACAATTAGGTCTTTAATCCATTTGAGTTTATTTTTGTGTATGGTGTTAGGGGGTGTTCTAAATTCATTCTTTTACATATAGCTCTCCAGTTTTCCCAGCACCATTTATTGAAGGGATTATCTTTTCTCCATTGTATATTCTTGCCTCCATTATCAAAGTTAAAGTGACCCTAAGTGCATGAGTTTGTCTCTGGGCTTTCTATTCTGTTACATTTATCTATATTTCTGTTTTTGTGCCAGTACCATACTGCCTTGATTACTGTAGCTGTATAGTAGAGTCTGAAGTCAGGGAGTCCGATTCTGCCAGCTCCATTTTTCTTTCTCAAGATTGTTTTGGCTATTCGGGGTCTTTTGTTTTTCCATACAAATTGTGAAATTTTTTGTTCTAGTTCTGTGAAAAATGCCATTGGTTGTTCGATAAGGATTGCATTGAATCTGTAGATTACTTTGGGTAGTACAGTCATTTTCACAATGTTGATTCTTCCAATCCAAGAACATGGTATACCTCTCCATCTGTTTGTGTCATCTTTAATTTCTTTCATCAGTGTCTTATAGTTTTCTGCATGCAGTTCTTTTGTCTCCTTAGGTAAGTTTATTTCTAGGTATGTTATTGTTTTTGTTGCAATGGTAAATGAGAGTGTTTCCTTAATTTCTCTTTCAGACTTTTCATCATTAGTGTATGGGAAAGAAAGAGATTTCTGTGCATTAATTTTGTATCCTGTTACTTTACCCAATTCATTGATTAGCTCTATTAGTTTTCTGGTAGCATTTTAGGGTTCTCTATGTATAGTATCATGTCATCTGCAAACAGTGACAGATTTGCTTCTTCCTTTCTGATTTGGATTACTTTTATTTCTTTTTCTTCTCTGATTGCTGTGGGTAAATCTTCCAAAACTATGTTGAATAATAGAGGTGAGAGTGGACAACCTTTTCTTGTTTCTTAACTTAGAGGAAATAGTTTCAGTTTTTCACCATTGAGAAAGATGCTGGCTGTCGGTTTGTCATATTTTGCCTATGTTATGTTGAGGTAAATTCCCTCTATGCCTAATTTCTGGAAGGTTTTTATCATAATCGGTGTTTAATTTTCTCAAAAGCTTTTTTTGCATCTATTGAGATGATCATATAGTTTTTATCCATCAGTTTGTTATTATGGTGTATAACTTGATTGATTTGCATATATAGAAGAATCCATGCATTCCTGGGATAAACCCACTTGATCATGGTGTATGATCCTTTTAATGTGCTGTTGGATTCTGTTTGCTAGGATTTTGTTGAGGATATTTGCATCTATGTTTATCAGTGATATTGGCCTGTAGTTTTCTTTGTTTGTGGCATATTTGTCTGGTTTTGGTATCAGGATGAGGGTCGCCTCATAGAATGAATTGGTGGAGTTTTCCTCACTGCTATATTTTGGAAGATTTTGAGAAGGATAGGTGTTAGCTCTTCTCTATATGTTTGATAGAATTCGCCTGTGAAGCCATCTGTTCCTGGACTTCTGTTTGTTGGAAGATTTTTAGTCACAGTATCAATTTCAGTGTTTGTGATTGGCCTGTTTATATTTTCTGTTTCTTCCTTGTTCAGTCTTGGAAGGTTGTGCTTTTCTTAGAATTTGTCCATTTCTTCCAGGTTGTCCATATTATTGGCAAACAGTTGCTTGTAGTAATCTCCCACGATCCTTTGTATTTCTGCAGTGTCAGTTGTTAATTCTCCTTTTTCATTTCTATTTTCATTGATTTGAGTCTTCTCTGTTTCTTTCTTGATGAGTCTGGCTAATGGTTTATCAATTTTGTTTATCTTCTCAAAGTACCATCTTTCATTTTTATTGATGTACACTATCATTTCTTTCATTTCTTTTTCATTTATTTCTGATCTGATCTTTATGATTTCTTCCCTTCTGCTAACTTTGGGGTTTTTTTGTTCTTCTTTCTCTAGTTGCTTTAGGTGTAAGGTTATGTGGTTTATTTCAGATTTTTCTTTTTTCTTGGGGTAGGATTGTATTGCTATAAATTTCCCTCTTAGAACTGCTTTTGCTGCATCTCAGAGGATTTGGATGGTCGTGTTTTCATTGTCATTTGTTTCTAGGTACTTTTTGATTTCCTCTTTGATTACTTCAGTGATTTCTTGGTTATTTAGTAGTTTAATGTTTAGCCTCCATGTGTTTGTATTTTTTACAGATTTTTTTCCCTGTAATTGACATCTAGTCTCATAGGATTGTGATCGGAAAAGATATTTGATGTGACTTGAGATTTTTTAATTTTACCAAGGCTTAATTTATGACCCAAGATATGATCATCCTGGAGAATTTTCCATGAGCACTTGACAAGAAAGTTTGTTCTGTTGTTTTTGAATGGAATTTCCTATAAATATCAGTTATGTCCATCATGTTTAATGTGTCATTTAAAGGTTGTGTTTCCTCATTTATTTTCATTTTGAATGATCTGTCTACTGGTGAAAGTGGGGTGTTAATTAATGTGTTACTGTCGGTTTCCCCTTTTATTGCTGTTAGCATTTGCCTTATGTATTGAGGTGCTTCTATGTTGGGTTCATAAAGATTTACAATTGTTATATGTTCTTCTTGGATTGATCCCTTGATCATTATGTAGTGTCCTTTTTTGTCTCTTGTAATAGTCTTTTTTAAAGTCTATTTTTTCTTATATGAGAATTGCTACTTCAGCTGTCTTTTGATTTCCATTTTCATGGAATGTCGTTTTCCATCCCCTCACTTTCAGTCTGTATGTGTTCCTAGGTCTGAAGTGGGTCTTTTGTAGACAGCATATATATGAGTCTTATGTTTGTATGCATTCAGCAGTCTATGTCTTTTGGTTGGAGCATTTAATCCATTTACATTTAAGGTAGTTATCGATATATATGTTCCTTTTACCATTTTCTTAATTGTTTCTGGTTTGTTATTGTAGTTATTTTCCTTCTCTTATGTTTCTTGCCTAGAGATGTTCCTTTAGCATTTGTTTTAAAGCTGGTTTGGTGGTCCTGAATTCTCTAGATTTTGCTTATTTGTAAAGGTTTCATCTTCTCCTTCGAATCTGAATGAGATCCTTGCTGGGTAGAGTAATCTTGGTTGTACGTTTTTCCCTTTCATCACTTTAAATATGCCCTGCCAATCTCTTCTGAATTGCAGAGTTTCTATGAAAAATCAGCTGTTAAACTTATGGGGATTTCCTTGTATGCTATTTGTTTCATTTCCCTTGCTGCTTTTAATATGTTTTCTTTGTATTTAATTTTTGATAGTTTGATTAATATGTGTCTTCTCATATTTCCCCGTGGATTTATCCTGTATAGGACTCTCTGTGCTTCCTGGACTTCATTAACTATTTCCTTTCCCATATTAGGGAAGTTTTCAACTATAATCTTTTCAAATATTTTCCCGTCCCTTTTTTTTTCTCTTCTTCTTCTGGGACCCCTATAATTAGAATGTTGGCGTGTTTAATGTTGTCCCAGAGGTCTCTGAGACTGTCCACAATTCTTTTCATTCTTTTTTCTGTATTCTGCTCTGCAGTAGTTATTTCCACTATTTTATCTTTCAGGTCACTCCTCCATTCTTCTGCCTCAGTTATTCTGCTATTGAATCCTTGTAGAGAATTTTAAATTTCATTTATTGTGCTGTTCATAATTGTTTGTTTGCACTTTATTTCTTCTAAGTCGTTTTTAAACATTTCTTGTATCTTCTCCATTCTATTTCCAAGATATTGAATCATATTTACTATCATTACTCAGAATTCTTTTTCAGGTAGCCTGCCTATTTCATCTTCATTTGTTAGGTCTGGCGGATTTTTACCTTACTCATTCATCTGCTGTATTTTCCTGTCTTCTCATTTTCCTTAACTTACTGTGTTTGCGGTCTCCCTTTCACAGGCTGTAAGTTCATAGTTCCCATTGTTTTTGTTGTCTGCCCCCAGTGGATAAGGTTGTTTCAGTGGGCTGTGTAGGCTTGTTTGTTAAAGGGACTGGTGCTTGTGTCCTGGTGGATGAGGCTGGATCTTGTCTTTCTAGTGGGCAGGACTATGTCTGCTTGTGTTTTTCACGTGTCTGTGACCTTATTATGATTTTAGGCCACCTTTCTGCTAATGGATGGGGTTGTTTTCCTGTCTTGCTAGTTGTTTGGCATCGGGTGTCCAGAACTGTAGCTTGCTGGTTGTCAAGTGGAGCTGGGTCTTAGCGTTGAGATGGAGGTCTCTGGGAGAGCTTTCACTGATTGATATTACATGGGGCCTGGAGGTCTCTGGTGGACCAATGTGCTGCACTCGGGTCTCCCACCTCAGAAGGTCAAGCCTGACACCAGGCCAAGATCCTGTCAGCCACTCAGATCAGAAGAAAAGGGAGAATAAAAGAAAGAAAGAAAGAAAGAAAGAAAGAAAGAAAGAAAGAAAGAAAGAAAGAAAGA